>NC_044033.1:326235502-326897339 GCF_901765095.1 Microcaecilia unicolor
GACTCCCTGCGTATGTGGCCGGACCTCCGGGAGTCGAGGGAGATGGCATTCTGTATTACATTAATTCTACTCGTATCCTTGTCGGTGGCATCCAAACTGTAGCAACCCTCACCTTCGACGTCTGTGCCGCCATGGACAAGCACCCTTGGTCTCGCAAGTGTGGTAGCCAGAGTTGGCGAGAGGCATACGTTAAGGACCACAAGTATGTCTGCCCCTTCAGTCCAGACATGAGATGCTGCTCCCCGTGGGTGTGGCTCCCATGCGCCGGCGACACTCGAGCCTCGGGCTGGGCCCGAGTATGTGCTTATACGGGAGGAGGATATGCCGGATGCGCCGGCCTGGGCGAATTTCGTCGAGGTTCTGGTAACTATGTGTCCCTAGACTGGCCCATCCGAGGACACGACATGCCCTGGAGAGGAACGTGGGGCCTCGGCATTGACGGCGGAGGAATGGATCCGTTGACATATATTACCATATATCAGAGTCTCGAAACGAAGCCTCCTACGCACTACCAGACTACTGTTGTCGGCTACCAAGACGTATTTGATGAAATTGCTCGTGCTGAGCAGACCGAGACTAAATTCCCCATTTCCCCAGAAGCCCGAAATATGTTCCTCAATTTGGCTGAAAACATCGCCCTCTCCCTCGGAATTGCCAACTGTTTCGTCTGTGGAGGCACCGACATGGGTGAACAATGGCCCTGGGAGGTGAGAGAGATCCGACAACACACATGGGATGCACTCAACACCACTAACATTACCTTTCCCCAACGGCCGAAGCCGTACGAATGGGCCCTGAGAACAAATATCATAGGTACCCTCTGCGCTAGTCGAGCGCCATCGAAGCGTTACTCTGTACCAGTGGGAGACTCTGCTTGTACGGGGGTTCTTCAGTATAATGGCAGCCGGACGACCTGGTGGCAAACGGACAACCTGCCCGCCCCGGAGCCTATCTGGACAGAACCCACCTTGAACACGACATGGACATACGGAGGGAACGCCTCCCTCAAGTGGGTAGCCCCGGCGGGCTACTACTATATCTGCGGACGCAGGGCCTATGAACAACTCCCGACCCGCTGGTACGGTACCTGCCTCTTGGGCACGGTCCGACCTAGTTTTTTCCTTCTGCCCATACAAGTCGGCGAAACTTTGGGAATCCCCCTATACGTGGAAAAGGGGCCTGATAACCCTACCCGACGAAAACGGTCTTTCCCAATCATCAAGCCCAAAGTCCAGATTGGAGACTGGAAGGACAACGAGTGGCCGCCTGAACGTATCATTCACTACTATGGACCGGCCACATGGGCTGAAGATGGTACCTACGGGTACCGCACCCCTATCTACATGCTGAATCGCATTATTCGCCTACAGGCCGTACTCGAAATCCTCACTAACGATTCTGCCCTGGCCCTCAATATCCTAGCTCGACAGAACACTAAGCTCATTACCGCCGTCTACCAAAATCGCTTGGCTCTTGACTACCTCTTAGCCCAGGAGGGCGGGGTGTGTGGCAAGTTTAACCTCAGTAATTGCTGCTTACAGATTGATGACCAGAGCCATGTCATCAGGGAGATAACTGACCGGATGGTCAAACTAGCCCACGTCCCCGTCCAGACCTGGAACAGTGCGTGGGATTGGACTTCCTCCCTCACCAGCTGGCTCCCAACCTCCGGGAGCCTGCAAGGCCTCCTCATGGGTGGCCTGTTCTTGCTGTCTTGCCTAATAATACCTTTGTCTCTCCCCTTAGTTTTCAGGTGTCTCCGCTCCACCATGGAAAGCATCGCTGACCGCCGTGCTGCTGCCCAACTTATGGCTCTCCAGATGTACTCCCCCATTCCCCAGTCTGATGAAGCTGACGATGAAGCACCTTGTGGCTGATGTGCACTTTGAACCCCCTGAGTCACTCAATGGGCCATCACCCTTGTGCCAGCAAAAGACCGGCTACAAAGGGGGGGGGATTCCACTAGGGGCCCTCCGTCTCAACCCCGGCGAAGCAACCAACGGCTGCGCAAGGGCTTAGGGCTCGCTTGTTGCCTCCCTCGCTAACTATCCTTGTCCTTTCTTTCCTTTTCAGGGTTCATGGAGGTGATACTCTCCACCAGAATGGATGTTCAAGTATCAAAAGGGGGGAATGAAGGAGTGGAACGTCGGTACTACCTGAATACTACTGAGCAACAGGACAACCTCATGTTTTGTGCCTACTGATGGACTTTTACTTATGCACTCTACCTCTGCTTTTGGCTGTTTGGCCACACCTTATTACTGCACTGGACATTTGTGCCTTATCCAGTTTTACTGTTTACTAACAAGACAAGTTTGCTGTTTACTAATGTACAGACAGAATGCAGGGCTATTAGATATATAGCTTGTAACAGTAGTTTGCAAGGCCTATACAAGACCAGCTTGCACGTAGCAACGCCATCTGAATAGGCGACCTTGGAGGGTGCTGACACCCCCCCCTGCATTCCTGAGCCGCACCTTATCTCCTGTGCTAGAAAGGAGCATTGTGTGTGTACAGAATAAGCTGCTAAGTTTCGTTTTTCTTGCCAGTATCATTTCAGTGTTATGACGTGTGTACGTACTGGGACTACAATTTTGTACTGTAAGAACTACAAATGTTTACTGCGCATGACAGGTATGACGTGTAAGGGGCCAAATGCGCAGGCCCAGTAGGGAAGTATAAATGTAAGCGTCAGATGATTTATGACACACAGTGTCCCGAGGCTACTCGGTGCTGTTCACTTGCTAGCAATAAAGTTGCCTTGTTTGGAACCAAAATTTGCCTTTCGTCTCCTGATTTCCCACCTGTTTCACTACTCCTAAGCACAGGTTGCTCTGAAGATGAGAAAAGTTACATTTCACCAGTAGCGCATGCAGGCAGGTCACATCAAAACAGACAGAGAAATCTCACAAACAAAACACACAAACCATGCCTTATTGAAAAAAACCTCTTATAAAGGGAGTTTCCTATCCATTTTTGTTTGCTGGGAGCTATATGCAGTGGTGAGCCAGTAATGCAGATTCTGGCACCCTAGCCAGCATCTCACCTGGTTCATTCCTTAAGTCGGCCCTATTGAAGAACTTTGAGCCCCTCTGATCCAGCCCAGTTGCCCAGAGTTGAGACAGTTTCTGGAAAAGAGACCAGAAAACCCTCAACTCTTCTCCTAGCCTGGAGCTCCCCTCCCCCCAAGTGAACCCACACAATTTTTAAAATGACTACAGCAGAGGAGGAGCAGGTGGCAAGGGACCATGAGATACAGAGAGAGAGAGAGAGATGCAGGTGTAGGGGGTTGTGTGTGTGTTAAACGGGTGTAGGCTGGGGGCAGGGTGGGATAGGGAAGAGCCTCAGAATTTTTTTTTTAATGTTTTTAAAATTTCTATTTACTCCTATTCTAATAAATGCAGGTTAAAACTTTTATTTCACCTTTACTGCTGATTTTTAATACCAGCCTTAAGATGTAACATATAAAGTGCATGAAGTTCTGCAAACTTTCCTGCATGGGAAACAGTTTCTTAACATGTTCTTTCAGTACACAGTTAAACCTAAGGCACTTTTCAGCACACTTTTCAGCTCTAAAACCCATATGGGAATGATATTTAGGGCTTCTTCAAAGCCGTGATAGAGATTCCTGCATGGTAAATGAGAGGAAGTAATGGGCTTCCCTCATTTGCCGTGCCGGGAATTGCTAGCGCAGTTTACTAAAAGAGGCCCTTAGTGTTCAAAAGTGTTTGCTAAAACCAGAGTAAGAAAGTATGCTAAGGCTTGGATGGTTATTACCTCACACTAAGGCAGGGGTGTAGCCAGACAGCAGATTTTGGGTGGGCCTAGACAAGAAGTGGGTGAGCATGTGTTCTCCCCCACCAACTTAAAAAAATATCTCAGCTGGCAGGAAAATACTGCTCTCTACCTTGGCAGCCTGCAGCAGGCATAAGGTGAAAACTGAGCATGCGCAGTTGCCAGTATCAGCAGCTTAGGAAGCTCAAACTTCTGAAGTGGAGAGCAATGTTTTCAGCACCATCAGGAAGAGGTCTTCAGCTGGCGGAGCTTGGGATCCCCACCAGCTACCACTAAATGTGTTCTGCTGTTGGGTGGGCCTGAGCCCTAAGTGGGTGGGCCTCAGCCCACCCAGGCCCACCTGTGGCTACGCCACTGCCCTAAGGGCCCGAATCACAAAGGCAGCAGTAAAATACGGATGCCTCGGTAAAATTTAGCGACTCATTAACAGCCAGTGATGCACAAAGGGAATCGCATGCAAATGAGCTGTACGTATCCCCCTTTGTGCATCGCTCTGATGTTTGCAAGTCCAAGCAGTCAAATGCATTTAACGCTGCTATCAAATGCATTTCACAGCTCTGATGCCGTAATTAGGCTGCAGCTGTTGCGGCAATGGGAGACAGGCTAAAGCTGTAGCTGCTAAGGGTGGTTGGGGCAGTGCACCCACCTATCTACCTCCTGCTGTTGTAGCCTAAAGACTTCCTTTGGCACCTATCCAATCACCCTACCCCACACTTAAAAAAAAAAATTTCCATGGTGGTCCAGTGACCAGGACCCCCCCCCCCCCCCCCAACCTCTCTCTTTTTTTTTTTTTTTACAAATTTCCCGTGTGGGCCAGTGGATCATGACCCCCACCCCGTGCCTGCATACAACCACCCCCTCCCGACCCCACCCCCCAACCGTACTTCTCAGTGTACCTTTAGAAGGTGGAGGCAAAAAAGCAGGAGCAACAGCTCCTCCTTCCTGCCTCGTGCCCGCCGGAACAAAGTGGCGGTGCCCAGGCCCTGCCCAGTGATTCTGGGATGCACTGGATGGGGCTGAGGACCATATAAAGAAAAAAAACTCCAAGGCAGGAAACAGGCACTATTGCTACTACTCTCTTGACTCCACCTTCTAAAAGGTACATGGAGGGGTGGGGTGGGTGTGTGCACTCATGGGGGGGGGGGGGGTCATGGTCCAACCAGGGAAATTAAAAGAAAAAAAAGGATTCGGGGGGGAGGGGTCAGGGGACCACCAGGGAAATTCAAAAAATTGGGGGGGGGGGGGGGGGGGGAGAGAATCTCACAGTGGGGCTCTGGGAGGTGAGCGGTAGGAAGCACAAGCTGGCAGCCTTTTGTGGCTGCCTGCTTGTGCTTCCCTCCTGTCCAACAGCTCCAGAGCAGCTGTAAAATTTTCTCGTTACATTACGCTGCTCTGGAGCTGTGCATCCCACCGGTATACATATTAGAATACTAATGAGCTCATTGTAATACATTTGTATGGGGTTCTCAATGACTGCTAAGGGCACTGTTAGAGCCACAAACCCCTTTGTGCATTATTAACTATCTGATGGCTAAAACCAATCTAAAGCAAATGTTAATAACAGAAAACTTTGTGCATCTGGCCCTAAGTGCTGTGAAAAAAAAACAAGGAGGGGCCTCTGCCACAGCACAGAAAATATATACAGTATATGACAAGAGAAAAATCCGATATTGCTCAGATTCCATTTTCATAAACATCTGAATTCACAGAGATTCACTTAAATTTACGTGAGTCATTTGGCAAAGTCTTTACCTCTTTCTAGAACTTTCTGGACTTTGATATGATTTGCACAGAAGCCACTGTAAAGTTTAAAATGGTCAGCATAATAGAGGAATGAACCACCAAGGGAGAACAGTAATTTCTGAAAGACAAAAATAAATAGGGCAGGAGTTAGCGAGGTGAATGCAAGCCAGAGAGGTTAGTTGTAGAAGGCTGGAGTAGGAATCATGCATTCCAATGGGCTTCAACACTCCATACTCATTTCAGCAGCCCACTCTCTCACTTGGCCATAGTTCAAAGTTAAAAACAGGGCCGCCGAGAGACTGAGCCAGGCCCAGGGCAAGGCCGCCCCCGCCCCCCCCCCAAATCGCTACTACTGTTGCCTTCCTCTCCTGCTCCCAGGCCGCCAGCGCCGCAGTCTCCAGTCTCCACCAGCCTACCCTCAGCTGCATCAACAGCCCCCTTCTGTCTGCCACTGGGCCCCATGCATTAAAAAAAAAATCTCTAAATCAGCAGCACAGCGCCAGCGAGCAGCACCTCACCTCTGTGTGAAAACGGCAGATCGCCTCTCCTCGGGCCTTCCCTCACTGTGCCCCGCCCTTGCAGAAATAGGAAGTTACATCAGACGAGGGCGGGACACAGTGAGGGAAGGCCCAAGGTGATCTGCCACTTTCACACAGACGCGAGGCGCTGCGCATTAGAGATTTTTTTTTTTAAATGCAAGGGACCTGGTGGAAGACAGAAGGGGGCTGTCGATGGAGCTGAGGGTAGGCAGATGGAGACTGGGGACTGCAGCGCCGGCGGCCTGGGAGCAGAAGAAGGAGAAAGACCCCCTTGGAGGTCCGGGCCCGGGGAATTTTGTCCCCCCCCCCCACCTCTCGGTGGCCCTGGTTAAAAACACATTTAAATTACCTGAAATGCATATGAAAGGTTTATCATAACGGTAATGAAGCACCAGGTTAGGCTTCTCTTGTTTCTAATGTCCTCATGGGTTTAAGCAACCGATTGTTCTTACAACTACTATATCATGTCCTACCCAGTTGTCATTTTTTTAACCTTTCTACCTCTTAGATTTCACCTAACACGTTTCATTCCACTTCCAAGACCAACTTTAGCACCTTGAAATAAGTGAAAAAAATTCTACAATCTTCACAACCTTGACTGCAAGCCACAGGGTTATGTACTAAACAATGATCAACTCCTAGGGTTTATTTTCAAAAAGGTGGCCTGTGGATAATTTAGCACCCTAGCAAGTACGTAATTAATGGTAGTCAGTCAGTCGGCAGATTTCTGTTTATCTTTATTTAACATTAGATAACCCACCTTTAGATTAAAAGCGCAACAACCTGGTTTGCAATATTCTAGGGGAAACTAAAAAATAGAAAATGAATGTTTCACCAAAACCCAGAATCACATAACAAACCTGTTTAAAAGAAGAGAAAGACATTTTGGAAAAAGGAAAAACTAACTGGTACATATCACACGTCCTCTGCAGACTATACTGAGTAGAGACGCCCACGCTCCTGACTAACCCACCCCAAACCCAGCCATCAAAAACCAAGCAGAATGTAGCAGTGACTTCAGACTGTATTTATATACCATTCAGGTTTTATTATGCAAATCTGTTCATTCTATCTCAACCCCCACCCTCTCACCTCCACCTTCAGAAAGGCAGCAGCAGCAGCAGCAAAAAAAAAAAAACTGAGCTCAGAGTGGGAAGGGAGTAGATATACCTCTCCCTTCCACCTACCCAGGCTATAACATTTCAGATTCATTTTTCATTTCCTTTCCCCAAGGAAAGCCAAGTGCTGTAATAAGGTAAGCAGGGTTGCTGTCCCTCATTCTACCACAGTAACTTTAATATCCGCGGGCCTCAGCTCTAAAGCTTGAAGAAGATAGGACAGAAGTTTATAAAAGGCACAAGGGATGAGAACAGTTATTTTACCCTTTCAAATTGCACTAGAACTGGTGGAAACTTCATTCATGAAAGTAACTGGTAGCAGATTTTGAAAGAATCGTTTCTTAAATGTTGTCAAGCAGGGGCGTAGCCAGGCACCCAATTTTGGGTCAGAAGAAGGCGGGGCAGTGAGCAGCGAACAAGGGAAGGCTAGAGACGTCAGGACTGGGAGCGCCACCTCCTTCAATGACGCTGCGCTGCCGGAGGAAGGTAAATTTAAAAGAAAAAAAAAGGAACGGGATCTTGGGGGGGAGAAGAGGGCGGGCAGTTCCTACATGGGAGCGGGAGGGCAGGGTAAGCACGCAGCGGCGGCGCCCCACAGAGGATAGCGCCCCCTGCGGCGCTTACCCCGCTTACCGCATCGGCACGGCCCTGCCCACAGCCTTCCCTCTGATACAAGTTCCTGTTTCTGTATAGGCCGGAATACATCAGAAGGAAGACTGTGGGGCCGATGCGAGCAGTATGTAACAGTCGATGCTTGCTGCAGGCAAAGATCTGCTATTTACAACGTATGCAGGAGGAACAGTTGTTGGGAGTTTTCGGCTGATGGGGCTTGGGGATCTCTGCCAGCCACATCATAGGTGTGCTGCTACTGGGTGGGCCTGTGCTACGCCACTGTTGTCAAGGTTAAGACAGGTTTCTGGGGCTAGGTTCATGAACAATTCTTAGCAAGGCAGACTCAGAAATTGCCATCCTTTACGTCAGGAAGACTGCACAAACAAGAAATGAAGTCCCCCATGAAGATCTGCTGGGTAGTAGCTATGGAGCCACTGGCCTAACCCAGCATCGCTCTTACATACTTCCTGCCTCAGTCATTATGCACATCTATAGTACTATGGAAATTCCTATGCATTTGAATTTTAACATGCTCAGCAGGGTTATACTTCAGTAATACATCTAAAAATGATCATTTATATTTTCAAAACATGCCACTTAATCACTACAGGCTACTTTTCAGAATGTGCACACAGTCGGACTTCACTTCTTATACAGCTACCCATATGTTAAGTGCAAATCGTTTCACTTTTCAAAAAAAAAAAAAAAAAAAAATAAAAAAATGGACCAGTCATCAAATGAAGACTAAGAGGAAAATTCTGCGAAAAGGAATGTATCTGTTTCTAACCAACCATTAGCTAATCTTTATCATACAACTTAATTATAATCCTGTAGCAGTAAAAATAGCTAAGCCCTTGCTTTTAAACAGTGTTTTTCACCCACACAGGGTCTCAGAACTCAAGACAGCAGAATCTCTTCAGTACCATTTTCGGGGTGGGAGGGGGGGAGGCAGAACGCCTCAGTCATGCTCATGCATGCCACTGCATCAAAGGTAGAGCAGAATTCAGTTCTTATTGCTAACTTCATCCATTTTAGCAGAAAATAGTCAGCATTACCATCAAAGGGAGCAATTTTTCAAACGTCATGAGGATGGAACAGTTACTTACCTGTTAGAGCTGTTCCGAGGACAGAAGTTCAGACAGATGTGAGTGATGTCATACATGACGGTGCCAAACAGAACTTCATGCAGAGCTTAGTTGTGGTAACTCCCATGCAATACTGCTGATGTAGGGTGCCTCAGTCTTATAGCAAGCTGAACTCCAGAAGAGGATAAGGGTGGGGGGGGGGGGGGGGGGGGTGGAGAGCAGCAGTGCAAGTACCCAGGTTTGCTCCAAGGATGAGCAGTTCACATACTACTACTACTACTATTTAACATTTCTAGAGCGCTACAAAGTGTACGCAGCGCTGTACAAACACAGAAGAAAGACAGTCCCTGCTCAAAGAGCTTACAATCTAATAGACAAAAAGTAAAGCATTTAAATTTAAAATAGGGGGTCCTTTTACATAGGTGTGGTAGAAAACGGCCTTAGTGTGCTTTTACATGAGTCTTTCCCATCTTCAAAGGCCATTTTTACTGCAGCTGCTCATTGGCCTGTTTTCTACATTTTGTATTAGTGGCTATGTGCTAATGTTGCTATGAGCACATGGTCATTTCTGGAAGTTACTGTGTGCTCAGTTTCTATATTTCGTTACACACACAGTATCTGTGTGCTAACCAGGTAGCATGCAGTAATGTAGATCGCTAATTGGTTGGCACAGAATGCCAATTATCTGCCCCCTCCTCCCGACACATCCTGTGGTACCCCCTTTTTGAGCTTCGTTAGGCGCACGCTAACTTCACAATGAATATTCATGAGTGTGTTTCATGCAGTGGAGGCAGTGCATGCAAATCTCTCTCATGAATATTCATTGTGGATGTCCTGAAAACCTGACTGGCTGGGGTGCCTCCAGGATCAGGTTTGGGAACCACTGTTCTTAGGTAAGGATCGTGAGGATTAGAGATTGGAATGGAGTAATGCTCCTTGGTCCTGCAATGTTATCATAGTAGATGACGATGACGGCAGAAAAAGACCTGCACAGTCCATCCAGTCTGCCCAACAAGATAACTCATATGTGCTACTTTTTGTGTATACCTTACCTTAATTTGTATCTGTCTTTTTCAGGGCACAGACCGTATAAGTCTGCCCAGCACTAACCCCGCCTCCCAACCACCAGTCCCGCCTCTGCCATCCAATCTCTGCTAAGCTCCTGAGCTCCTGTTATGACTGGAAAGATCTCCAACCACAGTGGATCCCGAATTGAAAGTCTGTTTTTTTTTATTTTTGGCAAAGAAAAACCTATCAAGATAATAGTTCTTATGATGAATTTATTAAGGTTCTTCCTAACAGAATGGGGGAAAGCATACAGCATCCCTCCTCCCCAACTAAAGACGCCTCTTGCTAAACTGCTGCTGGACCTTCTTCTTGCAAGAGCTCAGAAGTTCCTCACTAGGGCCCTCATGATTAAAAGCAAACTCTGGCGCTAGAGGCTGTTAACGCCAGAGTTTGTAGTCGACCCATGATCAGAGCCCTCGAGCGCCTGAAACAGTGCACTCGAGGGCTCTCAGCGCAAGTAGCATGCAAATGCATGCTAAACAGGGCTTCTAGCGCAATTAGCTTGCAAATTCATGCTAATTGGCGCTTAACGCATTCATCCCCAATGATCAGCGACCAGCGCGCCAAAGATTGGGTCGCTGGCCGCAGCAAAATCAATGCCAGCTCCGAGCTGGAGTTAGATTTTGCGGATCATTGGGGAGGAATGGTGAGCCCTGTCCAGCATGCACTTGCATGCTGGCAGGCCCCCCTTCCCCCCCAAGGCAAACGCGAACGGGGGGCTGGAGGTCCGGTGGGTCTCCAGCCCCCGAAACCCCCAGAAATCGTCGCCCACCCCAAATCCTCCCCCTAGCGTTGTCCTTAGATTCCCTGGTGGTCCGTGGTGTCGTGACACCCCCCTGGCCCCGTCCCGGCCCCCTCCCGGCCCCCCTACCTTGTGTTGGAGGAGGGACGCAGCCTGCCTGCCTCCCTCCTCTTCCAGTCAGTCGACGCCCAAAATGGCGGCACCCAGCACCGCCCACTGCATCCTGGGATGCACTGGGCGGGGCTACAGACCATGTAAGGGAATCGCTTTAAACATGATGATCAAAGATAATAGCGCTGCTTAGATTTGCATGCATTATCTTTGATCATCGATGCAGAAAAGCCCTGCGCTGTCCCGGCGCTATTTTTAGGGCGCTGTTTGGAACAGCGCAGGGCTTTTGATCATCTGGGCCTAGGAGAATATCATGCTGACCATGCTCTCTTTCAGGACTCTTAGTAGAGGTCTATCAAATGCCTTGGCCATCTCTGGTAACATTCTCACTTTCCTGTCAAGCGCACTGCTCTTAAGACAGACCTCAACACATTTTCTTAGGATCTAGGAGCCAGACTTGGAATGCCTTGCAATTTTTATTGATTTATGCACATTTATAAATCATGCATTCATGATACGTAGCAAACTATTTATTACAGCAGCAGGGAATAAGTGGACAAGGGGTACCGTTCTCCAATCACCTATTCACCTGCAGCACATCTGGCAACTGAGAGAGGCGTTAGGCAGCAGTTGTTGCCTCGGTGGGACAGAGGCTAAAGCTGTGGCTGCTAAGGGTAGGTGGGGAAGTGCACCCACTCATCTACCCCCAGCAGCTGTAGCCTTGCTTCGGCACCTACCCAGCCACCCCAGCAGCAGAACTGGCATCACAACATTCCCCCCAGCAGGAGCCTCTCTCAATGCCTCTTCCCCAGCAGTAGCCTCTCTTCTCCCACCCCCACCCCCCTCTCTACTAAAAAAGCATCCTTGTGGACTGCTTCTGCCACTGCTAACAAGGCTTCATGTGGGTCACCTTTCCAGGGTGAACACCCTCTAATTTTCTCTCCCCATTCCCCCAGCAAGGCTCCCCCTAGTTCTCTCTCCATCCCCATCTGAATCTCCCTTCCTCTAGCATACTCCTAGAGATCTCTCTCAACTACCACCACAACCCCCCTCCCACAATATACACTCCATTCTCACCTCCTGCACTCCAGAACTTGGGTAAGAACTTGGGTCTCCTCTCCCTCTCCTACTGCATCCAACCCTCCCTCCCCCCACAACAGCCTTAAGACATCCAGCACACTTCCATTCTATGTCCCTGGCCCAGCATTGCTCACAAGCAGCAGAAATGGACATTGGTTGTGCGTTGGGCCGCATCAACCTAATTTGGTGCTGAACGGAAAATTTTAAACCACACAGCTACTCTTATTTTGCTTCTGATCAGTACCGGGCCGGTGCCTGTGATGATGGGGGGGAGGGGAGAAGTATGTGTGTGCACTGAAGGTTCTGCGGTGTGAGGAGGGAGGGGGATGGGAGCAGGCTGCTGATGTTGCCCGCTTTCCACAGCCCCAAAGATCTGCTCTTTTGCTCACACTATAAAACCTTGGAGCTAGGAATCTGTTGAAAACAGCACCTCTCAGGCTCAGGAAGGTGGCACCTCCTGAATAGTGATAGAGAAAAGTTTATGAAGTGTGGGGTTGTGATCCTCGACTTGTCTCCAAACCCAACTTCTGCCAATCAGAATCAATCGCCCCAGTCAGCAAACTGAACTCCACCCAATTTATGAAGGAAATAGTGAAATTCTGTCTTTTTAATATGTTAAGCAAATAGTGGACCACATAGGTCTGTTGGTATGTGGGCCTATAGCACAGTATTTTGGTAATATCTTCTCAAAAACAGCTGAGAGAGATTCATGCCTCAGGGGCATTGTGCCACAAAAATAGATGTCTTTGCATATTTCAGGGTGGATTTGACTGTAATTGGGTCTTTTCAAATACCTGAACATACTTGTGTTTGCCTTATAGCTTACAGGAAGCACAGTGTGGGGTTTCTATATTTTGTTACACACATCTTGGTAAGCTGGTGTACATGGGTACTGCCACTACCTCCTCAGGTTGGGCAAGCAGGCAATAGTAACATTTTCAAATAGGTATACTATAGATGAACAATGCAGGCTCTCCCCTGCTCTTTTCCATGTTCCCTTTCTCTGGCTCTCCCCTGTTGTTTCCATCTCTCTCTGGCTCTCCCCTCTTTCTCTCCCCTGCTCTTTTCCATGTCCCCTCTCTCCCCATCTTTCTCTGTACTCTCCAGCGTCATCTTCTTTTTTTCTCTCCCCTCTGCTCTCTCGGACACCCTTCCCCTACCAACCACGTTTCCTCTCTCACTCTCTGGCCCTCTGAAACAGGAGCAGCGTCATCAACACAAGAAGAAAAACAAGCGCGGGGCCACCCCCAGCAGCCTTCAGTCATGCGCTGTTGGCTCTCCCATCCTCTGCCTCCCGCTGACGTCAATTTCCCGTTCCGGGGGCAGAGGACAGGCAGAGCCGACAGCGCATGCCTGCAGCGGTGCGGCCCCGCGCTTGTTTTTCTTCTTATGCCGGCTGAAGCTGAACTGAAGTGGCGGCTCTATGACTGGCGGCGTCGAGCTAGGCAAACTGAGCGGCGCAGCGCTGCTTCAAATTTCAGCGCTCCAGAACAAAGGTGGAGATGTGGGATCACGGATGGGTGGGCCTGGAGGAAAAGTGGCCAGGCCCGGGCCCGCCCAGGCCCACCCGTGGCTACGCCCCTGTCCCAGGCTGTGAATGGGAAGATTCCTCGGGGAAGGTAAGGAAAAAGGAGGTCATCTGGAGGCAAACCTTTGACCTTTAGGAAGATCTCCACTGCTGCAAGTCTGAACTCAAATGTACTGGTGAGTCTCGGTGCATATGCACTAAACCAGTTCAAAGCAGAACTGCTGCAGCTATCAGTGTCATTTCCAGTAGGACTGCAAGGCAGCAATACCTTATTGTTATCTGGACACCTGTGATCCGTCCTGGTCTCTTGTGCAGAGACTTATTTAACTATTTATTTATTTTTTAATCAAATTTATATCCCACCTATCCTATACTTCTAAGCAGGTTACAACTTAACACTCATAAAAGTTAACACATAAAACTCAAAACTAAAACATACCAAACAATAAAACAAAAACATGAACATATAGCAACTCATTAAAAAATAAATAAATAAAAATTCAACATAAAATTAACAATCAGCAAAATGCCTCATGAAACAAAAAGGTCTTTAACTGTTTTTTAAAAAGCATTAATAGTGTACATAAATTTTCCCCCGTTTACTAATCTGTGCGGCAATGCCAACATGTCGGCATTAGCGAACGGCAGTCACTAGCGCAGCTTAGTAAACAGGATTTTTTTTTCTTGCTCACCATAGTACAGCTCATGTAATCAAGAAAAATTATTTTATCAGTAAAAAGAGTTCGCTATTCATTTTTGTGACAGTTAGATTCTGAGCGGGCACAAAAAGATCTTTATATTTGTAGTCAAAAAAAATTGGAAAAGGAAAGAACTTTTTAAAAATTCTTCCAGGGAAACTTTAGCCCAGTAGAAGCCAAAGTCATTAGCTCTTAACATGCTTATATAGGAACCAAATCTACAAAGAACTAAAAATACAACCTGTCCTTTCCCCAAATCAGAGAGCAAGTCAGTATTTACCCTGAACTGAGAGGGAGTTTCCAGCATGTTAAAATCTGAAGCTGATGAAATTCCATCCTCAAGAGTCTGTAGAAACACTTTCTGAAAATCTAGCATCTCAGGTAGACTTCCAAATAAGGACTCCATCTAAACAGAACAAAGAAAAACAGGAGGCATATGATCAGGTCTGTAAGGTACTTATACAGAGTATCATACCCAAAATACAAAGACAGGAAGCTTACTTGAGCAACAGAAAAAGGCTCCTTGGGACGTTTCTCTATACTAATTAATCTCCATTTGCTGCCTCTTGATGAGGAGTTTTTCTCTCCCAAAGCCTTCAGCTTTGTTTTACCTCTAGGTAGCAACAATGAATAGAATAGCCAGCGCATGAAGGTTTAAACTAAGGATCTCGGTGTAGATCAACTCCCAAACCTGTGCTGGGCAACCCACAGTCTATCTGGTTATCAGGATAATTCGCAATGAATACACCAGAGTCAGATTTGTACACACTAAAGCAATTCCATAAAGGGCACTAAAGGTTAGACACCAAAAATCTGTGTTCTAAGATAGTATTCGATAACGGTGTATGGGCACCTGATTCAGTTACAGAATAAAAGCATAAAGTTGGCATTTGTGCATCAACATTTAGGTGCTGTCAACTTATGCCATGTAAACAGTGGGTGTGAATGTTACCACCTAAATGCTGACACTTATGCAAGCAACTTAAGTATTCTGTAAGTTTTGCACATGAGAGTGTGATCCATCCATGCCCCGCCCCCTTGCAGTTATGAACTAACCAGCCGATATTTAGCGCCAGGAACGGCACTTGGCAGGTTAAATAGCACTTAACCCACTAAGCGCTAATATTCATTGTAAGATAGCCGGTTATCTCTGCTGAATATTAATGCTTAGCGGCTAACCGGCTATACCACCGGCTAGCCGCAAATATTCTGTGTAGGGGCATAGCCAGACACCCAATTTTCGGTGGGCATGGGCCCAAGATGCGCAAGGAGAAGAACTTCACCCTGTCCCATAAGTGATTGGTCTCTCTCTCTCTCTTGCCTGCATGCCATATGGTCTCTCAAAAATTCCCCCTCCCCCGCATACCTTTTTCACCAGCAGCAACTAATACACACTGCTCACACTGGCCCTACAGCCTTCCCTCTGATGCAACTTCCTGTTTCCACATAGGCGGGAATACATCAGAGGGAAGGCTGGAATGCAGGAGGGACAGTTGTTGGGAGTTTTCGGCTGGTGGGGCTTGGGGATCCCTGCCAGCCACATCATAGGTGGGCTGCTACTGGGTCCCACCCTTAGCTACGCCAGTTCATCACCGGCTAAGTTTCGCAGCCAAATAGGACCGCCTAAATAGCAGCCCTTTCTTTGGCAGGTTTAAATTTAACTTGCCAGTGCTGAATATTAACTTGGCCGGTTAAGTTTAAACTGGCCAAAAAGAAACTGGTCACTGGAAACGGCTTGGCACTGAATATCCGGACTCAGCGCTGATCATGGGGACTTAGCCAGCCTGCCTCCCACAGGCTGAATATTGGCTAGTAAGGCACTTACCCCAGGATTCTACATATTGTGCCGAGATTTCTGCATGGAAATCGGTGCATATTCCATAACAACGCGCATAACTGAATTAAGTGCTGATAACTGAATGTTACCAAGCAATTATGAGCACTAACTGGCATTCATTAAAATTTAGGTGCACTACTTGCTAAGCGTATTCTGTAAAATGTGCTGCGCGTAAATTCTAAGTTGCATAGTTAAAAAATGGGCGTGGCTGTAGGGTGGAATGGGCGTCTCTAAAGTCTATGAATGTTGTTGTAGAATACACCCGCTCCATGCCTAATTTGGCGTAATTGACTGTATAGTGCTCGGCATATTCTAAAAAGTACCCCTAAATTAAAGCATACATCTCCATTTCTGCGCAGATATCTCAGTACAATATATAAAATCTAGCCCTTAGGTGCTATTCTATAAAGAAGCACCCAAGTGCAGTTACATGCTTAACCACTGTTCACTCCCATTTCCTGGCACTTAACTTGTGATGCGCTATATAGCATTAGGAGGACTGCCTCCACCTCATGCATATTTACTGCAGATATCCAGAAAACCTATTAGCTGGTGGTGCCCTGGAACACATGCTCCTTTGGAACACACTGGTGTGAAGCTTACTTTCAATGATTAGTAATGGAGAGTTTAATATTTTCTTATCTCCATTACATAGTTTGATCAGGATGTGCTATTATAGTTAAGCTAATTTTCATGTCTTCTAATGGATTAGTTTTGAAGAGTGGATTGAGGTGAGTGAGCTTTCTCCGGGTTATGCCCCACTGTTGTTAGCAAGGAATACTGTTCTCTTCATGGAAAAAAAAGTTAAGAGTTCAGGCAATATAACCGATTCTCCTCGTCTCTTGAGGAGCAAATGAGAGACAGTATGCATGGCATCTGTAAATCTACGTCTAGTTAGATGCAATCTTATTTCACTCTCATATTTACATGTAATTGTGCAAATGATCCAATAACTGAGATGGGACGAGACTAATTATTTCCTTGGGGCTTCTAACAAACAGCTGGCTAGACTGCAATACAAAATGATGAAAATCAACAGAGTAATTTGCAGACAGCCCATGGGAATTTTGAAAAGAGCAGATCATGCATCAAGGGAGTTCAGTACATTTATTCAGCAAGGGAGATCTCACACAAAAGCCCAACATGGCCATGTTTTGCCCATAATGGCCTGCATCAGGAGTAGCCACAGGAGACCAAATTAAGCACATAAAAGTGGATACTGCCAGCTGTATTTGATACCTGAATATTGTTGGATTCAAGAGATTTTTGTGTGCTTAAATTTGATCTCCTGTACCTACCTCTGATGCAACCAACTTATAGGCGAAACGCAGCCACGTCTGGCTTCTGTTGTGAGAAATCTACCTTGCTGAATCAACATATTGAACCCTCTTGATGCATGATCTGCTCTTTTCAAATTCCTGTAAACTGTAGTACATACAGAATGCGGCAGCCAAAATTGTTACTGGACGTACAACAAAGCCACTTTAAATTTGCCTTAATCTGGTTACCCGTGTCTTTTTATGTCCAATTTGAGAACTATAAAAAACAAAATGAAAATCTTGAAGACCCAGCCCAAAGCTACTTGTATGTGGGCCAATTTATTCATCTCAGGATAGGCAGACTGGATAGGCCATATGTCACTTTTTCCCTTTTAACAGCCATCATTTTCCTCTGGTTAGAATATTCATTTATCTGTTCTTTTGCTTAAACAGACTGAATTGGTTTTTAATCAGGTTTTTCTGGTGCTGCTGCAATCTTGTGGAACTCATTACCAACTTTTCTGAAAATGGTAGTTTAAACTACACGGTCTTTAGGAACACTCCCCCCCCCTCCCCCTCGAAAACATGGCTATATATGAAAAATATTTTGCACGGATCACAGGGTGCTACCCCTGACTTGATTCATATTTTTTTTTTAAATACAACTTTTGGGGATTTTTTTTCATGCATTATGGTTTGTTAGCGGCTTTTAAATATGTTTTTATTGTAATATGTATTAAATGCAATACAGATACTTGTATTCTGCATCTTACCAAAGGTTTAGAGCGGATATCAAAAAGAATTCCAAAGAGAACAATACTCTCTAAAGTACAGCAAATTTTAACAAAGCCAGGAATCATTATTATAAAAATGTCTTAAACAAGAAAGCCTTTAAAAAAAATATTCTAAATCTAAGATAAAAAGGCTCCAGTCCAATAACAGGAAGAAAAGAATTCCAAAGCTTAGAAGCCTGGTAAAGAAAAGAGGCAGTGTGGAGTCTCGTAAATCTAACCTCCTAACAGAAGGAAAATGTAAAAATGAAGTATCTTTTCCTTGTGAACCTCGAGAAAGCCAAGCAGGGCATATAGCTTGGTGCTTGCCCATGTAGATTTCTGAAAACAATAGTACAGATTTTAAGGAAATAAACAACCGAGCGTGAATGGGAAGCCAGTGTAAATTTCCATACGATGAGCTTGGTAAAGCAGCCTAGCTGCCATATTTTGGAGAACCTGTAACCGAGTAAAGGATGCTTCAGTATAACCCAAAGAAAGTAAATTACAATAATCCAAGGAAGACGACACTATTGTTTGGGAGAGCTAGGGCTAGATGGGAATCTACAAGGAATTCGGCTTTTTTCTATTTGTCCCCCTCTCTTTGGAATGGCCTTCCAAAAGAGATCAGACTTGAGAAATCTTACTTTCATTTTCGGAAACTTTTGAAAACCTATTTTATCAATTATGTAGAACAGAATAATGGAAGAAAGGTTATAAATGGGCATCTGTAAAATATATTAAATCAAAACTGTATTGTTTGTCTGTGTAGATTATATTATGTACTTAATCCTGTATTTGTGGTGCTCTCCTGTATGCTAAATCATGAATTATACTGTTTTTCATCTTATGTAGCTAGTTTGTGGTTTTGCTGTGCTTTCCTGTAATGACTGGAGTTCTAATGTTTGTCCAACCTGTACATATTGTATTGTTTCTTTTATTTTATAAATTGTAAACCGTTCTGTCCTGCAGTAGCAATAAGATACGGTATATAAATTGACGTAAATAAATAAGAGAAAATAGTTCCCAACAAGTTTTAATAACTTTAGTTTGAAAAAGACTATTTGCACTACCTTCTTTATTTGATCCTTCATGATCAGGTTGGAATCCAAAAATTACCCCAGCACTTGTCGGGAAGATACAATATCAAATTCTATATTATTAATTTTAAGTTTATCTATTGGAAAGCGTACAGAAGGTGTCCAAAACCAAAAAAATAAAATAAAATGAAAGTCAGCTTCTTACCTCATCTTGGGTGAGGTATGTCTCATTCTGAAGGGGCTCTAGATACAGTTCAAAGAGGCAGCTCAAGTCCTGAAAGAAAAAAAAAAAAATGACAATTTTTCAAGTGAACATTTCAAAAGTCAAAACAGACACCAGCATAACATGGTCAATTAAACAGAGCAGCCTATGCTGTAATCTAAGTACCAATATAAGATTGATCCAATGGCTCAGTGGCAGCACTCGATTCCTAGCTCCCCAAACTGGTTGAGAATACCACAAAGATTCTGCTTTCACAGCCCTTGGTAGGAGGAAGCCTCCGCCATTGCTGAATGGCAATATCAAGTGGCTGGATTTAGGGCCCAAGTGTGCAAAGATTCAGAAGGAGTCCTGGCGTATGGTCCTCAATTGAGGACCGTCACTGAAAAGGCTAGGCTGAGTGAAAGAATATAAAAAGTAAGGGAAACAAAAATCCCCCAAGTAGCTATAAATGAGGGTGAATGGAATGATCTCTCAGCTCTTCTTCCGACTGAGCTGAGAGGATGGCAACAAGGACAGCTGCCAGAGCAGGCCCCAATCCTGCCTCAAGCTGAAGGAGGCATAGCCTGAGGGTAGGTTTTGGGTCACCCCCTTTCCCAGTTTCCCCTCGTTCTATAGGTCACCTAAAGTTAGACACCAATTGCGCACATAAATTGCAGAACACATATAAAGCATTTTTCTCAGATTAACAATGAGAAAGAGCCTTAAATATATTTGAACATCATTAAATCTACATTAACACGTTTTAAAGCAGCTTGGTAAATAGAATTTTTACCCGTGGAGAGTAAAATACAGAGTAGAGTGTAACAGGTGGATGAGAGTCACTTGTTTACTCTTTCCAAACATACAATGACTAGGGAGCACACAATGAAGATGACAAGTAGTAAATTTAAAAAACAAACTGGAGAAAATATTTCTTCACTCAGCGTGTAATTAAACCTTGGAATTTGTTGTCTGGTAAAAGCAGTTAGCTTGGCAGGGTTTAAAAAGGGTTGAACAAGGTCCTAAAAGAAGTCTATAAACTTTGGAAAATCCAGTATTATTCCTGAGATAAACAGCATAAGTACATACATAAGTACATAAGCATTGCCATGCTGGGACAGACCAAGGGTCCATCGATCCCAGCACCCTGTCACCGACAGCAGCCAAAAGAACAAGCAATTTGTCCCGCCCATCCTAGAAATACTGTATTATTCCCTTATCCATTCAATAACATTCTATGGCTTTTTCCTCCAGGAAGCCATCCAACCCTTTTTTGAAGTCCGCTAACTGCCTTAACCATCTTTTCTGGCAGCGAATTCCAGAGTTGAACTACTCGTTGAGTGAAGAAACATTTTCCTCCGATTCGTTTTAAATTTACCACACTGCAGCTTCATCGTATGCCCCCTTGTCCTAGTATTTTTGGAAAGCATAAACAGACGCGCCACATCGACCCGTTCCATTCCACTCATTATCTTATAGACCTCTATCATATCTCCCCTCAGCCGCCTTTTCTCCAGGCTGAACAGCCCCAGCCTCTTCAGCCTATCCTGATAGGGAAGTCGTCCCATCCCCTGTATCATCTTTGTCGCCCTTCACTGCACCTTTTCAAATTCCACTATATCTTTTTTGAGGTGCGGCGACCAGAATTGAACACAATACTCGAGGTGCGGTCACACCATGGAGCGATACAACGGCAGAATAATATCCTTATTTTTGTTTTCAATCAATCACTTTCCTAATGATACCCAACATTCTATTCGCTTTCCTAGCCGCAGCAGCACATTGAGCAGAAGTTGTCAACGTATCATCTACGACGACACCTAGATCCCTTTCTTGATCCGTGACTCCCAACGCTAAACCTTGCATGATGTAGTTATAGTTTGGGTTCCTCTTTCCCACGTACATCACTTTGCACTTGTTCACACTAAACGTCATCTGCCATTTAGACGCCCAGTCTCCCAGTCTCGTAAGGTCCTCTTGTAGTTTTTCACAATCTTCCCGTGATTTGACTACTTTGAATAACTTTGTGTCATCGGCAAATTTGATTACCTCACCAGTTACCCCCATCTCTAGGTCATTTATGAATATGTTAAAAAGCTGAGGTCCCAGCTCCGATCCCTAAGGGACCCCGCTAACTAACCTTCTCCATTGCGAATATTGACCTTTTAATCCTACTCTCTGTTTCCTATCTTTCAACCAGTTTTTAATCCACAGTAAGACACTACCTCCGATCCTATGTCCCTCTAATTTCCTCTGTAGTCTTTCATGAGGGACCTTATCAAACGCCTTCTGAAAATCTAGATACACAATATCATCCGGCTCACCTTTGTCCACATGTTTGTTTACCCCTTCAAAGAAATGCTGCAGATTTACTTCCCTTTACTAAATCCATGTTGACTTTGTCCCATTAGTCCATGCTTTTGAATGTGCTCTGTAATTTTGTTCTTGATTATAGTCTCTACCATTTTGCCCGGCACCGACATCAGACTCACCAGTCTATAATTTCCCGGGTCTCCTCTGGAACCTTTTTTAAAAATCGGCGTTACATTGGCCACCCTCCAATCTTCCGGTACCACGCTCGATTTTAAGGATAAATTACACATCAATAATAGTAGCTCTGCCAGCTCATTTTTTAGTTCTATCAGTACCCTAGGGTGAATACTATCTGGTCCAGGAGATTTGCTACTCTTTAGTTTGCAGAACTGCTACATTATGTCTTCCAGATTTACAGATATTTCAATACGTTTTTCCGACTCTTCAGCTTCGAATACCCTGTCTGGCACCAGTATCCCACCCAAATCTTCCTCGGTGAAGACCAAAGCAAAGAACTCATTTAGTTTTTCTGCTATTTCTTTATCTTCCTTATCACCCCTTTTACACCCTGTTTATTCTTTTGAGATGTTGCCAGGTACTTGTGACCTCACTGGCTACTATTGGAAACAGCATAATGGGCTTGACAGACCTTTGGTCTGTCCCAGTATGACGATACTTATGTACTTATGAGATTGAAGTAACTTGCATAGGGTTACAGGGAGCATCAGTAGAAGCAGCAGGATGTGAGCCCTGGCTTCCCTGGTTCTTAGCCTATTGCTCTAACCCCTGAGTTTCTCCTCCACACTAAAAATAAGTATCATTTATCAGATCAATTCCATTTTGATAAATATTTTTAAATAAACTTAAATCTGATTTGAGAAGACATGTAGGGAGTTCTCTCTCCTCAACATTTGAGACCACGTTACCCAATAAAGAATTCATCTTCTTCAAAATTCTCAGTACAGCTAGTAAAGCTCTGAAATTTGGAAGAAGCTGAAATCTTTATTGGGTGACACGTGGTCTCAAACGATTATACACATCTTTCTGCGACTGTGTAGTGGCCCAATCAGAAAGTAATCACGGCCTACAACAAGGGTCCTCAAATCCAGAGGGTCCTCAAATCCAGTCTTTGAAGTCCACAACCCAGCCTGGTTTTCAGGATTTCCACAATGAACAGTCCCTATACTCCCTCACAAACCCTTTGATCTACTCAACAAGGTCAGTTGGTCATTCCATCCCTTTGCCAAATTTCTTTGACTGTTTAATGTGGTTGGTCCCCATGCTTTGGGATCAGCTTCTGACTCAATTACGTCCTTGCTTACTTTTAAGCCCCTTGAGACTTACCTTTTTCAGGATGCCTTTAGTTTAGGTTCTTAATTGGCTCCTATTAGGTTATTAGTTCAGCGACTGGGATTATGTGCCAGGATCTGCAAGTATGGCAGTTATGACCATGTCACATCTTGACTTCCTTTAAACTAATGGAGTTCTTTTCCAATCCTTTGTGGTTTGTTTTGTACTCTACTTTGACTGGCTTCCTTAAACAGTTAATCAAATAAAGTGAACCTTGATCTATTTGCAAGCAGTGGAAGCAGTGAATGCAAATAGATCTCATACATAGTCATTGTGGAAATCCTAAAAACCAGGCTGGGTTGTGGACCTCGACAACTGGATTTGAGGACCCCTGGCCTATAATAAACTCACTCTTCTGTATGTGGGTTACTGGGCCACTGGGCATTATGGCTGAGCACTGCATTCTGTTGTGTTTTACCACTACTATAACCTAGCTCTTTGCAAAACACCTCAAATACAGAATTCCTACCAACGCAGTGAGTTAGGATTAGTACGCAAAAGCATCATTCACAAGCCCACTGCCGACGAGAACAGAAAGAAAAATGTCAAAACTCTTAAGTATTTAATCTTCTCTATAGTGTTACCTTCACATAGGATTTCTCTGTGTCAAGCAGCTCCTGAATCACCTTCCTTAGTTTGTCTGCGTCAGATAGGTGTCGTGCCAGAGGTCTGCGAGGTGGATCGGGGCTCTCCTTTTGTCCTTCCATCCCACTTGGCTGCATCTCCTGCAGACTCCGACACAATGCAGACATTTGTTCAGCACTCTAGCAAATTCAAGAAAAAGAAAACAAACTTAATGTAGAACGTTCTGCTGTCTGCTGAGGGCACTACAACCTTCTGCTTTGCCATAACCCCCCCCCCCCCCCCGGATTCTATATAGCGTGCCTTATTTTCCACTCTGAAATCCAAGCTTATTCTATAACAATGTGCGTATCTTAATTGGCCTAACAGGCTAATCAGCCTTGTTAATAGCACTTAACAAGCAATAATGAGCACTAATTGGTAATAATTAGAATTTACGCGCACAACTTGCTAAGCGTATTCTGTAACCCAAGGCACCTAAATTTTAATGTGTGTAGGCAAAAAGGGGCATGGTTATGGGCATTTCGTGGATGTTCCAAAAGTTACATGCACTACGCACTGGGATTTACAGTGCATTTGTAAATAGAGGTGCGTAGTTTTAGGCACTAGGATATCAACTAAGCATATTCTACATACAGTGCCTAAATCTAGGTGTCGTGTATAGAATATGCTTAGGGAGAAATGTTTTCCATGCCAATTTTTTTAGGTGCCATGTATAGAATCTAGCCCAAAGTGCCTTTAAATCACCATCCACTGAGGAAGAGGATACAGCAAAACTTTACATTTGAAAGCAAAAATAGTATAATGATATCTGAAGCACTGTGCTAATCAAAATGAAAGCTAAGGTTAGCAAGTCCCTTCACATTAGTGCCCTGGGTGGGTAATTCCCCCCTCCCACCCCAAAGACCAAATCACACTCAAATTCTGCTTACTAGGGAGTAATTCTATAAGAAGCCACTTAGGTTTGGGGGTGACAGAAGGCCTCCAGCCACTTATGTACAATGACCTCTTAGATATGTACGTGTCATGATTTGATGGCATGTATTTTGCTGGTGTTTATAGGCAGTAGAATGGGAGGGGCCACGCCCCCCCCCCCAACAATGTGGCTAATACAGCATCAGCAACTAGAGATCTTGGGGGGGGGGGGCTACAAATTGCTTTGTTTGGCCATTGCAACAACAACAAAATAAGTGTTGTGCTGCCTTGCATGTGCAGAATGTGGGTTGAGCACACAGGTACACATGTAAATTATAGAATTCAATCACTTAAGTGCACATGTGCTAAGATCTAGTACTTACACCAGCTATGATGCTGCTGTAACTGATCATGCACATTTTCAGCCATTTGGCTAGTATCCTCTGAAGAAACGTAGGAGGCTATTTTTATTTCTAGAACAGACACCACAACCAGCATCTATAGTGGGTGCCTTGTTAAGAATTACCCTCACAATGCCTTTGTAAACAGAAGTCCAGCAAGGTCTAATTTTCATTATCAGAGCACTGTGTTTCTCATCACACTTTCTGGGGAGTGTAAATTTTCATTGCTCCTTACCCTCCCTGTCCAACATTACATTTCTGTTTCTTTCCTCTTATTGTAGAGAGGTGTGATAGCCATGTTAGTCCACTTTTAAAGGTAATCAATAGAAATAAAAAGAAAATAAAACATGGAAAGAAAATAAGATGATACCTTTTTTATTGGACATAACTTAATGCATTTGTTGATTAGCTTTCGAAGGTTGCCCTTCTTCGTCAGATCTTCGAAAGCTAATCAAGAAATGCATTAAGTTATGTCCAATAAAAAAGGTATCATCTTATTTTCTTTTCCATGTTTTATTTTGTTTCTATTGATTTCCTCTTATTGGATCTGACACCACCAACCCCCTCTACTTTCACCCAGACCAGAAGTCGTATCGGCACAGTATGGTGCACCTTCTAGAAAAGGCTTGCACTCAATCCCCGATGAGCTTCTGTCCCCACTGACAAGAGCTCCTGTTGGGGGTGGGGGGGGGTGGGGGGAGGAAGAGACAGGACATGGTGGTAGTCATAGAAGCCAACTTTTCAAAATTATTGGGGGTGCTAAACCCAATGGAAATAATCCCTCCCTGGACACATAAGGAATTTTCTAAATATTGGGGGTGCTCAAGCACCCACAGAGTCGGCTCCTATGGTGGTAGTGCTCAAGTGTGGTCTTGCGCAGTATTGACAAAAACATTAAAGTGCTGCTCTCCTGTAACAAAGCTGGCCTCCAAAATTCTGCTGCCCTAAGTGGCCAAGCCCTGGCAGTCTGCCTAACTAGAAAGCTACCTACCTACTTTTTAATTTGTGTAAACACAATTTTGACATAAATGTGACTAAATTTATAAACTTTAACATGTAAAAACCCCTGATTTACCTCATATGGGCTTTTTATTCCCACTAAAGCTCTTTGTGACTCTGGGCAAGTCACTTATTTTTATTTATTTATTGGAATTTATTAACTGCCTTTATGAAGAGATTCACCCAAGGCGGTGTACAGTAGGTACCATTTAACATAAAACTATAATTTTGTTAACAGCATAACAATAGTAAAATCATCAAGAATAAACAAATATAATAAATGAGGTAAACAGTAAATTAAAACCTAATAATAAAACTACTGTGAAACAGTATCAAAAATGTACATATTTAACAGCACTGGAATTCAAATACCAGAGATATAATACAATGTTAGCATAATAGTAATGATATACCTAATAAGCACACATTAGAACTATGCCATACTTTGTATTGTTATTGGAATATTTTTACTACTGTAATTGCCTATTACTCATGTTTGATTTATTCTTACTGTACAATCCCTTGAGTGAATTTGTTCAAAAAGGCGGTAAATAAATCTTAAAAAAAAATAACATATATATATATGATGCTCAAGGTTTTCTACAATACAGCTTACCATATAGCTAGGGACCAAGAGCAGATATATGAGGGGAACAAGATGCCTGGTACAGTCACTTGGGATAATTTGATGGTTAGTTAAAATCGAGGCAAGTTCCTTATTTAGCTAAGTAAGAGATAAAGGAACTGATCTAAGTTACAGTGTGTGTAGCAAGCTAGTCCAGGTGCAGTGCCTGGTCCACTGCCCCAGGCACAAAATAGGTACCTGTATTTAATATATAAACTGCTTTGATTGTAAGCGCAGAAAGGCAGTATATCAAATCCCATCCTCTTTCCCTATAAATGATGTCACATGGCACAAGCCAGCGCATACTCGTAAAGCAGGCACACTCAGAAGAGGGAGTTTGGGTAGCATGTGGGTGGACTTGCAATTTTATTAAATATCTATTTGTTTACTTGCCAAATTTAGCAGGAAATTGTCAACATGGGCTACCATTGAGCTGGATTATTTCCCCACTAACTCATGCTATTTTATCAGAGGTCCCACTTAGGGCCAGATGCACTAAACTTAACGAGCCCTTAACGAGCAAGTAGTAAACCCTGGCATGCACTAAAAACTTTTTTTCCGACGATGGTAGCAGTAACAAAAACGGAATGCAGATGAGCAAATCGTGTAGAAATGGACGTTTTTTTTGGGGATGGGCATCCATTTTGGCCATCATTCCCCCTTGCAATAATAAAAACGTCTTTTTTGGCAGTGCTTCACTCAGCTGAGACCTGGAAGTCCCTGAGCCAATCACAACGCATTCAGCCGAGCTAAACGCACTGTGATTGGCTCAGAGACTTCCTGGTCTCTCAGCTGAGTGAAGCACTGCCAAAAAAGACGTTTTTATTATTACAGGGGGGGAATGACGGCCAAAATGGACGTTTTTTTTTTTTGGATGGGCGTCCTCAACTGCACTTTCCTCTGGATCGAGCCACATCGGAGGGGGTGAGCAGCACGGCGTCTTCAGGCGGCACAGGGAGGTGTATTTGGCATGTGCAGAGCAGCCAGCATAACGCTTGGCTGCTCTGAGCATGCTCGACCGGCCGATTGGCCGACTGTTTAACGATGGAATAGAGAATGCAAGTGAGCTACAACGAGCAGCTCATTTGCATTCCCTTTCCTTAATGCATGCCCATTCCTTACCGATTCGCTACGGGAATCGGTAAGGGAAGGGCTCTAACGATTGTTTAGTGCATCTGGCCCCTAGTTACTAATAACTGGGGTTAACAGTACAATAACATGTGTTAATGGTAGCACACATTGATAACTATGCCCTTAAACTTACTCTCGAGCAGACAAATGTCAGCCCCTACAATCTGAATGAACTCTCTGCAGAATTTGTGCTAGCATTTTTAGGGAAAAACCCCCACATTGCTAAAAAAAAACAGGCATCATCCTGCCCTATTAATTTAGGTGTCCTGTTATAAAGATTACCCTCACAAGTATGTGGGTAGCAATCTATGCAACCAAAAACATTCCTGTACACTTACACCATTCTTTTAGATGGCAAAAAAATATGCATATTTGCTTCCTCACCTACATTTAATACAGTAGAGCACCTTTAATCCAGAGTGCAACTATCTAAAAGCCTCCAAAATTTCTGGAATATATTGTGCCTCCTGGGTCTGATCCATTAGTCTAGGTTTTATGAGGAAAGTGACTGATAGGCTTGGCTAAATGCCAAACACTAGGACGGCCTCAGAATGCAGAGCAATTTGGAGTGGGCAGCACCCTGGGTATGTTAATCGTGTTCCCACATCCATCCCCTCCCCTTCCGTGTGGGAAATGTCCACCACAGCACCTTCTCACACTTATACCAAGGTAAGAGGCCTTCTCACAACCTCATGAGCCTTTTTCTTGAGAGGGAGCAGAGGGGTGTTTAAGGTAATAGAGTCAGTCCAGAAGGCTTTGGCAAGGCAGCTGCAGACCAAGAGAAAGCAAAAGATTGGCTTGGGGGAAGGGGGAATGTCCTTTCCAGTGCACACACATGCTCTCTCTTTCTCCTGTGCCAGAAGTAGGCCTTCCAGCAGCACCCGCTGTCACACAGAACTCCAGGTGGTCTACCCTAAACCCAGCCCTATTTAAATACCACAGAACAGTAAGCCACTTCCAGCGGTGTACAAAGTACATGAATAATATGTAAGTTCATAAATATAAAATAACACAATATTCAAAATAGTATACAAAATTCCTCACCAATTGCACCCTTCTTAACTGTACGCACACTGGAAAAAAAATCCTTAAAAAAAAACCAAACAAACCTTATTTCTTATCCCAGCTGGAACAGAATTCAACAACTGGAGTGCTTTAATTGAAAAAGCACTTTCTTGATACTGAATGAAACAAACCTGTTTAAGGCTAGGGACAATTAACAGACACCCACCCAGCTCATGAATGCAGTGAACAGCCAGGAATATTCTTGAAGTTCTGACTGCAGATACAGTGGTGTCCATGATATATCAGCTTTAAAACAACAAACTAACAGCACCTTGTAACATACCCATCATTTTATGGGAAACCAGTAGAATTGAATAAGGACTGCTGTCACATGATCAAAAGTCTCTCTATTAGGAGGGGGTGTATATTTTTAAGCTTAGAGAACTGCAAGCTAAAGTCTTATTTTTATAAAGATGCGTATCAAAGCTGTGGTGCACTCTTGATTTCTGTAGTGCCCTTTATTCTGTTATTAAATCCGACTTAAAATGAAAAAATAACAACAGTTGCAGAACATTGAATCCACGATGACATTTAAAGATCGAAAACATGACAGGGTTACGCTTAATAATTTGACTTCACTGGCTGCTAATTCAAACCAGGATCACTTTTACATTAGCTTGTTTGGTTTACAAGTGTTTGTACTGTGAAGCTCCAAAATATTGTCATTAATCTTTTGTTAGTTCCAGAGCTTAAAAGAAATAGAAAATCTAAGGAAACATTACTACTTTTCTTTCTAGCTATTAGTGGTATGCAGCACAAGAAAATAAAAATCACCCTTAATTATCAGGCTGCGAGTATTTGGAATAATTTCCTTAAAAGGTCTTAGGGGGTTCTTAAATATTTTTATAGCTCCTTTCATCGTCATTTAAAAACCAATATGTTTGATAAATATTTTTCATGAATGGATGTTTAGCTAAAGTTGGCTGTTTTCTAATGTGCTTTAATTGTATCGAGTGGCTATTGTACTGCTTTGAACAGTCTAGTGGAGCTGGTGGAACACAAATGCCTCAATTGGACTGGATTTGTTTTTAATCAGCTGATCTAGGGTGTCCTTTTCTAGTAAACTCAATAAAACATATGTTACAGTAATCCTGACTGGTATGGTAACTAATGCCCTTGTGATATTTTGTCAAATCTGCAAAAACTGCACCCCAGCCCCTCAATCCCATGACTCTGGTCCTCCGCCAATACAATAGGTTCTGCCACCAGGGTTGATAAAACTGAACCACAAGGGTTCAGTCTTTCCTATATTCAGCTGCAAATTCGATAAAGCAAACAAATCCTTATATGACTCAGACTCAATCAATTATTCGCTTGAACTGTAATATCATTGGATACCCCAATGCTGTGTGTTGAGCATCAGTTCTTTAAATGGCACACGGGCACGCCTAAGCCATTACAGATTATTAGTGTAAGTCGGCATTGATGTACCTTATTTTAGGCATGAACGCTTGTGCCATGACAATGGCTGGCGAAAATGGATGTGCACCAAGTGATGCGTACAACTGATATATTCTATAAATTGTGTCACACTCATGGGCCATCCATGAATAGCTCAGCTCTGGAAATAATTGCCAGAGGTTGTGGTAACAGTGGTTAGCGTACCTGGGTTTAAAAAAAGGTTTGGACACGTTCCTGGAGGAAAAGTCCACAGTCTGCTATTGGGGGAAGCCACTGCTTTGCCCTGGGATTGGTAGCATGGAATGTTGCTATGAATTGGGTTTCTGCCAGGTACTTGTGACCTGGATTTGTCACTGTTGGAAGCAGGATACTGGGCTGGATGGACCATTGGTCTGACCCACTATGGCTATTCTTATGAAATGATTGCACTGCCTGTTATATTAAGAAAGCAGAAAACAAATAGCATATATTGGGGCTCCTCTCCCCATCTACTAAGTTCTCTTCTTCTCAACAAGAGACCCCCCACCCCCACCTCTACAACTGAGTAAGAGGAATAAAGGCAGAGTGTGAATTAGAACTGCTAAAACGAAGCAGGGTGAAGGTGACGGATGCTGACATACTCCATATTCTGCACGTAGAGACCAAGAGTACAGCTGAATACATACACAGCTCATCCTCTGATGGTTATTTGTCACATAAAAAGAGAGTAAAGCCCCTCTTCTAAATGTCTATTGATCAGGATCTTGACTTTTGCTCAGCTAGCCTGCTTTTCTATATTATTACAAAAAAGGTGTTTTGCACCACTACAATCTGCAATAAAATTTCCACATTTTCAAACAGTATTTCATCTGATTTCAGGCCAGCACATAATTCTAAAGCACATTTGGTAGAGAAGGGGCTGTATAGAGCAGGAAGGAGGGAGAAGGTGCTGGAGGTGAAGCAGACTGTTCTGTGCCCTGTTGGCAAAGTGTCTCCGGGGGAGGGTTGGATAATATGGACCATGTTAATAATAATCACAAGGGAAGACAGATAAGAACTTGTAAATATCCAGTGCCCTGATTGAAAACAGTATAGCACTAAATTGTACAAAAAGCTAATTGAAAGCATTTTGTAGTGAAATACTTGTGAGGTGAATATAGAGAAAAGTTTAGGTCTCCCGCGTGACAGGCAAGGGTTACTCACCACTATACTAAAGAGGAACAGCTGGCTGATTATTTGTTAATAGCTACTCTCTTGCTGCTGAACTGGGAGTGGTGTGGAGATTGCATGAATCAGTTCAGCTTCTTGTAACTCCTACTTGGTAGTAGGAAATAAGAATTAGCTCAGTTTAAGCCACAGATGTTAGCTGCTTCTTTTTTCTAACCATAAATACATAATCTACTTCCTCTGAGGATCAAACACAGTTCCCGGAGATTAAGAAAGCAAAGAAGTGTTTACTGGCACTCCTCTCCCCATCTACAAGATTTTCTTAGCACCTAGGAGACACTCCTAGAAATGTTATTTATCAACTTGTGGAGAAAATGGAACACCTTTGTGTGTCGTGAATTTAAGCTAAGGCTAGTCTGTAAAAGGGGCTTCAGGGCAGTCAAGGAAATAACGTACAGTGGAACTGTAGCCTAGTGTTTAGGGCTGTGGTTCCCAATCCTGGTCCTGAAGGCACCCCAGCCAGTCAGGCTTTTGGATATCTACAATGAATATGCATGAGAGATATTTGCATCCAAATTCATTGTGGATATCCCAAAAACCTGACTGATTGGGGTGCCTCCAGGATCAGGTTTGGGAGCCACTGGTTAGGACATTGAACTAAAAAAATTAGGGCAAGAGGGGTGAAATCCTACTGATACCTCTTAGTTATTTACAGTCCCCTTTTATTTATTAGGATTTTGCTCACACCTTTTTCAGTAATAGCTCAAGGTGAGTTACATTCAGGTACACTGGGTACTAAGCTGAGGTAGAAAATGTCCATAGTGCATGTTAATGTGGGTCATTACCTCACACTAAGGTCAAAGAGCTTCAGCTTGGAAAAAAAAAAAAGAGATGACTGGCTGAGGGGAGATAGGATTGGATGTCTACAAATTCTTCAGTGGTGTAGAATAAGTAGAACTGAATTGATTTTTTACTCTTTCAAAAAGTACAGACTAGAGGACACTCAATGAAGTTACATGGAAATACTTTTAAAAACAAACAGGAGGAAATATCTTTTCTGAAAGAATAGTTGAACTCTGGAACTCATTGCTGGAGGATGTGGCAATAAGAGTCAGTGTATCTGGTTTTAAAACAGTTTGGACAAGGTCCTAGAGGAAAAGTCCATGGTCTGATATTGAGATGGACATAGGGGAAGCCATTGCTTGCCCTGGGATTGGTGGCATGGAATGTTGCTACTAACTGGGTTTCTGCCAGGTACTTGCGACATGAATTGGCCACTGTTGGAAGCAGGATACTGGGCTAGATGACCATTGGTCTGACCCAGTATGGTTATTCTTATGTTCTTATGCTGTCCATTGCCTCACTAGTGTGGTGGAGTAGCCAAGTGGTTTCATTTTTAAAAGCTTTTATTTCACAAACGGAGCAGCGGGGACTTCGCGGGGGGGTTTGGGGGGGGGGGCAAGGCAAGGCAAGGCCTTCCAAACAGGACGCTGCTGATGAGCGCCTTTGCTCCCTCCCGATCCTTTCATGTTTGTGGAGACATGCAGGGGAAAGTGGGGAGCCACGTGTTTGTGTTTTCTTTTTTTTCTTACGTTTCTGGCATGCGCAGAGCAGCCAGCATAACGCTTGGCTGCTTTGCGCATGTTTTATGAGCCGATTACCGACGGGGATTAGTGCATCGTTCTTTACAATACCGCACCAAACTTTTTGGGGCTGTGTTTTTGGAGCATGCTTCGTTATTTGAGATTCGGTAAAGGTTTTTACGTTTCTGATTTTTTTACATTTGCTTGATGCATCTACCCCATAGACTTTTGCTACTGTTTTGAGTTTCTGCCAGGTACTTGTTACCTGGCTTGGCCACCACTGGAACAGGATACTGGGGATTTGAGGAACAATTGGTCTGACCCAGTATGACTATTCTTATGTTCATGTTCCATTAGCACATTCTAACTGAATAACACAAGGTTAATGTGGGAGCACTTAGTACCTCCTAATTAGGAGGTGGTAAGCCCTCCCAGGTTACTTTTTTTTGCAGATGGGAACATCAGTGCATGACCGGCTAAAGAAAAAAAAACAAAAAGAAAAGGCCCAACTTTAATACCATGGTAAATGTGGGTTCAGTGCACAGAAAAGTCCTGCATTAGAATGTGCTACGCCCAGATTTCATTGCACCTTGGTAAATGAGCCCCTAAATTTGTAAAAGAGGCAAATGTCTTGCATGGTGGTAACCCGGCAGTAAATCGGGCAGCCCGGTTACCGCCAGGTTAGCACGGGAGCCCTAATCACCCGGGGCGGATCGCCAATGCACACCCCCCCCCAGGTGCAGCACGACCCCCCCCCCCCCGGGTGCATTCTTAGCTGCTGGGAGAAGCCGCGCGGCTCTCGGCTCCGCTGGCTCCCTCTGCCCCGGAACAGGAAGTAACCTGTTCCGGGGCAGAGGGAGCAGGGAACCAGCGGAGCCGACAGGCGTGCGGCTGCTCTCTGCACTCCTCCAGCAGCGTGCACCCAGGGCGCACCGCCCTGCCCTTGGTACGCCACTGCCACCCACCACCCGCACAGGGCCCTTTTTCCTGCAGCTTGATAAAAGGGCCCCTTAGTGGCTTACCAAAGATCCTAAGCAGCTACAATGGGATGTGAACCCCCGACATCCCTAGTTCTCAGCCTGCTACTCCTCTATTCCACCCCCAAAATGCTCTTTCTAGGTAGTTAAAAGCATGGACATTACGAAAGCTATGCACATACTCTTAGACAGCTAAAAATACACTTAGGATTTTTTAAACAAGCTAAGCTTCTTTTTATATTGAAAATGTACTGTACTCCAACAGTTTTTGTAAAAATAGTATTTACATGCAGTAATTGCTGATAACTAGTTCTACACTTTAGGTTTAAACTCGGCTGAGTCAAACTAAAGCCGACCTTCACTGGATGTTTAATAACACAAAAACCACTCCATAAGCTTTTGTGCCAGTCTAGGACCTTCGTCACTGCCTCCTACACTCACTGCAACATCTAGCAGTCAGAATCTAAAGATTTTTTTCTACTGTGTTCAGAATCAGTACTCTAAATTTTACCAACAGTACAGAACACCAGCATTCCATCTAATGAATGGTAATATTAAAAAGTTCTATAAATAGCAAAATGTAAAAATACAAATGCGTCATAGTAAGAATGCAGATTCAAAATAATCATATGAGATCTTGCTTTTTTAATATATATTTTTGTTCTTAAACACCATTTGGAATAACTTACAACATGTTCCATCCATGTAGTCCTGTAAATTACAGATTGCTACCCATGCTCTCCTTTTCTTGAGATATACATAATTAGATGTTACAAAGCAGCAGCAGTACAGCTAAAGCCTTTAAAATATAAGATCCTAATATCCAAGTTCAAACAAGAAATTTCATTTGGCAACAACATACTTCTTCTGCAGTTTGACCTATCCAGCGCATTTGACATGGTGAACCACGATATTCTTACAAAACTACTGGACAAACTAGGGATCGGCGGAAACATCATTAAGTGGATAACAAGCTTCATCACCACCAGATCCTATCAAGTCAAATCAACCTCATCTGTATCGGCTGCTTGGTCCTCACAATGCGGAGTCCCTCAAGGACCACCTCTATCCCCGATCCTCTTCAATCTTATGATGATTCCTCTGGCTAAATCCCTATCCATAGCTGGTCTTAACCCCTTTATCTATACAGATGACGTCACCATATTCATCCCCTTCCAATCCAACCTTACAGAAATCTCTGGAAAAATAATCACTGGCACGAACATCTTAGCCTCCTGGGCCAATGCCTTCAAAATGAAATTGAATAAAGAAAAGACTCAATGCTTAATCCTCTCATCAAGACACACCACTCTACTCCCAACCACTCTGACCACCCCCGACATTACAATCCCAATATCAGACAATCTAAAAATCCTGGGAGTAACGTTAGACAATCACCTAACGCTAGAAACCCACGCAAAAGCCATGACGAAGAAGATGTTCAACATGATGTGGGTACTGAAAAGAGTAAAACCATTCCTCCCCCAATCAACTTTCCACAATCTGGTACAATCCACAGTACTCACCCACGCTGACTACTGGAACAGCATCTTCATTGGTTGCAAAGCCCAAATCCTGAAAAAACTCCAAACCGCCCAAAACACAGCAGCCAGACTCATTTTTGGTAAATCACGATTTGAAAGTGCAACACCACTCCGTGAAAAACTCCACTGGCTTCCTATCAAAGAGCGAATAAACTTCAAAGTCCACACACTGATCCACAAGATCCTCCATGGAGAATCTCCAAGTTACATGACCAATCTAATTGACCTTCCAGCCAGGAACGGGTCCAAATCTTCTCGAACTTATCTCAATCTTCACCTCCCCAATTGCAAGAGTCTCAAATACAAAACCTACTACGCATTCAACTTCTCCGTTATAGGCAGTCAACTCTGGAACGCCATACCAAGATACATCCGAACAACTAACGAACATCTACCCTTCTGAAAGCTGCTGAAAACGTACCTCTTCAAACAAGCCTACCCAAACACCCAACTTAACTCGTGAACCTACTCCACATCACCTACATTAACTATAACCCATTCCTCCCCCACATCTCTTCCTCTCATCCTTCTCTATGCAATTGTGCTATCTATGGGATACTTTGTACCGATACATTGTGTTATCTCTGGAATACTTTGTACCCAAACATTGTGTTATCTCTGTGATATATTGTACCCATACATTGTAAGCCGCACTGAACCTGCTATTGAGCGGGAAAGAGCGGGGTATAAATGCTACAAATAAATAAAATAAATAAATCTGCCTGCACCCTGGCTTATTTCTTTCCCCTCTGTAATAGAAAAACATCCATCTTTTCTTTAAAGCCGTTTGCCTTGTTCTTGTAAATTTTCAGCTCCACATGCATACCTTCCATGCTATTCTGGTATGCCCTGAAGATCTGCTCAACTGTGGAGGCTGTGGTAACAGCGGTTAGCCTATCTGAGTTTGAAAAAGGTTTGGACAAGATCCTGGAGGAAATGTCCCTAATCTGTTACCGGGATAGACCTCAGGGAAGCTACTGCTTGTCCTGGGATTGGTATGTTGTACTATTTGGGTTTCTGCCAGGTACTTGTGACCTGGATTGGCTACCGATGGAAACAGGATACTGGGCTAGATGGACCATTGGTCTGATCCAGAATGGCTATTCTTATGTTCTTATGTAATTAAGATTCATTTTAAAATACTCCTGCTGAAAGTGCTTAATAGTGATACACTTTCTAATTTCTCTTCTTTAATTCTCCACAACAGCCAGAGCCTTATGCTCATGAGATAATGGTCATTTATTCATTCCCCTCTATGACACGAGCCCAATTTGGCTCCACTTGACAATCCATCTTTTTCTTTCTTGCCCTCTTTCCTTTGGAATGCACTCCCTAGGGAACTCTGTATGGAATCATCCTTTCCTAATTTAAAAAGCAGCCCTAAAAACACATCATTTTTTTTTTAGCTTTTCCTGCTGACAGCATACCAAGACATAATCCTCAAATCACCCCTCCCCTTTTCTTCATTTCTACCCCTTTGCTATCCTCTGTAACTTACCTTTTGTTACCCCTTGTCCTAAATTCTAGATATTCTCATTATCTCTTTCCTATCATTCATTAGCATTCCTTTCCTTCTATTTTTATTTTATTGTAAACCGTCCTGCTATGTTTAATGAAGTAGGTAGATCAAGTCCAATAAACCGTATAAACTACTAAGCTTGACAGCCCATTCTTATCTCTTACAGATCCTCTGTGCTTGTCCCTTGCTTTCTTTAATTCAGACACTGTCTTCATTTCCACCAGATGGCCATTCCACACATCATCCACCTTTCTATAAAGTAGCATTTCATTGATTACTCCTAAATCTATCCTTTCTTTCATCCTATGCTCCCTCATTCCATAGCTTCCTTTTAACTGAAAGAGGCCTGTCTCCTGTACATTTAATCCCCAGAAATGTCTCTTATCATATCTCCCCGGTTTTTATATTAAGATCTGTCACCATACATTTTACGATGAAGACCACCGACTATTTTAATAGCCACCCCCTGCATCAACCTCATTCTGTTTACATATTTTTGAAGGTGCACTCTGCACTCTAAATGGAGTCTCACAGGAGACTTATTTAGAGGCACTATCATCTCCTTTTTCCTGCTGGCTGTTCTGCGCATGTGCGGCACGTCACAGATCTGTTCCAAATACCAACGTTCTTAGAGGCTGACACTGTGGCACGTATACAATATCGTGCTGATGTGCAGCCAGAAGCTCTACCTTTCTGCTCCCGGTTTATTTTAACGTCGCTCCTGTCTCTCCCTCTTCAATACGCCAGAACGAGGGCCCTCTCCGTTGAACTTACAGCGTCTCACCTCCGAGAGTGCCCCTCCCTCCCAGTTCCAGGGCGTCTCCCCACCCCCAGGGTCGCTGCCGGCCCTCTCCATTGAACTCACAACGCCTCACCTCAGAAAGCGCAGAAGGCAGCGGCTGATCACCTCCCTTCGGCCTTCCTTCCCTCCCTGTGTCCCGCCCTCAGTGAAGTTACGTCACACGAGGGCAGCACACAGGGAGGGAAGGAAGCCCAAAGGGAGGTGATCTGCCGCTCGCTGCCTGCTGCGCTTTCAGAGGTGAGGCGCTGTGAGTTCAATGGAGAGGGGCGGCGACCTCGGGGGGGGGGGGGGGGGGCGGACGTGGCGGCGAACTGGGAGGGAGGGGGGCCTAAAACTGGGAGGGGGGCCTTGGAACTGGGTGGGTGGGAAGGGGTCTGAAACTGGGAGGGAGGGAGGCCTGGAACTCAGAGGCGCTCTCTCAATTCACTCTCACACACTCTCTCTCACGCAGACACACACACACTTTGACTCTATCTCTCTCTGAACTCACTTTCACACTCTCTCTCTCACACACAGACACACACACACAGCGGGACAGCGACGCCGGGAATAGATCCCAGGCACGTTGCTCACACACACCACACATACAACAATAACGCACCATACCCCATATAGGTTACAGAAAGATGTATGGGGGGGCAGGCAACTCAAAAACGAGCGCTGCTTTGCTGCCTCAAACAACTCTGTCTCTCTCTCTCTCTGAGCTCACTCTCACACTCACACACACTCTCTTCTCTCTCTCTTTCACAGCCACTCACACACACACTCTCTTCTCTCTCTCTTTCACAGACACTCACACACACACTCTCTTCTCTCTCTCTTTCACAGACACTCACACACACACTCTCTCTCACACACACAGAGTGGGACAGCGATGCCGGGAATGTATCCCAGGCATGTCGCTCACACACACCACACATTGGACTCATTGAAGTCCAACAATACCGCACCCTACGCCATATAGGTTACAGGAAGATGTATGGGGGAGGGGGGCAGGCTACTCAAAAATGAGCCCTGCTTTGCTGCCTGAACAACTGGCTAAGGAGCAAATGCCCCTCCACTGTCACAGGGACTCCTAGCAGCTCTCTCTCACACACACACACAATATACACACTGTCACTCTCTCTGTACCCCCAACTTTTCCCCGCACCCTTTCAAGCGATACACATTACGTTCATCAAATTTTACATTATATGTCAGAAATAAAAAAATATTGCCCATTTTAATGGGCTTAACGGCTTGTAACTCTATAAAATAGAATACAGATGCTGAAAAGTGCACAATATACAGAGGCTGTTCAACATGTACTTCAAGGCCATGTGCATGCTTGTCTCTATACAGCAGGGGCGTAGCCAGACACCCAATTTTGGGTGGGCCTGGGTCCAAAATGGGTGGGCAGAAGAACCTAGCCCCATCCCACAGGTGATTTGGTCTTTCCTTCTCTCGCCTGTATGCCATATTGTCTCTCAAACATCCCCCCTCTCCCGTATACCTTTTAAATAGCAGATTTTCACCAGCAGTGAGCAGCAACTAATACATACTGCTCATGTTGGCCCCACACCCTTCCCTCTGATGCAACTTCCTGTTTCCACCTAGGCAGAAATACATCAGAGGGAAGGCTGTGGGGCTGGTGCGGGCAGTATGAATGTCACTGCTCACTGCAGGCGAAGATCTGCTACTTACAAGGTATGCAGGAGGGACACTTGTAAGGAGTTTTCAGCTGGTGGGGCTTGGGGATCCCTGCCAACCACATCATAGGTATGCTGCTACTGGATGGGCCTGAACCCAAAGTGGGTGGGCCTGGGCCCACCCAAGCCCACCCTCGGCTACGCCACTGCTATACAGAGCCTGTTAATGGTTTCCTCTCCACTGAATGAGCTTCAGGGACTGGAAGGGGGAAAGGTAAGACCATAGAATTAAGGAGAACAGTAACTGTCAGTATCCTTAATTTAGCACATCAGACAGAGAAGCTGATGTCAGCAGCATGAAACTAAGAGCTACAAGAGATTTAAAAACAAAAGATATATACAGAACAAACAAACACTCCTCTCACTGTAACCCAGATTTCTATTTTAAGTAGCTCCATGGGAAAAATAAAGTTAAAATTTGTAACTGTTACAGGCAAGCTGGCAATAAAAGAATGTCAACCTCAAATAATGTTTTGGAAGTCCTATCAAACTAAACTTTGAGTCACTAACAGGGAAGGTAAAGCTACAGTATTCTCAACCACCAATTTCCAAGAATACTCCATTCATGCCCACAATAGCCTATTAACTCCAGACACCTGCTAATTCAGGGCTCATCAGCTTTAAAAACACTAACAAACAAACAAAAAAAAAAGCACACACACCCATCACCATGGATACCAGCTTTTCAAAACGATTGGGGGGGGGGGGGGGGCCCAAGCACAACAGATTGCCTCACTATGGATAACTGAAGGCACCTATGGCCATCACTGTACCAATATTCTACTCAGGATGGGCAGATAACAGATAGACACAGATTTGTGCACATCAGCAAACACAGTGTGCGCCATTAAAAATACATCTTTCAGATTTACATAGCCCTTGTGTGCATAGATCATACAATCCTATCATAAAAAGCTTACAATTTACAAAAAAAGAGAAACAGGGCACACATGTGACTTTCACAAGGCGTCACCCTGAGCAATAGATTGGTAGAGAAGGTCCACGAGGCCCATCCTCAGCTTCAGCTCAAAATTACAAGTACTATTCCTTCCTTTTCCTAAAAGAACCTCTGTGACTGTCCCATGCCTTCCTGAATTCTGACTGACTTTCTTCTCAATTCTACCATGTCCCTCAGGAAAACCAGGGTTCAAATCCCTCCACTGCAGTTCCTTGTGATCTTGGGCAAGTCGCTTACGGGCTCTTCTACAACATGGGCTTACAGCACGCTAATCTGGAGCTACGGCTGGCCCAACACGGGCACCAGTGTTAGTTCCAGCCTCAGCGCAGGCCATTTCCTGCGCTGGGGAAAAAACAGGGCTGTATTTTTTTTAACAACAGTACTAACTCGGCAGTAATCAGGCTGCAACACACACAATACGGTTACCACCAGGTTAGCGTGGGAGCGCTTACTGCCACCTCAAAGAGCAATCTTACCACATGGCCATAGCTATTTTCAGCTTTTACCCACTGAGGTAAAAAGGGCTGCAGCGTAAGGCAAAAACATTCCCCATCGCTAGCACAGGGCCCTTTTTAGAGCAGCTTGGTAAAAGGACCCCTTAATCTTCCATTACTTCAGGTGTAAACTAGTTTATGTAAACCAAAAATGCTCTGAAATGTTGTATTTGTACTTTATTTGAAAATCTTTTTTATTAATTGAAAAATAAAGAAACTTAGATTGCAAGTCCTCCAGGGACAGGAAAACCAAGTGTACCTGAATGTACCTCACCTTGAGCTACTACTAAAAAAAGGTGTCAGTTAAATTCAAATAATTTCATGCATCCAGCAGCCTTTTGGTTTCTTTAGATTATCTTGACTATTCCCCTTTCCAGAGATGCCAGAGAGGCAAGCGTCCCAAAATCCCCAGCCCGGAATTGGGTAAAACCTGGATTTCTGATCACCCCATCCTAGTGCATTATGATACTTGTCGCACTGATTTCAGTGAGCAGGATCAGGCACTAAAAATGCCACACTGCTTTGGAATGTAAGTTCAAAAGCAGGGCTACCCAAAATCTCCAGCCTGGAACTAGGTAACTTGGCATCTTACACCAAGATCCCTCGATCTAGAGCTCTCTCTCCATTGAAAAAGGCTCACCTGCTGTGCACAGGTACACTGAAGACCTAAAGTCCATTTAATAAAGTCAATGAAATGACTGCATTTTTCCATCCATGTGACAGAGGTCAACAAGTAGTAGCTGCATGGAGCCCTGGGTAAGCGAATATTATGCAAGTCAAAGCAATTACTAATTACAGGACAGTCTCTCTGCATTGATTTTAGTTCATTAATACAGGGATCTGTGAATACTTCTCTCTGCTTGTGAGCTTACATCTTCAGGGGTGGATATGTGACCATTAACCTAAAAGTTTTCAATCAAGGATGAAAGTAACAGAGAAATCTTCAGATAAGTTACAAAGCACAGATGTAGGGACAACATTCACTAGCTAGTAAGATACCTAGATACAAGCAAAAGAGAAATACTTACAGAAAACAAAACAAGCCAAGCACTCAGCAAAAAACACCTCAGTTAGAAAGACTGGTTTTCTAGGCTAACTCCACCCTACTAATTCAGCACCCAATCAGATGTTTTTAAAAAGGTTTGCAGTCTCCATTTAGGTGAGCCCAATCCGCTTAAATGAAAAACTGGAAACCTGTAAATCTTTCCTTGCTGGAACTTGGTGAAATATTGGGCTTTGTACAGCTCTTATTTGATGGCAAACAAAGAAGAGAAATGTCAAGTAGTAGTAGTAAGAGTGAATTAAAACAAAAAAAAAAAGAGAAACAAACCTGAGATAATGCTGCCATTGTACCACCAGAGAGGTCAAGCTTTGCCACTCAAAAATTAAAATTAACAGAATATTGCAAAGGGCAGCCATATCATGCCTCAGCTTTCTCCAACCCCCAAAACAAAACACTTCTTAGTTTGTTTGGTTTTTAAATCTCTACAAGGGTGCTCTGTACAAAGAACTTCTTTGTACAGAGCACAAGCCTCAACACACAGGTAAATGGATGTTCATTATCTTTTAAAATGTTATTTCTGAGGCAGAGCAGATTTATTTATTGAGATTTATTAATTGCCTTTATGAAGAGATTCACCCAAGAAGGTGTTAAACACAACAAAGGCAGAATTTAAACTGCTGGAGTAGAGGAGTAAGTAGCCTAGTGGTTCAATTCCCACTGCAGCTCCTTGTGACTCTGGGCAAGTCACTTAACCCTCCATTGCCCCAGGTACAAAAAAGTACCTATACATACTATGTAAACCACTGTGAATGTAGTTGCAAAAAACACAGAAAGGCAGTATATCAAGTCCCATTCCCTTTCTCCCTTTTGTATGAACATGGAGAAAAGAACAAAGAAAAATACCCAGGTATTTTTCTCTTCAAGGTAGTTTAACAAAAGATAATAAAATGGAGGCGAAAGTGAAGTTGCTTATGATATCCTGAAAACCTGGACTGGCTGAGGTGCCTCCAGGACTAGGTTTGGGAACCACTGTGCTTACGTGTAACAGATGTTTGCCAAGGATAGCTGAATGATATTTATTAATCATTTCTATAGTGCTACTAGACATATGTAGCGCTGTACACATTATATGCAGGTACTTTCTGTCCCTAGAGGGCTCACAATCTAAGTTTTTGTACTTGGGGCAATGGAGGGTTAAGTGACTTATCCAAGGTCATAAGGAGCTGCAGTGCAAACTGAACCCAAGTCACCAGGATTAAAGACCACTGCACTAACCATTAGACTACTCCTAGGATAGAGCAGTGTAAACACAGCTTAAGAAAAGGCTTCCCACACCTGTCCTTAGGACCCCAAAGTCAATTAGATTTTTAGGATCTCCTACGTCCAGAGCTGCAAAGTTACCCATTCCAGGAGGGAGACTTTATGGCCGGTCCTGGATTTCTGTCAATCTCATCCTGGTGCATTATGGGACCTACAACACTGATTTCAAAGGATAGAATCATGGACTACAAATACTACCTGCTTTGGGATGTAAGTTTAAAACCAGGACTGGCCAAAATGTCTCCCTCCTGGAAAGGGTAACTTGGTAGCTCTGTACGTCTAAGATAAATCTGTATGCATCAGGTACCCCCGTCCCCCCATATATGTGTTGTTTTGTTTTAAGATTATGTATGGTTTTATTGGAAAGCCGATTAGGTTTACAGGCGGGGGTAGAAATTATTTAAAAAAAAATATATATATGCAAATTTACCTCATGAATATTCAATGTGAATTTCTTGAATACTTAATTGGCTGTGCAATTCCAGGCTGGTTTTGGGAAGCCCTGACTTAAGAGCTTTTGAGAATGCTCTATTGCAGTGCTTCCCAAGTCCAGTCCTGGAGTACCCATTGCCAGCCAGATTTTCAGGATATCCACAATGAATATGCATGAGATAGATAGCATGCACTTCCTCCTTGGTATGCCAGTCTATCTCTTCCATATTTATTGTGGATATCCTAAAAACATGATAGGACTTGGTGTGTGCCCTGAGGACTGGGTTGAGAAGCCCTGCTCTACTGCAGGGCCGCCGAGAGACTGGGCCGGGCCCGGGACAAGGCCGCCCCCGGGCCCGCCCCCACTGCCCCCCAGGTTGTCGCGGCCCCCCTGAGGGGGGCCCGGCGCCACAGTCCCACCCGCCTCCGCCACCGGGCCCCTTCCACCCGAACCCCCGCCAGCAGAAGTGCAGAAGCCCTGCAGACTACAGCGAAGATCAGCTGAGAGGAGCGCGTCTGTGTGGGCCGCGCACCCCGGAGTCAGAAGACAGCACTTCTGCTGGCGGGGGTTCGGGTGGAAGGGGCCCGGTGGCGGGTGGGACTGCGGCGCTGGGCCCTCCTTGGAGGCCCGGACCCTGAGAATTTTGTCCCCCCTGTCCCCACCTCTCGGCGGCCCTGCTCTACTGAACATGTGCTGGAGTTCCTGCAATTGCTTAGCTGGGTAGAGCTGCTTCAGTTCCGTATAAAGCTAGTATCAGTATTATTAACTGAAGCAGCCCTACCCAGCTAAGCTAAACCTGACTGTCTGGGTGTGTCCTGAGGGCTGGGTTGAAAACCCCTGCCTAATAACAGAGTTGCCAAATTAAAAAGTCCAGTGCATGCAAATCTCTCTCAAGAATATTCATTATGGATATCTTGAAAACCTGACTAGCTGAGGAGCATCCACTATCTGATGATCTGTCTGTCTTCAACAAGATTTTGTGGGAAAGTGTATAGTTTACCTTTATAAAATAAACATACATAGCCAGCGTTTTGGACTTTTCACATAACATCCTGTTATGAAATTTGCCCCTATAGTTACTGTATATTTAGGATCCAGTTTCTCATGAAAACTGCCTAGCACAGTTATTTAAGATTGCTTTCTTTTAAAAGGTTTGATAGTTTCTTATTTTTATGTTGTCTGTATTGATTATGTTATTTTACTGCTGTGATTTTCTTTATGGAATAAGTATATTTTATTGTTGTGAACCCTTTTGTAACCCGATTTTGAGAAAAGTGGTCTATAAAATCTGAAATAGATAAGCACAAATCATAGGAGTAATTATGAAAGGTCTTTCTGCAGGCCAAACAGTGTTTTATCTGCAGAAATGGCCTTTTCTAAACTGCCTGGATATGTGATTAAACTTATGCACATATACCTTGGGACTGAAATTCAAATGCAGAGAGTGCTGATTGCATAACTGCTTTGATTTCAATTTTATGGCCCAGACAAAAAACCTTTCACAATACAAGTCCCTATACAGCCAAAATGTTATGTGGTTTAAACTGGGAGGAGGGGGAGGGGAGAGAAGATCTGGGGCTGAGTAAATAGTTACACATCTGCAGGACTCATTAACATCTTTTCCCCTTTGGCATCTCTTTTCCAAGATGGCAGAATGTAGATAGTACAGTAACACTGTTTCTAAGTGGAGTGTTCTAAATGGTGTGGAGGAGTAGCCTAGTGGTTAGTGCACTGGACTTTGATCCTGGGGAACTGAGTTCAATTCCCACTGCAGCTCCTTGTGATTCTGGGCAAGTCACTTAACCCTCCATTGCCCATGGTACAAAATTTATTTATTTATTTGTTGCATTTGTACCCCACATTTTCCCACCTATTTGCAGGCTCAATGTGGCTTACATAGAGGCGTTTGCCCAGTCAGTGGATAACAAATACAAAGTTGTATAGTGATCGCATGAGTTATAAGTGGAGGGTTGGAATGGATGAAGATTGTGTGATGTCCTGTTCGATCATAGTACCTGAATATATGTAAACCCCTTTGAATGTAGTTACAAAAACCTCGGAAAGGCAGTATATCAAGTTCCATTTCCCCTTTCCCTAAGTTTAGGATAAAGTGATGTGGTAGCCGTGTTAGTCCATTTTTAAAGGTAATAGAAATAAAACAAAACAGCAAATAAGATGATACCTTTTTAATCTGATTTTAGAAGGGTTTCCTTCGAAAGCTAATAAAAAAATGTTATGTTAGTCCAATAAAAAAGGTATCATCTTATTTTCTTTTCTATGTTTTGTTTCATTTCTATTTATTAAGTTTAGGATGAAAGATGGATTAAATCAGGAAAGCTAGAATATGCACCTTATCACAGCCCAATGAAAAAAGACAGAAAAAAAAGAAGTTAGAGGTTTACTGATAACATAACTAGGCAGGGGGTTTACTATTATCACTGCTAGAAATGATTTTCATAATATTAAAAAATAATATATTTTTATTATTATTTTATTCATTCTTATGCCCAAGAGAGCACAAAAGTAGAACACCAGTATAAAAAAAGAACACCGTCCCCCTTCCCCAAAAACTCTCCCACATCACAATATCAAATAGCGCACTGATTCAAAAATAATATTAAGGAGATTTAGAGGAGAATTTTTGATGACATCTAAATCTGATTTCGGACGTTTTGAGAAAAATGTCCAAAAATCCAGTAGCGAACATGACCATTTTCAAACTAGAAAAACAGCCAACTTTTTGTTTTGAAAATGGCCATTTGCTAGATGTTTTTGTGCTCTGTGAGTCTATCTTTTAGGACCATTTCCAGAAAAAAAATGTCCAAGGGAAAAATGAACAAAAACAAGCCAGCATTCTTAGTAGACTGGACACACAGACATCCCAGCAAAGGAGTGGGGCACCCTAGAGGGCACTGCAGTGGCCTTCACAAAAAAGTCCCAGGTACATATCTCACCGCTACCCCCTTACTTTGTATGGGGAGTCATCCAAAACCCACCCAAAACCTAGGGTACCCAACTGTACACCACTACAGTGTGGGTTCTTGGTGGGTTTTGGAGGGCTCACACTTTCCACTACCAGTGTACAAGTTAGAGTGGGATATGACCCTGGTCTGCTTCTCTACAGTCCACTGACCACTCCAGGGACCTGCTTGCTGCTCTAATAGCCTGGCCATAACATCTGAAGCTATCATAAAGCCTGGTATGTATCAAGGGCGTAGCGGTGAGGGCAGTTCACTCCAGCGGAGTTGCCAGGGTTGCGGTCTTCCTGCAACACTGGGCGGCTTCTCTTGCAGCAGTTGCGGCAAAATTTTGGCGGCTGCGGGGTGCGGGTTTGGGCTCTTCTCTGTGGCCGCTGTGTGCTTTTATTTCCGGGGCTTCTATTGCTCCAATTTGGTCCAATAGAAGCTTTTCAGGGGCGTGTCGGCGTCAGGGACGGGGTTAACGACGTCAGGGGTAACGCGGGAGGCGGGGTTTGTGACGCGAGAGGCGGGGTTTGTGACACGGGAGGCGGGGGTTTGTGGCACGGGAGGCGGGGTTTCTGACGTGAGAGGCGGGGTTTGTGACGTGGGAGGCGGGGTTTGATTTTGGGCGGGTTTTAGGCTGATTTGGGGCTGGGAAACTTTTTCCCATCTGGCAACCTTGCACTCCAGGTGACCGCTGTGCAGGGAGCAGCCGCACAGCTGTTGGCTCCACTGGTTCCCTGCTCCCTATTCCAGGACAAGGAGCTGGCAGAGCTGACAGCCAGGTAACTGCTCCCTGCACCAGGGTCACCAAGAGGGGGGAGAGGCAAAATTCCCCCCCCCCAGGCCTGGCCTCCAAGGGGGGGCCTGACGCCAAGGTTTCTCTCCTGCTCCTGATGGGACCTGGGTTATCGTATCCCAACAGGAACAGGCGAGAGAAAACTCCGGTGCCGCCCCCACCCCCCCCCCCCCTCACTCCCGGAGGCTGGGGAGGAGCTGATGCAGGACTTTGGGCCGGGGCTTCTGGTTTGACTGGCGGGGGGCCCCAGGCCCTGACAGCAGAAGAAGTCTTTCTCCAGCACTGTTCTTCACTCTGCCACATTGCATGCCAAGCGGTTGCTTTTCCCCTTAGATCGCAAATGCTCGATTTTGAAAAGAAGCATGCACAACGTGAGAAAAAAAGCAGCCGTAGGGGCAAATGGCTGCTCTGGCCTGTTTTGGGGGCAACTGCAAAACACATCCTTGTCTATACACCCCAACATCATGCTGTTTTTGAGAGGCATTAACTGTCTCAAGCCTTCAATTCACCCTGTTTGTCTGGAATAGAACCTTAACCTAGTACTTAAATCCTGACAACAGGAATCTTTTGAGCCTCTAAAGAAGGCTTCATTAAAGGACCTTGCTTTGAAAACAGTCAAGTCAATATTCAAAGTGATCTAAGTGGGCAAAAGAGGCTCCTACCCACCTAAATCACTTGAGGCTGGCTATTTGCCAATATTCAGTGTCACTTAACTGGTTAGTGTTGCTGAATATCGGCATTAACTGGCCATTTTAGAACCTGGCCACAGAGGGGCGTTATGGGGACAGAGTCAGGGAGGAGCCAGCAGTTATGTGGATGCTAGCAATATTCAGTGCTGGTGCCACATAGCTAAGTGAGAATATAGGGCCAGACAAAAAGCAGCCCTATGTCTGCTTAGCTATGCAGGTGCTGGCACTTAACATTGGCTAGTACCCGCACTTTTGGGTAGCTGATCCAATGGCTCCCCTTTCTGGCCCGCTCTCATTCCTTCATATTTATTATCAACCCCCTCCCCCCTGCTGTTCCCATGGCCCCCTTGGTGGGGGTGCTTGGATAGGGATTGGGGAGATTGGACAGATCAGACTGGTACTTACTCCTATGCAGGTTCTGGCAGATATTCAGCCGGGACTCACATAAGCTCTGGAAGCAAACTCTTGGCTGGTCAGACCTGATATTCAGTGTTGAAGCCTGGATATGGCCCAAGGTTGAATATCTGAGTCTAATTCTGCCCACAGTGCTCTGCACATAAAAAAAAAAATGCTGACTGCCACCAGCAAAGTATTAACTGGAGTGTTTTTAGTTGCAATTGTTTCAGCCAGAACAGTCTTGTAGAGACCTTTCCTATGTTTTACAGAGGCCATGCATGGACTCTATTCATAACGTGCCCTCCTTTCTTCCAAAGGTCTTTTGCCGTTTCATCTTTACCAGCCAGTACTTCTGCCTTCCTTTCATGTGGAAGAGTGTGGGAAGGACTTTTCTACCTGGAAATTCTTGGATATCTATCAAGCTCTCATCAGTTATTTGGAGGTTACTAATGAGTTTCGTAGACTGGACAGGCTTCTTGTCCTCTTGGCTTGACCCAATAAGGATGGACTGACTTCAAAAACCACAACCACCTCTAGTATTTCAAGCTCACTCCACTAGAGGAGTCACTACTTCTTGGGTGAAGCTGTGAACAGTCTCTCCAGCGGATATCTGTAAAGCGGCGACATGGTCGACATTTAATACTTTCTCAAAACATTACAGATTGGATGAATCAGCCAGAAAAGATTCTTCCTTTGGAACTTTCGTTCTATCTTAAGAACTGCTTTGATATACTGCAAATTCTGGACTGGTCTGTTAAGGATGCTAAGGAAAAAGAAATTAAGTCTTATTTGCTAATTTTCTTTCCTTTAGTCCCAACAGACCAGTCCAGTTATCCACCCTACTGCACTTTTAAATTCTCATTTGCTTCAGCTGTTAGTCTTCTCTGTTGACATTTGCAGCATTGCAGCCTCCTATTATATACTTGTTACAAGTTTGAGTTTACCTCTTACTTCTGCAGAAAATTAAAAGGAAAGAAAGAATTTGTGTTTGCTGTGTTTTACCCTTTACACAGTTCCACTGCTTTGTAACTGAAATACTGACATCACACAAACTACATAATGCCTATTGATGCAGAGCACAGTTCTGTGCTTCATCTCCACCTGCTGGATGAAGAACATAACCCACAAGCTCTAGACTGGTCTGTTGGGACTAAATGAAAGAAAATTAGCAGGTAACAACTAATTTCTCTTATCTCCCATTGCTTCAAGTACCCCACTTAGATTATAAGCTCTTTAGGTCAGGAATGTGATATACTTGAACAGTTATCATCATTATACAGTGCTACATACATCTAGTAGCGCTAAACAAATAATGATTAATCCAGTTATACTGGCATGACTTCAATCCTCAAGTGCTGAAATGAAACAACTGCAGAAAAACTACATGCCAAAAAGCTTACAGTACAAACAAACCTGAAGTACAGTTAGCAATTATTTTAGCTCAGATGAGCCGCCAGTCAAGGCCAAGGGGAATCAGTTTTAATTGATACTGTATATTGAAATCCTAACACAGCTACCTGGAACAACTCTCTTGTAACAAAATCTCCTGAAATTTTGCATTGCATTGTGTGGTAAGAGAGAGTACAGTATATATTGCCCGCACCCTCTGCGTATTAAGAACTCTTGAGAAGAACTTTGATCTTCATGAGAACAGGACGTTAAATATATCTTTCTTTCCTCAGACAATGTAGCTTAACGTTCACGAACAATCTGCATAATTTAGATGCAAACAATTTGACAAAGCTTAAATGATTCAATCTTCAAGAGAAGTCAAAGAACCATTTTAATAGGGAATGAGACACTCTGCTTCTGTTTTATTCAATGCCATCTGCTGCAGTTCAGACAGGGAGCCCTCTCGCAGGTTCATAGTAGGTAATTAGAGACTGGGGACTCCAAAACCTCCATGTCCTGGAAGCATTCCATGAGCAAAGAAGGCTTTTCATTTCCATTCTAGTGTTAAGATTATTATTTTTTTTCCATTTACCATCTTTAATTTGCTCACAAACAGCTAACGCTTCTAAGCAAGGAATGTCGTGGTAACTGGAGAGGAGAAGGAAGGGCTACAGCAGACAGTGAACACTGGCTTCTGATCAGCAGATGGAATAAAGCAGTCCGGTTGCTATGTTAGTCCATGTTAAAGGTTAATAGATAGAAATAAAGCAAAACAAACAAACAAAAGTTAGGTTATTTTACTACAAGTCGTGCTATTTTAGCATTGGGTCCCATTTGGGGACAGATTCTATATAGTTGTGCACCCAAGTTTCCAACTATCAAGTACATTTGGGATAGTAACGTGCCAGTTATGTGGTTGATTTAATTGTTAAATTAGGTGTCAACTGGCATTAAGTACCAATAATAATAAGTTGCATTAATTGGTGCTAATTGGCAGTAATTTGTAGTTATGTGTGAAAGTGCACTTTGGCGCTATTCTATAAACCTAGGCCCCAGTGCTTAGAGGCCATTAGCAGCAGACTAGCACCCGCATTTACCTGCGCTTAATGTTCAGAGGCCTGGAGCGCCGGAACGAACGAGCGCGCAGCCGATCAACGCAAATAGCATGCTAATGTATGCTGAAGCACTTTTTGCCATTCCTGCCCCATGCTCAGGACAGTGCGTCCTACTGCCTTAAATCCTACGCCGGAGCTGGCGTTACAGCAGGAAGGAAAGCAGAAATCTACTACTGCAGCTATTGTTTATATGGATATGCAGCACTGTACAGACATAAAACGGGACATCTTGTGTCCATGCAGCTTATAGTCTGGTTAACACATACAAACAAGACCAAGGAGAGGCTCCAGGAACATCACGATTGCAGAAACTGTTTAGAAAGAACAAGTCCACAGTGAGAACCAGTTTTGGTAGTACCAGTCTCTGTGGGGGCTGTTGAGTCCCTCCTTCCCTGCCCTGAATTGCTGACGCCTGAGGTAGGAAGAACCTGTATCTCCTCCTTCTACCCAGTGGAGTACCATGGACGCTGACGCAAAGGTCTTGTGCGCATGTGCTGGGCACGTACCCCCTTCTTACTTCCCAATGCTCAGAGCTAAGAGTGTGTATAAAATTTGAATACCATTAGCTCTGAGCAGCGGGAAGTTCTTTTTCAGCGGTATTACGGCGGTATTTTCAGCGCTGGAGATTTGGGCACCTGCACACTAGCGCTTAAATGCTATAGTGCGCAGTCACAAAGGGGGTGTGAACATGGGTGGCTCAGGGGCGTGTCTTGCAGTTATACACGTAAATTATAGATACGATCATTTATGCGCACAACTGCCAACTTTTGGTGCATGCCTTTGACATGGTATAAGTGCTCGCACCTAAAGTTAGGCACACGCATGCTGGAATAATTTATTCTATAACGGTAACATTGCACGCAATTGCCAATATAGAATTGGTTCTCAGTGCTCATATTTTTCACGCCTAGTTGCATGCGTCTAGTCGCGCTATAGAAATGATAAGTAGTAGTAGACCCTGTGCTAAAATAGCAAGACTTGTGGTAAAATAACCCGTCTTTAACGGCAGCCCATGTTGATAACTCCTCCCCCCAAGGGGTAAATTCTGAAAAGGTCACCAAAATTTTGTTGCCCGAATGATGTGCGCTAAGCACCAATTCTATAATGGCGGAATGCGTGCGCAGCTGCCATTACAGAATACTAGCGTAAGTCTACATTTACACGCCTAACTTTAGGTGTCAGCACTGATGTCAGCTCGATGGCTGGGGTAAATGCTCACGACTAATTGCGGACAGTTGACACGTAAATGCTAGTATTCTATAACCCACGCATGTAACTGCTTGACACAATCCCGACCTGCCCATTGCCCTTCCCAGGTCCATGCCCCCTTGAAATTGTGTGCTCTGGAATTTGAGCATGCAACATGTAGAATAGCGACTAAGAGGTAGATGCACTAAACGTTTTTCATCGTTAAATGAGCCCTCAGGGAAGAATTTCCTATCCTTTCCATGCACTTAAGCCTATTTTCCGACGACAGTAGCAGCTAACGAAAATGGAATGGAGATGAGCAATTAGTGTGAAAACCCCATTGAAACGACATGCACTAACCTTTTCCGATTGCCTTTACGCAGGAAAAAGGCAGGAAAACTAACGAGAGGTCTGGACCTCTCGTTAGGACAGCTCCGTGGCAGGAAAAAGTGTTAAGTGAAAAAATAAACAAACTTTGAGCCAATCCCAGCGCATTAGCAGAGCTAAAAGCGCTGTGATTGGTCCAAAGGACCTCAGAAAACACATAAAAAAATAAAATAAAAAAAGGATCGGGAGGGGGCAAGGGCGCTCATCAGGAGCGTCCTGTACGGACGGCCTTGCCCCCCCCCCCGCTGCTCCCCACTTTCCGCCGCTCCCCCCACCCCGAAAAAGCAAACTTCTAGAAGCCCCTGCTCCCCTCCCTTCCTCACTACTCTCACCTCAGCTCCGCCTCCCGACATCCTCCGTCCGTGCCCCGCCCCCTTTTGGGGTCGTCGCCACCATTCCCCTCCTCCATCGGGCCCCCCTTCCTCTTACCGGGCCCGTGCAGCGCCTCTCTCCTCTGTCCGAAGGCGCTGCACGGGCAAGAAGAAAGCTGAATCAGCTGATGCCTGCCTTCGCGATGGCGCGTCTTTCTCCTGCTGCGCCCGCCCCTGTCTGACGTCAGTAACCTACGTAGGTTACCGACGTCAGAAAGGGGCGGGCCCAGCAGGAGAAAGACGCGCCATCGCGAAGGCAGGCATCAGCTGATTCAGCTTTCTTCTTGCCCGTGCAGCGCCTTCGGACAGAGGAGAGAGGCGCTGCACGGGCCCGGTAAGAGGGAGGGGGGCCCGATGGAGGAGGGGAATGGCGGCGACGACCCCAAAAGGGGGCGGGGCACAGGACGGAGGATGTCGGGAGGCGGAGCTGAGGTGACAGAGTAGTGAGGAAGGGAGGGGGACCGGGGCAGCTAGCATTTTGCTTTTTCGGGGTGGGGGGAGCGGCGGAAAGTGGCGAGCAGCGGGGGGGGGGGGGGCAAGGCCGTCCGTACAGGACGCTCCTGATGAGCGCCCTTGCCCCCTCCCGACCCTTTTTTTTTATTTTTGTTTTGATTTGATTTGGGAGCCATGTGCTTGTGATTTGACTGTGTTTTGACTGTTTGTGGCATGCGCAGAGCAGCTAACATAACGCTTGGCTGCTCTGCGCATGATTTGGGGGCCGATTAACGATGTGTATTGTGATTCTTTGGTACATTGTACGTTTCAATACCGATCTCAGCATGTGTGACTTTTTTTTTTGGTGCATTTTTCGTTATTTTAAAATCGTTAGGGACTTTAACGATTTAGATTTTTTTACGTTTGGTTGCTGCATCTGCCTCTAAAAGCTGTTACTCGCATACCCGCGGATTCTCTATAGTGTGACATGAGTTGCTCATGCAAATCTGGGCGTATTCTGGATTTTCACGCGCAACTTAATTGGTGAACAAGACAATTGGTGCCAGTAATTGCCACTTAACAGCAATTACTGACACTAATTGGCACTGTAAGCACATTCTATAGCATAGTCCGCATATATTCTATCGGGTGGATCCCAAAAGTGGGCATGGTCATGAGAGGAACATGGGCAGGTCATGGGCGTTCCTAAAATTTACATGCAGTGTTATAGAACATGCGTGCTCACCGTCTAAATTAGTCGCTGCTGGGTGTATTCTATAAACCGTGTCGAAAAATATATGCCTAGGCGTGTTCTATAAACCGAGCCTAACTTTAGGTGCGGTTTATAGAATACGCCTTGGTGTATTTTTCTTTTCAGCGCTGATTTTTAGGCGTGATATATAGAATCTAGCCCATAATGTCTAACTGGTGTAAATTCCCGCCAAATAAGGCCTATAATTGCTCATTAACACCAATTATTAGCTCATTATTAAATTAAGTTATGCACACAACTGACCTGATTCTATAATGTGCACATGCAAATCTGGGCACGCGGCTTTGAAGATTTAAGGTGTAAATGTCAAATTCCTGGACTGTTTTAAAATTGCCTCTGGTCCTGAAAAATGCTCCCATACAGAGGTGTCACTTTGGTCTCTTTTTTTTGGTTTGGGGGGGGGGGGTTGCTTTGTTTCTATTTGTTAACTTTCTCCTTTGAATTCGCCCGTCAGTGCCAGAAGCAAAACTGAATGAACTACACAGTCGAGAGTACTGTGTTGCCTTTGAAGAAAAAAAATTCAGTGAGTGTAAAACTCTAGTAAACCAATAACTGAATTCGGCAACAAGGAACCCTAAGGAATTTTCACAGCAAGTGGAATTACAGAATGACGCTGCCACTCTGAATGTGCCACAACAATTGCTTTTTTCCATGGAAAGAATTAGAATTTAGCACATTTTCAAAAGCACTGATTCACACCACTGCAATAGTTTTGTTATGGAACTAGCAAAACCTTTTAGATGTTTGTAACTGTACAGTTCAGTTTCGGTTGGAAAAAAAAGGAAGCTCATAAATGATTTAATTTGTTGTTCCCTTTGGTATGACTCTTGGCTGCTGAATTTCCTTGAAACATTTACCTCCAATGTCTTCACGTCTTCAGAACAGTCATCTACCCTTCCCATCACACCGGGAGATTTTAAGCATGAGACACTTTAAAACCTCACCACATAAAGGGAACTGAAGTGGAAGCTTCTAGGTAAAATACACAGTGGTTCATAATACGCCACGTGGAGCAGATAATAACATCTGTAGCATCTGTCAGCGTAGATAAATAATAATGAAAATGCCAATCTGAAACTGTATAGCACTAACGCTCAGAAGCCACACGAGGCTCTTAAGCAGCCCCAGAGTGACTTTTTCACATCAAAGAATTAACCCCCCCCCCACCCCCCACAGAATTAAATGTCACTAGTATGCAAAACATAGGGTTAAAAAGAAGGTAACATTTGAATGTGTTGTTATCAACTCTGCTTGTTGCAGAATTAGCTCCCCGAGGTGCAGAGCTGAGTACCACAGGTATAAAGAAATGTATTACTACACTATAAGTCAAATCATAGCCAATATCTAAACACAGCAGATTAGAACTTCTGTCTAATATTTTAACTTGCTACTCCTATGTTCGACTGTTCTTGGATAATAAAGACAATAAACTGACCCCACAATACAAAAGAGCACTGTGGATGTTTAAAATCAGATATGGCAAAAGTGAGCCGGGTTCCTTTTAAACTGAAATTATCCTTACTTTCTTCTTGTAGCATATAAACTGTAAATTGTGCTAACATATAACTTTCATTTTCTCGTCCCATTTATCTTTTTTAACCTACTCAATCCCATTTATTCTGTGGAAGACCTTTGGTCTTCATGCCTCTATGATATGTTCTTGGGCATTCATAAACGATCCCTAGGGAATAAATAGCAGTATGTGTGTGTGTGTGTGTGTGTTTGTATATATACATATGGATATACAAGAGAGAAAGATAACCCCCCCCCCCCCCCAAAAAAAAAGCCGCCAAATACACAACTTCAAATTTGGAATCTAGAATGAAATGTTAACAAGGATTAGCAGAAAGAACTGTATTATTATTGCTTTTACTTACGTGTCTGAGGAACAGTTTAGTTGAATGGACCCTGATCCCATGGAGCAATGTGATTACCTATACAGCTGTTCTCAGCTGGGAAAAGAAGCACAGACTCTCACCCGCTGGTGTAATGAAATCTTCCCAAAGTGCCTTGTCTCCTGAACGTCCTCACAAGCAAACTACTGACAGCTCCCCGAGACCCTCGCCCCCGGACGTGTACATGTTTGCGTCAGTCTGAACGAGCCTTAGCACCGTGTATCTGCATGCCTTCCATCGGGGTGCTCTTTGCAGGAATGTGCCAGGCATCGAGACAATAGATGCCGCACCTCGGAGACAACTCAACATTGTGTTTCAAAATTAAAACAAGCAGCCACTTCATTCTGCTCTTCTTTGTGTACTGAATGCCTTTGTAGGTTGGTACGCCCCCCCTCCCCATGCATACACAGAAAATGGCAACTTTTGAGATTTCAAGTCCACAAACCAGCACAATGAAAGTTATAAATAATTGCCCTCGCCCCCCCCCCCCCCCCCCCCCCCCCCATAAACCTTAAAAATGTGAAAACACAAAGAAAATTCTAAAGGAGACAGTGACAGGGTCTCATAAGAGCTCTGACAGTAATGGGCACTCTTGAACAGAAAGAAGCCATTCAATTAGAAATCATTTACAGAAATTGTAGGGCTGTCAAAGGCTTTGGTTTGCAGCTGCCGTTCCATCAAGTCAGATTGCATTTGGTGTCTGCCTGCACTTCTTTTTAAGCCCCTCACTGTGACAATCAAACATGCACTTAGTGGCTCTCAGACATCTGAGGTTCACTGTACTTAGCAATGGCCATCTGGTGTGAGAAATAAGGTAACGTAACTAACGCTGTGCAGAAAGGATTTTGATTGATCTATAATGCTGATCTTCCAACTAACAAAATGAATTCTCTTCTGTCTGGTAAAATGGAATAGTCCTGGTAGGGAAGACAGATGGGAGCAAGAAAAACCCTCTTTCACCACTGGAAACAAATCGCCTTCCCTCGCCTTCTACATATGTGGCACATATTTTCTGTTCTTACTGGTTCAGCACCGTTCCCCTGAAATACCTCTTTAGAGCTGAAATGTGGACTATGGTTGTAGTGAGGTTTGAGATCATAAGGAGTTTAGAATGAAACACAGAAACATAGAATCATGACGGCAGATAAGGGCCAAATGGCCCATCCAGTCTGCCCATCCTCAGTAACCACTAACTCCTCCTTTTCCTAAGGGATCCCAGGTGCCTGTCCCATGCTTTTTAAAATTCTGACACAGTCCTTGTCTCCACGACCTCCACCAGGAGGCCAGTCCACGTATCCACCACCCTTTCCGTGAAAGAGTATTTTCTTAGGTTCTTCCTAAGACTATTTCCTCTTAACTTCATCCTATGCCCTCTCATTCCAGAATTTTCCTTCATTTGAAAAAGGTTCACCTCCTGTACATTAACGCCACTGAGGTATTTAAATGTCTCTATCATATCCCCTTTCTCCCACCTCTCTTCCAGTATATATATATGTTGTCCCCATATGTTTTATGAAAGAGACTGTTTACCAATTTGATAGCCGCTCTCTGGACCGACTCCATCCTGTTTATATCTTTGTGTAGGTGCGGTCCCCAGAATTGCACACAATACTCCAAATGGGACCTCACCAAAGACTTATAAAAGGGCACTATCACCTTTCTTTTCCTGCTGGCCATCTTTCTCCTTGGGCCTCTAACTTCCAGTCCTATTCCATTAGACACCAGGGATCTCCTCTGGGGAAGTCCTGGGGGTCAGGGGAGTGAACGAGGGATCAAGCAAGGGATTGGAGAAGGGGGATTGGATTGAGGAGCTTGAAGGTGAGAATGGGAGCAGGGAGGGCTGGGAAACAAAGTGAGGGAATAGGACAAGGGCTCGGGGGGATCAGAGTGGCAACCGGGAAGCAGGGGCGTAGCCAGACCTCGAGGTGGGAGGGGGCCAGAGCCCAAAGTGGGGTTGCACATTTTGGTCGCCGCACCACCACCCCCACCACCCCCCTCCGCTACCCACTGCTGCAACTGTAACATCTTGGCTGGTGGGGGTCCCCAACCCCCTCCAGCTGAAGCACTGCCGCCACAAATACCTTGGCTGGCGGGGGTCCCCAATCCCTGCCGGATGAAGACTTCATGCAGCACTGGTCTCCGGCACCACCACATTGCCTGCCCTGCTCACTCTTCCCCTCATATCCGGCACGCTCCTTTTAGTAAAACTGAGAATTTCACTAAAAGAAGCGTGTCCAACGTGAGGGGAAGAGAGAGCAGGGCCGGCAATGCGGCGGTGGCGCCGTAGACCAGCACTGGACAAAGTCTTAAGCTGGCAGGGGTTGGGGACCCCCGCCAGCCAACCAGGGGCCCAGATCAAATTTGAGGGGGCCCAGGCCCCCGTGGCCCCACCTACATACACCACTGCCTGGAAGTTATGTGGATTCCAGCCAATATTCAGTGTCGGCACTCTCATAGACAAGCGGTGAAAGACAGGACAGCCTTTTGGGTCTTAACAGGCTGTTTAGCTATGTGTGCACCGCTGCTGAATAAGACCTGTGCCTGCATAAGTGCCAGCTCTTCCCTGACTCTGCCCTGGCAATAGCCAGATTTTGATTGTGTGGTCTGAGCCAATATTCAGTGGCACTGCCCAATTAAATGCCACTGAATACTCGTGGCCTGCCCACTCGGCATAGTTTAAGCAGGGAGGAGGAGCCTTTCAACCCACATGTTTAAATCACCAATCCAAATTTTTCATACAATAATTAAACTACAGTTTGAAACTTCTAGATGAACATGGAGGAGTGGCCTAGCAGTTAGAGCTGGGGGCTGAGATCCATGGAAACCAGAGCTGGAATCCCACAGACTCTTTGTGCCCTTGGACATTTCACTTAACCCTCCATTGCTTAACGTATGGGCTCTACATTTTAACATACATTAATACACTTTAATTCCAGTTACATGCACAGTTAGTAAATGGTCTCCATTGATAATCATGGTGCTTGAAGTGCGTTAATCAGTTAATGGAGTCTTTAGACCATGAACCCTCCAGGGGCAGGGAAATACTTATTGATACTTGAATATAACTTGCCTTGAATTATGACTGGAAACGGATGAGTTAAATCCAAATTACAACACAAATGTCATAAAACAAATACTGCTACCTGATAGCACCTGCAAATAACAAACCATGCCATAACTTAAAAAAACCTAATTGAATAGAAGATATGCATACATCTACACAAAATCACAACTATGAGGGGTAGCTTTAAAAAAAATGCCTGGGTGAAAAGGGAGCTATTAGTACCTATTTTATAAAGATACATTGGTGCTTCCATACAACTAAGCCTGTGTCTAGGGGCCGTTATCAAACTGCCCCAGATCAGCTGTCTAACTGCAGACATTTACAACTACTTAGGAATAGGTGTAAATATTTGCACTTAAAGTATGTAAAATTTATGAAGTATTCCCCGGATTCTATAAACGGCGACTAAAGCTGTGCAGCAACTTAATTGCTTAACAGGCTAATCAGTGCGATAATTGTCCCCTAACGAGCAATTATCGGCACTAATTAGAATTTACACGAGCAACTTTCTAAGCATATTCTGTAAAGTGGCATGCATAAATTATAATGCGTGGATCAAAAAGGGGGGTGTGGGCGTTCCTAAAAATTGCACGCACTGCTATAGAATATGCCCGATCTGCGCCTAAATTAGGCTTTACAATTTGCACCAGGTTTTAGTTGGTGTAAATGGTCGCGCCTACATTATTGTCGCAAGGACAGGCGCTACGTATCTATATCAATAATTCTCACCTGCAACATTTTGAAGCTCACTCTGTGGGAGGGAAACACTGAAGCCCTGCAGTGTTGGTAGGCTTGGCTGTCAGCAACACTCACTCTCACTCATGCACCACTCACTCTCACTCATAGACCCGCCCTCAGCCACGCCCCATCCGCACATAATTCACAACCCCAACGTTCTAAATGAAGCCACCACCGGAAGTTGAGGCGTCGAGATATCCGCTTTCCCCATGAGTATGTGCCCCACCCTCGCATCACTACGTGATGACGACGAGGGCGGAGCACTGACACTTGACGAAACGCCATCTCCCCCTGCCCCTCGGCAGCCATTTTTCTGACCGAAGCCGCATCACGGAGCGCCAGCAGCAGACAGGTGCCTGGAGGGGGGCTGAGGGACAGCTGGGTCGGTGGCCATGGGTGGCTGCAGGGGGGCCCGGGGAACAGGAGGCTTGCAGGACAACAAAACCTTGCTAGGGCCCGTTTCATCTCTCACTGAAACGGGCCTTTTTTACTAGTATTCTGTAAACTGTGCCCAACTTTAGACGAGGTTTATAGGTTTTTTGGCGTCAATTTTTAAGGCACTGTTTATAGAATCTAGTCCTATGTGTGTAAATTGCAACCCCGCTTTCATTTTGCCTAAACCCCTCCCCTGTACACACCCCACTACAGAGTCAGACACAAGTACATGAATTCTTGTCACTGTGCATACTGGTACACAAACGGTCATTTGATAAGAGGCGTTTTAAACACATACACTGATAAAAAGTGCAAAAAATACCCTTTATAAAATCATCCTCCATATGATTAAGCATTGCATGAGCCAGGTCCTGCCTTTGTTCTAATTATATTAGGGGATTAGGGGATGAAAATTGATATACTGCCTTTCTGTGGTTACAATCAAAGTGGTTTACATACTATACACAGATATTTATTTTGTGCCTGGGGCATTGGAAGGTTTAGTGAATTGTCCAGAGTCACAAGGAGCTGCAGTGGGAATTGAACCTGGGGAATAAATCCTTGTTACAACATTACCCTTGACTGTGGCTTATCACTGCAGGGGCCCCAGTCTGACAATGAGACAATGGTACCGTCAAAAGGACTTCAGATTTGGAAAAGGGGAACATTTCAGGGATTAAAAGGATCTAGAACTGTTTCAGAGATTTAGGGAGTGGAAGAGTAGCCTAGTGGTTAGTGCAGCAGATTTTGACCCTGGGGAACTGGGTTTGATTCCCATTGCAGCTCCTTGTAATTTATTTATTTATTGCACTTGTATCCCACATTTTCCCACCTCTTTGCAGGCGCAATGTGGCTTACAAAACATCATGGATAATGGAAATGAGAAGAGAATAGACAATTGATGTTACAGAAGGATGTTGGATTGCATGGTAATGGAATACATGATAGTAATATAATAGAAGGCATTATTAACATTTCTGGATATAAGTGGGAGTTTCACATGATTTGATCTTTGTGGTATATCTTGTCGAAAAGATGGGTCTTTAGTAGTTTACGGAAGTTGGTCAGTTCATAGGTCGCTTTTAGGTTGCGTGGCAATGCGTTCCAGAATTGCGTGCTCATACAGGAAAAGGTTGATGCATGCATTAATTTGTATTTTAGACCTAGGCAAGTCACTTAACCCTCTGTTGCCCCAGATATAAAATACATACTTGTATATAATATATAAACCACTTGATTGTAACCACAAACAGGCATCAAATCCTACCCCCCCTTAATTATGAATAAATTAGAGAAGCACAAATTTAGCCAATGTGATAACATTTTAACACTTAAACATCAGATCATCCCATAAGATGATCAAAGCAAGATGATCAAAGCATAAGAATACCTCCATCTCTCCTCACTGGAAAGGCAGCCTAATGATTAGAAGCAGTGTGCTGAGAACCAGGGTAGCCTGGTGCAAAACCTGCTACAGCTTCTTGAGAACTTGGGCAAGTCACTAAACCCTCCCATCACCTAAAGCACAAACTTAGGCCCTGATGATTGGAAGTAAATGTGGGTGCTAGAGGAGTTCCCTTATATGGTTGGGAAGCCCCGCCCAGTGCCTCTCAGGATGCACTGTGCAGGGTAGAGTGCCGCCATTTTGAAGGTGGCACCGGACGAGGAGAAAGTGTGCTACTCCCTCTTCCAGCAACAAGGTATAGGGGGAGGGGGAGGGATCCACTAGGCCACCAGGGAAGCTCATGGTTTGAATGGCAACCCACTTGGGCTACCACGGTTCACTTTTTTGGTTGTTGGGGAGAGGTGTAGGGGGGGCTGCAGGTCCACCGGACCTCCTGCCCCCCATGTTGCTGTGCCGGGGGGGGGGGGGAGGGTTGGGTGGTAGATGGTATGGGTGTCCCACGGATCTCCATTTCCTCGTTTGACAGGTCTGGGTGTCAAACTCAGGCACAATCCTCCTGCACTTTTTCCCTATGATCAAAGCTAACTGCGTGCCTATATCTGCATGCAATTAACTCTGATCATTGGGGTGATATAGCCCCGTGATGTTCCGGCGCTATTTTCAGAACATTGCTTGGAACAGCACAGGGGCTTCTGATCATCTGCCCATTGTGAGCCCTCTGGGGATAGGAAAATAGGTATTGTAACTGGCCTTGAGCTACTACTGAAAAGGGCATGAGCTAAATCCAAAATCCCTTCCCATTCTGACTCACCCAAAGTGGAAAACTTGCAGCTATAGCAACAGCAGTCAGTGCAGGAGCTGTGAATCACACATTCAGAGCTCTCCCCACTGGTTTCTAGTCTAACCAAAAACTCTTGGAGGAGGAGGAGGAGGAGGATGTAGAGTCTGTGAATGCTCACAGGTCCCACGCTGATTGCTGCTTTCTATTTTCTTCTGACCATATTCACTGATTTTGTGGCTCCTATAATTTGGGATCCCCGTGTACGGAAGAGAGGGTGATATATCAGACCAATGTAGTACCTTGAAGGCATAATAAGGCATAAAAATATGTTAAGAACTTTTATTAAAAACTTGTAAAAAGCTATTTTTTCAAGTGGACAAATGAGGTCAAAGGGGTTAATTTAGTAGTCTCTCACTCAGGGGCATAGCCAGAACTTAATTTTGGAGGGGGGCCAAACATTTTCTCTCCCCCACTTCCCCCACAGCTGTCACCGCCACATCTTACCTTAAGAGATTCACCACTGGAGCCCCCGCCTGTGCTGCCTGAACACTGAGAAAGCCAGCGGGCGCTCTAGCCTCTGATGCCAACCCTTCTGCACATGCTCAGTTTAACACATGAAGTAAGCATGCACAGAAGTGCCAGCAACAGTGACTAGAGTACCCTGTCAATTTCCTGCTGCTCATGCAGCACCTGCAGGGCCGTGCCGATGCGGTAAGTGGGGTAAGCACCACTGACGTCAGAAGAAGGCGGACACTGAGGGAACCAAGAGCGCGAAGGGAAGGGAGACGTCGGCAGCGCTCCGCTTTCACAGACGCTGCTGCGACTGCAAGTAAAAGATTTAAAGGCCCCCAGGGCGCGCAGCGATCAACTTCACGGGGGGGGGGGGGGGGGAGAGGGGCGCGCGCGCGCGCCAACTGTTCTTCTGCGGGGGGGGGGGGGGGCGGCATAGACCCTTGGCACGGGCCTGAGCACCTGCAAGGATGAACCTCTTCGGCTGGTGAGACTTGAGCGTCCCTGCCAGCCATACATCTGGTGCCATAAGTTTGAAGGAGTCTGAGCTGAACGTGGAGGGTGGGGGAGGGCAGGCCCCAGAGGCCCTCCCATGGCTATGACACTGCTCTCACCGGAAGTGATGAAGAGAAAAACAGTAACAGATGCACGAAAGTCAGTGATGAGTCCACAGGATCCTAAGGGGCCCTTGTACAAAGTTGTGGCAAAAAAGTGGCCTTAGCATGCCCTTACGCAGGTCTTTGCCATGGCTGATTTTCTATTTTTGGCATTAATGGCCATGCACTAATATTGCCATTAGTACGTGGCCATTAGCACATGGGCCCTTACCACCACCCATTCTGTAGGCAATAAGGGCTCATGTGCTAATCATGTGCTAACCTGGCTGTGCTAACTGATTAGCAAAGACATGCCCACTCTCCACCCCCAAACACACCCCTTAGCCCCCAATGGTAGCACGTGCACATTGGGATTTTACTGCCGGATGCCTCAGCAGGCCCCACAGTAAGTCCTTTTAAGCTGCAAAACTGCAACACAACACAGAGGATGATGCAACCCCCCCCAGGGGTGGCCCAAGGCAATCTGCCACCTGAGGCAGAGATGAAATGCTGCCCTCCCCCCCCACCCCTCCGCCTAGCATCTCCCCACTTCCCTCCTCAACTCTTTACCTTATATTTTTTCCACAAGGCGGCAGTGGCAACCATTTCCATAGGATGCCCTGCTGTGGTGCCAACGACAACAGTCTCTTTGCTATTGCATCCCACCTCCGAGAAAACAGGAAGTTACATCAAGAGGCGGGTTACAGTGGAGAAGAGGCCGGTGCCGGTGGCACCGCAGCAGGGAAGCCTATGGAATCACTGCCGCTGCTGCTTTTTGGAAGGAAAAAAAACTAAGATACAGAGTAGAGGAGGAAAGGGGAGAGTGCCGCTCATGGAGCATGCCACCTGAGGTCCCTGCTTCAGGTGGCCTAATAGTAGGGCTGCCCCTGCCTCCCCCCCAAGAAAAGGACATGTGAAGGCAATTCTGTAACAGGCCATTTACAAGTACACGCCACTTGTATAGGTTAATGTATAGAAAACCAGCACTTATGAACACAATGTTCTATAAGGGAGTGTGTACGTGACACAGCACATAAATGCATTCACATGGGTGGAGCTGCCACTTACGTGCACAACTTACAAAATACTGTCAGTTACGCACACCTGCAGTTACATCACAGCTCTATGGCTGGAGAAACTGCAGGCCGGTGGGTGTTGTGGGCATGAGTGGAGCTTAGGTAGAAGGTGGGCAAAGCACAAGGGTATACACATAAATTACAGAATTCTATCAGTTACGTGCTAACATCTAGGTAAAAAAACATTGCAGAGCTACAGGCCTTAGTGTACGCATGTTTTAGGCAATTTGCACCAGTATTCTACAAAGAAAAGCAGGTACCTACTTTTCTTTATAGAATAGGCTTTAAATAGCTGCCATAACCAGCAGCTACATTGGCTGCTAACTTATAGAATTACCATCTGAACGTGTAAGTTACAAGCCCAATTTTGAATAGGTTTTGAATATCTGTGGTAGGATATACACAATTTGCAGTGCAGTTTACAAAAGGCACACTGAATATGAAGCTTTTTGTAAAATACTTATAAGCCCACAGGAAAAATATGGGCCAGACACTGAAAGGGAGATAACCAAGTAGGAGAGGCTCCTATCCAGCGGTCCTGCTGACTGGGCCAAACCCAGATATTCAGTGGCACATGCTCGGTTAGTGCAGAATACTCGTAACATGAATTTATACGGCAGGTTCGGAGAAAGTGTGTTCACTATTATGGCACGCTATTGTAATGTGATTAATTGTTTTTAATGCTGTTATTCTTTTCTTTCTTTAATTGGTGTTCTTTTATATTGATACCTTATTGTTTTATTTTGTGTTTTCAGTATACTACTATAAACCGCTTTGACCTCGTTTGAAGTAACTGCAGGATATCAAGTCTGAATAAACATAAACGTTATGCAGTGGTTTCTTGGATTATTGCACAAGATTTCTTTGGGACAAGCTTCTTTTGGAAATAAGGCAAATGAACTTGTCTGATTATTGAATAATTGTTTTTTGTACAGTCACTTGAAGGGCAATTCTGTAACTAGGCATTTGAACTTATGTGGCACTTGCAAGTGGCAGTTTTGTGGGGCTGAGTATATTCAGATACATAAGTGGCAGCAAATCACGTAAGCGCTATTTAATGAGTATTCAATCTAAGTGGTATTGGGGAAATTTTATAAATTGTGCTCAAAACAACTATATCAAGTTCCGCAAAATATGAATGGAAATTGAGTAATAAGTCTAATGGTATAGGAATAATGGCATAATGTACACTGTTGGGTTCTTTGTCACAGAGGTTTCAACTTCATCTTCTTGTATTGAAAGTTGCTCGCTCTGTTAACTGTACAAATTTCTCATGTAATAGAGTACTCATATTCCTGTTTCATTGGACTTGAGCCTGCTTGGGATAATGCGGGACATAAATGTCAATAAATAAATAAAAATAAAATCAGTGGCAGAAAAAACCCAGCACTAAGCACTATTCCTATACAGGGCAATCTGGGATGAGCACCCTCTACAGATTAGTGCTTACAGCCGATTCCCGCACCAAAAGTTCAGTGCCAGTATCAATGCCAGCTGAAACTTGGTGTAAATGCAGGCAGCAAACTCATGGCATTATGGTGCGTAAATGATTTTTCAGTATGTCTCTCCTGGTCCCTCCCAGGGGCGTAGCTGCTATGGGGCCACGAGGGCCTGGGCCCCCGTAAATTTGGCCCTGGACCCCCTTGCCGACGCCCCTGTCCATGCCCCTTTTTGGGATTTAGGCTCCCAGTGTTACAGAATAGTGCACAGGCAGATGCGTGCAAAAAAAAAAATTAGTGCCAATTAACTTCAATAATTGATTGTTAGCGTCAATTAATTGGCAGCTCACTAAACAATTTGTTAACATACATCTTGGATCTGTATTTCAGTGCCAAAATTTTGGTGCCATATATAGAATCTGGGTGACAGTGCCTAAGTGCAAGGGGCGTGATCACACGGTGCAGCATGAGAGGGACATGGGTGGGACTGTCACTTACGAGTGCATCTTACAGAATACAGCATGCTACACCCGCCCCTTCCACGTTTGGCTGCCTGCAGTTATGCCAGGTCTATGGCTGATGTAACTACAATTGTGTCCTTTTATGTGAGGTGCTTTGACCAATAAAATTCTGTTATTTAATAGGCTCTCCCCATTTGGCATCAGGACTCCTAAATGAAGGCACCCACTTATAGAATTGCCACCTAAGTGTGTTTTTTCTTTTCCTTTGGAGGCATATAAAGGTTTTTCTGAGTGCAATGACTGAAACAAGCCAGATGACCCTGCTTTTTAGGGTCACTGTGCTGTTCTGACCATACAGATTTTCCTTAATTTTTGAAGTAGTGTTTTACATGTTCTGCATTTATTAATTTGACAGATTTTAGTCTTTATTTGTGAGACTATCCAGTCAGTGCCAGGGCGATCCGAAGTACAGTACAGGCAGAGCCAAGAATTACTGTTAGCAGCAATATTCAATCCACTAACCAGGTGACTGTCTGGATAACGTTAAGAGAGCTAAAAGGCTCTGCTAACTTTACTTTGGTTAGTTATTCAGTACAGACTTGATTATCCAACCTTCGCTAATCCGACCATCCGCATTGCGCATTGCCTGACAGACCCCCCCCTCCCCCGGTAATGTCTTCAAATTTATGTTTATTAAAAATCTTTGTTTTAGAACAATTTTTGAAAATTGGGAACGCCATGACTTTGTTTATGCACTGTTTTCCGTACTATACGAACTTATCCAACAATGGGTCTGTCTCGTTTATGACGGATAATCGAGACTGTACTGTACCAGTTTGAATATCACCGGTATCTGGATAAATGCTGGTTTCTATATTATATCTGGATATTCAGTGCTGGTATCTCGATATGGCCTGGTATTGTATATACGGGTTTAGAAACATCCATGGTGGCCACTGTTTGAAAAAAGCATATGTAGCAGGAACAGTTGTTTTACAAAAAAAAACATCCACAATACGAGATGCACCACTAAAGCCTTTCTATGTGTACGCTGAAGATTATATTTCCATTCACAGGATACATACATATACCCCCAGATTCTATATATGGTGCTCAAAACTGCGTGCCCAAGTTATGCGCGCATCTTAATTCAGTAATGAGCCATTAACTAGGAATAATCGGGCGCTAACAACCAATCATTGCTGTTAATTGGCTCCAATTAGGATTTGCATCTTGCTAAGCGCCATTCTATAAAGATCTGTGCGTAAATCTCAACTCAAAAGGGGCATGGCCATGGGAGGATCAGAGGCCTTCACTAAAGAATTCGGGGAATCCGTGCCTAGCCTGCATGCCAGGATTTACACCTGGTTTCAGTTGCACCCAAAGTTGAGTGCGGAACCCAGCACTACACTCTATTCTATAAAGGGTGTCATCAATTTTTGGGGGGCGTCGTATTTTGAGCACCATTTACTGAATCTAGTCCATAAAGTCCACCCAAACCATGCCCAGAACATCCCCTCTTCAAATCTGTGCATACAGGATGCATACCCATATAACAAATGCCTATTCCAGGGGTGTCCAACCTCGGTCCTTGAGGGTCACAATCCAGCAGGGTTTTCAGGATATCCCCAACGAATATACATAACTAGTATCTCCAATAACAGTACACAAGCGTTTATTTTTCATATATTGATTATTCACAATTCACTTAAATATATTATCTAATACTTATTAGTATCTCATGCCTAGTGCTATATCATTCATACTGCCATTCACTCTATTCAGTACTCATATCCAGGGGCGTAGCTACGGGTGGGCCTGGATGGGCCCAGGCCCACCCAGTTTTGTCTCAGGTCCATCCTCACCTTCTCCCACCCCTGCCGTAGCGCTGCCTCCTCTCCTGCACTTCACGGTCTCTGTCTCCCACCCTCGCGGCAGCGCTTTCAATTTGCTATCAGCGCTGCCTGCCTGACAGCTGACAGACGCGGCGCGACGTCCTCCTGCTCCGGGGCCTTCCCTCTGCCGCATTGATTCAACTTCCTGCTTACGCAGGGCGGATTGCATGCGGCAGAGGGAAGGTCCCGGAGCAGGATGTCATCGCGCCGCGTCTGTCAGCTGTCAGGCAGGCAGCGCCGATAGAGCGCTGGCGCGGGGGGGTGGGAGACGGAGACCATGAAGTGCAGGAGAGGAGGCAGCGCCACGGTGGGAGAAGGTGAGTGGAGGCAGCGCCGATAGCTTTAAATGTGCTGGACCGTGTGTGTGAGGGGGGGGGGGGGGGGGGTTGTAGTGCCCACCCATCCAACCTGCTGGCCCACCCAAAAATTGTCTTCTGGCTACGCCACTGCTCATATCTAATCCCTTTGCTGCTTATCCCACTACCACAATTTTCAACTTCAACCTCTGGACTGCTAAATGCACTCTATTCTAATGTATTGCTTTGCAAAGCAACTCCCATTGAGTTTTGTCTCTTCTCTGGCTTGAAAGGGAAATACCACACAGTTCAACACTTACAGCAAAGGGACATTAGAACTGATTGCATTAAAAAGACCAGACAGATAACAAGACTTTACTAAAGACAGGGGGGGGGGGGGGGGGGGAGTAAATGGTGAAGATAGAAAGATAGAGGGACCCCTGCTGCTTGTATACAATTAAAATAACGCCTTGTGCCAGAGAAGAGAGGACTCAAATGGGAGTTGCTTTGCAAAGCAATGCATTAGAATAGATGTATTTAACAGTCCAGAGGTTGAAGTTGAAAATTGTGGTAGTGGGATAAACAGCAAAGGGATTAGATATGAGTACTGAATAGAGTGAATGGCAGTACGAATGATATAGCACTGGGCATGAGATACTAATAAGTATTAGATAATATATTTAGGTGAATTGAATAAATAATCAATATATGAAAAATAAATGCTTGTGTACTGTTATTGGAGATACTAGTTATTAATATAAATAGCAGTTAGTAAATCAATGAATATACATGAGATCTATTTGAAGGCACTGCCTCCATTGTATGCAAATAGATCTCAGGCATATTCATTGGGGAAATCCCCAAAACCCGACCTGGCAAGGGCTGAGGTTGGACACCCCTGGCCTATTCTAATATCACTGATTTTTGTGTATGACAATTAACTTATTTAAATGGCTTTTTTTTTTTTACATGTGTAAGTCTTCTAATACCCTCCTATACAGGTGACCCACACAAATAAACAGCAAGTATGATCTGAAACGCCCAATATAGACAGAGATTCAGCGGTGTCATTTAAATGGAGAGCACTGCTGAATATATGTATGGTTTGAAACCATCTAAATTAAAGATGCTCCAAATTATATGTTCTCCGTGCAGCTGAGTATCAGCCTCTATGCATACATCTGAAAAGCACGCAGATGGAGCAGACTGTGGACTTTGTTTACCAAGCCTTTCTCTCCCTCCCACACCCCCAGACTGTGAGATATAACTCTCAGCAATTCTAGAAAGTTGATATGGCACTTATTCCTACCTTTATCGGTTGATCCGTCTTCTCCCTGTGCTGTGCCTGGGTGAGGGCCTCATCTGTGCTGCTTCTTTTCAGACTGGCTGCACTGACATTTGGCACATTGCTAAAATCTGAGTTTTCAAAAAGAGAAAATACTTTTAATTTAGGGGTAGGCATTTCGTACACTATTAATTTGATTAATTTTTTTTACAATTTTAACTAGGATTACATTTTTAAATCCTGAGACCCAAATTTTTAAGTCTCTTCTATTTTCCAGCATTGCTTTCTCTACCCTGCCTATCCTACTTCACCTTGGCATAACGCAGCAGAGGGAAGGCATCAGATACAGATAGCATGTGAGAATTGCTGCTGGAAACCCTATGAAGAGCCAGATAAATGCAGAGGAAGGAAGGGAATGAGATGCCAGACCTGTATGCTTGTGGGGGGGGGGGGGGGGGGGGGGGGGGGGGGGAGGGAAGATGGCGGTCAACAGCACCAGCAGGAGAGGAGAGAAATGGGTGTCTGTGTGTCAGGGGTAGGGTTACCATTCGTCCGGATTTCCCCGGACATGTCCTCTTTTTGAGGGCATGTCCGGGGCGTCCGGCGGATTTTGCCTGCACCCACGTTTGTCCGGATTTCTGGACAAACGTCGGCGCGGGTGCGGGCAGGCGCGTGCGTGTGGGCGGGCGATCGGCGCCGTGGTAACCCTACTCCCGTCCCCTCCCCTTCCTTACCATGTTCCCTGGTGGTCTAGTGACGTCTTCGAGGCAGGAAAGAGCCCCATCTTTCCTGCCTGGAGCGCTGCCTCCCCTGTCTATCATCCTCCTCGGTCTGGCTGGGGATTCAAAATGGCCGCCGAGAGTTGAACTCTCGCGAGGCCACTTCAACTCTCGGTGGCCATTTTGAATCTCCAGCCAGAGCGAGGAGGATGCAGCAGGCAAGGACAGGCAGCGCTCCGGGCAGGAAAGAGGGGGCTCTTTCCTGCCCCGAAGAGAAGACCCTACTAGACCACCAGGGCTAGATAGTAAGTGAGGGGGGGAACCATGTGACGGGGGGCGGGGAATAGAGGGGCGGAACGAGGACTCGAAGGGGGCGTGGCGGGGGCGGGGTATGAGGCGTGGCGGGGGCGGGGTAGGGGGCGTGACATGTGTCCTCTTTTTCAGAGGACACAAAATGGTAACCCTAGTCAGGGGTCACTGTCTCTTCATGTTCAAGTGTACAGCGCTGCGTACGTCTAGTAGCACTTTAGAAATGATAAGTAGTTGTAGTAACAGATTTAGAAGCAGAAAGGGAGATACTTGGGTGTATGTACAGAGGAAGGATGCAGCAGGACAGCAGAAAGGTAGGTACCTGTGTGGGGGGAGGGGGAGCAATGTTCTGTAGGAAGGAAGTGTGTGTATGCAACTTTTCATTATATTCAGCAAGCTTAAAAATTTCCATACAGTCTGAGCAGTGGAAATTTACTAGTACAAAGCCATCTAGTCCAAAGGTGTGATTAATTGTCTGATTAAAAATTTGAATTGTTGCCACCCCTACTTTACTTAGAAGGCCCTGGAAGTCAGACATTAGTTGGCAATTTTATAAGTGGGTGCCTCGTGAGATCCTATCTATAACAGCATCTGGGCACCCAAGTTCCATTACAGAATCTTAGCATAACCTGCCATGGGTATATCTTGTCTCTCATAAGTACAGGTGCCTAATGGAACAAGGACGCATATAACTTGAAGTACTCTTTTACATGCATAACTTGGTGCCCCCCCTCCCATGCCCTGTCCACATGCATGCCCCCCCCCCCTTGCATTTAAATGCTATACTGCCCTGACAAGCCAGAACACAGTAACTTTAACTCGTCAGATGTCCTGTAGTTACTGTGTATTTTTTACTACGGAAGCCATTTATTTATTTCTTAGGATTTATTTACCAACCTTTTGAAGGAAATCACTCAAGGCTGGCAAGAATAAGTCAAACATAAGCAATAGACAATTACAGCGGTAAAAATATTCAACCAGCAATAGAAAGTATGGCATTGTATGCTACATTACAATGTCAACACGATACATAGTAACATACCTGCTTATTTTCGAAGAAGAAGGGCGGCCATCTTCTGACACAAATCGTGAGATGGCCGGCCTTCTCCTAAAGCCAGCCAAATCAGTATAATCGAAAGCCGATTTTGGCCGGCTTCAACTGCTTTCCGTTGCAGGTCCGGCCAAAGTTCAAGGGGGCGTGTCGGCAGTGTACCGAAGGCGGGACGGGGCATGGTTAACAGATGGCCGGCCTCAGCCTCAAATGTCATACCCAGCTCCATCACAGCACTATGCAGGTCCCTGGAGCAGTTTTTAGTGGGTTCTGCAGTGCACTTCAGGCAGGCGGACCCAGGCCCATCCCCCTCCTACCTGTTACACCTGTGGTGGTAAATGGGAGCCCTCCAAAACCCACCCATAACCCACTGTACCCACATCTAGGTGCCCCCCTTCATCCCTAAGGGCTATGGTAGTGTCGTACACTTGTGGGGAGTGGGTTTGGGGGGGATTAACACCCAAGGTAAGGGAGCTATACACCTGGGATCATTTTGTGAAGTCCACTGCAGTGCCCCTAGGGTGCCCGGCTGGTGTACTGGCACGCGAGGGGGGCCAGTGCACTACAAATGCTGGCTCCTCCCACGACCAAAGGGCTTGGATTTGGCCGGGTTTGAGATGGCCACCATTAGTTTCCATTATCGGCGAAAACCAATGGCGGCCATCTCTAATGCCAGCGATCTCTAAGGGTGGCCCAAATGTTGAGATTTGGCCGGTCCCTACCATATTATTGAAACGAAAGATGGCTGGCCATCTTGTTTCGATAATACAGTCGGGTATGCCGCTTAACGGGGCCATCATTAGAGATGGCCGCCCTTATAGATGGCCGGCCCTGTTCGATTATGCCCCTCATAGTAACATACTAGATGACGGCAGAGAAAGACCTGTACGGTCCATCCAGTCTGCCCAATAAGATAAACTCATATGTGCTACTTTATGTGTATACCTGACCTTGATTTGTATCCGCCATCTTCAGGGCACAGACCGTAGAAGTCTGCTGAGCACAAGCCCCGCCTCCCAACCACTAGCCCCGCCTCCCACCACCAGCTCTGCCACCCAATCTTCGCTAAGCTTCTGAGGATCCATTCCTTCTGAACAGGATTCCTTTATGTTTACATAATAAAACATTTTAATAGACAGCATAGGGGGTAAGCAAAGATGGAACATATAGATAGATAAGACAGAGTAACAGGAATAAGAAACTGGATGCATTTTCAAGCCTATAGCAAAAGTTCAAAAACACAGTGTCTCTTGATAAATGGAAGCTATGTTAAGCCAGAACAGAGTACTGTATTAGTTCTGATCAAGAATTACATCATGGGGATTTATTCAAAGAAACTGTTTTGTTTTTTTTGGGACTTTTCTCATATTTACATTCTCAAAAGTTATTTTATTCAGGGCAATGTAGTAGCACTTACATGCACCCTTAGAGAACAGAGTTTAGGGTGCTAACATGTATAAATTGCACCGAGTTATAGTATTAGCCTCACAGGGGATAATTTTCAAGCCATTTTCATGCATAAAACGGGGTTAATTTTACAAGTGCACGGAACAGTGTTTTACACAAACAAGCAGCTGGGGATGTATGCACATAATCAGGTAATCATAAGTACATAAGCATCGCCATGCTGGGACAGACCAAGGGTCCATCGAGCCCAGCACCCTGTCACCGACAGCGGCCAAAAGAACAAGCAGCCCTTTTTTTATACAAGTATTCTAGGAGTAAGAGAGGGGGCCGAGCAAGGAAAAGATCAGCACTTATATATTTCATACCAGTACATACGTGCACAAAGTTACTCTCGCCTAAGAGCAGATATAACCTTCTGTGGGAACCTTTCCACAGAAAGATCCAAAGACACCTGCTGCATGGACTGATTTTCAGGGACTGTGTTCACACTTCAGTGGAAGGTACTAACACATAGTTGTTCAGATAACTGTTTCTGAATGGTTATTGCACTGAAACTTTTATAAGAAGTATTTTTTTTTTGGGGGGGGGGGGGGGTTTGCAGTAGACATTTGGACATTTCATATGACTGAACCAGTGACGAATCAGGGAGTGAAAAGAGCTATGGAATTCTATCTATGATATTGAGTGATTCCTGCTTCTTTGAGGGACCTATACAAAGTTTGACTTTTTTTTGTACTTGCCAGTTTCACAACATTATACCAACTGTAGGTTAAATTCATTGCATGTGTTTTCATATATGCCTTTATAAAATAAACACAAAATATGTGTCTAGGTGCCCTTTTATAAATTACATTCTACCTGTGGAAACAGCATGTTACAAAACTGTCTGGATTTTATCTGAGTAAAGATATGCACATATTGCCATTTCATGTGGGGTCTGACATTTAAAACATTTTAAAAAGACAGGAGAGGCTCCTGGACATTTGCATCGCCTCTCCGGGGCTAACCAGGCATTTTCAGCGGCACTTAACTGGATAGTGCTGCCGAAAATGCCTGGTTAGTGCCAAAGTCGAAACTGGCTATTTTAGGGGCGTTCCGGGGGTGGAGTCAGCCCTTAGCCAGCTAACATAAACACACTCCTATCTTTATGCGGTTCTTCATAGTTGGTTAACTTCTGAATACTGCACTACAACAGCTATGCTTTCGCTGGCTCCGTATACCCGGAAATTCAATGCTGGAGCCCGGACATGGCCTGGCACTGAATTTCCGAGGATAACACCAGTGGTGGTCAGAAAAACGCTGAGCACTGCCTGCTGAATATTGAGCCCGTGGTGTCAGTCACACCCCAAGCTAAGCGATTTTGACAAACGTGTCAGTTATTTAATACAGATTTTCAGTGACACAGGAACTGCACTTGGTGCCCTTAATACAGCTGATTTAGTACTCCTGGGGGAATTCTGTGCTACTGCGCAATGCTGAATTCCCCACTTCCACAGACTGTGCAGCATTCTGCCTTCGTCGCACAGAATTCTGTGCACTCTGCCTGTGCAGGCAGAGCGGTGCAGATACTGGCTGCTGGAAAGTGACTCCCACCCTCCCTACACACTCAGTGGTCCCGCACATAGGAGGAAGAGCTGCACAGTCACATATCGCGCTGCTTCCTCCTCTGCTGAGGCTGTTCCTTTAAGCCACACAACCATATGGAGGCTCACGCAGCTCAAAGGAACTGTCAGGCCTGGGATGGCAGAGGAGCAGAAGGGAGCCGGATGTGGGGCTCTACAGCTCCTCCTCCTACCACGCTGGACCTGTGAGAGTGCAGGGGGGTTGAAGTGTCTGGAAAAATGTAGATGGAGAGTGGATGAAGGGAGAAGGGCTGGAGCAGAGGATGAAAAAAAGGTGGTGTGGGTGCAGGGAGGGGGGCTGGGAAAAGGTGGATGGAATGTGGGTGCAGGGAGAGGGAGCTGAAAAAATATGGATGGTTGATGTGCGGGGGGGGGGGGGGGGGGAGCTGGAAAAAAGGTGGATACAGTGTGGGTGCACGGAGGGGGGGCTGTTTAAAAACAGATGATGTGTGTGCCATGGGAATGGAGTGGAGGTCTGCATGAAAGTGCATGGGAAAGTGTGCAGAACTTTCACTTTTTTTAAGCAGAATTCTCAACTTTTTTGCACAGAATTTTCAAAATTCTTTTTGCACAGAATTCCCCCTGGAGTAAATTAGAAGTGCTTTGTAATAAGATGGGATCCACATCTTAATATACTTCTGATGATTTTTGCCTCACAACATATTATTAAGACTTCCTTCAAACTGTCCAAATTAATTGTAGATACCACTGCTCTTATATCATTCATAGCACATGAAGAATATTTCCTGGGCTACTGCCTGTGATCAAGTACAGATCGAGTTTATTACTATCTAAAGGAAATTCTGATCACTACCAAGTTAAGTCACTGGTCATCATCCCTTGTCCAGATGCCGAGCACAAAATTGCCTAAATTTGCTATAGATCACCTTGATTGGTGGACAGGTAGCATTCCAATCTGTTCACCACAAGAGTGCTCTATCTGTACTTTGATCCCATGATTAGGACAACACTGGTGTGCAGTTTGATAATATGCTAATGTATCCTCTGGATCATCTCACATGGCTGCAGTCACTGGGTGATTCCTGGACTTCATTCAAACCTACTGATCCCAGTTTGTGTGAGCAGACACCTTTTCATTTCAGGTGTGAACCAAATCAGTTTCAATAGGCTAAAACCTCCTGCAGGAACAATTCTTCCTCTTGCTCCCCCACGGCCAAGCTGTCATACTCACCCACTATCTCACACATTTTGTACTACCTTGGAGCTGGACACTTTTGTTTCTAGCTGTTTTTTTTTTCTCCAGAATGCTTCTTTTTCATTGCTCACAGAAGGCCTCTTTTGTCAAGCCGTGCTAGCGGCTACTGGTGCGGTAATGCCGACAAAGCCCATTCACTTTAAATGTACTTCGTTGGCATTCCCATGCGGGAACTGCTAGCATGGCTTGATAAAAGAGGCTCAGAGTGTGTGGCACCCTCCTTCCTAAGGACACTGTGCTCTACAGTTGGAACTAATTACTGAATGATACCTGGTGCAGTCACACATCACTGGTTTCAATCAGGCTGCCAATGACATTCTCTCCAGACTTTATTTCATATGCTGTGAATCTGCTATTTTTTGGCATGAAAGAAGAGACAATACATAAACTGCAGAACTTCATGCCTGCTGAAGAGGGCTTTAAATTAGAATCATTGGGACAGGGTGATCAAAACACCCAGGTAAGTACAAGCCCTCAGGTAAGTGAAGCATTAAATACCTTTACAAAAATGGGGAAAAGGGGCAACATCTAGAAAGTAAAGGAAATAAGGTTTTGGATGTAGAAGCTGTGATGGAAGAGGCTGATTTGGATTTAGTGGCGTTTACAGAGACATGGTCCACAGAGAACCATGACTAGGATATAGTTATACTGGGCTATAATGTGTTCAGGTAAGACAGGGTACGAAGAAAGTGAGGGGGAATGGCATTATATGTTAAAGATAATATTAAAACCACACTATTGCAGGACCTACAGGGTAAGGAAGAGGCACTGTAGGTCAGTCTGGAAAGACGGAATGGAAAATGTATTCACATTGGTGTGCTAATCAGGCCTCCTTCACAGACTGAAGAAATGGACAGAGATTTACTTGAAAACATTCAAAATATAGCTGTGAAAGGGGAAATATTACTAATAGGTGATATTAATTGGGGCATCCCTATTGTGGGGCCTTCTACAAGTAGGGAGATCCTGGATTCTCTACAGGGGGAACTATTCCAACAGTTTATTTATTTATTTATTTATTTGTTGCATTTGTATCCCACATTTTCCTACCTATTTGAGTTGGTAATGGAACCCATGGTGGATGGGGTCATACTGGACTTAGTGCTTACTAATGGGGAGAGTGTTTCTGATGTAATAGTGGGTGATCATCTGGCATCCAGTGATCACCAGATGGTGTGGTTTAATACTAAGGCCCTCGTGATCAAAAGCAAACTCCGGCGCTAGAGGCTGTTAACGTCATACTAGCGCCGGAGTTTGCTGCCGACCCATGATCAGCGCCCTCGAGTGCCTGAAACAACGCACTCGAGGGCTCTTAGCGCAAGTAGCATGCAAATGCATGCTAAACAGGGCTTCTAGCGCAATTAGCTTGAAAATGCATGCTAATCAGCGCTTAACGCATTCATCCCCAATGATCAGCGGCCAGCGCGCCAAAGATTGGGTCGCTGGCCGCGGCAAAATCAACGCCAGCTCTGAGCTGGCGTTAGACTTTGCGGATCATTGGGGAGGAATGGTGAGCCCTGTCCAGCATGCAGTTGCATGCTGGCAGGCCCCCGTTCCCCCCCAAGGCAAATGCAAACAGGGGACTGGAGGTCTGGTGGACCTCCAGTCCCCCCGAAGATCCGATCTCCTCCATGCCCAGGGAGGGCTGGAGATCCGGAACCCCCAGAAATCGTGGTGGCCGCCTCCGGCCAAACGCTGTCCCACCCTCCCACCCAGCGACGGGGGAGCTGGAGACCCACCGAACCTCCAGCCCCCCAAACCCCCAGAAATCGTTGTGGCCGCCTCTGGCCAAAGGCTATCACACACTGTTATCCATCGATGGGCGGGGCTGGGCGCCGCCATTTTGCAGCAGCGTCGACAGGAAGAGGAGGGAGGCAGGCAGGCTGCGTCCCTCCTCCAATGAAAGGTAGGGGGGGCCTGCCGGGAGGGTCACCACGGACCACCAGGGATTCAATGGAGAACGCTGGGGGGGAGGAGTTGGGGTGGGCTGGAGGTCCGTGGACCTCTAGCCCCCACCCCCCTATCGATGGATAACAGTATGTGATAGCCTTTGGCCAGAGGTGGCCACAATGATTTCTGGGGGTTTGGGGGGCTGGAGACCCACCGAACTTCCAGCTCCCCCGTCGCTGGGTGGGACAGTGTTTGGCCGGAGGTGGCCACCACGATTTCTGGGGGTTCGGTGGGGGGGGGGGCTGGAGACCCACCGGATCTCCAGCCCTCCCTGGGCATGGAGGGGGTCAGATCGTCGGGGGGACCGGAGGTCCACCGGACCTCCAGCCCCCCCCCCCCCCATCGCTGGGTGGGAGGGTGGGAGAGGGTTTGGCTGGCGGCCTTGAGGTTTTCTGGGGGTTTGGGGGAGGGGCTGGAGACACACGTTTTTCGGTCCTCCAGCCCTCGTTGTTCGGGCCTCGGCAGGCTGTTTGACAGGTTTGGGCTTTTGACAGCCCAGACCTGTCAAACAAGTGCGGGAGGATTGTGCTGAGCGCATGCTCAGGCACAATTCTCCTGCACTAAAACATGATAATCAAAGATAATAGCGCTGCTTAGATTTGCATGCATTATCTTTGATCATCGATGCAGAAAAGCCCTACGCTGTCCCGGCGCTATTTTTAGGGCACTGTTTGGAACAGCGCGGGGCTTTTGATCATGAGGGCCTAAGATAGGTATGGAGAGAGTTCATTCAAAAGTGAAGGTTCTATACTTCAAAAATCTAATTTTGTTCAGATGATTACGTCAATGGAACATTGTTTGGATGGGAACATCTAGAGAAGTAGGAAAGCTGTGGCCAAAACTGAAAGGAGCTATTGTAAGGGCAACAAACCTATTTGTAAGGAAAGAAAATAAAAGGAAAAGGAAAAGAAGGTCTCTTTGGTTCTCAAAAATAGTAGTTGAAAAGGTAAAGAAAAAGAGGTTAGCTTTTCTGCCGTTTCCCTTACAGATTTTATATTGGAGTGGAGGAGTGGCCTAGTGGTTAGGGTGAACTAAGGAACTGATTTCGATTCCCACTTCAGGCACAGGCAGCTCCTTGTGACTCTGGGCAAGTCACTTAACCCTCCATTGCCCCATGTAAGTCGCATTGAGCCTGCCATGAGTGTGAAAGCGCAGGGTACAAATGTAATTTTTTTTTTCATAAACTACAAAAGATCGCAGGAAGAGGAAGACAGGTGACTATGAGGGGCATAATCGAACAGAAACGCCTATCTCCATGGGCGTTTATCTCTGAGAACGGGTCCGTGAAGGGGCGGACCGAATCGTATTTTCGAAAAAACATGGACGTTTATCTTTTTTTGAGCTGGGCGTTTTTGTTTTTCAGCGATAATGGAAACCGAAAACGCCCAGCTCAAAAACGAATAACTCCAAGACATTTATTCGTGGGAGGGGCCAGGATTCGTACTGCACCGGTCCACCTCACATGCCAGGACACCAACCGGGCACCCTAGGGGGCACTTTTACAAAAAAAAAGTAAAACAGCTCCCAGGTGCTTAGCACCCTTCCCTTGGGTGTTGAGCCCCCAAAATCCCCCTCAAAACCCACTGCCCACAAGTCTACACCATTACTATAGACCTAAGGGGTGAAGGGGGGCACCTAGAAGTGGGTACAGTGGGTTTGGGGGGCGGTTTGGAGGGCTCCCATTTACCAGCACAAGTGTAACAGGTGGGGGGGGGGGGGATGAGCCTGGGTCCACCTGCCTGAAGTCCACTGCTCCAGTGACCTGCATACTGCTGCCAGGGAGGTGGGTATGACATTTGAGGGTGAAAATAAAAAGTTGTGAAACGGCATATTTTGTGGTGGGAGGAGGTTCGTGACCACTGGGGGAGTCAGGGGAGGTCATCCCCGATTCCCTCCAGTGGTCATCTGGTCATTTAGGGCACTTTTTGGGGCCTTATTCGTGGAAAAACAGGGTCCAGGAAAAGTGCCCTAAATTCTCGCTAAAAACGCATATTTTTTTTCCATTATCGGCGAAAGGCGCCCATCTCTGATTGGCAGATAACCACGCCCCAGTTCCGCCTTCACCACGCCTACGACACGTCCCCATCAACTTTGTCCGCATCCGCGATGGAGTGCAGTTGAAAACGTCCAAATTCGGCTTTCGATTATACCGCTTTATTCGTTTTGGGGAGATAAACGTCTATCTCCCGATTTGGGTCACAATATAGGCGTTTTTCTCTTTCGATTATAAGCAGGTATATCTGGTAATACAGGAAAATGGGGGGACAAGACATTTTTTAAATATGTTAGTGATAGAAGGAAGTGCAAAAGTGGCACTGTGAGACTCAAAGTAGAGAGTTGCACGGGGACAGAAATGCGACCCATCCTCGCCCGTCCCCGCCAGAATCAAACCCGTCCCCGCTCATCCCCGCCAGAATCTAACCCATCCCCACCCGTCCCCGTGAGTAATCTCCTCCGTCCCCACCCGTCCCCGTGAGTGATCTCCTCCATCCCCGCCCGTCCCCATAAAAAAACAGCAGGGTGGACCAAATGCAGGTGGTGATTTCAAATGATGTACTCAGGAAAAAAAGGGGGGGGGGGGGGGAGAATACTGTAGGTTATTTCTAGCATTAGATTTTATTGCTACCTGTTATCAATTGCTAGTCATTAAAGAAGGGCAGGTTTCTAACATTTGCACTTTTCTTCCTGGTGTGACTGTGCCAGGGGTTAGGAGAATGTTCGTTTTAGGTAGTTTTGTGTTGGGTGCAACTGTACACTGAGCCCAGCATCCCCTGTTTGCTGCCAGTCACTTGCAGGCATTTGTAATTCTAGCCTAGAAGCTGTAAAAAAAAAAAATGCAGAGGACAGCATAAAAAGCTGCAAAAAATGCTCACATTTGAAGAAACCTGCCTACCACAGACTGAAAGTATCACCCCCACCCCCGTAGCCGGAGGAGGATGTCCAGCTCCTCTCCTCCTCCTCCAACTAGAGAGCAGACACTACTACAACCAAAAAGGCACCTGGGCTGGAGATCTGCCCCCCCCCCCCTCCTCACTCTCTCTCACCCAACCCCCACATTTAGCATTTAGTTTGCTAACTTGATGAGAGGCGCATAAACTTCAGCCTTAAGGACGCTTTCTGCAGGCAGGTTAGAGAAGGCTGAGATCAGCCAGACAGAAGCAAGGCTGGGGCTTAGCCTAGTTGCTAGAGTTTTTATTTCACTTCAACTTCTTCTACCACTGACCCCAGCAGCTGCAGGGATCGAGGGAAAAGTCAGTTGCTAGAAACGTGCAATGCCTTCCCTTTCGGCTAATGGTGAGTACTGTCTGATCGCTCTTTTATTTACAAGCGAAAAATGCCTTTCCTGCAGCTTTCTATTTTTTCAGGGGAAGTTTAAAAATGCATTTTTTGGGGAGCTGAGCTGGATTTAAAATATCCGTATATCTGTGTGTGTTCCGTTTCTCTAATACATATATATATATATATACAGTGGTGGAAATAAGTATTTGATCCCTTGCTGATTTTGTAAGTTTGCCCACTGACAAAGACATGAGCAGCCCATAATTGAAGGGTAGGTTATTGGTAACAGTGAGAGATAGCACATCACAAATTAAATCCGGAAAATCACATTGTGGAAAGTATATGAATTTATTTGCATTCTGCAGAGGGAAATAAGTATTTAATCCCTCTGGCAAACAAGACCTAATACTTGGTGGCAAAACCCTTGTTGGCAAGCACAGCGGTCAGACGTCTTCTGTAGTTGATGATGAGGTTTGCACACATGTCAGGAGGAATTTTGGTCCACTCCTCTTTGCAGATCATCTCTAAATCATTAAGAGTTCTGGGCTGTCGCTTGGCAACTCGCAGCTTCAGCTCCCTCCATAAGTTTTCAATGGGATTAAGGTCTGGTGACTGGCTAGGCCACTCCATGACCCTAATGTGCTTCTTCCTGAGCCACTCCTTTGTTGCCTTGGCTGTATGTTTTGGGTCATTGTCGTGCTGGAAGACCCAGCCACGACCCATTTTTAAGGCCCTGGCGGAGGGAAGGAGGTTGTCACTCAGAATTGTCCGGTACATGGCCCCATCCATTCTCCCATTGATGCGGTGAAGTAGTCCTGTGCCCTTAGCAGAGAAACACCCCCAAAACATAACATTTCCACCTCCATGCTTGACAGTGGGGACGGTGTTCTTTGGGTCATAGGCAGCATTTCTCTTCCTCCAAACACGGCGAGTTGAGTTCATGCCAAAGAGCTCAATTTTTGTCTCATCTGACCACAGCACCTTCTCCCAATCACTCTCGGCATCATCCAGGTGTTCACTGGCAAACTTCAGACGGGCCGTCACATGTGCCTTCCGGAGCAGGGGGACCTTGCGGGCACTGCAGGATTGCAATCCGTTATGTCGTAATGTGTTACCAATGGTTTTCGTGGTGACAGTGGTCCCAGCTGCCTTGAGATCATTGACAAGTTCCCCCCTTGTAGTTGTAGGCTGATTTCTAACCTTCCTCATGATCAAGGATACCCCACGAGGTGAGATTTTGCGTGGAGCCCCAGATCTTTGTCGATTGACAGTCATTTTGTACTTCTTCCATTTTCTTACTATGGCACCAACAGTTGTCTCCTTCTCGCCCAGCGTCTTACTGATGGTTTTGTAGCCCATTCCAGCCTTGTGCAGGTGTATGATCTTGTCCCTGACATCCTTAGACAGCTCCTTGCTCTTGGCCATTTTGTAGAGGTTAGAGTCTGACTGATTCACTGAGTCTGTGGACAGGTGTCTTTCATACAGGTGACCATTGCCGACAGCTGTCTGTCATGCAGGTAACGAGTTGATTTGGAGCATCTACCTGGTCTGTAGGGGCCAGATCTCTTACTGGTTGGTGGGGGATCAAATACTTATTTCCCTCTGCAGAATGCAAATAAATTCATATACTTTCCACAATGTGATTTTCCGGATTTAATTTGTGATGTGCTATCTCTCACTGTTACCAATAACCTACCCTTCAATTATGGGCTGCTCATGTCTTTGTCAGTGGGCAAACTTACAAAATCAGCAAGGGATCAAATACTTATTTCCACCACTGTATATATATATTTTTTTTTTTTACCTGCAGTGGGATTACAAACTGGAACCCAGGAAATGTGTTTACTGCGCTTTGAGGGGTCTATTCCTGTTTCCTTCACTAGACGGAAGGAGAGTTTGGAGGGCGGGGGGTCGGCGCCTTGTTTGACAACGAGTTTCTCAGCAGTTGCAAAGTTTAAAAAAGTCTGAAAGGCACATGTAGTTTGAAAAAGTACAACTGCACATAATATTGGGGGGCTGTTAGGGTAGAAGAGATCTTTGTGCGTGAGCGAGCCGTAGTGTCGTGAAGGAAGAGGCTGTAGTTGTTAGGCGCCTTTGTCCTCTCCTCGTGCTGCGATCCCCACGGGAATCCCGCATGGACCGTTCCGTCCCCGCGGCACTCCCGCTGACCGGGGTTCCATTCCCGCGGCACTCCCGCTGACCAGGGGGGGAAACCCGCGGGATTCCCGCGGACTCCGCGGGATTCCCGCAAACCCCGTTCCCGTGCAGACCTCTAACTCAAAGGTGAAGAGGAGGAATATGTAAGATGGTGCAGATAAGGCGGAATTGCTTAACAAATATTTCTGTTCTGTGTTCACAGTTGAAGGGCCAGGAACAGGACCACAGAAGACAAGCACAAAAAGGAATGAATGTGTGGCAGTCCCTGAACAATTTTCAGAGGACTATGGTTCTGAGGAGCTAGCTAAACTGAAGGTGGACAAAGAGATGGAGCCAAATAGCATGAGGGTACTCAAGGAACTTAAGGAAGTTCTGGCAGCTCCACTGGCTAACCTTTTTGAAGAAAAAATTAGTTCTTACCTGATAATTTTATTTTCATTAGTCCTTCCCACTATTCCAGAACCTGTGGGACAGTTGTGTCCATCAACCAGCAGGTGGAGATAAAGAACAAAAACTGAGCTGAGACATATCTCTCTTGGCATCCAGTCCAGCTCCTCAGTATTTACACAGACAAGCAATCAGGAGAAACTCAGAATAAAAAAGGCAACCTTAAACAACTCACTAACCTGCAAGGGGTTTGTATAACTCTTTCTGGTTAAAAGATAGAAAACAGAGAGTAGAGTTAAATGGTTAGTATTCTCAATGGAGAAGGGTAGATAGTGGGGTTCCCCAGGGGTCTGTGCTGAGACTGCTGCTTTTAACATATTTATAAATGATCTAGAGATGGGAGTAACTAGTGAGGTAATTACATTTGCTAATGACAAAAAGTTATTCAAAGTTGTTAAATCACAAGAAGATTGTGAAAAATTACAAGAGGACTTTATGAGACTTGGAATCCAAATGGCAGAGAATGTTTAATGTGAGCAAGTGCAAAATGATGCATGTGGGAAAGAGGAACCCGAACTATAACTATGTCATGCAAGGTTCCACATTAGGAGTCACCGACCAGGAAAGGGATCTAAGTGTCATCATTGATGATATGTTGAAACCCTCTTCTCAATGTGCGGTGGCTGCTAAGAAAGCAAATAGAATGTTAGGTATTATTAGGAAAGGAATGGAAAACAAAAATGAGGACGTTATAAAGCCTTTGTATTGATCCTTCTTGTGACCACACCTCAAATACTGTGTGCAATTCTGGTAACTGCATCTCAAAAAAGATATAGTGGAATTAGAAAAGGTACAGAGAAGGGTGATAAAAATGATAAAGGGGATGGGACGACTTCCCTACAAGGAAAGACTAAAGTGACTAGGGCTCTTTAGCTTGGAGAAAAGATGGCTGAGAGGAGATATGATATGAATCACTTGTTTACTCTTTCCAAAAATACTAGGCCTAGGGGGTACGCAATGAAGCTACAATGTAGCAAATTTAAAACAAACTGGACAAAAAAATGTCTTCATTCAGTGTGTAATTAAACTCTGGAATTTATTGACATAGAATGTGATAAAAGCAGTTAGCTTAGTGGGGTTTAAAAAAGGTTTGGATAACTTCCTAAAAGAAAAGTCCATAAGCCTAAACTTTTAAAGAACCCAACGACAATCCTTTCTGAAGACCTGCCTGGGTAAACGTTAAGATGTGTGAGACGTGAGCACAGAAAGGAGAAAGTCAGTGCTCAGAACACCAGCCCTCAAAAGTCCTCAACACCCTCACATGTGCCATGGATGTAGAGTGTTTCCAAGCCTGAAGCAAGGTACAAATACCCGAATCAGAATAGCCTTTTCATCTCAACCGAGCCCTTTCAATGGCCAAGCCATAAGACCAAAGGGGCACAGATCATCCATGAGCACTGGATCTTGCTTCAGTAGGCTGTGTACATGCGGAAGACGGAGAGGATTCCCGTCCAGCAGTCGAATGTGGTCCGGGTGCCTCAGCCTCCATGGTCAATCTGGGGTTACGAGAATTATTTGACCCTGGTGCAATGCAATCCTCATATAGAATCCAGGGATTAGTGCTCAAAGCTGCATGTGCAAGTTATAGAACAGTAGCAGTTACCCACGTAACTTAATTGTTAAATTAGCTGTTAATTATCATTCACAACCAATAATTGGCTTTAATTTGCATTAATTAGTGCATAACTGCCCTTAGTAGGTATTCCAGAAATTGAGCATGCAAAATCTGTGGTGTGCAACTGCAAGGGGGTGTGGACCTGGGAGGGGCATGTGTGGGTCAGGGGCACTATCATTTCTCCACTTAACTGACAACAGTTAGGCGCAAGCATTTATATGAGCTACTGAGCTAGCGTTAAGTGCTCGTGTCTAAAGTTAGGTGCATAACCTCGGACTTACACTAGTATTCTATAATGGCAATTAGATATGTAGTTACTGATATAGAATTCGTGCTGAGGGCATATCATCCCAGCGCCTAACTTTAGACAACCTGTGGAGAATTGCTCCCTCTGTGAGCCAGTGGCAGATTTATAATACTACACTTCTGCCAGGGACTAATTAATGAGCTGAGCTCTAAAATAAATAAATAAATAAATCAAAAACTTTTCATTTTATGGTGGTTTTGAACACCTGAGAGGTAATCACAATGCTCCTCTCAAGCTGTTCTCAGTTATTAGGCCTAAGCAAGAAGTTATACATGATGCAAAACAGGTGTAAATAAACGCCTACAAGGAAATGTCCTTGGATATATGTATACTGCCATTTTAAAATAAGCATGAGCAAGACCATGCCTCCTTAAAAGCTGTATGTTCCACAGCATATAAGTGGAATCTTTTCTAAAACTGTTTAGACATGCATGCCAATTTACATATGTAAAGCCACTCCTTACACGTGTAAACAACTTGTAATTTTTCTACAATTGCCTCCTCCTTTCACCCATTGCTCCTCTCATTTTATTTATTTATTTATTGTATGCATTCTTGTATCCCACTGTTATCTGAAAAACATGTTTTGGTTCAAAGTGGCTTACAATTTACATTTTAGTTGAGAGTTACATTAGTGTTGAAGTGTTATAACATGGAGAGTACATTGATAGTCTGTAGAATTTCCTGAGGGGCAGTTTTGAAGGAGGTAGGATAGTTTATGCAGTTATCTGAAGGGTTTTCATGAGGTAGGTTTATAGAGGTGGGACGTTTATTGTGGTAGGATGATAGTTTGTGTGGTTTTCTGAAGAGTTTTGATGAGGTAGATTTGTAGAGGTACAAAATATGTACTTGTACAGTGGTGGAAATAAGTATTTGATCCCTTGCTGATTTTGTAAGTTTGCCCACTGACAAAGACATGAGCAGCCCATAATTGAAGGGTAGGTTATTGGTAACAGTGAGAGATAGCACATCACAAATTAAATCCGGAAAATCACATTGTGGAAAGTATATGAATTTATTTGCATTCTGCAGAGGGAAATAAGTATTTAATCCCTCTGGCAAACAAGACCTAATACTTGGTGGCAAAACCCTTGTTGGCAAGCACAGCGGTCAGACGTCTTCTGTAGTTGATGATGAGGTTTGCACACATGTCAGGAGGAATTTTGGTCCACTCCTCTTTGCAGATCATCTCTAAATCATTAAGAGTTCTGGGCTGTCGCTTGGCAACTCGCAGCTTCAGCTCCCTCCATAAGTTTTCAATGGGATTAAGGTCTGGTGACTGGCTAGGCCACTCCATGACCCTAATGTGCTTCTTCCTGAGCCACTCCTTTGTTGCCTTGGCTGTATGTTTTGGGTCATTGTCGTGCTGGAAGACCCAGCCACGACCCATTTTTAAGGCCCTGGCGGAGGGAAGGAGGTTGTCACTCAGAATTGTACGGTACATGGCCCCATCCATTCTCCCATTGATGCGGTGAAGTAGTCCTGTGCCCTTAGCAGAGAAACACCCCCAAAACATAACATTTCCACATCCATGCTTGACAGTGGGGACGGTGTTCTTTGGGTCATAGGCAGCATTTCTCTTCCTCCAAACACGGCGAGTTGAGTTCATGCCAAAGAGCTCAATTTTTGTCTCATCTGACCACAGCACCTTCTCCCAATCACTCTCGGCATCATCCAGGTGTTCACTGGCAAACTTCAGACGGGCCGTCACATGTGCCTTCCGGAGCAGGGGGACCTTGCGGGCACTGCAGGATTGCAATCCGTTATGTCGTAATGTGTTACCAATGGTTTTCGTGGTGACAGTGGTCCCAGCTGCCTTGAGATCATTGACAAGTTCCCCCCTTATAGTTGTAGGCTGATTTCTAACCTTCCTCATGATCAAGGATACCCCACGAGGTGAGATTTTGCGTGGAGCCCCAGATCTTTGTCGATTGACAGTCATTTTGTACTTCTTCCATTTTCTTACTATGGCACCAACAGTTGTCTCCTTCTCGCCCAGCGTCTTACTGATGGTTTTGTAGCCCATTCCAGCCTTGTGCAGGTGTATGATCTTGTCCCTGACATCCTTAGACAGCTCCTTGCTCTTGGCCATTTTGTAGAGGTTAGAGTCTGACTGATTCACTGAGTCTGTGGACAGGTGTCTTTCATACAGGTGACCATTGCCGACAGCTGTCTGTCATGCAGGTAACGAGTTGATTTGGAGCATCTACCTGGTCTGTAGGGGCCAGATCTCTTACTGGTTGGTGGGGGATCAAATACTTATTTCCCTCTGCAGAATGCAAATAAATTCATATACTTTCCACAATGTGATTTTCCGGATTTAATTTGTGATGTGCTATCTCTCACTGTTACCAATAACCTACCCTTCAATTATGGGCTGCTCATGTCTTTGTCAGTGGGCAAACTTACAAAATCAGCAAGGGATCAAATACTTATTTCCACCACTGTATATATGCATACCTTTTGTGGCCCAGTTCAGATCCAAGCAAAAAGTCCTTGCAGAGGGGGTGTGCTACACTCAGAAAAGCAAAACTGATTAGCTTGTTTGGCCTTGCATCATCACATGTTCTGTTGAGCGGCTTTACTTGACTTGAACAAGCCTTGCTGGGATTTTTTCCAGTTTAAGCAGGGAATTGACAGAAATGAGCACCTTAAGGAAACGGGTGAATTTGTGTGGGAATCAAATAGGTTTTTCCTCCTTCATTTTCATTTTGTAAGCCACATTGAGCCTGCAAATGGGTGGGAAAATGTGGGATACAAGTGCAGCAAATAAATAAAATAAAATTTTGATGTTACTGCTGATATTTGACTGTCCAGTGATAGATGTTTATTGAGAATAATTCCTAATAATATTTTCAGTTGTGTTTCAATTTGGTATGCTTTATGATTGATTGTGTAGGGTTGTGTGGGATGGACAGAACCATGAATTTGGTTTTGACTCTGTTTAGTCTGAGTTTGAAAGTTGTTGCCCAGTTTTCCATGAGGTCCAGGCCTTTTTTTAATTTTCTCCATTATTTCTGTGATTCTGTTGTGACAGGTATGTAGATGGTGACATAATCTGCATATATGAATAGGTGGAAGCCCATTGCTTCCAGTTTTTTTTCCAAATAGTGTCATCATTACATTGAACAGTATTTTAAAAACGTTTTGATAATTACTGTGTCCTTTGTGCATTAATGAATAGGTTTAGTCCTGTGTGAGCACCAGTAACAGATCTGAGTACAGTGTAGGCCCCAATAAAGTGAGATTATAAGATCATGATTGTGAGGAGGATATCTGAACGCTGGGAGTTTATGGGGTGTCCAGTCTGATTAGTAGGTATGGTGGGTACCTGCCAGCTCTTTTTCAGAAGACAAGAATCAATCAAATATTCTCTTGTATGAGAGAGATTCACGAAAATCCAATATTCAGTAGCTGTTCATTTAGAGGAGGAACAAATCAGTAGAGCTGAGTGAATCTGGTGGTACATGTGCTGAAGAACATTTCTCCTGCTGCTTCTCAAGTTCTCTGAAATACATTTTTTCATCACGGCAGAATCCAAAAATAGCTGCTGCTGCTGCTGGAAACTGTCAGCATTATGCTGAATTTGCAAGGCATTTGTCATTTCTGTCAGGATAGTAGGGCATTTAAACAAAATTTTCTAATTCATTTTTAAAGTCATCCTGTCACTACACTGTACCCAGTCAGTTTGCTAATATTGGAAAAGGGATATGGCAGTCATTAACTAACCACTTAGGTGATTGTTTAAAATATGAACCCAACATTCAGACTAACAGGATTTATTTTGTTTTTGTTAGTTTGACTGAGACCTTCTTCTATAGTTTATGAACGTTATTGAATATGTAGAAATCCATTCAACATTACAGTGTATCACCTTTCATCACTTTTCTGATTTATTCCAGTTGTTGGCTGAAGGAATCTTTCACACCCATACAGAAAAGAGTAGATTCCATAGACCATACAAAGGGAATCCTTTGAAGAAATCTTCCATCATTTACTAATTCAAAAAATGTTTTTCTACAGCTGCAGAGCAGGGCAGTGAGATGTACGTTAAGGGGGCAATTCTATAAAGGGCACTAAAAGTTAGGCGCCCAAAATCTAGCCACTAAGCTAGTATCCTATAAAGTGAAAATACCTTTAGCAGGTATTATCTGAGGACAGCAGGCTTTATATTCTCACAAGTGGGTGACGCCGATCTGTGTCACACGATCTGGAATTTACCAAAGCTAAATGAGAGCTTTGTAGAGCGCGAGATGTGCTCCACCACGGATGCAAGAGTGCCTTCCCACTCGCTGTGAGAACGCAGTCTCCTCAGTTTAATACAATAGCAAAAAATAAAGTAAAAATAACAAAGGAAACAACTCCAAGGTGAGGTGGGAGGGACTGTGAGAATATAAAGCCTGCTGTCCTCAGAGAATACCTGCTATAGGTATGTATTTTCACTTTCTCTGAAGACAAGAAGGCTTATATATTCTCACAAGCAGAGAATCCCTAGCATCTAGGCTCACCCAAGACAACAAAATTGGTCAACTGGGCCATGCAACGGCGAGGACATAACGCAGATTAACTTGAAAGTATATACAATTTGAGTCAGAGTGCCGCCTGGAACAGAATAAAACGGGCCTTAGAGGGTAGAGTTGGATTCTAGACCCCAAACAGATTCTGCAACACTGTCTGCCTGAACCAACTGTGGGGTCGGGTACCCTGCTCAAGGTAGTAGTGTGATGTGAATGTGTGGACTGAAGGCCATGTTGCAGCCTTGCAAATTTCTTCAATGGAGGCTGACCTCACGTGGGCTACCGAAGCGGCCATGGTTCTGACATTACGAGGCATGACATAACCCTCCAAGGTCAGCCCAGCCTAGGCAAAAGTGAAGGAAATGCAATCTGCCAGCCAAACAGAAGTGGTGCAGTTTCCGATGGTGACCCCCATCCTGTTGGGATCAAAAGAAACAAAAAGCTGGGCGGACTATCTGTGGGGCCTTGTCCGATCCATGTAATAGGCCAATGCTCTCTTGCAATCCAAGATGTGCAAGCTGCTTTGGCCAGGATGGGCATGAGATCGGGGAAAGAATGTTGGCAAGACAACCAACTGGTTGAGATGGAACTCTCCACTTTCGTAAGGAACTTAGGGTGCGTGCGGAGGACTACTCTATTGTGATGAAACTTAGTATAAGGTGCATCCACCATTAGGGCCTGAAGCTCACTGACTCTACGAGTTGAAGTAACAGCCACCAAGAAAATGATCTTCCAGGTCAAGTACTTCAGATGGCAAGAATTCAGTGGCTCAAAAGAAGCTTTCATCAGCTGGGTGAGAACGACATTCAGACCCCATGACACTGGTGGAAGTTTTATAGGGGACTTTGACAAAAGAAAATCTTTCATGAAGTGAACAAATAGAGGCTGTCCAGAGATAGGTTTACATTCTACACGTTGATGGTAAACCCAGCACTAATTGCACTAAGGTGAACCCTTATGGAGTTCGTCTTGAGACCAGATTCTGAGAAGTGTAGAAGGTATTCAAGAAAGGTCTGTGTAGGGCAAGTAATGGGATCTAAGGCCTTGCTTTCACACCAGATAGCAAACCTCCTCCATTTAAAAAAGTAACACCTCTTAGTGGAATCTTTCCTGGAAGCCAGCAATGTCCGGGGGACACCCTCTGAAAGACCCAAGGAAGCGAATTCTAGGCTCTCAACATCCAAGTTGTGAGAGCCAGAGCCGGAGGTTGGGATGTAGAAGAGACCCCTCATTCTGAGTGTTGGAAAACATTCCAATCTCCACAGTTCTTCGGAGGATAGCTCCAGAAGTAGAGGAAACCATATCTGCTGCGGCCAGAATCATGGTTCTGTGGTCTTGCTTGAGTTTCAACAAAGTCTTCCCCACTAGAAGTATGGGAGGATACGCATACAGAAGACCTTCCCCCCAATTGAGGAGGAAGGCATCTGATGCTAGCCTGTCGCGGGCCTGAAGCCTGGAACAGAACTGAGGGACTCTGTGATTGATCTGAGTGGCAAAAAGATCCACCAAGGGTGTGCCCCATGCTCAGAAGATCTTGCGGGCTATGTTCATATTGAGAGACCACTCATGAGGTTCCATTATTCTGCATTGTTTGTGCCCACCAGATAAGCGGTTGAAGGAACATGCTATGTTGTAGAGCCCAATGCCACATCCGGACGGCCTCCTGATACAGAGGGCATGATCCGGTGCCCCCCTGCTTGTTGGTGTAATACATTGCAACCTGATTGTCTGTTTGGATGAGAACAATTTGGTGAGATAGCCGATCTCTGAAAGCCTTTAGAGCGTTTCAGAACACTTGAAGCTCCAGGAGATTGATCTGAAGATTCGTTTCTGGGAGGACCAAGCTCCTTGAGTGTGAAGCCCATCCCAGGAGAGATGCATCCGTTGTCAGCACTTTTCGTGGCTGAGGACTTTGAAATGGAAGTCCTAGAGTCAAATTGGATCGAACACTGAAGAGAGTATACTACTACTACTACTATTTAGCATTTTTATACAAGCTCTGGGTACACTTGGATGACATCTTCCAGACTCCCCATGGCTTGATACCACTGAGAAACTAGAGTCCATTGAGCAGATCTCATGTGAAGACATGTCATGAGTGTAATGTACACTGTGGAAGCCATCAGGCTTATTTTCGAAAGGGATCGCTAGCGATCTTCCGACACAAATCGGGAGATCGCCGGCGATCTCCTGATCCCGGCCAAATCAGTATTATCGAAAGCCGATTTTGGCCAGCTTCAACTGCTGTTTCGTCACGGTGCCGGCCAACCTTCAAGGGGGCGTGTTGGTAGGGTTGTGAAGGCGGGACGAGGGGCAGGGTGGGAGCGTAGGTACGAGATGGCCGGCTTCGGCTAATAATGGAAAAAAAGAGGCCGGCTCGAACGAGCATTTTGCCAGCCGGACTTGGCCCATTTATTTTTAGGACCAAGTCTGGAAAAAGTGCTCCAACTGACCAGATGACCACCGGAGGGAAGCGGGGATCACCTCCCCTTACTCCCCCAGTGGTCACCAACACCCTCCCACCCAAAAAACAAAAAAACAACTTTTTTTGCCAGCCTGTATGCCAGCCTGAAATGTCACACCCAGCTCCTTGACAGCAGTATGCAGGTCCCTTGAGCAGTTTTTAGTGGGTGCAGTGCACTTCAGGCAGGTGGACCCAGGCCCATCCCCCCTACCTGTTACACTTGTGGTGGTTAATGTAGAGCCCTCCAAAACCCACTGTACCCACATATAGGTGCCCCCCTTCACTCCTTAGGGCTATGGTAATAGTGTAGAGTTATGGCGAGTAGGTTTTGGGGGGGATTTGGGGGGCTAAGCACACAAGGGAAGGGTGCTATGCACCTGGAAGCATTTTTTTTTTTTTTTTTACATTTTTGTAAGTGCCCCCTAGGGTGCCTGGTTGGTGTCCTGGCATGTCAGGGGGGCCAGTCACTACAAATGCTGGCTCTTCCCACGCCCAAATGCCTTGCATTTCGCAGGGTTTGAGATGGTCGGGCCCGGTTTCCATTATGGCTGAAAACCGAAGCTGGCCATCTCATATAAATCCGGCGTTCCGCCGGCAATCCTGTTGTAAACCCGGCGAGCGATTTGGCCGGCGCCAAGCATATTTTGAAAATACGCTTGGCTCTGTCCGCTTATGGCACCGGCCCCGAAGATGGCCGGCCATCGATTTGGCCAGCGCCATTCGATTATGTCCCTCCATGTGTCCCAATAATCTCAACATCTGCCAAGCTGCAATCTGCTGAGACAAGATTGTCCACTCTCGTCTCCAGGAGGTAGGCTCAAACTTTCCATGCGTCGAGCAGGGCTCCTATAAACTTCAATCACTGGAAAGGGTGGAGATCAGACTTGGGGTAGTTTAAAATGAACCCTAGTAGCTCGAGCACCTGAATAGTCATCCACATGGACTCCTGAGCAGCCTCCTCCATGGTGCTCTTCACCAGCCAATTGTTGAGATATAGGAACACACGGACTCCCGGTCTAGGTAGCGATGCTGCAACTAGACACTTGGTGAACACCCTGGGAGCTGACGTGAGGCCAAAAGGAAACACGCGGTACTGAAAGTGATGTGTTCTCAGCCGAAATCGAAGATTCTTCCTGTGGGTTGGAAGTATTGGGATTTGAGTATATGCATCCTTCTTTTAAATCCAGAGAACATAGCCAATCATTTTCCTGAATCATTGGGAGAATGGTGCCCAGGGAAACCATCCTGAACTTTTCTTGGACTAGGAATTTGCTCAGGGACCTTAGGTCTAGGATGGGACGAATCCCCCCCTGTTTTCTTCTGCACAAGGAAGTATCTGGAATAGAATCCATGCCCTTCTTCTCCTGGTGGAACGGATTCAACGGCGTGGGCCTTCAGAAGAGCTGAAAGTTCCTCTGCATGTACCTGCCTGTGCTGAGAGCTAAATGAATGAGCTCTCGGTGGGCAATTTGAAGGTTTGATATGCCAACTGAGGGCATATCCAAGACAAACTATTTGAAGAACCCACCAGTCGGAGGTTATAAGAGGCCACCTTTGGTGAAAAGATTTTAGCCTCCCCCCCCGACCGGCAAGTTGTCCAGGACGCACACTTTTACTGTGGCTAGGCTCTGCTGGAGCCAGTCAAAAGCTTGACCCTTGCTCTGCCTAGGCGCAAGCTGTTGAAGTGAATGAGTGTGCTAGGGTTGAGCCTGAGTTGGCTGGTGAGCCAAAGAGTTGTACCTATGCCTAGGATAGTAATAGGAACTCCTTCTTGGTTTGCCATAAGTCCTCCTAGCTGAGGAGGTTGATGCAGAAGGCACCTGGCAGGAGAGAGAAGAGATGGTATCAGTGTGTTTTTTTGATTTGGTCAATGACCTCCTCAACCTTCTCTCCAAAAAGGTTATCCTCACGGCATGGGGAATCTGCCAACCTTTGCTGAACAGAATGTTCCACAGCCATGAGAGACTGCGCATTGCTATACTTTGAGCAGAGATCCTGAATGCCACATCAAAAGTGTCATAAGTGCCCCTGGCCAAGAACTTTCAACACACCTTCTGCTGCTTGCCCAACTGGCGAAAAGGTGTGGCCTGCTCTGGAGGAAGCATCTCAACCAAGTCTGGCAGCTGTTGCACTGAGTTTTGCAAGTAGATGCTCTTGAAGAGCTGGTAAGATTGTATACGGGAAATGGGCATTGAAGCCTGGTACATCTTCCTCCCAAAAGAATCCAGGGTTCTAGATTCTCTGCCTGGGGGGTGATGAGACATAGTCCCTGGAACTCCTGGTTCTTTTGAGAGCGGATTCCACCACCATGGAATTGTGAGGCAACTGAGGTCTCTCAAAACCAGACACACTGTGGAGCCGATATTGGGTGTCAATCTTCTTGGGCATGACAGGGACCGACAGAGGGGACTCCTAGGTCCTGAAAAGGACTTCCTTGAGTACCTCATGGAGAGGTGCAGTCACAGCCTCCTTAGGAGGAGATGTGTAGTCCAGGACCTTGAGCATCTTGGCCCTGGGCTCATTCTCCAATTCCAAAGGAAATGGAATGGCATCAGCCATTTCCTTTCTCAAAAGAGGGAAATGAAAGGCTCTCCGGGGGAGACTTTCACCTTTCAGGTAGAGGGGAGGGTTCAGAGGGAATCCCATAGGACTCATCTGAGGAAAAGTACCTGGGATCCTCCTCTGAATCTCATGAGCGCTCCTCTTAGGTGTCAGACAGTACCTCCTGATGGGAGTGTTGAAACTGAACCTGCCTCGGTGCCGAGAAACCATGTCCTCAAGAATGGCGTAGAGAAGCTGACTCCTGCCTGGACTCTGGCAAAGCTTCTTCCAACAACGTTGAAGGAATTGCGGCTTGGGTAGCAGTTGACATCGGGGCTGCACAGCAGGCTGAAGGTCAAGCGGGGCTGCAAAAGAAAGTAGGGTAGGTGCAAGCACCCCAATATCAATGCACACCGTTGTATAAGGCCATCCAGCAGCTCAGGGAACAAGGCCCGGATATGCTTGAGGGCCGACACTGGGTACTGGCTGAGGTGCAGGTTGCAGAACCGCTGGGGTTGTTGCAGGAGCTGGATCTTGGCTGCTAGGAGACCGACACATTGGCACCTCCTGTATGGAGGAGGAGCTGTCCTCTCGATGCCGACATTTGTCAGGTACTGAATCCTTCAATGCCCCAGAAGCGTGTCACAAAGGCTCCTCAGTGCCAGCAAGGATGATGTCGAATACACACATCGCCTCAGGGTCGGTTCCAACGATGGACGGTCCTGTGGGCCCTGCACAGCAGGAGGCCTCGAGGCAAGTGGAGACCCACTCGATGCTTCACTGCTCCCAGTGTCTAAGGGTCTTGTAGCAGCCATACTTACTGATGCCGATGTCGAGGAACCGGACTTGGCTCCAAAAATCCTCTCTTGTTGAGCCTCTTTGGAAACCTGGGTCCTCTTCTTCAAGCAGACAGAGGACACAGTTAGCGGGGCTACGATCAGGCCCAAGACACTGTAGACACCAAAAATGGGTGTCTTTTCCAGTATCCAATTGCACTAGGTACAGCACTTGAAACCACTGGGAATCTTTGTGGACAAGGAAGGAAAAACTTTGTCGGCTAAATAAAATGATGCAATGGTGCCTGAAAAAGGGGCAAGGCATGGCAAAATAGAAAGGGAAAGTTCCCGAAGAACTCAAGGCCTAAAAGCGGCCTGATGAGAACGGAAAACAAACAAAACTTAAAACTGGGCAAAATCACTAAAAACTAAAATAAATTAAAGAATGAAGGTTCCAACAACAGGAACACAATAAAAGGTAAAAAACAAACGAAAAATAGCCAAAAGGCACAAAAATAGTTCTCAAAGACCAAGTAACGTGAGGAGACAGTTATACAAACATACCATCTCCTCACGTGGAAAAAGAACTGAGAAGGCACTCGCGCATGTAAGGTGAAGCTCGTGTCAAGCTCCGCAAAGCTCTCATTTAGCTTTGGCAAGTTCCGGACCGGGCGACGTGGATCAGTGTCACCCACTTATGAGAATGTATAAACCTGCCTGTCCTCAGAGAATGGCAACTTTGTGTGCCTTATCCATAAAAACATGAGAACAAAAGCATTGCCATACTGGGACAGACCGAAGGTCCATCAAGCCCAGTATCCTGTTTCCAACAGTGGCCAATCCAGTCATAAGTACCTGGCAAGATCCAAGAACAGTAAACGAGATTTTATGCTGTTTATCCTAGAAATAAGCAGTGTATTTTCCCGTCCAACTTAATAATGGTTTATGGACTTTTCTTTTAGGAAACTGTCTAAACCTTTTTTAAACCCTGCTAAGCTAACTGCTTTTACCACATTCTCTGGCAATGAATTCCAGAGTTTAAATATACATTGAGGGCCCCTTTTATACAGCTGCAGTGGCATCAGCGTGTGTTTTTGATGCCCGACGAGGCCTCCTTTTACTGAAGCGGGTAAAAGGCAGGTCTTTCTTTTTTTTCAGGAAATGACCATGTGGCCATTTCAGGGAGAGAACTTATCACTACCCACTGAGGTGGTGGTAAGGGCTCCCATGCTAACCCAGCGGTATATTTGTGTAGTGCCGTATACAGTGGGGGAAATAAGTATTTGATCCCTTGCTGATTTTGTAAGTTTGCCCACTGACCAAGACATGAGCAGCCCATAATTGAAGGGTAGGTTATTGGTAACAGTGAGAGATAGCACATCACAAATTAAATCCGGAAAATCACATTGTGGAAAGTATATGAATTTATTTGCATTCTGCAGAGGGAAATAAGTATTTGATCCCCCACCAACCAGTAAGAGATCTGGCCCCTACAGACCAGGTAGATGCTCCAAATCAACTCGTTACCTGCATGACAGACAGCTGTCGGCAATGGTCACCTGTATGAAAGACACCTGTCCACAGACTCAGTGAATCAGTCAGACTCTAACCTCTACAAAATGGCCAAGAGCAAGGAGCTGTCTAAGGATGTCAGGGACAAGATCATACACCTGCACAAGGCTGGAATGGGCTACAAAACCATCAGTAAGACGCTGGGCGAGAAGGAGACAACTGTTGGTGCCATAGTAAGAAAATGGAAGAAGTACAAAATGACTGTCAATCGACAAAGATCTGGGGCTCCACGCAAAATCTCACCTCGTGGGGTATCCTTGATCATGAGGAAGGTTAGAAATCAGCCTACAACTACAAGGGGGGAACTTGTCAATGATCTCAAGGCAGCTGGGACCACTGTCACCACGAAAACCATTGGTAACACATTACGACATAACGGATTGCAATCCTGCAGTGCCCGCAAGGTCCCCCTGCTCCGGAAGGCACATGTGACGGCCCGTCTGAAGTTTGCCAGTGAACACCTGGATGATGCCGAGAGTGATTGGGAGAAGGTGCTGTGGTCAGATGAGTCAAAAATTGAGCTCTTTGGCATGAACTCAACTCGCCGTGTTTGGAGGAAGAGAAATGCTGCCTATGACCCAAAGAACACCGTCCCCACTGTCAAGCATGGAGGTGGAAATGTTATGTTTTGGGGGTGTTTCTCTGCTAAGGGCACAGGACTACTTCACCGCATCAATGGGAGAATGGATGGGGCCATGTACCGTACAATTCTGAGTGACAACCTCCTTCCCTCCGCCAGGGCCTTAAAAATGGGTCGTGGCTGGGTCTTCCAGCACGACAATGACCCAAAACATACAGCCAAGGCAACAAAGGAGTGGCTCAGGAAGAAGCACATTAGGGTCATGGAGTGGCCTAGCCAGTCACCAGACCTTAATCCCATTGAAAACTTATGGAGGGAGCTGAAGCTGCGAGTTGCCAAGCGACAGCCCAGAACTCTTAATGATTTAGAGATGATCTGCAAAGAGGAGTGGACCAAAATTCCTCCTGACATGTGTGCAAACCTCATCATCAACTACAGAAGACGTCTGACCGCTGTGCTTGCCAACAAGGGTTTTGCCACCAAGTATTAGGTCTTGTTTGCCAGAGGGATTAAATACTTATTTCCCTCTGCAGAATGCAAATAAATTCATATACTTTCCACAATGTGATTTTCCGGATTTAATTTGTGATGTGCTATCTCTCACTGTTACCAATAACCTACCCTTCAATTATGGGCTGCTCATGTCTTTGTCAGTGGGCAAACTTACAAAATCAGCAAGGGATCAAATACTTATTTCCCCCACTGTATGACGCACGCTGGGGGTGAGAACTACTGCCAAGCGGTACTTCCCTTTTAGCGAGTGGTAAGCCAGTTTTGGGCTTACTGCTGCTTTGTAAAAGGGGCCCTGAGTGAAGAAATATTTTCTCCAGTTTTAAATTTACTACCTAGTAGCTTCATTGCGTGTCCCCTAGTCCTAGTATTTTTGGAAAGAGTAAACAAGTGATTCACATCTACCGGTTCCACTCCACTCAGTAATTTATAGACCTCTATCATATATCCCCTCATCCGTCTTTTCTCCAAGCTGAAGTGTCCTAGCTGCTTTAGCCTTTCCTCATAGGAAAGTAATCCCATCCCCTTTATCATTTTCGTTGTCCTTCTCTGTAGCTTTTCTAATTCTGCTTTATGTTTTTTTGAGATGCAGTGACCAGAATTGCACACAGTGTTATAGAATACTACCGTAAGTCAGCAATTATGTGCCTAAATTTAGGTGCCACCACTTGCGCTTCCTCTGTGGCAGGTTTAAATGGAAGCGCTTAACTGACAGTATTCAATAAAGTGTTTAAATAATCAGAATGCCCATGAGCCGCCAATGCGAACGCCCATGGTTTGCAATTACACGCTACAACACTTAGGCGCCTAACTGCTGTTTCATCCTGTTTTGGCACGTAACTTCTGTTTGAGCACCAAAAATTAGCTAACAAAATGTCAAAGAGGTCAGTTTATAAGCAAAACTCTCAGAGTTGGGATCATAAGTCCTCTGAATATAAGGCCCAAAGTCATCGTTGTTGTTTGTTTGTTTTTATTCTACACCTGGGATACTGTTTAAATGAAATATGTAACATGCTTCCAGATAAATGCTAGCATCACACGTTCAGCATTTTTTCAGTTGCACAGGGACCCATGAGAAAGGCAATTTAGAAGAATGAACTTTTATATATATATATATATATATATATATATATATATATATATATATATATATATATATATATATATATCCTCTTCCCCCGACTCCATTTAGTCGCATGAAAGCCATCCTGTGGATTCCGAATGTGTCTTGCGTTGCTAAGAAGGACCACTCAACGAAGCCTGAGTCACAGGGAGTCGAAATGAAACAAACGATCTATGAATACGCTCACATCACCCACTAGGCAAATGCATTCATCCAGAAAGGTAGGAAATGACTACATTCATCAGTTATTGTTTAATGCTATTTAACTGCCGACAAAGCCATAATTACCTTGCAGTCAGCACTGTTCCTACCAATTCAACTTATCATTGCAAATGAAGGATAAATTATCAGGGGAAATAAGCTTGCAAATGGAAACCTATTTCTAAATATCACTTCTTTCTGGATGTTAACTGCAGAGCCCTCTGTATTATTCAAGTTGAATTTTTGCAGCAGTAAGACCTGTCTGGTGCTCATGGTGCCAATGTGGAGATTGCCCCGTTATAAAAGGCCTCCATCCCTCTGCTGACTGAGAGAGAGGCCTGAAGCCTCCCTTCTTCTCAGACAGACTGTGGGAGTGGTAGCAGAGCATAATGGATACAGCAGTGGGCTGAGAATCAAGGAGGCCAGGTTTGCACCCCACTGACACTTCTCGTGATCTTGGGGAAGTTACTTACCTTTTCATTGTCCTCTGTGGATGGAAAAATGCCTACTATACCAAAACGAAACTCACCTTGAAGTACTACTATAAAAACATGGGCTAAATCAGAAATAAAATCCCTTACTGCTGATCAAGACCATAACTGCTATAAAAGGCAGCGTAGGCAATTGTCTGCACAATAAGTACATAAGTAATGCCACACTGGGAAAAGACTAAGGGTCCATCGAGCCCTGCATCATGTCCACGACAGCGGCCAATCCAGGTCAAGGGCACCTGGCAAGCTTCCCAAATGTACAAACATTCTACACATGTTATTCCTGGAATTGTGGATTTTTCCCAAGTCCATTTAGTAGCGGTTTATGGACTTGTCCTTTAGGAAACCGTCTAACCCCTTTTTAAACTCTGCCAAGCTAACCGCCTTCACCACATTCTCCGGCAACGAATTCCAGAGTTTAATTACGTGTTGGGTGAAGAAAAATTTTCTTCGATTTGTTTTAAATTTACTACACTGTAGTTTCATTGCATGCCCCCTAGTCCTAGTATTTTTGGAAAGCGTGAACAGATGCATCAAATCCACCTGTTCCACTCCACTCATTATTTTATATACCTCTATCATGTCTCCCCTCAGCCGTCTCTTCTCCAAGCTGAAAAGCCCTAGCCTCCTTAGTCTTTCTTCATAGGGAAGTCGTCCCATCCCCGCTATCATTTTAGTCACCCTTCGCTGCACCTTTTCCTATTCCACTATATCTTTCTTGAGATGCGGTGACCAGAATTGAACACAATACTCAAAGTGCGGTAGCACAATGGAGCGATATAACGGCATTATAACATCCTCACACCTGTTTTCCATACCTTTCCTAATAATACCCAACATTCTATTCGCTTTCCGAGCCACAGCAGCACACTGAGCAGAAGGTTTCAGTGTATTATCGACGACGACACCCAGATCCCTTTCTTGGTCCGTAACTCCTAACGTGGAATCTTGCATGACGTAGCTCATGAGGTTATTCTTCCCTCATGAGGACTCAAAAGGTGGCTTGGACAGAGGGAAGAGGCTAGGCTCTGTTTCCAGGGCTTTTAACATGTCCCAGGGACCCAACAGCCAGTCAGGTTTCCAGGATATCCACAAGAATATGCATGAGATCAATCTGCATATACTGGAGATTCAGTATATGCAAATGGATCTCATGCTTATTCACTGGCTGGCTGTGGGGGTCCACAGGAGACATTTAGGATGCCCTGGACTAGGAGCTTACATGTTAGTAACTGATGAGCAGATACTGCCCAAGACTGACCCCTGAATTCTAGATAAAGCGCAACATTGGGTGCGCTTCCTAGATGTGCATGCAAAAAAACTGGATAATGAGCACTGAACCATCAATAATTGGGTGTGAAGAACCAATTATTGATGTTAATTGGCACTCATTAAAATTTGTACATCTGGATGCGTGCTATTCTATAAAGCATGGCACGTACCTCAAAAGGGGATGTGGCCATGGGTGTCTCGGTGGTGTTCTGAAAAGTTGCACATGGAATTACAGAATACTGCCTAACCACGCTTAACTTGGGAACTGGCCTTTACACCAGGTTTTAGTAGGCATAAGTCTGAAGCCCAAAAGTTAGGCTCGGGATCTGTGCTGAACACTATTCTATGGGCATGCCCTTTAAAGAACGGTGCTTAACGCAGAATTTTTTCGGCATCATGTACTGAATCTGGCCCTAAATGTATAAACTGATCTGCTCCTAGAGAAGTATTAATAGTAACGTTTTTAAGGAAGGGGAACTTTGAAAATTAACATTATCTTAGTCTTCTGCTATGTTCACATTGTTTCAATATAAGATGCAAATCTAGGCACCTCAAAGATACCTGTAGAAAGTTACAGGTACTTTCAATTCTAGCATTATTCTCGGCACTCACAGTATGGTCTCATATATGAAGCAAGGGAATACTGCTGTCCAGCGGGTCAGACTTTATTTACATAAATGTTAGCAGTGTGGTGAGTTTCTTTAAATCCAAGGACAAATTGCTGGGAGATTAAAGTTTACAGAGGCACTGCATGATCCTACTTTTAGGATATGGCAGTTATCTACGTATTTTGAGGTTACTTCACTCATCTCTCTATATAAAACGAACCTCCAACGTTCTAATGAAGCCTCCACAAGTCCCAACGTTCTAAATCCGTGGTGGTGTAGATCAAATTTTGCCCATGAGTGTTCGCCCTGGCATCGCGTTCAACGTGATGACGTCGAGGGCGGAGCAATGACAATCAACGAATCACATTGATGGCAGCCATGTGGGGAGTTGCAGCACTGCGCGAGTGGGAGAGGGGAGGAGAGACAGGCACTGGAGGCCTGCAGGGATGTCGGTGAAGAGGGAGTCAGCTGTTCGGCGGGAAGGGGGTTGGCGACGCTGTTGAGGGGCCCAGCGAGACCGGAGCGTCGATTTCAGCGGCCGCGTTGGGGAGGCAGTTAGGAGAAGAGGGCTGCAGGGCCGTCGGGTAAGAGGGAGTCAGCTGTTCAGCGGGAAAGGGGGTTGGCGACGCTGTTGCGGGGCCTAGCAAGACCGGAGCGGCGATTTCAGCAGCCGCGTTGGGGAGGCGGTTTGGAAGAGAGGGCTGCAGGGCTGTCGGGGAAGAGGGAGTCAGCTGTTAGGTGGGAAGGGGGTTGGCGACGCTGTTGTGGGGCCCAGCGAGACCGGAGCGGCAATTTCAGCAGCTGCGTTGGGGAGGTGGTTTGGAGGAGAGGGCTGCAGGGCCATCGGGGAAGAGGGAGTCAGCTGTTCGGCGGAAAGGAGGAAAGCAGCCTGAAAGAGGGACTGAGCGAGCAAGCCTGAACGTGGGAGGAAGGGAGGGAGGCAGGCACGCAGGCAGGCAGCCTGAACGTCGGAGGAAGGGAGCCAACCAGCCAGCCTGAACGTGGGAGGGAGGGAGCCAGCTGGAACGTGGCAGTGGGAGGGGGGGCCACGACCCTGAAAGGCGGAGGGAGGGGGGCCACGACCCTGAAGCTGGGAGGGTAAGGGGAGGAAAAAGGGGAGGGGGATGGGAAGGAAAGGGGGGAAGGAAACATGGGGAGAGGGGGAAGGAGGGTGGGAGACGGAGGGGGCGCCCCTGCCGCACACTCTCATTCTTTCTCACACACACACTTTCATTCTCACACATACACTCTCACACAGACACCCTTACTCTATGTCACACACACACACACACACACACACACAAACACACTCGCACATTCACTCTGTCTCTCTCTCTCCCACAGTCACTCGCACACACACTCGCTCAAACATACACACTATGATGAAAACCTTGCTAGCGCCCGTTTCATTGGTCTCAGAAACGGGCCTTTTTTACTAGTTTCTATATAAAGCTTCAAGTTTTAAAAACAAAATATTTCCTACACCAGATAAACACTGGCAGCAAGTCCAACCTGCGTGACTCAAGGTTGTAGATCCAAGCCACTTTCAGTGCCCATTGTCAACCAGATAGATGCCTGTTTTCAATTGGGTTGGGGAGAGAGAGACTGATAAAGTGACTTGCCCAAGGGATGAGTCCTGAACGCATGAGCCAGGCCTTTTGCTTCTATCGAAGTCTACATGCTCTAACAGTAGATGATGCCTCCATAATCCACATGAAAGCGCCTGAAGGCAGATCTGTCATGAAAGAAGCCAGACAGGAACTGACAGAAATCTCACCCTGTGTGTTCCTTTAGTTTCTATGTGCCAACTTTTTATATTTTATTTCAAAATGTAAACGTAAATGGAACAACAGCAAGGAGACAGTAAAAACCACGGCAAATCCAGACATTATAAAAAGAAAAGCAAAAAAATGTCTAAAAAATAAAACTGAAGATGGGATTGATATACTTAACTGGATCAAGGGTTTCCTAACCACTAGAACATATCAAGTGAAATCAAGCTCAAACATACCACCACCGTGGAAAGCAGACTTTCGAGTACCTCAAGGATCACCACTATCACTGATCCTTTTCAACCTAATGATGACCCCACTAGCTAAGTCCTTATCCAAGCAAGGCCTCAACCCTTTCATCTATGCAGATGATGTCACAATATACATTCCTTAAAAGCATTATCTGACAGAAATCACCAATGAAATCAAGCTCAGCTTGAACATCATGGACTCATGGGCAAATGCATTTCAATTAAAACTCAACACAGAAAAAACACACTGTCTTATCCTTTCATCCCAATACAACACGAACAAACCCACACACCAGATTACACCTTCCCTATCTCAGACAGCCTGAAAATTCTCGGCATTACAGTCGACCGCAACCTCACACTAGAGAAACAAGTGAAATCTACAACAAAGAAAATGTTCCACTCAATGTGGAAACTCAAACGTGTGAAACCATTCTTCCCGAGGGAAACATTTCGCAACTTGGAATTTATGCGGATTGCAAAGAACAAATCATAAAGAAACTTCAGACCGCTCAAAACATGGCAGCCAGGCTCATATTTGGAAAAACGCGATTCGAAAACACCAAACCTCTCCGAGAAAAACTGCACTGGCTCCCAATCAAAGAACGTATTGCTTTCAAAATCTGCACCATGGTTCATAAAATTATCTACGGCGAAGCCCCGGGATACATGACAGACCTCACTGACCTACCAACCAGAAACACAAAAGGATCAACACGAACATACCTAAATCTCCACTACCCAAGCTGCAAAGGCCTCAAATACAAACCAACTTATAAATCCAGCTTTTCATAAATAACCACACAACTATGGAACGCACTACCAAAAGCTGTGAAAACAACGTATGACCACCTAAACTTCCGGACATCACTAAAAACTAACCTGTTCAAAAAGGCATACCCTACCGACCCTACTTAAATGCCTGAACCCTGCAACACAACGAAACCAAAGATCGTACTGGACATAAAATACCTCTTCCTCTCCACAATTCCCTAATATATCTGTTACACATGAACCTTATTCTACCACAATATCACTTTGTATTTGTTCATACCGGAATGGGCGAACGCCTTTACGGTACTATGTAAGCCACATTGAGCCTGCAAATAGGTGGGAAAATGTGGGATACAAATGTAACAAATAAAAATAATAAATTGATTCACTGCAAGGACTGTATGCTGAACAACTGAAAGAAGTGTACTATGAATGTAATATTATATACTTCTAGTTACCTGTATTTATATCCATCTTCTTCAGTAACACCATTCATACCTATCACCATGATATCTTCAATCCTCCCACTCCTAAGGAGTGCTAGTAAATTAAACAAGCTCACTTCCTACAAATGCTAGCAAATTAAGATTTGCAGCTCGAACTACAAGACATTTACCTCTAATAGCAACATGTGGCAACAACTTCTGTAATATTTCCTTCTTCAGTATTGTTATCTCCCTTTTAGCAAGGTAACTACATAAGGAAAACATCACAAGTCCTGAGGGGGGAGAGGGAGGGGAAAGACAGGGGAGGGGGCCTGAATGGCAGGCAGTGACTCAGATAATCTACATTCTGGAGCTGTTTACAGCCTCACAAACAGCTGCCACGATCAAGTCTAAAATAATTCAGTCATTATGTGCCTAGCCCTCTCTAAAACGGGAAATTTGTATGGGATATGACTAGCAGGCCTTGAGCATGTATGGATGCTCAAAACCCCATACTGGCCACCATGAGTCATCAGTAGACATGCTGACTTCAGCTCCCTAAATTTTGTAACCCTAGGCAGACATCTAGTCCACCAGTGGTTGGGCCAGTCCTACTTTCCTGACATGAAAGTCATTACATCTCCTTAATCTTGTTGGTCACCCTTCTTGGTACCCTTTTTAAAATTCTTTTATACCTTTTTTTTTTTATATATGGCAACCAGAACTGCATATATTACTCAAGGTGAAGTTGCACCATGGAGTGATGTAGAGGCATTGTATTTTTTTTAAGTTCTTTGTTTTTCCTTTCCCAATAATTCCTAACTTCTATTTAACATTTATTTTATTGGGGGGGGGGGGGGGGTTGGCCTCTGATGAACACTGGGGAGAAGATTTCAATGTGTTGTCCATGATGACATCGTTATCCAACCAAGGACTCAACCCGTACATCCATGCAGACGATGTCACGATATACATCCCGTTCAAACACGATCTAACCGAAATCACAAACGAAATCAAACACAGCCTCCAAGTAATGAACTCATGGGCGGACGCATTCCAACTAAAGCTACACGCAGAAAAGACACAATGTCTCATCCTATCCTCACAATATAACACAAACAAACACAAAACCATAAACACCCCAGATTATACCCTTCCGGACTCTGACAGTCTGAAAATTCTGGGAGTCACAATTGACCAAAATCTCACACTCGAAGAACATGCGAAAAATACAGCAAAGAAAATGTTCCACTCAATGTGGAAACTTAAAAGGATCAAACCTTTCTTCCCAAGGGAAATATTCCGCAGCCTGGTACAATCAATGATACTAAGAGGCATATTTTCAAAGCACTTTGGGAGGCTAAGTTCCATAGGTTTCTATGGAACTTTGGGAGGCTAAGTGCTTTGAAAATGAGCCTGTAAGCCACCTAGACTTCTGTAATGCCATCTATGCCAGATGCAAAGAACAAATCATTAAGAAGCTTCAAACCGCTCAAAACACAGCAGCCAGACTCATATTTGGGAAAGCGAAATACGAAAGCGCAAAACCCCTAAGAGAAGAACTACATTGGCTCCCATTAAAAGAATGAATTGCGTTCAAAGTTTGCACCCTGGTCCAAAAAATTATACATGGGGAAGCCCCAACCTATATGTCAGACCTTGTAGACCTACCTACTAGGAACGCAAAAGGATCAGCACGCACATTCCTCAATCTTCACTACCCCAACTGTAAAGGACTAAAATACAATACACATACGCAACCAGCTTCTCCTACATTTGCACGCAACTATGGAAAGCACTGCCGAAGGCCATAAAAACAACGCAAGACCTAACTATCTTCCGAAAACTACTGAAAACTGGCCTGTTCAAGAAGCATACCATAAACAACCATCCTAATTACTAAATAATAAGACTGATCATGAACTAGACAGAACCGAACTCTTATCACTAGACTGATTAACCTCATTGCTATGAATGAACAAGCACTACCACTTTAAACCTTATGTCGAAAATGATTTCTCTATAACTGATGACCTAACATATGTTACAATACAATCTATTACTCAGGAACTTATATGCAATACCATAACGTATTCTTCTCTACTGTGTATGTACGCACCTTAACACAATACCACATTAATCCTTATGTCGAAAACGATTTCTCTATAACTGATGACTTAACATAGGTTACAATCCAATCTATCACTCAGGAACCTATATGCAATGCCATTATGTATTCTTCTTTACCATGTATGTACGCACCTTAATGCAATACCATTTGTAATTCTGTTAACCGGAAATGGCAATCGCCATTACGGCAAATGTAAGCCACATTGAGCCTGCAAATTGGTGGGAAAATGTGAGATATAAATGCTACAAATCAATAAACAAAGATTTTTAATGACAATACAAGTTTACTTACTTATAATTTCAATGTGTTCATATTCAACACAGGGTAGATTAAATGTAAAATCATAAGCACTGCCACACTGGGACAGACTGAAGGTCTATCAAGCCCAGTATCCTGTTTCCAACAGTGGCCAACCCAGGTTACAAGTACCTGGTAAGATCTCAAAAGAGTAAAAGCAGATTTTATGCTGCTTATCCCAGGAATAAGAAGCGGATTTTCCCAAAGACAACTTGAACTGAATTTTTAATCAAGTTGCTCCAAATGTCAGCAGGCTGTTATCTTGACTTCAAGGCATCCGCTTTTAGTTGAATTCTTGGGTCTCTCCTTAAATTTTTACTTCTTATTTTTTTGTTTACATTTTTAAATAAAAAGTAGACACCTTTCAGTATGATTACAATTCCCTTTTTAAGAATCCCCTTCTTCAAGTCTAGTCACAGAAACAGGGAAGTCAATATTCTAAAGGTTTTTCCAGTCAATGTTTGGACTTAGCTGGACAAAGCCTTCCTCCCTTGCTGCCTCATTCCCCCTGCTCATTGGATATATGTTGTGCAGGTAAATTTTACCTGCATCTGCTTACATACAGGTGGTACTAAAGGCACCCAAATAATTTAGCACTGCCAGGTCAAAGTCTGATACGTGTGGTAGAAACATACACTGTCCTATGTTAGCAAGCTACGTTCAGCAGTACTTTTATCCCAATATTACCTGCTCAGGAGTGAAACTATGATAGCAGATAAAAAGCAAAAGGCCCACCTACTCTGCCTATTTTTTCTTTCTGTTGAACACTGCAGGATATCCGACTCTCTCTTTTACATCCACTTACAAAGTTGACATTGGTTTCCAGTTCTGTACTCACAAAGGGAGTGATGTCTCTATAGGTTGCCTAAAGTTAGGTAACAAGATGGTAAGCACTAAGCATGAGAGACCTTCAGGCTTATTTTCGAAAGAGAAGGGCGGCTATATTCTGACCCAAATTGGGAGATGGCCGCCCTTCTCCCGTGGGCGCCCAAATCGGTATAATCGAACGCCGATTTTGGGCACCCCCAACTGCAGTCCGTCGCGGAGACGAACAAAGTTCCCGGGAACGTGTCGGAAGGGTAGCAAAGGCGGGAGAGATGGCCACCCTTAGCCAATAATCGAAAAAAGAAGGGCGGCTGTAGCAAAAATTTGGTCTGCTTTTTTTGGACCCTTTTTTTTCACGACCAAGTCCCAAAAAAGTGCCCGAACTGCCCAGATGACCACCGGAGGGAATCTGGGATGACCTCCCCTGACTCCCCCAGTGGTCACCAACCCCCTCTCACCAAAAAAAAAAAACAACTTTAAAAACTTTTTTTGCCAGCCTGTATGCCAGCCTCAAATGTCATACCCAGCTCCATCACGGCAGTATGCAGGTCCCTGGAGCAGTTTTTAGTGGGTGCAGTGCACTTCAGGCAGGTGGACCCAGGCCCAACCCCCCCCCCCCCACCTGTTACACTTGTGGTGGTAAATGGGAGCCCTCCAACCCCCCCCCCCAAATCCACATCTAGGTGCCCCCCCTGCACCCATAAGTGCTATGGTAATGGTGTAGAGTTGTGGGGAGTGGGTTTTGGGGAGGATTTGGGGGGGGCTCAGCACCCAAGGTAAGGGAGCTATGCACCTGGGAGGTATTTTAATGTTTTGTTTTTATTTTTAAAAGTGCCCCCTAGGGTGCCCGGTTGGTGTCCTGGCATGTGAGGGGGACAAGTGCACTACGAATCCTGGCCCCTCCCACGACCAAATGTCTTGGATGTGTTCGTTTTTGAGATGGCCGCCTTCAGTTTCCATTATCGCCGAAAACCGAGGCCGGCCATCTCAAATCCGCCCAAACCCTAGGCATTTGGCCGGCCCCAACCGTATTATCGAAAGAAAAGAAGGCTGCCCATCTTTTTCGATAATACGGCTGGGACTGCCCCTTCTCGTAGCCGTTCCCGGAGATGGGCGCCCTTAGAGATGGGCAGCCCCTTTCAATTATGCCCCTCCTTGTGAACTCAATTACTTTATCTTACCCCTGTAACTTTACGCCATCCATATCACTTTCACTTTATTGTACTTTACTGTTTGTTTCCTAAATGTTGTAAGCCACATTGAGCCTGCCAGTGGTAATTGCGCACAATTACCATTATAGAGTGCTAGAATGTATAACTTTTGCTGCATAAGTCGGCATCTCTTTGCCTATCAGGCCTGATAGTCTCACTACTGCAGTATTATAATCAGTAGTGTAATCACAGGTGATTATAGTAGTGAGATTATCAGGCCTGATAGGCAAAATTGGCAAACCCATAAGTTGTATCCATAACTTTATGCTTATGTTCAGGCAGCCTATGCGCCTGTGTTCATTTGCTGATTATGCAGGTATAATTTTGTGCACACAAGTCTGACTGCATAAAGGAAGGTCTGCTATTTTTGTGTTTGGGCACAGATGCATAAGTTATCTGGTCAGTAGCTGAATATTTCCACCCCCACGAAAGTCCACTTGAAACACATATCTTTTGGCAGATATGTGTCAGGGCCCACTTACTATGGGTGCAGACCCACCCAAAACTGGTGCTCCCTTGGTGTGGTTGACAGAGATCCTCAAGCTCTACCGGAGAGTGCCAGAAACCACTTTGCTGTCAACATGGCTCCCGTAACCTCCAGTGGCAGTCCTGCAAGACTGCTGCTAAAGATCACAGCAGCAATTTTGAGATTGGAGACAGCATGGGCAGGAGGACTGGGGGAACCTACATGTGGAGGGAGGAGGTCTGGGAGGGGGCTACTTCTGTTCGGGGGGGGAGGATGTGGGGAATATTTTCTTTTCAGGGGGGAAGGCGTGGGGACTACTTCTGTTCAGGGGTTGGGAGCAAGGGATGCTTCCATTCGAGGGAGGGAGCTATGGGACACAGCACTAAGTTTTGGTTCCAGCCGAAAATGCGCTGGCATTTTTGGCCTAAATTGAAACAAGGCTGATAATGAATTTTGAGCTTGTTTCAGCACCAAAATCAAAACCAAAGTTGAAATTGTCCTTTGGTAAGGGATTACATTGGACATCTGCACTCATTCACCTTTAAAAGTGCCTGGGTACACAAGAATCTCACACAAAACTGAGTGGCAAGGAACGATCTTGAGAGTTACCAGACCTGACAGGAGAAACAAGAGGCAACATTTTTCCACACTTAGCAAAGGATCTGGGATGAGTCCTGATAGGGATAAAATCACGGAAACTCCTGTTGTGTTTAATAAGACCAAATGTAATATTAATCCTTTAGGGGCAGGGGGGGGAGTCCAATCAGACAAGATTAAACTGTAATTATAATGTGTGCGATTGCATCTCGAATACTGTGTGCAATTCTGGTCACCACATCTCAAAAAATATATAACAGAATTAGAAAAGGTACAGAGAAAGGTGACGAAAATGATAAAGGGGATAGGACGATTTCCCTATGAGGAAAGGCTAAAACTGCTAGGGCTCTTCAGCTTGCAGAAAAGACGGCTGAGATATGATAGAGGTCTATAAAATACTGAGTGGAATGGAACAGGTAGACATGAATTGTTTGTTTACTCTTTCCAAAAATACTAGGACTAGGGGGCATGCAATGAACTTACTAAGTAGTAAAATTTAAAACAAACCGGAAAAAATATCTGTTCACTCAACATGTAATTAAACTCTGGAATTCGTTGTCAGAGAAGGTAGTAAAAGTAGTTAGCTTTGCAGGGTTTAAAAAAGGTTTGGATAATTTCACGAAAGAAAGGTCCATAAGCCATTATTAATATGGACAGGAAAATCCACTGCTTATTTCTGGGATCTTGCTACGTACTTGTGACCTGGACTGGCCACTGTTGGAAACAGGATACTGGGCTTAATGGACCTTTGGTATGTTCCAATATGGAATTGCTTATGTTCTTAAAAGTCTCATCTCAGAAGAGAAGAGGTTATAACTTTAAACAAAAAAATGAGATTAACAAAACGGAGCTATTAATATAGACTGACAATCAGAACTTTCACCTGCCTCATGCCTTACTAACTTGTTTCTGTGGCCTCAGCTTTAAGTCTCTAGTCACTGTTTCAGAAGATCACAAGCCTGACAGACAGGTTATAGCCACTCTGGGAAGGAGTGAGAAAGAAGCAGGAATCACTAGATCTGCCACACTAATCTAAGCTATCTAACTGCAAGTCCATCTGTTTAATCAAAATTTGTACTTTTCCTCTTCACTTTTTTTGTCACTTCCTCAGCACAGCATTTAGTTTAACAAATGCTTTTCCCCATATGCACATTCCCGTTGGGCAGAATTTCTTCAGGCTTAACACTTCTCACAGAGCAGGTGGCTCAGGGGCCCTGTGCAGTGCTGCCATCTGTGACACACTAATATAGTGAGCGGGCAGGGGGCCAGGACATTGCAGCATTCCCAGGAGACAAAGAGAGCAGGCCAGACCACTTGCAAGGCAAGCTACAAGCGCTGAGTACAGGAACAGCACACAACATATTCCCTGGCTGTGACCTGGTGGCACAGATGTGGCCTCAGAGTCCCAGCTGAAAAAGTAGTGGCAGCAGGAGGGACATTTTTCAAAAGTACTACAGCATGTCTAATGTATTTAAGGAAGCTTGCTGAAACATAAGACTCAGGAATTATTTTCTTTTCTTATGATATATAATAGGTCAGAGGGAGAAAGTGGAGAAATAAGTTAAGTGCCAATCGCCTCTGTTTGACAAGAGAGATCTAACTGTGCCTTCCACACCATCAATGCGATTCAATATCTTTAATGAGAGGAAAAGGACCCCTACACAACTTCCCTGCCAGAAGAGAACAAAATTCAAGAGGATCTTACACTGGAAAGTCACAGACAGCTAGGGGGTAATTCTCTGCCTGTCTCCTAAAGTTAAGCACCTAAAGTGTGAGCACTAACCCCCCTAATTCTATAAACTTATGTGCCCAAATTTAAGCTTAGTGTACAAAGTTGAGCGCGCAATTTATAGAATGTCAGTTGCATTTGCAACTTCATGTAATAATTGGCTGTTAATTGGAGTTAGCAGCCAATTACTGGCTTAAATTAGTGTTAATTGGCAGCAGTTAGCAATTGTGGGTCTAAATGTACTTAGCTGCTGTTCTAGAAGTTTCATATTGTGCACAACTTCCAGGGGGCATGGATATGGGAGGGGCATGGGTAGGTCAAGGGCATGCCTAGGAGTTAAGCGTGCATGTTCTAGAATACTAGGAGTTCTGTGTCTAACTGCCACTTACACCAGCCTTTGACGTAGAGTAAGTGCTCGCTCCTACAACTGGGCCCAAAACTGTGGACTTATGCTAGTATTCTATAATGGCAGTTCTGTACGTAACTGCCGCTATATAATTCGCGCTTAGCGAAAATCATCCCGGTGCCTAAATTTTGGTGCTGCTAAGTGTGAATGTTATGAAAGATATTACAGAATATGAGATTAAGACCACATTTAAGCGCATCGCTTTAGGCATGAGCACTTGCGCGAGCTCTACAGCAGACATAAAAGCTCCTAACTAAATGCTGCAGTTCTGCACATAACTGACTATTCTATGTAAAAGCTTAAAGGGCAATTCTATAAACTGGTGTCTCAGTCTAGATGCCCCAATTACAGAATACTGGCTCAAGGTCAACATTGGCATGTCCACGTTGTAACACCCTCTTACATCAGGTCAATGGCAGGTGCAACCTGGTATGCCTAGGTGCACCAAGTGACACACGCAGTATATATTATCATATAAACTACGGGCCCGATATTCACCCGGCAGCAATTGGTGTTTTGCTGACTGTGGTTGACATTAAACCTGGAGATTCAATGCAAGGCCATGTTTGAGCTCAAGCATTGAATTTTCAGGAATAGGAAGCTGACTACAACACAGCTGGATAGGTGCGCTATTTGAAACTTAATCGGCTATGAAGAACCGCATAAAGATAGGACTCCATTTTATGTGGTGGTCATAACCAGCTAAATGCTGACTCCACCCCTGCAGTGCCCCCAAACTAGCCACTTTCAGCTTGAGTGCTACTGTCTTTTGAATATACCTGGTTAGCTTCTCATGGCAATTTAAATTGTTTTGAATATAGGGCCCTATGGGCCTCATTCCATATATGGCGCCAAAAAAATCAACACAGAAGGAAAATGCACCTACAAATATTCTATGAACCACACCTAAAGTTATGCATGGCTTACAGAACACTCATAGCGCCGTCTGCATGACTAAAATTTAGGTGCAGCCATTTACACCAATGAAAAGCTGGTGTAAATGCCCACGCCTAACTTAAGGAGTGGAACGGGTTATTCTATAACACTGCACATAAATTTTAGGAATGCACACGACCCGCCCATGCTTCTTCAATGGCCACGTCCCCTTTTGAGATCCGCACGGTAGAATTTATGCGGACTACTTTATAGAATATGCTTAGCGAGTAGTGAGCATAAATTCTAATTAGTGGCAATTAGTGCTGATAATTGCTTGTTAATATCCAATTATTGGCACTGATCGGCTTGTTAACCAATTGAGTAGCGCGTACAAATCAGAATACGCTTAGATTTGCGCGCACAACTCTAGTCGCACTATATCTAATCTAATCTGAGATTTCTATATCACCAAATTCCCAAAAGGATCCAAGGCGGTTAATAAGAAACATTTAAAATACAGTCATCAAACTAATCAAAAGCAATACAGTCACAAACAGATTAAACCAGTTGCAGTCTAGAATCAAGTGTTATCTAACCAATTTATATAGAATTTGCAAGTATGTGCTTAACTAGGAGATAAAGTTTATCTTGTTTGAGCAGACTGGATGGACTGTGCAGGTCTTTATCTGCCGTCATTTCCCGCCAAAGTCGCTATGCTCACATTAGCCCTCTCCTTAAGTCACTTCACTGGCTCCCTATCCGTTTCCGCATTCAATTCAAACTTCTCTTATTGATCTATATAAGTGCATTCACTCTGCCACTCCCCAGTACCTCTCCACTCTTGTCTCTCCCTATGCCCCCCCTCAGGTACTCGTTCTGTTGATAAACTCTCTTATCTGACCCCTTCTCCTCTACTGCTAATTCCAGACTCCGTTCCTTTTATCTTGCTGCACCTCACGCCTGGGAGAAACTTCCCGAGCCTGTACGTCTAGCCCCCTCTTTGGCTGTTTTCAAGTCCAAACTTAAAGCACACCTCTTTACCACTGCTTTTGACTCCTAACCACTGCTCACTTGCCCTCTCCTTTTTATCTTCACCTCTTTATTCCCTTACCCTTAATTGTTCTGTCTGTCTGCCTGTCTTATCTAGATTGTAAGCTCTTTGAGCAGGGACTGTCTTTTTTGTGTATGGTGTACAGCGCTGTGTATGCCTTGTAGCGCTACAGAAATGATAAGTAGTAGTAGCAGTCATCTACTATGTACATGTCCTGCCTATGCTCCACTCACATGGGTCATGGATTTGATATACTGCCTTTCTGTGGAACAACCAAAACAGTTTACATTTATTATATGCAGGTACTTTCTCTGTCCCTAGTGGGCTCACAAACCTAAGTTTTGTTCCTGAAGCACTGGAGGGTTAAGTGACTTGCCCAGAATCACAAGGAACTGCAGTGGGAATGGAACCCATTTCCCCAGGATCTCTGCCCACTGCACCAACCATTAGGCTACTCCTTCGCTTCCATATGCACCTTCCTTGCAGTCAGGCACCATCCCCCTGATTTTCAAAACTATTTAACGGCTCCTGGCTGGTTAAATAGGGTTTAAGGGCCTAACTGCGGCTCATATCGTATTCTATAACAATGTGCATGTAAATCCTAACGCGGATGGGAGCATTTCTGGGGATGTTCCCAAATGTTATGTGCATTGATATAGAATATGGCCAAACTGCGTCCAGCTGTGGGCACCAGCATTTAAGCCTGTTCATAGTTGGCCTAGCCTAATTGCAGGCACCTACAGTCAGGCGCAGTTCATGACTAAGCGTGATTCTGTAAAGGACGCATACTCCTTATAGAATCCCGCTAAGCGCATTAAATTTTCAGAGACGATTTTTAGGCGCTACTTGTAGAATATACCCCTATGCCACTTACATGCACTATAACAGAGTAGCACTTAAGAACCATGCTGGCACCTTCATGGGTAAGTGTACACTGAACACACTTTAGTGCTAGTAGTCTGTACATTTAGGTGTGCAAGGGGTGCGTAAATTTGGGTGTTCAGTTATGCAATTGCCCTTATTACCCATTCTTCTACCTTCTGCACATTAACGTGTGGAAAAAGCAGACAGTTGACAGTCCTAATCACCCAAGTCCTCAGCAGATCTCACAAGCCCTCCCCCTAAACTTGTGGGCACGGGCAGGTCAGGTGTGCTCATAAAAGATGTACACAGTGTTACACAATAGTGAGGATCTGCTCCCAATTTGCACCAGGTTGCAGCTTAAGTCTGAAGTTCAGTGCCGAATTCAGTGCTCATCACTAGTATATAAAAAGTGCTCATCTTGAAGCACCCTTTCTAGAATAGCCCAGTATGTGCAAAAATTTGCCAATAGCTTATTCTGGCCTGCCATAACGAGGTAAGTGCAGCCAGTGCAGTCACACAGGGTGCAAGGGAAGCTGGGGTGCCAAACTGCGTCCATCCACTGGCTTCCCTTGGTCACAGTGTGGTGGGCAGGGCAGGAGCACTTGGGGGAAGGCCGCACATGGCATGTTTCTGGCTCGGGACGCTCCTGCTTACCACTGTGCTTTATGAACCAGACACAAGGAAAATGGCTGGCATCTCATGCCTGTACTCCCATCTGAGACATATGTGGTTTGCTTAGAATCTCCCAGTTTATGGAGACATCATACCAGCTGGGGAGGAAATGAGAAGAAAAAGCACAGAAGCTATTTTCTGGCTCCCCGCACTGACAAGCCATAAAGTCTACAGGAACAGAAGCAGGAAAGCAGTCACAGCCCTGGTAATGTCTCCATTTTCAGCTCTTAAAGACCCACGCAGCTCCATCTGCTCCTACAAAACTGAACAGCACTTGCTGTGAACATGTAATTCTCCTCAACCAACTTAGATTTAAGGAAAGAAATGAACTGTTCCAGCTTTGACTGAAATATATCTAGTCTCTTTGTAAGATAAACACCTCTTTTGTTTATTTTCCGATTTAAAGTCATTAAGGGGATAATTTTATAATGATCTTTGGAAAAAGCTACAGACATTGCAAAATACTGCAATGAGGTTGATTTGTAGCTCCTCTAAGTATGACTCAGCCACTCCACTTTTGAGAAAATTGCATTGGTTGCCTGGAAAGGCACGAGTAGTATATAAATCATATACAATCACTTTCTTAGTTTTGAATGGATTACCTCCTGCATATCTATCCGAGCTCATAACTCTTTCACAGTGTCATGTTGGTTTACCAGACAGATTTGCTCTTTTACTGCAACATCCTAACCCTAAAGGTGTTATATATAGATCTGTCTTTGATGGGCTTTTTCCGTCCAGTCTGTAAAGCGGTAGAATTCTTTACCTTTGAACATTAGGACAATAGCAGGCTTATTTTCAAAAGTGATCGCTGGCGATCTTCTGACATAAATCGGGAGATGGCCGGCGATCTCTCAAAAGCGGCGAAATCGGTATAATCGAAAGCTGCTTTTTTGACACCATCGCCACTTTCCCGTTGCTGAGCCGGCGAAAGTTCAAGGGGGCGTGGGCGGCGTAGCAAAGGCGGGACATAGGCGGGCATGGCTACCAGATGGCCGGCTTTCGCGGATAATGGGAAAAAAAAGCAGCGTTCATCAGTATTTTGCCAGGTTTACTTGGTCCTTTTATTTTCACGACCAAGCCTCAAAAAGGTGCCCCAACTGACCGGATGACCACCAGAGGGAATGGGGGATGGCCCCCCCCTACTCCCCCAGTGGTCACCAACCCCCTCCCACACTAAAAAAAATAAAAAACTTTTTTTGCCAGCCTGTATGCCAGCCTCAAATGTCATACCCAGCTCCCTGACAGCAGTATGCAAGTCCCTGGAGCAGTTTTTAATGGGTGCAGTGCACTTCAGGCAGGCAGACCCAGGTCCATCCCCCCCTACCTGTTACACTTGTGGTGCTAAGTGTTGAGCCCTCCAACCCCCCAAAACCCACTGTACCCACATGTAGGTGCCCCCCTTCACCCATAAGGGCTATGGTAATGGTGTAGAGTTGTGGGGAGTGGGTTTGGGGGGGATGTGGGGGGCTCAGCACCCAAGGTAAGGGAGCTATGCACCTGGGAGCTATTTGTGTTTTTTTTTACAATTTTTAGAAGTGCCCCCTAGGGTGCCCAGTTGCTGTCCTGGCATGGCAGGGGGACCAGTGCACTACAAATGCTGGCTCCTCCCATGACCAAATGCCTTGGATTTTGCCGGGTTTGAGATCGCCGACATTTTTTTCCATTATCGCTGAAAAACAAAACCGGCCATCTCAAACCCGGCGAACTCTGGGATTTGGCCAGGCTAAACCGTATTATCGAAAAAAAAAGATGGCCGGCCATCTTTTTCGATAATACGGTTCCGGCCAGCTGTTGCGCCGCCGCCAAAATAGATTGCCGACGATCTATTTAACCGACGAAGTTCAATTATGCCCCTCTAGGTCAGTCAAAGTGGTTTAAGAATGCTCTGAAAACATATCTTTATCAATTATTTAATAAGTAATGGAATTTATTTATAGTTTGCAGGGAATGCCCTGTTTTTCATCTTATTTGTAAACCACAAGGCGCTCTTTTTGGGATCTTACGGATTATAAGTGCCTTACGTAAATGTACATGTAAATATCTAGGTGAGCTTATGTGCCTTTATGAAAGAGGTTCCCAGATCCAGCCTCAACAGCACTCAAATACCTACACACAATTTAATCTTTCTTTGTGCACACATATATTTTATAAAATACACATACACTGCAGCTCCAATTCTACTCTGCCCTCTGGACATGGAGGAGCAGCCTAATGGCTAGAACAGGAGCTCAAGAACAAGGCTTCAAATCTCCCTCTGATCTTGGGCAAGTCACTTAACCTTCTGTTGCCTCCGGTACAAACTCAAATTATGAGCTCTCCAGAGACAGAAAAACACTATTGGGCTAATTTTCGAAAGAGAAGGACGTCCATCTTTCGATATAAATTAGAAGATGGACGTCCTGCTCCTAGGGACATCTAAATCGGTATAATCAAAACCTGATTTAGGACGTCTCCAATTGCACTCCATCGCAAGGACGGCCAAAGTTCAAGGGGGCGTGTTGGAGGCGTAGCGAAGGCGGGACTTGGGTGTACCTAACACTTGGACGTCTTTGACCTATAATCGAAAAAAACAAGGACATCCCTGACGAACACTTAGACTTTTTCACCCGGATCTGTTTTTCTTATGACTAAGGCACAAAAAGGTGCCCGAAATGACCAGATGACCACCGGAGGGAATCGGGGATGACCTCCTCTTACACCCCCAGTGGTCACTAACCCCCTCCCACCCTCAAAAAACATCTTTCAAAATATGTCGTGACAACCTCAGATGTCATACTCAGGTCCATGACAGCGCATGCAGGTCCCTGGAGCAGTTTTAGTGGGTGCAGTGCACTTCAGACAGGTGGACCCAGCCCCAACCCCCCCCCCCCTTACCTGTTATGTTTGTGGAGGAAACAGCGAGTCATCCAAAACCCACATCTAGGTGTACCCCTTCACCCGTAAGGGCTACGGTAGTGGTGTACAGTTGTGGGTAGTGGGTTTTGGGGGGCTCAGCACACAAGGTAAGGGAGCTATGTTCCTGGGAGCATTTTATGAAGTCCACTGCAGTGGCCCCTAGGGTGCCCGGTTGGTGTCCTGGCATGTCAACGGGACCAGTGCACTACAAATGCTGGCTCCTCCCACATCCAAATGGCTTGCATTAGGACGTTTTTTACACGAACGTCTTTGGTTTCAAAAATTGCAGAAAATCAGAAACGTCCATGTCTAGGGACGTCCAAATTTAAGGATTTGGACGTCTCTGACAGTATTTTCGAAACGAAAGAAGGACATCCATCTTGTTTCGAAAATACGGGTTTCCAGGATGTCAGAAACAGAAGGAAGCCTTTTGCGAGAAGAGGACCTCAGCTGGCAGGGGTTGGGGTCCCCCGCCAGCAAAGGTAGGCAACGGCAGGTTGGCAGCGGGAGAGGGGGGTCGAGAGGGTCGGCGGCGGGGGGGGGGGGGGGGGGGGGGCCAAAGTCAGCAAGGGCGGGGGGAGAGGGGCTAAAATGTGCCCCCTCACCTCGAGCTCTGGACCCCCCTCCCGCCAAAGTCTGGCTATGCCCCTGGTTACAGGCGCCCTTGCCACAGAACATGACTGTAGTAACACCAGGTCTATGGCTGCTGTCACATACATGTAGGTGCGCTGACGCTGGGTTACAACAGTATTCTATGATGGATTCCGGGCGCCCAGAATTGCCTCCCCCCCCCCCCCCCCCCACTAAGTGTGTAGAAACCTAGTTTGGTTTTTAGTTTAGTATATTAAAAGATTTTCTATACTGTTTTTCACTAGCCACAGTAAAAAAAAAAAGTTGAACAGATAAAATCAGATTCAAGAGTAAAACAAGAATTAGAAACATATATGAGGTAAGGTAAGACACAGTCTACCCATGAGCCAGGAATACAGAAAAACTCACAGCTCACAGTCTCAAAGCCATGGCCACCCATCACTGATCCAAGTAGAGCATCTTAAGTCCACAGTTCCTCAAATGCAGTGGTATAGAATTGGAGGGTGAAGGTGCTAAATGGGCAGAAGCAGTGAGGTAGTGATTTGCTAATGAATAGCCAGAGTTGAAGGGGCTGTGAGGAACTTCCTGTGCTGTGAATGGAGACTGTGTGCAGACAGGGGTGTGTGGGATCAGAGAGTCCAATTAATCAGACTGAGTATATGAATAAAAGGCTCAATGAGTTAGTAGCAGGATCTTAAACCTAATGCTGGAAGAGACTGAGAGTGACATTATATGATCATAATTATGGCATTACAGAATTCTGTATTCATTGAAGTCGCTTTGGGGAAGCAGCTTTAATATTAGAACAAAGAGAGCTGCAATAATCACACAACCAAGGATTAAAGCAAGACGTGAAGCTCTTTTTTTCCAAAGAATGACTAAACAAAATATATATAACTCTTATTCTCTGCCTTCCCTCACCTCTTTTCTGTAACAATGTCCCATAATCCCTCAATCTCCCTTCTCCTCACTACCTCTGTTCACTCATCCCATACTCCATCGTCCTTTCTGTCTCCTAATAACCCTTTATTCTCTGTGCCTTGATATCCTTTTTAGCCTTCAACTCTTTGTCTCAATATCTCTCGTCTCCCTCCTAAGTACCCCTAATGCTGGCTCTTGCATACCTATTTGCCTTATAAGAAGGGGGGAGGGATGGGGGTGATCACAAAATATGAAAACAAATACTGTGAGAATCGTTTTTAGCATTTAAGTTCTTGGGAGTCTGTAGCTTTTGTATTGTTACTTGCTTTTTGTACCATTTTGAGATCTTAAAAAATTAACCCCTCTAATAGTTGCTCTTTTTCATTCATCAACCCCATCCCCTGAGTGTCTCCCTCCTTCTTCAGCATCCTCTACCAAGCGGCTCAGTTTTGTGGTCTCAGCCCCTGTAGTGCTCCACAGATCTCTGCAAGCCACAGATCTGGTCAAGCCTGAAAACTGAACCATGACACGGAGGCTGCTAGAGTGAAGAGCTAGCTGGACAAGGACAGGAAGAGCACTGCTGGGATGTGAATGAGAGAAAAGAAGAGGTGGGATAAGGTGGGGGGGGGGGGGGGAAGGAGGGATCCATACCAGAGGAAGATATGGCCTAGATATGGGAGAAGGAAAAGGAGTCTCACTAGCCCCCATTCCCTCCTCCCATGCTCAGACCTTCGTACAATGGGACCCAGTCTAGGTACATCAGTCTATGGCTCTGCATTTCTGCTCCCACAAGGCTTATGACCTTAGCAACTGCTCTGCTTTCCCATCCTAGTTACAGGCCTAACTCTGACAGATCTTCTAGCTCCCATGAATGGTCCAGATGGCCGAATGTGCCCCTCTCTATACTTTTTATTCCAGACATTATTATGTGTACAAATATAAAGTCACAGAGTATATTAGCACACAATAACTTGGCCCTAGGAATAAGAATGAAGGAGAATGCAATAAAATTTAGTAGTGGGCATGATGCTGTTTTGAAGAGGTCAGCTGGCTCAAACCCTCCTGCAAGCCCGCTTCCTTTTTTGTCTAACTGCTCCTCAAAGGCTCATGAGCTCACATGCAGGGAGAACATGCAGGCAACCAAGAGTGAGAAAAGTGATTTTACCTAAAAAGCAAGCTGACACTTCCAGGAAATAAGGGAGGAGGACCCAGATACAGAGCTCATAAAGCTAATTTTCACAATACGAAGATATTTTGAACAGTAACTTGAGCTGCTGTAGTAGTAATAAGAGGAAATCTCACCCTTTGCCGTATTCCTTTGGAAGTTATCCAAGAACTCTTCCAACAGCTGAGACTGGTTAGGAGGGGGCACAGGGGTCTTCTGGTCTTTGGGAATCTCACCGTCAGACCATGGGAACTGCTGGGCATCCAAATCCACTGTCCGCAAAGTGAGCAGCACGTTTCTTTCTGAAAATAACAGCTCCATCCGCCTGAGATCAAGATCACACACGGGTTCCCCGTTTATAGCCAGGACCTCATTTCCCACCTTCAGACCTGAAACATTAAAAAAAAAAAGAAGAAGCAAAACAAATAATGAATTGAACACTGCTAATGCTTAGGAGGAGGAGGATGAACATAATGGCAATAGCTCTGCAGACAACAGCAATCCTGACTCCTGGCCCTCATAAACGTAATCTACTACTACTACTTAACATTTCTAAAGCGCTACTAGGGTTACGCAGCGCTGTACAATTTAATATGGAAGGACAGTCCCTGCTCGAAGAGCTTACAATCTAAAAGACAAATGTACAGATAATCTGAAAGGTCAGACAGATTGGGGCAACCTATATGTTCGAAAGGTTAGGTTTATTCGGGCAGGAGTTAAACCCCACTGCACTGGAGTTCCTATCTTGTTCGCCACACGGGGCAGGTTGCTGCTGCGCCTCTCCGGGACGTCACTCCCCCCCCCCCCCACAAAGCGCATCACCTGACCATTCTGCCCAGCAAGGGTGTGTGCGGAGCAGGCGCACGGTTGTTGGCTTTACAAGTACCCTGCCCCAGAACAGGAAGTAATGATAGAGGGGGCAGGGGACCGGCAGAGCCAACAGCCACGCGCCTGCTCTGCACACCCCCTTGCTGCCTGTACCTGGGGCGGACCGCCCCACCTTTGGTACGCTACTGCCCAACTGAGCTGGCCAGTCACTGATATTCAGCAGCACTTAACCGGGTAGGTGCCGCTGACTATCTCCACTAAACGCTGGCCATTTCCTGACTGGTTTGGATAGCAGTGATCTGGGGGAGGAGTTTGGGAAGAGACAGAACTTAGCTTCTTAGTGATGATATTTGATCCACTAATTGGCTAATTAAGGGGTCCTTTTACTAAGGCATGCTACCGTTTTTTGCACACGCTAAACAATAATAGAGACACCCATAGGAATATATGGGTGTCTCTAGCATTTATTTAGATTTTGCTCACACCTTTTTCAGTAGTAGCTCAAGGAGAGTTACATTCAGGTACACTGGATATTTCTCTGTCCCAGGAGGGCTCACAATCTAAGTTTGTACCTGAGGCAATGGAGGGTTAAGTGACTTGCCCAAGATCACAAGGAGCAGCAGCAGGAGTAAAACCGGCAACCTCTGGATTGCAAGACCGGTGCTCTAACCACTAGGCCATTCCTCCAAATGCTAGCGTGCCCAACTTTATGCACCAAGCTAACAGGCAGTAGTCTGAATATCGGCCAGTGCCTGGTTAATTTCCGGGTCAGCGCACATACCCAGACATTCAATACTGGGAGTTGCGCGTGCCACCACCTCCCCCCCAGTGTTGACTATCCAGGATTAGTTCAGCCAGTGGCTGTGAGTGGCTTACAAACCACTTACTGGCACAGGATGAATATCAGCTCCTAAACGGTCTGCGTTTTCCCTCACTTTCCTCCATGAAAATAGCATCTGCATGATAGACGTGATGGTGTGGGGCAAGGGGAGACAAGGGTCAGGAAATGAGACACTGACTGAAGAACATTCATATAGATGTTGAGAGGACATGGGATGGGACAAATCGAGGCTGAAAAAGGGCAGGGAAAAAAAAATCAGAAGTTGGAAGGGTGAGGGAGGGATCGCTAAACAGCTGAAAGGGAAAGGATGAAAGTGAAACTGGGGGAAGGAAGGAGGACAGAAAAAAGACAGGAGGGAAGAACACCTGAGAAGAACTAGATGAGGGATGAAGTGAAGAAGGAACTCAGAGCAAGAACCATAGGTTGCACAAGAAGAGGCAAGCGAGATAAGAGGCCCCTTTGGAGGGACTGAAACAAGTGAGATGGCAAGAGTGGGATATAAGAGGAGACAGCAGACAAAAGAAGAAAAGAAATGAGATTTTAAAAATGTAACATTAAAACAAAGGAGAAAATAGGGAATGAAGAAAAGAAATCCAGGCACAGATAAAAAATACTGCAGATTCATTTTGTTTAAAAAATATATACAGTCCAGTATTCAAAAGCACTTATCAGGATAGCAGCACCTGCTATCTGGATAAATGCTGATGGATGGGATATTCAGTAACATTAACCAGACAGGGACTCTGAATATCTTTACAGAATGGCTTGGACAGTGAGTAAAGAGAAGCTAAGGCTAGTGAGGACCATATCCTGATGTAGGAGTCCCGAAACATGGGCCTGATCGGTGAGGGTCCTTCAATAGAATAAGCTAACTAGCTTTTTTTAATTTGTATTTTTTTAATCATATATTGATTTGAAGAAATAATATATATAATAAACAAAAATAATTGGTAGAAGAAAAAATGATACCAGTGAATCACTGGGCTGTGTCCCAGTGTGAAAAGAGTCACTGCTGAGGTCAAGTATAGCAACTTGTTTGAATATGATATTTATGAGGTGCTCGGTTTATTGTGAATGTTAATCCATATATGTGGCATAAAGAATGCACTGGAATTTCAACATGAAATCCTTTTGTATAGAGTCCGGCCATTTCTAAATTGGCCTCTGGTGCTGTCACTGTCCTTATTCTGTGTGTATGTATGTAGGGGGTGGGGGCGGGGGGCAGGCAATAAGCAAGTTTTTTTTTCTGAAGGTTAACTCCCGTTTACCCACAGAATTCTCTGAGAAAAGTGCACTCAAAATGCTCGATGGACCCTTGGTCTTTTCCCAGAGTGGCATTACTTATGCACTCAAAATGTTCAGTAGAACGATGCTGCTTTTTATGGACATTAAATGGTTTCATTAGATAAGGAGAAGGTAAAATGCATGATGAAGAAAAGCGGATCTTACAGGGAGGAGTAGGCTATTGAATACACTTTTGCTTTTTGAGACTGCAATAATTCTACTTTATTTCATAAGTGATTACCTCTTTTTTTCTCTAATAACAGATCTTCTATATGTGATTTACTGCTGCATCCTCCCTCATTATTTCTTATCAAGCTGACTCATAGAAGCATTTGAGGGCTTACTTAGATGAGGCCTTGAGTCATTTCAGGTGTGGGCAAACCAAACAACATGCCATTAGCATGCTCCGTTTGCTCCATGTGCCCAGTTCCAGATGCTGATGTTGTGAGCAGAGCAACTCTGCACATCTGGAAGGGAAATCGGGGCTTGTGTAAAACCCTGTATGAAGGTGGGTTGATTATTGCCGAGATGCACAAGGCCTTAACTCAGGATATGACTACTTTTTACACAAATATATATATATATATATAGGGTTTTTGGGTTTTTTTTACAACTCCTGCATTTTTTTTTATTCACAAGTATTTTCCAATACCTACATTCATCCTTGCCTTTCTCCACTTGCAACTAATTTTCTTATGTGCTATCTTATTTAGAAGACACACATCAGAGTTGGTAGCTATCACTTCTTTGCCTGGCATTTTCTCCTCCTTCCAGTTGACAGCTGTCTTATCAATGTAAAAATTGCAATATCTCCCCCTGCTCCTGCCCTCAAGTGGCCCACCATCCACCATTTTGGGCACCCTCGTATACCTCATGCCCTTACATTCAACTACGTAGCCACAAATTCCCACATTTTTTTTCACTACTAGGCATTGTCTACTCCCTGAAAGATCCTACCCATCTTCTGGGGTGTTAAATACATTCTATATAATATTGTGTACTCATTTTGTTGAATTGAGATTGACAGTTGACAATTTAGCCAATCCCTTAAAGCAGGGGTTTTCAACCAGTCCTTGGGGAACACCTAGCCACTAAGGATTTTCAAGATATCCCCATAAATTCAATGGGAACATCCTGAAAACCCTGACTGCCTGGATGTGCCCCAAGTACTGTGTTGAAAACCTCTGCCCTAAAGACCTATGCCCACTTTTTCTCATCCATTCAGCCTCCTAAATCCTTATTCCATGCAATGATGTGGCTTGGTGTTTTCTCCCCTCCCCCTCCTTCCATTCTGTAAGGAATATCATCTGGGCACTAGCTCTTTAGTCCGTCTAGTTTTTGAATATAACTCTTCAAAAGGCATTAAATCCTGGTTGAGCTCTCCTCCTCCCCCACCCACCTTCTCTAGCTTATTATGTAAATTATCTTGCAGCACATTGGTAAGTATTGTATTGACTTTGTCACATTGGATTTGATATTGGGTATACTGATTTATGTTTTTTTGTTTTGTTTTAACAATAAATGTTTATTACCAATTCTTGATATACTGCATAGGCTGGCTCGCAGGTCAATGAGGTTTACGTAAATTAAAAAATTAAAAAAAGAAAGGAACGCCAAATTTAATACCATCATCTTTAAATGACCTTAAATAGTTGGATTAAGCTGTTGGAATATGGACTCCTTAAGACTGAAACCCCATAGCAGCTATCTCTAAGGGGGTCTTTTACAAAGCCGCGCTAGTGTTTTTAGGTTGTGGTAAAAATCAGTAGGTGATAAACGCTGAGATGCCCACGATCATTGTAGAGTGCATTACAGTAATCCAGTCTTGATGTTATCATGACATGCACAACTGGGATAAGATTTTCCTTCTCGATGTAAGGAGAGAGGCAGCTTAGTTGTCGCAACTAGTAGAAGCAGCTCTTGAAGGTTGCTTGGATTTGGGGAATTGAGTGTTAACTGTATTTCCAAGGTTCCTGACTTGTGATTTGAGGGGAGTTTGTACTTCCAAAACAGATTAGTCAAAAATGGGATAGAAGTGACAGGCCTGTAATTAGCAATGTCTCCCAATGAAACTGAGGTGCTCTTAGGAAAAGCCCCTTGAGTCAGCATAAACGAGATATGAGCTTCAAGAAAAGGTCCCAAGACAAAGCCCTGAGGTTCACTGACTGATAGCGAGATAACAGTGGAGCAGGATCCAACAGAGCATACATTAAAACTGCAATGGGAGGGATAAAATTAGGAGTAACAATAGGAAATACTTTTTCACGGAGAGGGTGGTGGATGCCTGGAATGCCCTCCCAGTGAAGGTGATAGAGTCGAAAACAGTGACAGAATTAAAAGATGCATAGGAGGCTGGAGAGAAGAAGGAGTGTACCTACGCCTCTGAGAGTAGTATGCAGCTCTCTTCATCTTGCCTGAAAACCTCCTGGATGAGGAGGGTGCAGAAGGCGTCTGGTGGAAGAGAGTATTGGTGGCATCAGTATGCTTTTTTACGAGATCAGCGACCTCCTCCACCTTCTCTCCAAAAAGGTTATCCACCCTGCATATGGAATCCGCCAATCTCTGCTGGACCAGAGTTAAATCAGAGATACGCAGCCATGAGAGGCTGAGCATTGCTATATTCAGAGCAGAGATCCTAGATGCCACATCAAAAGTATCGTAAGCACCCCTGTCCAAAAACTTACACCTTCTGCTGCTTGGCTAGCTTGCAAAGAGATTCGGCCTACTCCGGTGGGAGAGTCTGCCATATCAGACATAATGCACAACAAGTTCTGCAAGTAAAGGCTCATGTAGAGCTAGTATGATTGTGTGCAGGAGATGAGCATAAAGGCCTGATACATTTTCTGCCCAAAAAAGTCCAGGGTTTGAACTTCCCTGCCTGGGGGCACCTAAGCAATGTCCCTAGAACTCCTGGCTCTTTTAAGTGCTGATTCCACCACCCGGGAACGATGAGGCAATTGTAGCCTATCAAACCCAAGGGAACTCTGGAACCGATACATGGAGTCAATCTTCTTGGGGAGGACAGAGACAGAAAGAAAGGACTCCCAGTTCTATACTTAAATGTCTCGCATGATCTTGTGAAGCGGGACCATCACAGCCTCACTAGGAGGGAAGTTGTAGTTCAGGACCTCGAACATCTCAGCCCTGGGCTCTTCCACTGTCTACAACCGAATTGGAATGGCAGCCGTATTTCCCCGACAAAAGCGGGGAAGAAATGGCTCTCACTGTGAGGAGCTGTGGACAGTGCATTCTCTCCCCACAGTTGATAAGAAGAGATGGCTGGTCCCGCGCTCTTGAAGTGGGTAGGAAGGCACTTGCACATGCACAGTGGGGATGCTAGCACATGGCTCTTAAAAGTTATATACACTTTAAAAGCGTTCCGAACCATGTGATGTGGATGACATCACCCACATGTGAGACTTACCTGGCCTGCCTGTCCTCAGAGAATACTATGTTACAATTTGAACTGTAGGAATTTGGAAGGGACTCCTTTCGCCAGACTGGACTGAACTGTCCATCAGGTCTGAGAGTCCCAGAGTTTACTGGTGACAGAAATGACATCTTGTAGAGTCCTCTGGCTTGTGACATTGAGTGGACAAGAACTACCAAACTTGCTTCAAGTTGAAACATGTCAAGAGAGTTACATGAACCATTAATGCATATGATCAACAATTGCCCAGCTGATACCTGCTGACGCTTGTGAATTTCCTCCACTAAGGAATCCAAGTTGGTTATCCTCAGTGCATTTTTTCTAGAGAAAAAGGTGCCGGTACTCAAATGCCAGGCCACCCTTCAGGGGTGAGATGATCACTGAGGGACCCACCCCACAATAGCCAGGCCCCCTGCAACCAGTCACAGAATTGGTGTGTAGAGCCTGAGCTCTTTCATTAAAAGTTGAGGTCCATGGGTTAATTTTAGTAGACGATGAAAAAGGTGCCGGTATTCAGTACCCCCTCAAAAAAAGCCCTGGTTATCCTTAATTGTGGAAGGAAGGCAGATGCTTGAGTCATCACTCTGCAAGGCTCCTATGAGTTCCAATTGTTGTGATGGACTTAGATGAGACCTTACAACTCCAGCACTCAAATGGTTGCATGCACTGATTTCTCTGCTCCTTCCTAAAATGTGCTCTTCAAATGCCAAAAATCCATACAGGGAAACATGTACACCCTCAGCCTGTGTAGATACACTGCTACAATCATTAGGTATTTTCTGGCCAACTGGACTGAATGAAAGTGATATCTGCCTCTGGTGGAGAGGATGGTTCCCCTCTCAGCATTTCCTCTGCAAGCAAGGTAACCTGTCCTGCCACAGGTCTTGGAATAGCAGACCTGGCAGGAAAGGTACACAGTTTTCCCCTTCCTTTTGTCATTATCAGCAAAGAAGAATAGTATTCTTGAAGAAAAGGAAGGAAAATGGTGACCAAGCTCCAGCTCAGCACTTCTTTTCAGATATCATCTTGTCCCCCCTGGGCCAGATGCAGTTTTTGAAGCCAATGGGGAGGATTCTTTTGGGACATATCATCTGGAAAAACAGCTGCAGTGAAACCGAATAAATTGATGATGAAAAGTTACCCGACTGGGAACTCGAAGGCCCAGCGAGGCCTGCATAGAGCAGAATGCAAAAAATAAAAATAAATGAAACTTAAAATGTCCAAAACAACTAAAACTAAGGCTTTACTGTGAAAAGTACCACACAAAGCGAGAGGACTCAAGGATACAAACCTTCCCTGTGGGCCAGTCCGTTGACAAGGACATCACTGACAAATATATGGTTGAGGTGCTGCTGGTCATTCACTTGTGCTCTGACAGCAAATCCTGTGCAGAAAGATAAAAGACACTGTGATTACAAAGAATCTGAACAAATCGTTGAGGGCTCTGCTATATCACTGTAGAACAACAATGCCATACTACGAAGCTTCTGAAAAGGAGCTTACTCTACTGCAGAGGCCACTTTGAATACACTGTCTCTGAGCATACCAGCAAGACTGAAAACACATTCTTTCAGATGCAGGCAAAGATCTGGTAACACCCAGAGGGCAGAAGAGAGAGCTGCTAAGGTTACTCCACAAATCCACATCTAAAGAGGCAGGCTAGGCTAGTTCAGGCTTTGTCCCAATGCAGCTTGGACTTCTAGAACATAATTCTATAAGCAGCTGCAATAGATTTAGACAGCAAGAGCACATATAAATGCCAATAGGAGGCGCTAACCCTGGATTCTATATATAGCACCAAGATTTGCACGCACATATTAACTGAATAACAAGCTCTGAACCATCAATAATTGGCTGCTAACAACCAATTATTGATGTTAATTGGCATCCATTATAATTTGTGCACATCTGGCTGTGCACCTTTGTAAAAGGCAGGGCACCCAACTCCCATAGCGCGTATCTCAAAAGTGGGCATGCCCATGGGAGGGGCACGGAGGTTTCATGGGCGTTCCAAAAAGTTAGGGCATGGTTATGGAATGCTGGGTCACCACGCCCAACTTGGACGCTAGCGTTTCAGCAGGTGTAAGTCTGGTGCCCAAAGTTAGGGCGAGGGAATTGGTGCTAAGCGTTATTCTATAAAGGGCGATTTTTGCAGCCCCCATTTTTGAGCACGATTTATACAATCCAGCCTTAAGTGCAGTTAGGCTAATGCACAAGCTCATGCATTAATCACATAGGACATGCTGGGCACACCCCCAATAATGAGAGCAGCTGTTGCACTTAAAATGCACTAATCTCAGCTGTTAGGGTGCGCTAAGAGCAAAAACGTAACACACTTTACGAAAAGACCACCACTGTATGCTGGAAGATGCAAACAAAGGCTCATGGTGCCAGATCTCAACCCTGGTTCTGATTAAGCACTTTTATTTATTTTAAAAAAATAATAATAATAATAAATACATAAATAAATAAATTCTAGCCTGCTCTATCTCAAAATTCTAGGTGGGGTACAAGCAGTAAGTGTAAACAAACAATAATTATCTTTTAACTTTTGAAGTAAAAATAAAGAAAACTTTGGATTAAGGAAAAGTAACTCCTTAATCCTTTGAATAAGGCTCTGGCTTATTTCTCCTCTCTCAAAAATGTATTATCCACTTTGGACTAGAGTCAATATATGGTGCCTAAAAAATCAGCACTGAAAAAAACCACACTTAGCACTATAAACCTTGCCTACGCAGTTTATAAATACACGTAACATCCATTCCTGCTACTAAATTTAGTCGCAGCCATTTACGTCAACTAAAACCTGGTATAAAATCATACAATTTAGGTGCAGATCAGGCATATTCTATAACACTGCATGTAAATTGTAGGAATGCTCATGATCCACCCATGCCATGCCCCTCCCATAGCCATGCTCATTTTGAGATCTACACGATCCAATTTAGGCCTATCACTTTATAAAACATGCTTAGCGAGCTATGCACGTAAATCCTAACTGGTGCAAATTAGTATTGATAATTGCTTGTTAAAATCCAATTATTGGCACTGATTGGCTTGATACCCAATTATGTTCTACGCACAAATTGGCTATGCGTACTGATTTGCACGTGGAACTTTAGTTGCCGTTTATAGAACCTGGGTGTTTGGGTACATCACAGAAAGGAGGTACATCAGATACTCTCCACTGGCACAAGAGCTTGCATTTCTTACTGTACTTTTCTCTACCACCCCCACAGGATAGATAAATGCTCCCAGGAACATCCAAAACTATAGTGTGTGTAGGTGGCTAGCTAGGATGAAGGGAGGATATTGATCCACAGTTAGAACTTATTCCTGTCCTACAGACTACTACTACTAATCATTTCTATAGCGTTACTAGATGTATTATATGCAGGTACGTTCTCTGTCCCTAGAGAGCTCACAATCTAAGTTTTTTGTACCTGGGGCAATGGAGGGTTGAGTGACTTGCCCAGGGTCACATGGAGCTGCAGTAGGACTCAAACCCAGGTTGCCAGAATCAAGGACTGCTGCATTAACCATTAGGCCACTCCTCCCTCCATTGACTAGCATTTTTCTCAGGTCACAAGTAAGTGAAGAGATGTGCATCAGAATTAGTATTCATGTACATTTACCTCATATCTTTTCAAGGCATGTTATATTCAGGTACAGTAGGTATTTCACTTTCTCCGGAGGGCTTACAATCTTAAATTCATACCTGAGGCAATGGAATGTGAAATGATATGCTCAAAGTCAAAAGCAGCAGCAGTGGGATTTAAGCCCTGTTTTCCCTGCTACTCTAACCTCTAGTGTACTCCATTCACAGATCCATGGGAATCTCATAAGAGCCACAGAGTTAATGCTTCAGCTGTGGCCTTTCGGCTAAGCTAAGACAGCCATCTCTTTTCACATAGGTTGCCTTTGTGGTTCCTGAACCTTTGGCTTACAGGTGACAGACTCTGAGACACACTGTCCCCGCTAGGCCTTGAGTAACATCATCAGGAATTTTGCCCTTGATTAGGCCCCTTCCTGCGTAGGCCAGCCTTCATGGAATGACACTATTCTATTCTCAAATGCAATTGGCCACTCAAACCATCTTTCAAAGCGTTGAGTTCTGTTAAATTGATGTGCGTAACAGAATGTCACTTTAAAATGTGGTTCATACCATATATCCCTTAGAAAGACAATAATAAAGGGAACCCCCAACCAGAAGCGTAGCAAGGTTGAAGCATCAGGGGGAGCGGAAAGTGGACTGCCGCCACCGGTGCCTATTTTTCATGTGACAGACTGCATGAAAAATAGATGCCGTCGCCATTGGATGTTCAGGGGATCAGTCCCTCCCCTGGTGACCCACCTAGCTACACCTCTGCCCCCAAGGAGCGTAATTTATCATAGCCCAATCCATTTCCTGATAACAGTATGAAATCAACAAGATGAGTGGGAACAAGAACGGAGAATACACTAATCTTGCTTTTTTCAAGTTAGTAGTATTTCCTTCCAAAATGACAACTGTTGTTGCAAGTTTTTACAACAGACCTAACTATAATAAATGTGAAGCACTAGGGGGCAGATATTTTTTGCTTTGAAAATGTTCCCTTTTAAAAAAAATAAACTTGGCTCTTGTTATAGATTCTATCTATCAGGCAGGCAATAGTCCATTCTACTCGGCAGCACCTCATCGCCACCATGGGCATTGACCTGTGGGTTTACACAAGGATCGATACTGTCACCTATTCTGTTCAACATCTATTTCAAGCCACTAGCTGAGCTGTTGGTCGATGGACATTCAATTCTACATCTATTCGGATGACATGCAGCTACTCATATCCATTGAGCCTGACTTACCAACGCCCTGAATGGGCTAAAAACAACAAACTCTACCTGAACCCAAGTAAAACCAAGCTTCTATGTGTCTAAGTAGACACATCCCTGACATCAAAATCTCTTTTAGGAAATATGAACTCCCCCTGAAATCACAACTAGATTCAACACTTACTCTGATCCCCCAAATTCAAGTAACCTTCAAGAGTTGCTTCTATCATTTGCGACAACTAAGCTGCCTCTCTCCTTACACTGAGAAGGCTAATCTGGTCTCAGTTGTGCATGTCTTGATAACATTAAGACTGGGATTACTGTAATGCACTCTACACTGGTCTGACTACAAAGGGTCTGCACCAATTCTAATTGATTCAGAATGCTGCAGCAAGACTGTAAGCAAGGTTGTAAGCAATGTGACCACATCAAATCATTTTTGCAAAAACTTCACTGGCTACCAGTACAGTATGCAGGGCTAAATTTAAAATTCTCTGTCTGATCTTTGAGGTCCGTAAAGGGAATGGACCACAGTACTGTACTTGAAGAACATGATCTGAAACTAAACATGACCAAGACTGAGCTTCTTATCTTTCCCCCTAAACCAACCTCTCCACCTCCCCCATTCTCTATTTCTGTAGATAACACTCTCATCCTTCCTGTCTCATCAGCTCGTAACCTTGGGGTCATCTTTGACTCCTCCCTCTCCTTCTCTGCACATATTCAACAGACTGCTAAAACCAGTCGTTTTTTTCTCTATAATATCAGCAAAATTCGCCCTTTCCTTTCTGAGCACACTACCAGAACCCTCATCCACACTCTTATCACCTCTCGCTTAAGACTATTGCAACTTGCTTCTCACAGGTCTCCCACTTAGCCATCTTTCTCTCTTCAATCTGTTCAAAATTCTGCTGCACGACTAATATTCCGCCAGGGTCGTTATGCTCATATTAGCCCTCTCCTCAAGTCACTTCACTGGCTTCCTATCCGTTTCCGCATACAGTTCAAACTCCTCTTATTGACCTATAAGTGCATTCACTCTGCAGTTCCTCAGTACCTCTCCACTCTCATCTCTCCCTACATTCCTCCCCGGGAACTCCGTTCACTGGGTAAATCTCTCTTATCTGCACCCTTCTCCTCCACCGCTAACTCCAGACTCCGTTCCTTTTATCTTGCTGCACCATATGCCTGGAATAGACTTCTTGAGCAGGTATGTCAAGCTCCATCTCTGGCCGTCTTCAAGTCTAAGCTAAAAGCCCACCTTTTTGATGCTGCTTTTAACTCCTAACCCTTATTCACTTGTTCAGAACCCTTATTTTATCATCCTCACCTTAATATTCCCTTATCTCTTGTTTGTCCTGTTTGTCTGTCCTAATTAGATTGTAAGCTCTGTCGAGCAGGGACTGTCTCTTCATGTTCAAGTGTATAGCGCTGCATACGTCTAGTAGCGCTATAGAAATGATAAGTAGTAGTAGTAGTAATCTCCCTCTATACATCTCCAAGGTCACTAAGGTCCTCCCAAGGAGTATCTCTAACCACACCCTCTCCAAAGGACATCGCACGATATGATACCCAAAATGATGAGCCTTCTCTGGAATAGCCCCCACACTATGGAATTCACTCCCTGAAAGACTTCAGTATCTCTGCTTCAGGAAGCAGGTGAAAGCTTGGCTCTTCAACCAGGCCTTTAATGGAAGAAGTAACTAACTTGCTAGTCACACACACACACACCCACACAAGGAGTGACACCAGCCACACATACTATAGGAGGACATGTTTATCCACTCCTACTGTAGCAAAGATAATATTCAAGCACTTTTCTGACCTCATGTGCAATTTTCTTTAAATTAGTACCTTATTTTCTTACTCCTATTACTCTATCTTATCTATCTATATGTTCTATCTTTGCTTACACTTTATGCTGTCTATTAAAATGTTTTATTGCATATTGTGTTCACACTATGCCATACTTTATATTGTTATTTGAATATTTGTACTGCTGTAATTGTCTATTGCTTATGTTTGATTTATTGTTACTGTACACCAGCTTGAGTTAATAAACCCTAATAAATAAAATGAATAAATAAATTAGTTGGGAACCTGCATTTGTGGTCCTTAACTGAAAAGTGTCACTACAATGGTTGGCCTGGATAGGAAGGGGAAACAGTTAAACACAAGATAATCCTGCTTCTCCTACTGATGCTCTTTGTGACCTTGGCAGTGTCATTTCACGCTCTAATGTCTCAGGTACAAACTTAGTACAAACATATTGCATATTAGTACAAACTTACTAATATGCTTTAATGTAAATTATCCATAAACGCTAATTCTATAAGGCCGTTACAGAAAAGTGCTTAGGCATCCTGCTGCATGTAAAGTGTACATCTATCCACAAAAGTGACAGTACTCTGCACCTTTACATGCACAAGGAGCACAGAAATGTGGGCACTCAGATACAGAACTGCCCACGAATTGTAGAGATATATAAGTCCAGTCGATCGTCAGCCAGCGCTGAGCAGCGTGCTGTTCACCCAACGCTGGCGCTAAACCTTGATATTCAACGCTAGGCCATTTCTGGTGATCAGCACTGAAAATCCTTTTTTTTTTGGTTGGTTTAAACTTAATCGGCCAAGGCAATATTCAGCGCTGGACAGCGCCTACTATCTGGGTGGCCCAATTTGGCCACCAAACTTAGCTGGCGATGCGTTGAATGTTCATGGCTAGACGGCTATATCACACAATACAATCGCTTAGCCACTATGAGCCGACTGCAAATATTCAGTGGGAGATAACCGGCTAACACACACTGAATATTCAAGGATAGCCGGTTATGTGCTATTTAACCATCCAGGAGCCGTTCCTGGCCGGTTAAATAGCGCTGAATAAGAGTCGGATATAATTATCTGTATCTATATTTTTAAAATATGGAGATGTGGCAGGAAAAATACTCTACTCCTGTGCACGGCAAATTTAGGTTTTTGCCACGAGCGGGAAGTGGCCCTGTCTAAATAAAAGAGAGAGCTCCAAATCTGCTTGTACCCCACCCCGCTCCAAATCTGCTTGTACCCCACCCCACCCTTCTTTTTTCTCACCTTTGTAAGAGGAAGGGGCCAGTCACTGTGCTAAATACAGTAATGCAAAGTAAAGAGAGAGAAATAGATTCTTGGAAACGCCTGCGAGATTGACTTACCAAAATCCGTTATGCTTCCAGACTTCGTAAGGTGCACATGGTAAACATTTAAAGGAAATATTTCTATTTCATCGTATTCCTGTAAGAGATGTGGCAACACATTAGGACTGTGAAACTATAACTATGTACAGCACATAAGCAACAGCCAAGGTGAATTAAATAAGCGCTATTATTAAGCTATCCATGAAAGGGAATGAGCTAAATCCTAATCAGCATAGTATTTTTCTGACACTCCAAATCAAGGGCCTCATGCTCCCTTTAAGAACGTCAATAAGCATGACCTGGATGACAGGACAGAATCCTTTCCTTATAAAAGAGAGCAGATGACACTCATGACACATGCTTGTAGCTCCCAATTCCTGCAAGTGTCTCAGAAACCATAGTCAGCTCTCCTCCCCTCCATCACCACCATTACAGCTTTACAGGGGCAGGGATGTAATTTTCAAGTCTGCAGATGGAAGGCTCTGTGCTGGGATGTAAAGTGTAGCTTTCTCTTTCAACTCCTCAGCTATTTGACAGGATAATCCAGACCCGCAGTTCTCAACTTCAGTCCTCAAGGGTTGCAAACAGGGTAACTAAGCTATGCAGCTTGGCCTTGTCCTTAACTGTACATTGGTGGTTCTCAACATGGTCAGATGGGTATTCAGGATATCCAACACAAGAAGAATAGGGATAGACAAGGTATATTTAGCACTTCTGATTTTAGGTTTTAACCAATAAACACCCACAGAACATCCCTGATGCAAAAATATTAAAATAGGATAAACCCTGGACAAATGCTACTTCCCCTAGTACTCTCTCACCCCTCCCTGGCTTGTCTGTTTTTGTAGAAATGATGTTGTACATTAGTGACCCGACACAGGCAGTGTTTCGGCACACAGGACCTGCATCAGGGGTCATGAGACAATACCTTCAAAAATGAGGGAAAACTAGCCCACCACCGGGGCTCCAACTAGTAATAGTTGACCTTCAAAGAGCTTTTGACTCCTCTGAAGGTCAACTATTACTAGTTGGAGCCCCGGTGGTGGGCTAGCTGTTCCTTGTTTTTTAAGGTATTGTCTCAAGACCCCTGATGCAGACACTGTGTGCCGAAACATAGCCTGTGTCGGGTCACTAATGTACAACATCATTTCTACTTCTATCAATTAAAGGACATGTTCCGGTCTTAAAGGCTTCTGGTGCTTTTTGCTTTAGATTGTTTGCTTTGTACTCTGTATCTCTCTCTCTCTGTTTGGCTTTGTCTGTTTTTTGTGCCTTTTCTGCACGGATAATGCCTAAAAGATACAAATGTGGAGGAACACCTAGATAATTGGTATTTCAGGATTGCCACAATGAAGATGCATGAGATACCTCTGCATATACTGGAGATCCACTGTATTCACTGTGATGATCCTGAAAACCCGACTGGCTAGGTGTGCCTCAAGGAGAGGGTTGAGAAGCACTGCCCTAGACATTACTCTTTCTTTTCCATGGAGAAGAGAAATTTTCAGCAGGAAAAACAAACAAGAGTCCACACTCCGCACAGGACATACATGTAGAAAAAAACAACAGCGGAGTTGACAAAAATGACTGGAGATCTTTTAATAACAGTTCTTTAATGTGACTCGACACAGACCGTGTTTTGGTGACAGGGCCTGTGTCAGGAGTCTACAACTGTGATTGTTACACAGAAAATAGAGGTCCAGAGATAGACTAGATCTATATCATGTATATAAATTAATATCGCCTGGTGGAGAGATCAAAGGCAAAAATCACCAACTGTAAATCCAGTTTGTCATAAACAAGTGCATCTAGCGATACTCCTGCCATACATAGAGAGAAATTTTCTTCATGACACTAAAGCATACAGCACTGCAACCCACTCTTTCACATTTTGTTTTTTTTTTTTACAATTTTTTCACCATTCAATAAGCTTAACAGCCCCACTATCACTTAAACTCTCTGGTAATTGAGTATCCAGCTATGGTTCACAGGAAAACGTTTCTTTTTTTACAGAGGTTGGCATGGATGGACTCCCAGGATGACCTAGGGATTGCACATGCTGCCTGCTGCAATTAAGCAAGCATGGGGTCATACAAAGCAAATTAAGCATGAGAACTAGAGTCTGCATTAGACAATCATTTTCTTGATCAGTTTATACCATAAGAGTTTTGCCCCAACCTAATCTCGCCAACTTCCACCCCCAATTCTGTTCTGACTTAAATACCAACCTCCCATCCTTCCTTAATTTTATCCCTCCTTACCCTTTCTCCCAAATTACACTATCCTATCCTGTCTACCCTCTTTTATCCTAGTCATATATTATCCAGCTCAACTTATCATACACTACTAAGCCCAACTTTACATTGTTTTACTACTGTTTTATTAAAATTCTATTAACTTTGTATTTCAAATTACTATGTAAGCAACATTGAGCCTGCGGGGTACAAATGTAATAATAATAATAACATAGCCATACTTGAATTCCTCACTTACCTGTGTATGCATTAATTTGCAAGGGGAGGGAAGAGAATATTCCATGTTCCCATCCGTCAGTCTCCGAAGATGTAAACTATACTGTGCTGGCTCCAGCTGCTTCAACTGCAAGGGGAGAAAGACATCTAAGCTTAGGATAGGCAGCAAACTATACAATCAACGTTGATTCCGTATTATCAACCTTTTCTAACGAGGAAATCCCAGGTAGTATGTCCGCTATTTTCTGTACCCCAGTGCTAATTCACTGCATACCTGTACCCTGTACAGGGCTGACAATACAGCACACACAGAGCTGGAGACACTGTTCAATGGCATCATCCTGCTGGTCACTGTGTGATCTTAAGAGTCTTGATGACCAAATGTGCACTGTCTCCTCAATTCTATATAGTGTGCCAAAAATTATGCACATAACTTTAGACACTAGAACAGAAGTTACGCACCAAAATGAGGGTAAACAGCAATTACGTGGATAACTGCACTTAGGCACTATTCTATAAGGTAGAGCATAAGTGCTTTAGAGTGTGACTGCAAGGGGTGGGACCAACTGACAGGAGACAGCAGAAGCATGCTCGGCCCATTATCTGACCTGAAGTCAGTAGGCGGAGCTTGCTGCCACACTGAGTCACCCAAAACAATAGAAAACACTTAATAGAAATAAGGACTGCCTATGTGTGGTTTGCATGAACCAATAATTTGCTTTGTTTTCAGTGTATCAAGATGGCGGCTACGGCTTCAGCCTTGTCACATGATACCGTCTCCTGTCAGTTAAACCTCCTCGGGTGGGGCATAGGCACAGGTGGGCCATATGAAACTTACAGAATACTGTAAGTTGTGCATGTAAGTGCCAACACTTAGGTGCACACATTTATGCCTGCTATAGATATGGCGTGAGTGTGCCTAAATTTAGATCCATTATTGCCGACGTGTGCTAGCAAGTGGTTTTGGTGTGCAAATTTGCCGTACAGAATACTGGCTTGGTGCTCCGATTTTTGGCAGCTAACGTTTAGTACCCTTTATAGAACTGTGCCCCATGTGGTCTTTGGGGCATGGATACTGCACCCAAGATTATTACCTTGAATGCTGCTATGTATACTGATGCCATTATCTGAGTAGCAAAGAACATATTATGGCTGTACATTTAGTAGAAAGCATCATTTCCCCATGGAATCCTGATACACACATTCCTCAGATGCTACAGAAAAACTAATGTTCTGAAATAAAGCTGCTTTTATTTGGTGGCTTAAGAGCACAGTTACCACTGCAATAGTGCTAGTGATCCCCCACACAGTTCTAGAGGAGCCCTCAGTCTGCTTGGCTTTCAAGATATCCACAATGAATATTCATTAGACAGATTTGCATACAGTGGAGGCAATACAAATTCTTTGTCTGACTTATAAGGCTTTGTTATGGCACCCCAGTTTAACTATCTGTTCTTACAATATCTTATTCTCCCCCACAGCTATTGCAAACTCTAAATAACCATATGCCTAATTCTCGCAGGACCTTCTAAGGCTAAATGGGATTTTACCATTTTTCTTCCAGGCCCCTTTGGAATAATTTACCTCCTTCAAGGCTTTTCGAGCAAATCTGAAGACACACTATTTTCTTTTAGTTTTTGGTGACCTGTAGCTAGCTCCTGGGAGGTTTGTCAAGACTTGCAGGTGACACTGAACTCTGAGTGTCTATTATCCATGTATGTCTGGTTCTTTCCTATTCAGATCGGCATTCTTTTCTCTCTGCTATTTTCTTTGAACTGAAAACTGCCTAGACTTTGCAACTGAAGCGGTGTGGTAAATTCTCAATAAACCATGCAAATCTATCTCACGCATATTTATTGTGGATATCCTGTGAACCAGAGTGGCTAGTGGGTATTCCAGGACCTGCCCTCTCCAGTTCCTATCAGTGATATCCCTTCTGAATGTAATCAATAGAAATAAAACAAAATAAAACATGGAAAAGAAAATAAGATGATACCTTATTTATTGGACATAACTTAATACATTTCTTGATTAGCTTTCGAAGGTTGCCCTTCTTCATCAGATCGGAAATAAGCAAATGTTGGTAGATGACAGTATATATAAGTGAAACATCAAAGCATTTCAGTGACAGTCTAACAGGATGGGGTGAATAGGTGAGAGACAGGAAGAGTCGGATGGATGAGGGACAGTTGTATCTCCATGCATATCTACCTGTCCCTCATCCACCCGACTCTTCCTGTCTCTCACCTATCCACCCCCATCCTGTTAGACTGTCATTGAAATGCTTTGATGTTTCACTTATATATACTGTCATCTACCAACATTTGCTTATTTCCGATCTGATGAAGAAAGGCAACCTTCTAAAGCTAATCAAGAAATGTATTAAGTTATGTCCAATAAAAAAGGCATCATCTTATTTTCTTTTCCATGTTTTATTTTGTTTTATTTCTATTGATTACCTTTAAAAGTGGACTAACACGGCTACCACACCTTCTGAATGTGACATTTACACTTTAGATGCACTATCTCTATCTTTAAGGCACAAATGATTATTTTTAGCTGTCCACTGAAAGTCCACCCTCTGCTCCAGACCCCTCCTAGTTCAGATGGGGTGGCTGACATCATCCAACCCAGTGATTTTTGACCCCATCCTCAGGACATACCCAGACAGTCAGGTTATCAGGATATTCGCAATGAACATGCATGAGATAGATCTACATTTGGCTAAAAGGGTGTACTACTGTAACCTGATAAGCACTCATGAAAACACCTTAGGCAATATTTTTACACCTATCTTCAGACTCACAAATTCTGCCTCATCACTGAAAGGTGGTATGGCTTTCCAACTTTCATCTAAGGTCTTTGTCTCTCACTTTGGTAGCAGAGTGCTTGATCTTAGGAAAGATCTTCTCTCTTTGTCTCCTAGTGTATACCCGTTGGATCATAGTTGTAAGGCTTGTTTCACAGCACCCTCCTCTGGCAGTCAGAGTTCCTGGTATGCCTTTCAATTTTTTTCCTTCAGAAAGCAATAATATTCCTTAAGCCAGTGGTTCTCAAGCCACTCCTGGAGTACTTCCAAACCCAATGCTTATCAAACTGTCTATGGTGGCAATCCCATTTTCATGACCAAAGAAAGCATATGAACCCACAGTTTACTTTCATACATATTGCTGCTCTTAGTTCTCCCACAGTGTTGGCTGCAATGCTGTTGTCATCCCCCACTTCTGTGGAGCCCACGCGGGCCTAGTTATAGCACAAGCTTGATGGGAGGCATGGGCCAATAATGAGGTTTTTCTACCCATAAATCAATCCCATTTGGAGTCATAACCTCTAGTCTAGGAAGCACTGTCCTACCCTTGTTTTTTAGTCTGCTTTTCAGAATATCCATAATGAATATGCATGAGATACCTGCATGCAGAGAAGGCACATTCATTGCGGATAGGGAGTACTCCAGGAATTGCTTGAGAAACACTGCCTAAAACCATTTATCTCCCTATGCATAAGAACATAAGAATTGTCCTATTGGGCCAGACTAAAGGTCTATCAAGCCCATTATTCTGTTTCCAACAGTAATCAATCCACCTAGCAGGATCCCAAAAGAGAGCTAACCAGTAGAGGATTTCTCCAAGGTCACCTTAATAATGGTATATGGACTTTTCCTCCAGGAACTTGACCAAACCATCAATAGTTTTTGTTAAACTTGTAGGTGGTATAATTATTTAAACTCAGCTACACTAACAGTTGTTACTGTATCCTCTTTTAACAAATTCCAGAGCTTAATTATGTGCTGAGTGAAAATTATTTTTTACAATTTGTTTTCAAAATACTGCTTAGTAACTTCATTGTGGACCTCTAAGTTTGTGTACTTTTTGAAAGAGTAAACAAAAAAATTTGTATTTGCCTATTCCATCCCATTCATAATTTTACAGACCCCTATCATATCTCCTCTCAGGCATCTTTTCTCTATACCTTTTCTAATTCCTCTATATCTTTTTTTTGAGATGCAGCGACTAAAACTGCATACAATGCTCACGGTGTACTGTAGTTGCACCATGGAGCAATACAGAGGCATTATGATAGTCTCTGTTTTATTCTCTAATGTTTTCCTAATGATTCCTATTTACCTTCTTCACCATTACTACAAAAGGAGCTCAAGATTTCAATGTATTTTCCTTAATGCTAGATGGTAACTCCAAATATAGAACCCCATGTGCATCACTTTGTACTTGAATCCAAAATATAGAACAGGAAAAGTTCTCTACGACGACGAATCACAGAAGGCAAAAGTAGAGACTAAAAGACGATTCACCACTGGAGACGTGAGTCCAACAGTCTTTATTATATCAATGATAACGACCCGACACAGGCCGTGTTTCGACGCTAAAAAAGCGTCTGCATCAGGGATCAATAAATACACCAAGTAGTGAATGCAAAACGAGGAGTCCTACTTGTATGTGTGTTGTCAATTCACTGATCACGTAGCACTAATCAGAAAATGCTATACGCAAACTATCAGAGCTCTGAATCATCTTTTAGTCTCTACTTTTGCCTTCTGTCACTTTGCACTTGTCCATGTTAAACTTCATCTGCCATTTGGATGCCCAGTCTCCCAAGGTCTTGCTGTAATTTGTCATAATTTTCTTGTGATTTTAACATTTTGAATAATTTTGTGTCATGTGTGCATTTGATCTCCCCACTTGTTGTTCCCATTTCCAGGTCATTTATAAATATGTTTAAAAGCAGTGGTTCCAGTACAGATCTCAGGGACATGCCACTGTTCACCCTTCTCTGTTGAGAAAAATTAACCATTTAAAAATTAACCATACTCTCTGTTTACAATCTTTTAACCAGCTCCCAGTCCACAAAAGGACATTGCCTCCGATCCCAAGATTTTCTAATTTCTTCATGAATCTCGCATAAGGTACTCTTGTCAAACACTTTCTAAAAATCTTATCTAGTTAACACCTCACTGCTTGGAGGAGTAGCCTAGTGGTTAGTGCAGTGGACTTTGATCCTGGGGAACTGAGTTCAATTCCCACTGCAGTTCCTTGTGACTCTGGGCAAATCACTTAACCCTCCATTGCCCCTGGTACAAAATAAGTTCCTGAATTATGTAAAACCACTTTGAATGTAGTTGCAAAAACCTCAGAAAGGCAGTATATCAAGTCCCATTTCCCTTTTAATGCAAGCCTCTCTCAGGACTCTACCCTTAGTGGTTGGAAAGAGGGTCAAATTCACCCATTAATAAGAAATCAACTCTGGACACTTCCATTGTGTTGCTCAATCTCTAATCTACCACAACTTGGTCAGCTGTTGGATTTCCTAGAAAATACAAATGTCCTGCTGGCTACAGTAATATCTGCACAAACTTAGATAAGGAGACCGCAATTCTGATATTTCCAGATTTAAGTTCAGCATTTGATCTAGTAGATCTCTCACCTCAAAGAACTTTCTCTTGAAGTTAGTGTGATTGATTTGTTTAAACTCTCTCTAGGAAATCATACTTTCCAAGTAGAAAGGAAATCCATCCTATCACCATCTCATGTCCACATTTCTGGCATCACTCAAGGATCAATCTTGGCTCCTTTACCGTTCAGTATATTCATGTCACCTCTTGCAACACTTGTTCTTGTTTTCTCCACAATCCTCCTTCCGAGTGGTATAGAATGAATTTTCACTTTTTCAAAAAGTTCAAAGATCAGGGGACACACAATGAAATTACAAGGAAGTACTTTTAAAACAAATAGGAGGAAATATTTTTTTCACTTAAAGAACAGCTAAGCTCTGGAACTCAACGCCGGAGGATGTGGTAACAGTGGTTAGTGCATCTGAGTTTAAAAAATGGTTGGACAAGTTCCTGGAGGAAAAGTCCATAGTCTGTTATTGAGATGGACATGGGGGAAGCCATTTTCTGCCCCAGGATTGGTAGCATAGAATGTTGCTACTATTTGGGTTCCTGCCAGGTACTTGTGACCTGGATAGGCCACTGTTGGAAGCAGCATACTGGCTAGATGAACCATTGGTCTGACCCAGTATGGCTATTCTTCTGTTCTTTTTAAGTAATATTGTTTATGTTTACCAGTTTATGTTTGTTTCCTGTTAGGGGCACAGCCTTGCAATGTAGCAAAAAGCAGACAATTAAATTGAATAAATATACAACTGTGGCAGTGGGTATGAGTCTGTCTCATGCATATTCATTGTGGACATTCTGAAAATTCGACAGATTGGGTATATCTTGAGAAACTGAGAAGCCCTGGCCTAAACCCTATAAAAATACATCTGTCTTTCCCACTGTCAAACAAAAAACAGCACCAGAGAATGAAGATTCCTTACACTCACCAGACCAGAAAGAGAATGTGAGAAGGGGAAAGGACCAGGAAAGATGTGGCAGAAAGGAGTCGACATTAAAGACCAGGTATGAAAAACTTGGCATACAGAAAAGAAAAAGACAGAAAAAGGTTTGATTATGCAAAACATTACATTAATTTACTTGTTGATCTTCACATGAATAGGGTACACAATAGTACACGTGTAACTGAAATCGGACATTTTCTGTAAAAAGGAAACATTCTGTAGAGACGATTAAGAAGATTCTTTCACATGATACATGTACAGTGGTGTGATGATTCACTTTCACCCTGCGTAAACAATCAGTTCTTGAAGAATATGCTATACAGCTGAGTCACTAAAACAGCAGACTAAAATTTGCTTCAGAGGCCAGTCACTAAAGGGTCATTTTAGAACAAGGCATCTAAAAAAGTACACACCAAGGCCGGTGTAAATGTGTGCCTGTACTCTGTCCATGTACAGATGTAGCTTACAAAGTACATGCGAACACTGCAACTCCACCCCTGCTTTTCCCAAAATACACCCTTGGGACCATGTATGGGCAGGTCAGAGTGGAGATGTACTGTAAGTCTAGTGGTTAGAGCTGAGAACCAGGGTCATCAATGCTCAAATTCCTCTGAGGCTCCTTGTGACCTTGGACAAGTCATTTAGAAACATAGAAACATGACAGCAGATAAAGGCCAAATGGCCCATCCAGTCTGCGCATTCTCTGTGACCCCTAACTCTTCCTTTTCCTAAGGGATCCCATGTGCTTATCCCACGTTTTCTTAAATTCTGACACAGTCCTCGACTCCATGAACTCCACCAGGAGGCCATTCCATGCTTCCACCACCTTTTCCATGAAATAATACATCTTAGACTCCTCCTAAGCCTATTTCCTCTTAACTTCATCATATGCCCCCTCGTTCCAGAGTTTCCTTCAGTTGAAAAAGGCTCACGTTCTGTACATTAATGCCCTTGAGATATTTAAACGTCTCTATCATATCTCCTCTCTCCCTCCTCTCATCCACTGTATACATGTTGAGGTTCATAAGCCTGTCCCTATATCTTTTGTGTTTAAGACCACCTACTAATTTTGCAGCCACCCTCTGGACCAACTCCATCCCGTTTATATCTTTCCATAGGTCCGGTCTCCAGAACTGCACACAGTACTCTAAATGGGGCCTCACCAGAGACTTATACAAGGGCACATCACCTCTTTTTTCCTGCTGGTCATCTCTCTCTTTATGTACCCAAGCATCCTTCTGGCTTTGACTGTAGCTTTTTCTACCTGTTCGGAAGCTTTAAGGTCATCAGACACAATCACCCCCAAGTCCCGCTTTTCCTTTGTACACAGAAGCACTTCACTCCCTATATTGTAATGTTCCCTCTGATTCTTGTGACCCAAGTGCACGCCCCTGCACATCCTGGAAGTCTCATGATATTCATGAGAGAGACATGCATTCACTGCCTCCACTGCACGCAAATCTATCTCATGAATATTCATTATGGACATCCTGAAATCCTGACTGGGTGGGATGCCTCCAGGATCAGGTTTGGTAACCACTGGAATAGAGCCTATGTTGTTCAAAGAAGAGCAACCAAAATGATAGAGGGGATGGTACTGCTCCAATATGGGGAAAGGCTAAAGAGGTTAGGGCCCTTCAGCTTGGAAAAGAGATGGCTGAGGGGGGATATGATTGACGTCTACAAAATCCTGAGTGGTGTGGAGTGGATGGAGGTGAATCGATTTTTCAGTCATTCAAAAAGTACAAAGACCAGGGGCACACAATGAAATTGTATGGAAATACTTTTAAAACACATAGGAGGAAATATTTTTTCTCTCAAACAATAGTTAAGCTCTGGAACTCGTTGCTGGAGGATGTGGTAATGGTGGTTAGTGTTTCTGGGTTTTAAAAAAAACACATAGGAGGAAATATTTTTTCACTCAAACAATAGTTAAGCTCTGGAACTCGTTGCTGGAGGATGTGGTAATGGTGGTTAGTGTTTCTGGGTTTAAAAAAAAAGGTTTGGACAAGTTCCTGGAGGAAAAGTCTACAGTCTGCCACTGAGACAGACATGGGGAAAACCACTGCTTCCCTTGGATTGGTAGTATGGAATGTTGCTACTATTTGGGTTTTGGGTTTTGTGACCTGGATTGGTACTACTGGAAGCAGGATACTGGCAGGCTAGTATTGGTCTAACCCAGTATGGCTATGTTCTTATGAAATTTGGGCGCCAACATTTATACCATGTAAAAAGCAGGTGTAAACGTTAGCCCTACATGTTAGCACCTAGGCATGCAACTGACAGTATTCTGTAAGTCTAGCACCTAAGTGTATGACCCCTCCCCCCATGCCCTGCCCACATGCACACCTCTTTGCAGTTACACACTATAGGGCTCATTTTCGAAACAGAAGGATGCCCATCTTTTGACATAAATTGGAAGATGGACGTCCTTCTCACAGAAATGTCCAAATCGGTATAATCAAAAGCCGATTTTGGACATCCCCAACTGCACTCCGTCGCAGGGGCAGCCAAAGTTCAAGGGGGCGTATTGGAGGCATAGCAAAGGCAGGACTTGGGCGTGCCTTATACTTGGACGTTCTTTACTTATAATTGAAAAAAAGAAGGACGTCCCTGACGAACACTTAGACATTTTCACCCGGACCTGTTTTTATAACGACCAAGGCACAAAAAGTTGCCCAAACTGAAAATGACCACCGGAGAGAATCGGGGATGACTTCCCGTTACTTCCCCTGTGGTCACTAACCCCTTACCACCCTCAAAAAACATGTTTAAAAATATTTCATGCCTGCCTCTATGCCAGCCTCAGATGTCATACTCAGGTCCATGACAGCAGTATGCAGGTCCCTGGAGCCGTTTTAGTGGGTGAGTGCACTTCAGGCAGGCGGACCCAGGCTCATCCCCCCCTACCTGTTACATTTGTGGAGGAAACAGCGAGCCCTCCAAAACCCACCCCAAACCACTGTACCCACATCTAGGTGCCCCCCTTAAGGGCTATGGTAGTTGTGGGTAGTGGGTTTTGGGGGGGGGGGGTTGGGGGGCTCAGCACACAAGGTAAGGGAGTTATGTAACTGGGAGTAATTTATGAAGTCCACTGCCGTGCCCAGTAGGTTGCCCGGTTGCTGTCTTGGCATGTCAGGGGGACCACTGCACTACAAATGCTGGCTCCTCCCATGACCAAAGGGCTTGCATTTGGTCGTTTCTGACATGGATGTCCTTGGTTTTGAAAATCGCCAAAAGTCAGATAAGTCCATGTCTAGGCACGTCCATCTCTAAGGACGACCAAATTTAAGGATTTGGACGTCCCTGGCGGTATTTTTGAAATGAAAGATGGACGTCCATCTTGTTTCAAAAAACAGGTTTCCCCGCCCCTGGATCGGGACGTTTTGAAAGGACGTCCAAATCGAAACTTGGACGTCCCTTTCGAAAATGCTCCTCTAAAGCAACAGAAAAAAAGAGCAGACCACGTAAAAAGTAAAATGATATTTTACTTTTCAAAAACACCTGAAAGCCCACTTCTTCAGACAATCTTTCTTCAAACATCCCACACAGACTAACTAATCGACAATGTAACACTTCACAGAACCCGACCACCAACAGAAAAACAAATAATGGCACGCATCAGCTACTACTGATAATGCTACATGTCTAACTATATCAAACTGTAAGCCACATTGAACTGACAACCTGATTGGAAAATGTGGGGTACAAATTCAGAAACAACAAAATAAATAAATAAATTTCCAAGTCCAAAACAGCAAACAATTTCCTTTAATTGTGAAACATGGTCATGTTGGGTGATTAAAGGAAAACTGTTTGCTATTTTGATGAAATAAATATCATTTTATTTTTTACGTGGTCTGCTCTTTTTTTCTGTTGTTCTGGATCTTGCAGATCATTTGCCTTTTTGTTTTGTTACACACTAAGGGTCAGATTCTGGAAATGGCGTTTAAAAAATAGGTAAACATATAAACAACAAGATGATGAATTCCCCATTAACAAATTGAAAAAAAGACGCGTCCAAAAGCAGCGCTTACTGCTTTTCTGTAAACCATGCCTAAAGTTAGACGCAGTTTACAGCATAGTGCATAGGGCCGGGGAACGCTACTACATTTAGGTGTGGCCACTTACACCACTGAAAACCTACTGGAAATACTGCACTTAACTTAGGTTCCCCCGAATTCTATAACCATGTGCATAAATTTGAGGAACGCCCCCAACATGCCCACACTAGTCCCATGGCCACACCCTCTTTTCAGCTACGCACGTTAGAATTTACACACCCCTCTATTTAGAATACGTCTAAAAAGATGTGCGCATAAATTCCAGTTATTGTCAATTAGTGCTGATAATTGGATATTGGCCAATTATCAGTGCTGATTGGCTCATTACTCAAGTAAGTTACCTGCGCAAAATTGGCGCATACCCAATGTAATGCGTGCAACTCGCCATGTCTTACATAGAATCCGTGGGTAAAGCACTTAGGCGCTAACTTACAGAAAAGTGACCTAGTACCAGTGCAATTTTTCTAGTGAAAAAGGTGGCGGTACTCAAATGTCAGGCCACCCTTTAGACGTGGTGTGATCACTGAGGGACCCACCCCACAATAAGCCAGACCCTCTGCAACCAGACACAGAATCTATAACAAGGTAGAATCGGTGTGAAAAGCCTAAGCTCTTTCATTAAAACTTGGGGACCATGGGTTAATTTTAGCAGACAATGGAAAAGGTGCCGGTACTCAGTAACCCCAAGTACCCCCTCAAAAAAAGCCCTACCTAGTACAATTAGGCACCTAACTGCTGTTTACCCCTGTCTGAATGCCTAAGTTGTGGTGCACTACACAGAACTAAGGAGCAAGTTCTGAACTGTGGAAGAAACAGTTCCGTCCTGGCACCATCAGATGACATCACTGTGCGTCTTATCAACCCTGCTGCCTAAGGGAAACACCTGCTACAGGTAAACAACGCTGCCTTTTCATGATCTTTTCAGTGTGCTCAGGACTGCCTGCCACTCAACTATGGAACTATACAGTTAATATAGTGGCAGAAGATCTCTAAAACCTGCAGATGCCGTTTGTAGGGGACTTTCTGTTTTGTTCAAGTTCTGTATTTGCAGACTGTTCAGCTGCTTCTAGGTTCTTTCCACAGCAGAGTGTCATATTAGCAGATGGCTCTGAGAGCACCAGCATTGGAAGGAACATACTGCTACACAGAACAGCAAAACAACTATTTCCCTACAAGCTATGCTGTTTGACTCCTCCACCCCCCCCCCCCTCCACAGATAATACCACTGAGCAGCCAAAAGTGTTTACTCATTAAAGTGTCACAAATGTTTGATAGGAAAAAAGTCATTATCACAGGGTAAAAGTATTTTATCATAACTCATTAATGAATATGGCAAGTATTGCCATACTCATTAATGAGTTATGATAGTCAGTACAGAAAACCTCTTTATCACTCCAAATGATCTTTCATTCAAAAAGTGTGCACTATAAGGGTAGTTTGATAAAGCATTTTCCATGTCTAAAGCATGGTTTACACCCAAAAAAAGGGTTTTATAAAATAGTGTGGTCAAATACATGAGTATAAGGACACATGCCAACAATACTGCACCTAGTTATATCTGCATCATGAATGGGCATTTCCAGAGACCTGGAGGGGCATTTCAATATTTTATTTATTTGTTACATTTGTATCCCACATTTTCCCACCTATTTTTAGGCTCAATTGGCTTACATTGTGCCAGAGAGTTGTGTGCAGCCTCCGGAGAAAACAAATACAAGGTGTTGTTGGGGTAGGATAAGGTTCATGTGGTAGGATCGCATAAAGTGATCCTACAACAGAAGAAATTATGTAAAGACTATGACGAACTTTAGTGTTGTTGTGTCGCAGAGATCAAGCATTTATGTTGGATTGGTAGGGTATGCCTTTTTAAACAGGTGGGTTTTAAGTGTTTTTCTAAAGTGTAAGTGGTCGTTCATGGTTTTCAAGACTTTTGGTAGTGCGTTCCACAGTTGTGTGCTGATGTAGGAAAAGCTGTCACAACCTATTCAAGCCCCTGCTAGCAAAGCCTACAAGCTGCTCCCAACATTAGTTTTTAAAATCTATTTCAAGTTTTAAGTTCAAGTGCAAAGACTGCCATACCTTGCATGCCAAAGACAAAACATCTTCCACTCTGTGTTCTGGCTTGATGTTCACAGTAACCCCTGAGCAGTTATGGAAGCGAACGTAGGTTGGGATTTCCAGAATGCTTTCCTTGTAGTTGCACTCTGTCGTTGAACAGAAGGCATTCAGCGGCTCATCAATCTGCTGTTCAAAAAAAGAGAGAAAATCAACAGGAAACCAGGAGAAGTACAGGTAACATCTTAAAGAAGAGCATCCACATTCTAACTCAAAATACTGTATCACTGGGCAGATTCTAAACGGGTTAATTTTGTGTACAACAGTAATGAACCTCACCCAAAAGCCAGGGTATGTGGAGTATGATCTCTCAAATTTACCACTGATGCCCACTATCAGGTCGAAAGAGAAGGATGCCCATCTTTCGACACAAATCGAGAGATGGGCGTCCTTCTCACAGGGTCACCCAAATCGGCATAATCGAAAGACGATTTTGGGCGTCCCCAACTGCTTTCTGTCGCGGGGATGACCAAAGTTCCCGGGGGCGTGTCAGAAGCATAGCGAAGGCGGCTCTTGGGCGCGCCTAACACATGGGCATCCTCGACCCATAATCGAAAAAAAAGGGCGTCCCTGACGAGCACTTGGACGACTTTACTTGGTTCTTTTTTTCTTATGACCAAGCCACGAAAAGGTGCCCGAACTGACCAGATGACCACTGGAGGGAATCAGGGATCACCTCCCCTTACTCCCCCACTGGTCACTAACCCCCTCCCACCCTCAAAAAAAATTTTTTTTTTAAATATTTTTTGCCAGCCTCTATGCCAGCCTCAAATATCATACCCAGCTCCATGACAGCAGTATGCAGGTCCCTGGAGAAGTTTTAGTGGGTGCAGTGCACTTCAGGCAGGTGGACCCAGGCCCATCCTGGGCCTGGGTCACATTTACACTTGTGGTGGTAAATGTGAACCCTTCAAAACCCACCACAAACCCACTGTACCCAAATGTAGGTGCCCCCCATTACCAGTAAGGTAGTGGTGTACAGTGGTGAGTAGTGGGTTTTGGGGGGCTATGTACCAGGGAGCAATTTATGAAGTCCACTGCAGTGCCCCTAGGGTGCCCGGCTGCTGTCCTGGCATGTCAGGGGGACCAGTGCACTACGAATGCTGGCTCCTCCCATGACTAAAGGGCTTGCATTTGGTCGTTTCTGAGATGGGTGTCCTTAGTTTCCATTATCGCCGAACATCAGAAACGACAAAGTCTAAGGACGACCATCTCTAGGGATGACCTAAATTTCAAGATTTGGGCATCCCCGACCGTATTATCGAAACGAAAGATGGACACCCATCTTGTTTCGATAATACGGGTTTCCCCGCCCCTTTGCCAGGACATCCTGTGAGGACATCCTCAGGAAAACTTGGGCACCCCTTTCGTTTATGCCCCTCTATCAGGCATATTTTCAAAGCACTTTGGGAGGCTAAGTTCCATAGGTTTCTATGGAACTTTGGGAGGCTAAGTGCTTTGAAAATGAGCTTGCAAGTATCCCATCCAATGGTTGTTTCATTGGCGTCTCAAATTTAATAGTAAGACGTCAGTACCATTCAGCTGTTGCTCCAAAAGAGATAAACTGACCCAAACTGATAACAATATCTATTATGAGAATGACATTAAGGGGTATAGTTATCAACATGGGCTACTCTTAAGACTTGTTATTTTACCACTAACTCGTGCTGTTTTAATATAGGTCCCATTTATTTCAATGAGACCTAGTTAATAACTGGGGTTAACAGTAAAATAACATGTCTTAACTAGAGAATGACACGGGGACCCACAGTAACCGCAGGGATGGGGACAGGGACAGAGCTTGCGGGGATGGGGACAGATCCCACGGGGATGGGGAAAAACTTTGTCCCTATGTTATTTTCTACTTTGAAGCCTGTTGATAAACTAGACTGTTATTTATGTTTGAGTGATACAGATTACGATATTTTGATTTTTTTGGAAAAATAAGCAAACATGATGGCCACAACTAGCAAACTTTGCATGGGGGATGTTGTACATTCTGCTACTAGCACATCTTTTAAGAAGACATCTTCTATTGAAGGAAGGATTGTGGAAGACAGGAGAGCTATACAGTGCTTCATAGGGTGTATTTCTCCCCTCTGGGGCATACAGAACAGGTTGTATTTTGTACCCCTGAACATTTTAACAGGGTGGATTAGGATTCCTTGGGGTAGTAGAAATCAGCTATTGTTGGGGGTTGGAAGGGTAGAAGGTGGTGGTGAGGAGGGTTATTATAGCTGCTCACTGTTATTATTGTTTTCTGTTTGTAATTTATACACAATAGTTGCACAGCATATTGTTCCTTTTTATACTTTAATAAAAAGATTTAAATATAAAATCATAATTGTTCGAGGCTTCTACAGATGAGGACAGAGTCCATGGGGACGGAGCGTGGACGGGGATGGGGACAGAACATGGGGGCGGGTCTGGGAAGGAGACAGGGCCTACGGGGACGGAGACAGAACCTGCGGACATGGGGCGGGGATGGAGACAGAACCCACGGGTACACACTTTGTCCCCGTGTCATTCTCTAGTCTTAACGTTAGCCCATGTTGATAATTTCTCCCCTAAATATCAAAAAAATATATGTACAATGGTATCAGCTATTGTGCAACTTTTCCTAGCGTGATGGTGCAAGACCGCAGCCTTAAAGGCAAAAATGGCACACCTGTACATTATATGAGCTCCAGGAATGGAGCTGCTCCTTTGGCTCAGTGACAGTCTCTGGTGTGGAAACAGAAGGTTACAGGCTCACATACCCAGGTGGACAAGAGACTGTGACACTGCAAAGCACTGCAGCAAAAATATAACCTTCCAGCTACTATACGTCACATAAGTTCTACTACAACACTATTGTCTTCAAAAAGTCTAATCTGCAGGGGTGGCCAGTAGGAGATGTGGAGGGCTGTGGGGGTCATGTGCACCCCGTTGCTCAATGGTAGGGTCAGCTCTGCTGAGTCTTGATTCCCAGCCCATTTAAAGAGGAGCTCGCTGCAGTACTAGTTTTGCTGCCCAAATGGTCCAAGGACTTGGCTAGTAGTACAAACCACAGTTGCTAGGTTTCAAATATATTTTTAGTGGGTAAATATTCCATCACCAGAGCACTCCTGCAACACTAACGTTAAAACAGGTCAGCAAAGTAAATAGCGAATGCTACATACCTGTAGAAGGTATTCTCCGAGGACAGCAGGCTGATTGTTCTCACTGATGGGTGACGTCCACGGCAGCCCCTCCAATCGGAAACTTCTCTAGCAAAGTCCTTTGCTAGTCCTCGCGCGCCCGCGCGCACCGCGCATGCGCGGCCGTCTTCCCGCCCGAAACCGGCTCGAGCCGGCCAGTCCAGTATGCAGCAAGACAATACACTTCAAGGGAAGACACAACTCCAACGGGGAGGCGGGCGGGTTTGTGAGAACAATCAGCCTGCTGTCCTCGGAGAATACCTTCTACAGGTATGTAGCATTCGCTTTCTCCGAGGACAAGCAGGCTGCTTGTTCTCACTGATGGGGTATCCCTAGCCCCCAGGCTCACTCAAAACAATAACCATGGTCAATTGGGCCTCGCAACGGCGAGGACATAACTGAGATTGACCTAAAAAATTTACCAACTAACTGAGAGTGCAGCCTGGAACAGAACAAACAGGGCCCTCGGGGGGTGGAGTTGGATCCTAAAGCCCAAACAGGTTCTGAAGAACTGACTGCCCGAACCGACTGTCGCGTCGGGTATCCTGCTGCAGGCAGTAATGAGATGTGAATGTGTGGACAGAAGACCACGTCGCAGCTTTGCAAATTTCTTCGATGGAGGCTGACTTCAAGTGGGCTACCGACGCAGCCATGGCTCTAACATTATGAGCCGTGACATGACCCTCAAGAGCCAGCCCCGCCTGGGCGTAAGTGAAGGAAATGCAATCTGCTAGCCAATTGGATATGGTGCGTTTCCCTACAGCCACTCCCCTCCTATTGGGATCAAAAGAAACAAACAATTGGGCGGACTGTCTGTGGGGCTGTGTCCGCTCCAGATAGAAGGCCAATGTTCTCTTGCAGTCCAATGTGTGCAGCTGACGTTCAGCAGGGCAGGAATGAGGACGGGGAAAGAATGTTGGCAAGACAATTGACTGGTTCAGATGGAACTCCGACACGACCTTTGGCAAGAACTTAGGGTGAGTGCGGAGGACTACTCTGTTATGATGAAATTTGGTGTAAGGGGCCTGGGCTACCAGGGCCTGAAGCTCACTGACTCTACGAGCTGAAGTGACTGCCACCAAGAAAATGACCTTCCAGGTCAAGTACTTCAGATGGCAGGAATTCAGTGGCTCAAAAGGAGGTTTCATCAGCTGGGTCAGAACGACATTGAGATCCCATGACACTGTAGGAGGCTTGACAGGGGGCTTTGACAAAAGCAAACCTCTCATGAAGCGAACAACTAAAGGCTGTCCTGAGATCGGCTTACCTTCCACATGGTAATGGTATGCACTGATTGCGCTAAGGTGAACTCTTACAGAGTTGGTCTTGAGACCAGACTCAGACAAGTGCAGAAGGTATTCAAGCAGGGTCTGTGTAGGACAAGAGCGAGGAGCTAGGGCCTTGCTGTCACACCAGACGGCAAACCTCCTCCACAGAAAGAAGTAACTCCTCTTAGTGGAATCTTTCCTGGAAGCAAGCAAGACGCGGGAGACACCCTCTGACAGACCCAAAGAGGCAAAGTCTACGCTCTCAACATCCAGGCCGTGAGAGCCAGGGACCGGAGGCTGGGATGCAGAAGAGCCCCTTCGTCCTGCGTGATGAGGGTCGGAAAACACTCCAATCTCCACGGTTCTTCGGAGGATAACTCCAGAAGAAGAGGGAACCAGATCTGACGCGGCCAAAAAGGAGCAATCAGAATCATGGTGCCTCGGTCTTGCTTGAGTTTCAACAAAGTCTTCCCCACCAGAGGAATGGGAGGATAAGCATACAGCAGGCCCTCCCCCCAATCCAGGAGGAAGGCATCCGATGCCAGTCTGCCGGGGGCCTGAAGCCTGGAACAGAACTGAGGGACTTTGTGGTTCACTCGAGATGCGAAGAGATCCACCAAGGGGGTGCCCCACGCTTGGAAGATCTGGCGCACCACTCTGGAGTTGAGCGACCACTCGTGAGGTTGCATAATCCGGCTCAGTCTGTCGGCCAGACTGTTGTTTACGCCTGCCAGATATGTGGCTTGGAGCACCATGCCGAGACGGCGAGCCCAGAGCCACATGCTGACGGCTTCCTGACACAGGGGGCGAGATCCGGTGCCCCCTGCTTGTTGACATAGTACATGGCAACCTGGTTGTCTGTCTGAATTTGGATAATTTGATGGGACAGCCGATCTCTGAAAGCCTTCAGAGTGTTCCAGATCGCTCGCAACTCCAGGAGATTGATCTGTAGACCGCGTTCCTGGAGGGACCAGCTTCCTTGGGTGTGAAGCCCATCGACATGAGCTCCCCATCCCAGGAGAGACGCATCCGTTGTCAGCACTTTTTGTGGCTGAGGAATTTGGAAAGGACGTCCCAGAGTCAAATTGGACCAGATTGTCCACCAATACAGGGATTCGAGAAAACTCGTGGACAGGTGGATCACGTCTTCTAGACCCCCAGCAGCCTGATACCACTGGGAGGCTAGGGTCCATTGAGCAGATCTCATGTGAAGACGGGCCATGGGAGTCACATGAACTGTGGAGGCCATGTGGCCCAGCAATCTCAACATCTGCCGAGCTGTGATCTGCTGGGACGCTCGCACCCGCGAGACGAGGGACAACAAGTTGTTGGCCCTCGTCTCTGGGAGATAGGTGCGAGCCGTCCGAGAATCCAGCAGAGCTCCTATGAATTCGAGTTTCTGCACTGGGAGAAGATGGGACTTTGGATAATTTATCACAAACCCCAGTAGCTCCAGGAGGCGAATAGTCATCTGCATGGACTGCAGGGCTCCTGCCTCGGATGTGTTCTTCACCAGCCAATCGTCGAGATATGGGAACACGTGCACCCCCAGCCTGCGAAGTGCCGCTGCTACCACAGCTAGGCACTTTGTGAACACCCTGGGCGCAGAGGCGAGCCCAAAGGGTAGCACACAGTACTGGAAGTGGCGTGTGCCCAACTGAAATCGCAGATACTGTCTGTGAGCTGGCAGTATCGGGATGTGTGTGTAGGCATCCTTCAAGTCCAGAGAGCATAGCCAATCGTTTTGCTGAATCATGGGGAGAAGGGTGCCCAGGGAAAGCATCCTGAACTTTTCTTTTACGAGATATTTGTTCAGGGCCCTTAGGTCTAGGATGGGACGCATCCCCCCTGTTTTCTTTTCCACAAGGAAGTACCTGGAATAGAATCCCAGCCCTTCTTGCCCGGATGGCACGGGCTCGACCGCATTGGCGCTGAGAAGGGCGGAGAGTTCCTCTGCAAGTACCTGCCTGTGCTGGAAGCTGTAAGACTGAGCTCCCGGTGGACAATTTGGAGGTTTTGAGGCCAAATTGAGGGTGTGTCCTTGCCGGACTATTTGAAGAACCCACTGGTCGGAGGTTATGAGAGGCCACCTTTGGTGAAAAGCTTTCAACCTCCCCCCGACTGGCAGGTCGCCCGGCCCTGACACTTGGATGTCGGCTATGCTCTGCTGGAGCCAGTCAAAAGCTCGCCCCTTGCTTTTGCTGGGGAGCCGCGGGGCCTTGCTGAGGCGCACGCTGCTGACGAGAGCGAGCGCGCTGGGACTTAGCCTGGGCCGCAGGCTGTCGAGAAGGAGGATTGTACCTACGCTTACCAGAAGCATAGGGAACAGTCTTCCTTCCCCCAAAAAATCTTCTACCTCTAGAGGTAGATGCTGAAGGCTGCCGGCGGGAGAACTTGTCGAATGCGGTGTCCCGCTGGTGGAGATGCTCTACCACCTGTTCGACCTTCTCTCCAAAAATGTTATCCGCACGGCAAGGCGAGTCCGCAATCCGCTGCTGGAGTCTATTCTCCAGGTCGGCGGCACGCAGCCATGAGAGCCTGCGCATCACCACACCTTGAGCAGCGGCCCTGGACGCAACATCAAAGGTGTCATACACCCCTCTGGCCAGGAATTTTCTGCACGCCTTCAGCTGCCTGACCACCTCCTGAAAAGGCTTGGCCTGCTCAGGGGGAAGAGCATCAACCAAGCCCGCCAACTGCCTCACATTGTTCCGCATATGTATGCTCGTGTAGAGCTGGTACGACTGAATTTTGGCCACGAGCATAGAAGAATGGTAGGCCTTCCTCCCAAAGGAGTCTAAGGTTCTAGGGTCTTTGCCCGGGGGCGCCGAAGCATGCTCCCTAGAACTCTTAGCCTTCTTTAGGGCCAAATCCACAACTCCAGAGTCATGAGGCAACTGGGTGCGCATCAGCTCTGGGTCCCCATGGATCCGGTACTGGGACTCGATCTTCTTGGGAATGTGGGGATTACTTAGTGGCTTGGTCCAGTTCGCAAGCAATGTCTTTTTTAGGACATGGTGCAAGGGAACAGTGGACGCTTCCTTAGGTGGAGAAGGATAGTCCAGGAGCTCAAACATTTCAGCCCTGGGCTCGTCCTCCACAACCACCGGGAAGGGGATGGCTGTAGACATCTCCCGGACAAAGGAAGCGAAAGACAGACTCTCAGGAGGAGAAAGCTGCCTTTCAGGAGAGGGAGTAGGATCAGAAGGAAGACCCTCAGACTCCTCGTCAGAGAAATATCTGGGGTCTTCCTCTTCCTCCCACGAGGCCTCACCCTCGGTGTCAGACACAAGTTCACGAACCTGTGTCTGCAACCTCGCCCGGCTCGACTCCGTGGAGCCACGTCCACGATGGGGGCGTCGAGAGGTAGACTCCCTCGCCCGCATCGGCGAAGCTCCCTCCGCCGACGTAGTCGGGGAGCCCTCCTGGGAGGTGGCCGCAGTCGGCACCGCACGCGGTACCGACGTCGCGGACCTCACCCCGGGCGATGGGCCAGCCGGCGCCACGCTCGACGGTACCGGAGGCGCAAGCACCGCCGGTACCGGAGGGGAAGGGCGCAACAGCTCTCCCAGAATCTCTGGGAGAACGGCCCGGAGGCTCTCGTTCAGAGCGGCTGCAGAGAAAGGCAAAGAGGTCGATGCAGGCGTCGACGTCAGAACCTGTTCCGGGCGAGGAGGCTGTTCCGGGCTGTCCAGAGTGGAGCGCATCGACACCTCCTGAACAGAGGGTGAGCGGTCCTCTCGGTGCCGATGCCTGCTGGGTGCCGACTCCCTCGGCGACCCAGAGCTCTCGGTGCCGACGCGGGGAGGAGACCGGTGTCGATGCTTCTTCGACTTCTTCCGAAGCATGTCACCGGAGCTCCCCGGCACCGACGAGGAGGACGTAGAATCCAGCCGTCGCTTCCTCAGGGCCGAGGCCGAAGGAGGTCGGTCTCGTGGGGGCTGTACCGCAGGAGCCCTCAGGGTAGGAGGAGACCCACCCGAAGGCTCACCGCCACCAGCAGGGGAATGGACAGCCCTCACCTGCACTCCTGACGATGCACCACCGTCCGACGACATCAGCAGACGAGGTCCCGGTACCACCGACGTCGATGCAGTCGCCCGATACCTTGGCGCCGATGCAGAGGCCCGATGCCTCGATGCACTCGATACAGTGGCGGCCGAGGAAGATGGTCTGGACGCTGACGACGTCGATGCACTCGAAGATCCCGGTGCCGATGCCGACGAAGAGCCCGAGAACAACACGTTCCACTGGGCTAATCTCGCTACCTGAGTCCGCCTTTGAAGCAGGGAACACAGAGTACAGTTCTGAGGGCGGTGCTCGGCCCCCAGACACTGAAGACACGACGAGTGTCTATCAGTGAGCGAGATTACCCGGGCGCACTGGGTGCACTTCTTGAAGCCGCTGGAAGGCTTCGATGTCATGGGCGGAAAAATCACGCCGGCGAAATCAAAATCCGAAATGACGGAAAAAGAGCACCAAAAAATTTAGAAGGGAGAAAATCTCGACCGAGGCCGAAAAGAGGCCTACCCCGACGACGAAAGAAAACTTATCGGGGCAAAAAGCTGGAAGTACGGGAAGGGGTGGTCTGAAACCCGGGGGGGGGGGGGGTCCGAAGCGCTTCCCAACACTTTAAAGACTTTTTCCGAAGAAAAAACATGTCAAAAATAAATTTGGACGCGCGAGGTCGACTTTCCGGGGCTCGACACGGCGAAACACGACCGTACCGAGTGCGGACAAAAGAAGACTGGCCGGCTCGAGCCGGTTTCGGGTGGGAAGACGGCCGCGCATGCGCGGTGCGCGCGGGCGCGCAAGGACTAGCAAAGGACTTTGCTAGAGAAGTTTCCGATTGGAGGGGCTGCCGTGGACGTCACCCATCAGTGAGAACAAGCAGCCTGCTTGTCCTCGGAGAAATTTATATTACACTGCTTACTGAATCACTTCTAACACATCAGTGGCGTGCCAAGGGGGGGCGGTGGGGGCGGTCCGCCCCGGGTGCACGCCGCTGGGGGGGGGGGGGTGCTGCGCGCCTGTCGGCTCTTCGTTTTCATGCTCCCTTTGCCCCGGAAATGGTTACTTCCTGTTCCGGGGCAGAGGGAGCATGAAAACGAACAGCCGGCAGGTGCGCGGTACCCCCCCCCCTCAGCGGCATGCACCCGGGGGGGGGGGTCCTTTTGCCGGGGGATCAGGGGTTCTTCCGCCGGGGGGGGGGGGGTCGCGCTGTTCCGGGGGGGGGGGGGGGGGGGCGCTGCACCCGGGGGGCAGGGCGCATCGGCGATCCGCCCAGGGTGTCAGCCCCCCTAGGTACGCCACTGTAACACATATAGAGGGTGTCTGCTGGGGGCGGGGCATCTGATGGAAGAGGACTTTCCTTGCTGGGGGATTTGGGGGATTTTATACAGCGGGGGGGCGAGGGGTTAAAGGCAAGGAGGTTTAATTTATGTGACAAGGCTGAAGACGTCTCTCTCATGCAACTGCAATATTGATACTCAAAATAATTAAACCTTGCATAGGCAGTCCGTTATTTCTAATAAGCGTTTGCTATTGTTTTGGGTGACTCAATATGGTAGCAAGCTTTGCCTACTGGCTTCAGGCCAGATAATGGGCCAAGCACACTCCCACCGTCTCCTGTCAATTAAACCTTCTTTTGGAGGGGAACTATGTCTGGGAAGACAGACTTCAAACTTGATAGCTGTCCCTTCAGACAGCCGCTTCTGTGTCCCTGGGGTCAGGTTTAAATTCTGATGTCTACATTTTTTCACATCAACGTGGATCCCACTTGTAAGATGGAATCTATGTTGAATGTGTTCATCCCACCCAAACCACTCCCTCTCCCGGTACCACGCCTCTTGGTAAAAGTGGTGAGCATCCCCTCATGTAACTAGCCCCCTTTCTAGGATAGCATTTATGTGTGAATAACAATCTATACACAGAAATGGTGCCATTTACACATGGGGATCCTTCTAAAATAAGGACCATAATGTCTACAATTTCTGGTATTTAAAGATTTCTAATTAATTCACATTTTTTGTATTTTAAAATGTTTGAAAAAGCATCAACAACTAAATACCTATGAACCTTATCCCTCTATCTATTCTGAGCCTCCTTCCTTCAAACCATAGCTTTTGTGGTAAAATTTCATGCAAAGACAGCCTGCCTGCAAATGCTGAATGGTAAAACCCATCACGTCCAGGTGACTTTCACAGTATTCTCTTTCCTTTCTGTCATTTAGGAGGGTGTTTTTCTGGACCCTTGAGCTATGTTTTACGTGATAGCACGGTTGCTTTAAGTTACTTCCTTTCATCACTGTGATCCATTTATCTGCTGCTGTGGTGATATCGAGAGTAGGTGTCATCCACAGTTCTTTTTTGTTTTGCTGGTGTTAGGATGACATGTTTTTAAAACAGACATGAAAAAAACCCCCCAGATAAGGTCTTAATAGAAAACAGTGAAAGGGGCAAGGATATTGAAAGAGTAAGCCATCATGTTTTTTTGTGCAGACTGTCAGCAAACTCAACTTCCAGCAGAGGCTGCTAGATACCAAGCAAAGCCCAGCGGCGGCCAGCTATAGAAGAAAGAAGCAGCATTTCTCAAGCTTATAGCTAGAGAGGAGTGTTCCAGGATCAGATTCCAAAATGTCTAATTCATGGGACCCTCTGCAGTGATGCACTGTTTACCCTCTAAATGCAACTAACTTTCTCAGGAAAAATTCATCAGATTTAGAGACAAAGACGGGGTAAGAGACTCTCTTTTCTCAGGCTGATGTTACTAAGCGTCTGCTGCCAGAACGTTGCAGAATACAAACTCACATTGAGGCCAAGTGGTATCACTCTATCTTATGTCAAATCACTTCATTACATGCCCTCCTCGTCATTTCCCTCTTGCAAGAAACTGCTGTCTTAATCTCACCTTGATTGGGGATAGTCACAATGACAGTATTTTATAACCGGTGCTTAGGTTAATAGGACAGGAAGAAATCTATTTTATAAAGACACAGAGAGCGGCATTTTCGATGACGTTTAAGTCAGACTTTGGATGTTTTGCGCTAAACTTCCCAAATCCAAATAGCAAATGTAACCATTTTTGAAAAAGCAAAATGTCTATTTTTTTTTAAAATACAGTTTGTAACAAGGTTTTGTGTTCTGTGCATTTATCTTTTCAGGCCATTTTCAGGGGGGAAAAAATGCACAAGTGAAAAATGTAGAAAATCAAGCCATTGAGATGTAGGAGGGGCCAGCATTTTTAGTAGACTGGTCTCCTAGACATCCCAGGCGACCAATGGGGCACCCTAGAAAGAACAGCTGTGGACTTCATATATACAGGTATATATCTCACTACTGCTCACTTATCTTGTCTGCTGAGCCCCCCAAAACCCACTACCCCCAACTGTACTCCACTACAATAGCCCTTATGGGTGAAGGGGGCAACTATATGTGGGTACAGTGGGTTTCTGGTGAGTTTTGGAGGGCTCACAGTTTCCACCACAAGTGTAACAGGTAGGGGAAGGTATGGGCCTGGGTCCACCTGTCTACAGTGTACTGCACCCACCACTACATTATTCCAGGGACCTGCACTCTGCTCTAATGGACCTGGCTATAACATCTGAGGCTGTCATAGAGGTTGGTAAGTACTATTTTTATTCAGAGTTTTTGGGAGATCTTAACATACACCCTGAAGATACTAACAGGCTTATTTTTGAAAGAGAAGGACGCCCATCTTTCAACACAAATCAGAAGATGGGCGTCCTTCTCACAGGATCGCCCAAATCGGCATAATCAAAAGCCAATTTTGGCCGTTCCCAACTGCTTTCCGTCACGGGGACAACCAAAGTTCATGGGGGCGTGCCGGAGGCGTCGCAAAGGTGGGTCTTGGGCGTGCCTAACACATGGGTGTCCTCGACCCATAATTGAAAAAAAGGGCGTCCCTGATGAACACTTGGATGACTTTACCTGGTCCTGTTTTTCTTACGACCAAGCCACAAAAAGTTGCCCGAACTGACCAGATGACCACCGGAGGGAATCGGGGATGACCTCCCCTTACTCCCCCAGTGGTCACTAACCCCCTCCCACCCTCAAAAAAATCTTTCCAAATATTTTGTGCCAGCCTCTATGCCAGCCTCAAATGTCATACTCAGGTCCATCGCAGCAGTATGCAGGTCCCTGGAGCAGTTTTAGTGGGTGCAGTGCACTTCAGGCAGGCGGACCCAGGCCCATCCCTCCCCTACCTGTTACACTTGTGGTGGTAAATGTGAGCCCTCCAAAACTCACCAGAAACCCACTGGACCCACATCTAGGTGCCCCCCTTCACCCATAAGGGCTATGGTAGTGGTGTACAGTAGTGGGTTTTGGGGGGCTCAGCACACAAGGTAAGGGAGCTACAGTGGTGGAAATAAGTATTTGATCCCTTGCTGATTTTGTAAGTTTGCCCACTGACAAAGACATGAGCAGCCCATAATTGAAGGGTAGGTTATTGGTAACAGTGAGAGATAGCACATCACAAATTAAATCCGGAAAATCACATTGTGGAAAGTATATGAATTTATTTGCATTCTGCAGAGGGAAATAAGTATTTGATCCCCCACCAACCAGTAAGAGATCTGGCCCCTACAGACCAGGTAGATGCTCCAAATCAACTCGTTACCTGCATGACAGACAGCTGTCGGCAATGGTCACCTGTATGAAAGACACCTGTCCACAGACTCAGTGAATCAGTCAGACTCTAACCTCTACAAAATGGCCAAGAGCAAGGAGCTGTCTAAGGATGTCAGGGACAAGATCATACACCTGCACAAGGCTGGAATGGGCTACAAAACCATCAGTAAGACGCTGGGCGAGAAGGAGACAACTGTTGGTGCCATAGTAAGAAAATGGAAGAAGTACAAAATGACTGTCAAACGACAAAGATCTGGGGCTCCACGCAAAATCTCACCTCGTGGGGTATCCTTGATCATGAGGAAGGTTAGAAATCAGCCTACAACTACAAGGGGGGAACTTGTCAATGATCTCAAGGCAGCTGGGACCACTGTCACCACGAAAACCATTGGTAACACATTACGACATAACGGATTGCAATCCTGCAGTGCCCGCAAGGTCCCCCTGCTCCGGAAGGCACATGTGACGGCCCGTCTGAAGTTTGCCAGTGAACACCTGGATGATGCCGAGAGTGATTGGGAGAAGGTGCTGTGGTCAGATGAGACAAAAATTGAGCTCTTTGGCATGAACTCAACTCGCCGTGTTTGGAGGAAGAGAAATGCTGCCTATGACCCAAAGAACACCGTCCCCACTGTCAAGCATGGAGGTGGAAATGTTATGTTTTGGGGGTGTTTCTCTGCTAAGGGCACAGGACTACTTCACCGCATCAATGGGAGAATGGATGGGGCCATGTACCGTACAATTCTGAGTGACAACCTCCTTCCCTCCGCCAGGGCCTTAAAAATGGGTCGTGGCTGGGTCTTCCAGCACGACAATGACCCAAAACATACAGCCAAGGCAACAAAGGAGTGGCTCAGGAAGAAGCACATTAGGGTCATGGAGTGGCCTAGCCAGTCACCAGACCTTAATCCCATTGAAAACTTATGGAGGGAGCTGAAGCTGCGAGTTGCCAAGCGACAGCCCAGAACTCTTAATGATTTAGAGATGATCTGCAAAGAGGAGTGGACCAAAATTCCTCCTGACATGTGTGCAAACCTCATCATCAACTACAGAAGACGTCTGACCGCTGTGCTTGCCAACAAGGGTTTGCCACCAAGTATTAGGTCTTGTTTGCCAGAGGGATCAAATACTTATTTCCCTCTGCAGAATGCAAATAAATTCATATACTTTCCACAATGTGATTTTCCGAATTTAATTTGTGATGTGCTATCTCTCACTGTTACCAATAACCTACCCTTCAATTATGGGCTGCTCATGTCTTTGTCAGTGGGCAAACTTACAAAATCAGCAAGGGATCAAATACTTATTTCCACCACTGTATGTACCTGGGAGCAATTTATGAAGTCCACTGCAGTGCCCCCTAGGGTGCTCGGTTGGTGTCCTGGCATATCAGGGGGACCAGTGCACTACGAATGCTGGATCCTCCCACGACCAAAAGGCTTGCATTTGGTTGTTTCTGAGATGGGCGTCCTTGGTTTCCATTATCGCCGAAAATCAGAAACGACCAAGTCTAGGGATGACCATCTCTAAGGACGACCTGAATTTCAGGATTTGGGCGTTCCCGACTGTATTATCGAAGCGCCTGGTTACAAAACGAAAGATGGACGTACATCTTGTTTCGATAATACGGGTTTCCCCGCCCCTTCACCGGGACGTTTTGCGAGGACGTCCTCAGCAAAACTTGGGCGTCCCTTTCGATTATGCCTCTCCACGGTGCTTTTTACCACAAATTTCTTACATTTCATTTCTGATTGCGATTTGTTTCAACATGTTACTGAGTGTACTCACGTCAGAGGGTGCAATCTTGATTCAGTGCTCTTAATGCAGGAACTACATTCTTCAAATTTGTCCATTACATTGGACTGATCATTATATGCTTTCTATTTTCCCAATATACTCAGCTATCTCAATGTCACCTGCACATAGTATCTACTCCTATAAAGATTTGTGTCATCTAACACAGGAACTCTTTCAAGAACATTTTGAATTGAATATTGAAACTTTCTCGGCTCTTCCCCCCGATGAGAAGGCTGAACTCGGGAGTACTGATCTTTCCTCAACCTTTAATACTTTAACTCTCCTTAAGTCACAAGCACGTAACCTGCAGAGGAAAAGTGACCCTTGGTTTAGTCAAGATCTAGCATTCATGAAACAGCAACTTAGGAATAGTGAGCATGTTTGGAGATGTCATCATACTAAATCATTGGAAACATACAAAGATCTTTCTATACAATATAAAAAGGCAATTTTGATGGCATTGGGATATTCAGGTCAGAATGGCCACAGTCCCCCCAGTATTTCACAACAGGCTCTGCTGAAATGACCTTCAAAATTAGTAATTGTTCCCCTATGTATTTACTGCCTAATTCTTATGTAATAGTAATTGATTCTTTACATTAAACTGATTGCACATTCTTATGGCATTCAGTACTGTACGATAGGTCCATCTGAGCCATTAGTATGAGTTCAGGACCTACTGTATGAAATATTATAAATGAATTAATATATTCTTTAAACAGGAAAATTTATAGAAAATCTTACAGGATTATAGCTCCAAGTGCTCTTCATGTAATTTAACTTAATTTATTTTAATGTTCAAATTTATAGCCATATTTTTCAAAGGGCCTCATTTACTAATGTGAGCTAATGAGTTGCCACAAGATGATGTGTCGTCCTCATTGGGCCCCTGTTCCTCCGCTCCGGCTCTCTCCTCCCTCACGTCCTGGACCCAGACTCACAATTAAACTGCTGCGCTGCCGGTGTGCACTACTGCACACTTTCTTCTCCTCCATGGGTGCCAGGTCCCCGTCCTGATGGTCTGCTCTCTGATACTCATAGAGCTCAGCAAGATCATCAGGGACCAAATTTGACCAACAGGATTGGCGAAGGGAAAACTCCACCAACCTGCGGGCCCCTGCAGGAAAACAGCTCAAAAAATCGCTACCCGCGGCTTTTGCATTTTTTCCGGCGGGGGCTCGCTGGAAACCACCCGATTCTGCGGTTTTACCGCAGAGTTGGCAACTTTGCTCATGCTGCAGGGTTGGTTGGGATAAAGCCAGATACAGTGCTAGGAAGGTAAGTGTGGCAGGGTCCAACTTTGGTTAGCTGAGAAGATGTTGTCACTCTGACTAGTGGGGAGGGGGGAAGAGAGAGTTTGGATACTTAAACTGTCAAATCCTGTCATTTTTAAAGGCAATTAATTTGTTGTGTGTGCAAGTATAGATGTTAAATTATACGGTTCTCTGTTTTGTCGAGAAGCATACACTGTTATGGCTCAAAACCCCTCTGTTCACCAATGATCTCAAAATCTAACCATTACTGTTTCCAAGATGATATACTTTCTGGGAAACATGAGCCAATGTAGGCTGCACTATAAGTTTTCACTGAGTTTTGGTCAAAATATTGTTGCTTTATCCAAATTTTCCATTTCAGAACCCCGGCCATCAGAAAGCAGTTTTTCTGTTTCACCCACTATGACTAATATCATAACAGTTCATTCATTCAGTGCCACATCCAGCCATGACAAGCCCCAGTCATTTTTCCAGCCCTCTGTGCCAAAGCTTGCAGAAACTCTCCCACGTGTTATACCACAGTGTTTCTTAGATTTCTCTCTCTCTCTCCCTGTAAGTTGCTGAACTCCACAAATGAAATCCAGAACAATATTTTATTTGTGAGCCACTGAGTTGTTGCTTCATGTACAAGGCTGGTTGTTTCCTTAATCAAAAGATAATGACTGCACACACCATCTCACTACCTGCCTCAGCCTTCAGCGCCCTCCCACACAATCCTCCTGATATTCCTGCACCAGGCACACAAGGGATGTGTGGACTTTGCACGGAAGTAGTACAAAAGGTTGTACATAAGAACAGACATGATGCAAGTTGAACTTCAGTCTAGGGCAATTTTTCAACTTCATCCTTCGCAAAGTGGACATCTAGTTCCCCTGGGCATTATCACTGTTAAAAGCTTTATAACAATGATGGCTCGGGAGCCATGTGTGCTGCATACCGCTAAGAAGATCAGATATACCACTGTTTAAACACTCCTGGAAATGTTTATTTTCAGGGGCTGTACGCTGCAGACATCAAGCACATTCCTGGCGCACTCTTGTTTTCTATTTCAGTTTCTTGAAATAGGCAGAATTTAGAAAACAAACGAGCATACTAAAACTATGGCAAAAGTCCAGAAGTTGCTAAAGCCATTTGTGAGAACTCCCTGCAGAGAACCAGGCTGCACTCATTTAATACACAATGCATAAGGTCATGCAGGGCCAAGATGCTAAATGGATCCGGGGAGGGGGGAGGAGGGAACGGACCATTTTCTTTATCTTTCCAAAAATACAAAGGAGGAGTACCTAGTGGTCAAGGCAGCAAGTTGTGCATGAGAGAAGACTGGATTCAAATTCTGTTTCTCTCACAGCTGCTCCTTATGATCTTGGGCGAGTCACTTAACTAACTCTCCATTGCCTCAGGTATCCTATATAATAAAACTCACCCTCAACGTTCTGAGGACACTGACGTCAGTGTCACTTCCTGCGGGCATTTCCTTCGGGTTCGAAGGGTTCGTGGTGGTAAAGCCACCGAAATCACTGTGTCTGGGCCTCGCCCTCGCGTCAAACGTGATGACGTCAAGGGCGGAGCAATGGCGTCAAACATCGAGGGTGGAGCAATGGCGTCAGTGGATGAAGGTGGCGTGCGTTGACGAGGTGCGGAGCAATGGCGGTGAGTGGCTTCACTACGCCGAAGGGGTGGGTAGGGAAGGGGGTTCGGCAGGAAAACCTTGTTAGCGCCTGTTTCATTTGCTCCAGAAATGGGCATGTTTTACTAGTAATATTAGATTTTTAGTCTTCTAGAGACAGGGAAATACTTATTGTACCTGAATATACCTTACCTTGAGTAACTACTGAAAAAGGTGTGAGCTAAATCCAAATCTTAGACTATTGTCTTCATCCATAAAGCAAAATAACTTATAAAAATGAACTAGACGACTTCTTGACCAGTACAAGTGATCCATTAAAACAGAAAATAACAGTAGCTTCAAATCATGAGCCAAAGACCAAGAAGCCCATTGTATACCTATGGGCTTCTTAGCACTTAGCGCACAGTAATGGTGAGCATGCTCTAAATCCACTGAACCACTGAAAACTGATCCTGGCTGCCTATTGGTCTCTTAGCCTCAGACTCCACCTTCTAGTCACTTTTAGAACATTGTCAGTAAATTATTTATTTCCTGCTGGAGAACTGTTCAATTTGCTAAAAGGGCACCTCTGAATTTTTTTCTGTTTTGCCTTCCCATAATGTGCTATCCCCGGGATTCTATACATCACGCTGAGATTTCCGAGCGGAAATCAAAGCGTATTCCATAACAATACCCATAACTTAATTAGTTAACAAGCTAATCAGTGCTGATACTTGGATGTTAACAACCCCTTATCAGCACTAACTGGCATTAATTAGAATTAATGCGCACTACTTGCTAAGCGTGTTCTATAACATGGTGCGCGTAAATATCAGTCGCATGGTTGAAAAGTGGACATAGTTATGGGAGTAGAATGGGCAGGTCGTGGGCATTTCTAATATCTATGCCTGTTGTTATAGAATACACCTGCTCCGCACCTAATTTAGGCATCAGGATTTACACCAGGTTTTACTTGACAATGACTAAATTTAGTCACGTGGACCGGCACTTGGTGAATTCAATAAACTGTGCAGAAATTTAGGCTTATTCTATAAAGTACGCCTAAATTAAAGCATACTTTACAGAATACACCTAAGCAAATTTCATTTCGACGCTGAATTACATTTTCACATGATATATGGAATCTACAGCCAGATGCACTAAACTTAACGAACCAAATAACGAGTCAATTACAAGTCATTAAGAGGAAGTAGATTACCCTGGCATGCACTAAAAGCCATTTTCCGACGGCGGTAGCAGCTAACAAAAACGGAATGCAAACGAGTAAACAACAATAGTAATGTGTCCTTTATGTGTTTCCTGATGTATTGCACTCACCGTTTACTCGTTGTACTTATCTGATTTATCTGATATAGATACTGACATAACAAGCTTTAACTGTCTGGTTGGAAAAGCATGGAGCTAAATGATGATGGTGGTTATTTTCTACCATAGATCACTGTTTCTGCTGGTTATTAATTATTAGAGTCAATAAATAAATATTTAATCACTCACAGAGACAAGGTCAGCATTTGCAAAGAAAATGAAGGTTCCCATTCATTAAGCCACTTTTGGTTGCTGGCCAGTATCAAGTGCGCTCTGCCCTGTCATGGGGCTTCAGTAGCAATGATAAATACTGTGCTTCTAATGAAAGGGCCAAGCGCTTACTTTTGGCAGGAAACCTTTTCCAAATTATCACTATGTTGACCTTTAAAGCTGTGCTCAAATTGCTCCAAATTTGTAACATGATTGGTACCACAGTATAGATTCTTAAAGATTTTAGGATGGTTGTCTTGTACACAACAAAATCTGCCAATGCTAACCCTGTGTTGGAGCCAGATTTTGGTATCATAGGCAAGAACCTACAGCACCAAATTCAAAGGTAGCATGATCCCATTTGGGCCTGCTGACAGCACAGTGCTAAATAAAGCATCAGTTTGTGATCTCAGGCAATGCTCACAGCAGCAATAAAAAGAAAAGTCAATACAATTTTCCTGGGTTTCTTGATGACAGAAAGTTAATGTGGGTGTGGGTATGGGTGTTGTGGGGGAGGGGGAGGTCCACTGCAGGAAAGATGAGGGCTTGCTGTTCACAGGCCCATCCCGCAGTGATTTATTTTCTGTTGTTGCTGTGGGCATCTCTGAAGATCACCATGAGGTGACGGACAACCTGGGATGGGCATAATGAGGGAACCCCCTCCCCACACACATACAACTCTACATCCAGGACGCCAAATCGAGGGCATCTCTAGATATAGCATCTATAGCGCCCTGCTCTGCATGTGTGTTCTTGACCTTTCATTGCATCTATCACTGGTGCATTTCATCCTCTGTTCAACAGCTAAGACCTTGCTGAGGTGAGGGTGGTTACAGGGTCCAGCCAATTTAGAAGCTTACAGATCTGTGCTGCTGCAGTCTGCATGTAGTGCCTAGTGACACACACACAAACGCCATTGCAGGCACTAGAGCGGGAAGTACATAAAGTAAGGCAGGGGTCAGCATCACTTTTGGGCTTGCAACATCTACTTGGAAGATGCTAGCATGCTAAACCAGCAAAACAGCTTTAGTCTTTTCCTCAAATCTTATTCTCCCCCTTTCTCTCTGGCTATATTCCTTCCTGCAATCCATGGCACCTAGCGGCTGGTGATTAGGAGGCTCGATGATAGGATGAAAATGCACCTCCTGCCCACATTAGCCCCATTCTATCCCAGTTGCTGGAAGTGGGGCTGGCTTCCTGAGGGCAGCACGTGCTGCTGATAAAGAACAGGGCTGATAACCCCTTAAGGAAGCTCTGAGTCAGGGGGCACAGAGCACCACCAGAGCTACAGCTGTTCCTGCTGAGCAGTAAGGAGCAGACTGGGGACTTGAGCTTACTCAATCATAGTACACAACCCTATGCCAGAAAATTCAATTCATTACTTTACCCTGTCCTCGGGACACATCCAGCTAGTCAGTTTTTCAGGATATCCCCAGTGAATAGAATGAGATAGTTTTGTGCACAATGGAGGTAATATATGCAAATTTGTCTCATGCATAGTCAGTGTGGATATCCTGAAAACCTGATTGGCTGGGTGTGTCCCGAGGACTGGATTGAGAAATACTGCTCTACTATATGACTTTGGGCAAACTTTGATTAGCAGATGGAGCCACGATTGTAAGGCAGAAGGGTGAAGCAGGAAGACGTGGCAGAGGACTCTGAGTGTCTCTGGAGTACCTGCAACAATGAAGAACTGCCAGGACCGACAGCTCCAGTCCTCCTGTGGGGCAGTTTCTGTGCATCGCTTGGAAAATAGTTGTGCGTTGCTTGGAATGCACATTTGAATGCTTAATACCTCATTTAAATAGATTAGCATAGGATTCATGTTCTCTGCTGCCCCACATGGTAAAAAGCCCGCAGAGTCCCTTTCTGCATTTCCCATGAATAACATGCTCGCTAAACCGGCTGGAACTGGTCTAGAAAGCATGTTGCTGGCTTGGTCAGTTTGATGTATCTCCCCCTTAAATACTTAGATTTAGGAGGGGCCAAGGCATTCTGGGGGCGGAGCCAACATTTATCCAGATAGCAGCTATTTTCAGCCACTATCCAGATAAAATAATCCATTTAAAGGGAACCATTCAGAGATCAGTGCTAATTTTAAATGGATAAGTTATCTGTTTAAGTTTAAGACTGCATATTCTGCAGACCTATTTCAAAAGCCAGGATCGCAGAATGCCAGATATAATAAGCACAGGCAGATAAAATATTCACTTGTCTTTATATAGTGGTCATGGCTCTGACATCGTCCCCAGTGCTTAAAGTAACTTCTTTGGAAACTTAATGTTCCTTATGGAGCTCCAATCTGAAACTTTCTCATTCCCTCCTCCACATTCAGTGCTTTCTGTTCATCTGCCGTCCCCACCCATTACAACAGTGACTCAGCAGAGCATGTTCTGTACCCTGGCCACCAGCCTGAGGTTCCTCCTTCCCTCGGCAGCCTTCAGGATGACTCAGTGTGTCATTTTTGCTGCCACGGATCTTATTCCTTTCAGTAACACCCACATTTGGAAAAACTGGTACATTACAAACCCCAGGTTATTTTCAAATAAAAGCCGAGGTCCCATGGAGTTAGATAGCCCACTTAACCACCCAAGTGACTCATCAAAAAGAAAGTGCCAGCATGGACGCTCTTAAAAAAAACAAGAGCTAAGTCCATCTTTTATAAACTACCTTTCTGTATGCTAAGCAACCCAGCCAAAACAGTGCAGGCAAATAACAAGCCGTTAATACACAACTCAATGAAAAACACAAAATAATCATAAGGCTAAGCTCTCCTTTACCCTCCTGTACTCTTTAATCACTCCTTTCTTCAAACCACTTCCTCCTTACCCAAACCTCAACCATACTCCTCCTACCGCTCACCCACCCCTGTTTCATATATCTTGTCCCAAGACTCACCCATCAATAATTTTAACCCTCCCTAACTATCCCCTCCAATGGCTCTGTAAGAATCCTTTCATCTGTGTTTGATTTAAGCAAAAAACAACAAAATATAGGGCTTGATTGAATACTGGCAACAGATCCAAACTTTATCCAAATGCACAAGCATAGGAATTTTGTGCTCAGGTATGTATGTGCCAGCTTCAAGGTGACATTTCACCTGCTAACAAAAACTAACCGCCACAAAAAGTCACAATGATTCTGTGTGTAATCTTCTGCATGGGATGAAGGGGATGGGGGCGTTTTCCTCTACAAATACACACAATTGATGTATGGAGATATCTCAAAAGCACTGCATGTGATACAATTTAATACTGAAGAACTGATGTAAAGCAGACAATAAATTCACACTGCCCTCAAGAGATCGATTTGGAACTTCCTGAAATTTTCCTCCTGAAAACAGCATCCCACAAACTCTATAAATTCACAAAAAATTGCACATGCAAATTTGGGCATACATCCAATTTGCGCACGTAATGTAATTAAATAACAAGCAATAATTACCTTGTTAAAAAGCAATAATTGGCAGTAATTAAATTTAATTGAAAAGTACATGCATAAATGTAGGCACGGGATCCATACCTAAATTTTACGTGCGAGTTCAAAAGTGGGAGGGTCATGGGTAGAATGAGCGCTTTCCTAAAATTAATGTGTGTAGTTACAGAATAAGAGGGAAACATGTCTAATTTAGGCGCAAAGATTTGCACCACATTTCAGTTGATTTCTGCTGATGCAAATGACAGTACCTAAAGTTAGGCGTGATTCCTGGGCATAATAAACTGCACCTAACTTTAAGCACGGCTTATAGAATAGTGCTTTTCTCGGTGCCGATTTTTTTTGGCGCCATTTATAGAATACACCCCTGTATGTACCACCTACATGTCTTTAGGAGGCTGCGACCCACTTTCAGTTGAATATTACAAAGAAAGGCTTTAAGGAGAACCTCTGTTCTAAGCAGACCTCTAGAAAAAGCCTCTCCTCCCTAAGAAAAGTGAGCAGTGAACTACACTTAGGGGCCCTTTTATTAAGCTGTGGTAGGGCCCTATGCGCATGCAGCATGCGCCAAAACAAGACTACCGCCAGGCTAGCATGCCCCCTGGCAGTAATAGATTTGGCACACACGCATTCTGGTGGTAGAAATGATTTTATTTTATACTGCACACGACATTTCTGCCAGTATTCGGCAGTTGGTGCATACTGAACAGTTACCGCGCATGCAGCACGAGCGCTTACCACTAGATCAATGGGTAGCGGTAAGCGCTCAGGCTGTACATAGGCGCACGCTAGGTTTTTTTTTAGCGCAGGCTCATTTCTCGGCCCATTAAAAAAATGCCCTTTTTCTCAGACACGGTAAAAAAATGTCCCGGCGCACGCCAAAAACACGCACCCGCATTACTGCAGATCACTTTTTACCTCGGCTTAGTAAAAAGATCTCTTAAGTATTTACGGTATAAGGATGGTTGACATGGAGAAACTGCAGAATAACTGGAGAAACTACAGCATGAAAGTATGACAAATGCTGTGTCTGACTGCCAATGCACATACTCCCATCGCACAGCAATGTGTTTACACATAGCTTAGAAACCAGTCCCTTCCTTTACTAGGATGATGGAGAGCAACACTCAGTTGTGGTTTTCATACTTTCTTCAAGCTCAGTTTCTCTCAGATTACAATTCCATGAACCAGACTACTTGAAGAAGTCCTAATGCTCAGTGAGTGACACTCTATCGAATGCACAGAAACTGGGGATCTTCCTGGGCTCTTGGCTGGTCTCTTTTACAGGTCAGCCCAGAAAGCAGCAGGTTAAAACAAAAGGGGAAGTATGATGAATGTATGTGGGGGGGGGGGGGGGGGGGTTCAGTCTTGGCTCATTGCTAGATATGGTTTCCAGAATTACAGAAGATGAGTTTTACTGATCTATCTGAAGCTGAACCCAAAATAGCCAGTAATCACACTTCCAAAAATAACTGGTGCCTCTCCCCAGCATTCATACACACAGCTGTTTATCAGTGGCTTCAACTGTGCTGGTGCTGATGCCAATGATAGAAAGACATTTTGCTAGAAATAGAAATTCAAGTGGTAACAGAGGCTCAACCAACTATGTAAGAGATTACAAGACAATCATTCTCCAATGAAAGCACGGACTCTGCTTTAGCTTTCAATTAAATTCCAAAAAGCATCTCTTTCAAACAAGGCTCTGGCAGCTCTTCAACCAAACTCTTGACAGCTAACGCAGTTGAAGGGTTACAAAATGGCCTTTCCAGTCTACACAGAAGAACCTTTCAGCCAGAAATCATCAAGTTTTAATGATCTTCATACAGAAAAGATGTATCACAAATATTGTGCCAAGTGAACACATTTGTATCAGTAGTCTATACAGGATATAAGTTCTACAGGAAACTGACAACACTCTGGAACATATGCAGATAGAAATTACATATATGAAGGGGCAAAAGAGTATAGCAGTGGGAATATACTACCATCTACCTGGCCAAGGTGAAGAAACAGATGGTCAAATGCTTCTTCAGGCTAATAAAACTGGCAAAACAACAATTACAGATTTCAATTATTCCAATGTCAACTGGAGAAATGTCTCATCAAGACATGCTAGGGAGGTAAAGTTTCTAGATGCCTTTAATGATTATTTCATGGAGCAGGTGAGTCAAAGAACTGATAAGATGGGGAATTAATTTTAGCTAGTTCTCAGTGTGATATATTCTTTGGTACAAGAAGTAAATATAGCAGATTCTTTTGGCAATAGCAATCACAATTCAACCTAATTTGCCACAATCACTGGAGAGAAAATATTAGGAAAAACTACTGCCATAGCATTAAAAAAGGAGACTACAGTAAAATGAATTGAATGAGGCATGAAGTTTGTTTAAAAATACCCTCTTGGAAGCTCAACAAAATGTATTCCATGCATTAAAAAGGTAGAGATGACTGCCAACATGATTAAAAAGAACACTGGGGTAATTCTATAACTTGATGTCAAAAGTTAGGCAACGCCAATGCCAGGTGCTGAGCACCAACTCTGTAACTGCAGCTGTGTGCCAAGGTGCAGTTATAAAATACAGTACAGTCTCTTTAAATCCAATCTTCGCTAATCTGACCATCCAGCATATCTGACAGACTCCCCGATGTCATCACATTTATTTCTATTAAAAATCTTTGCTTTAGAACAATTTTTGAAAATTGGGAACTCTATGCTTTTGTTCATGCATTGTTTGAGGGGTTTATGCAGTGTTTTCCATATTATCCAACTTTTTACTTATCTGACAATGGGTCAGTCCTGAGACTGTACTGTAGCAGTGTAAACTTGATTTGATATGCCTATATTTAGGCATGACGATTTACACCAGGTCACAATAGCTGGCAAACATGGATCGTTTATCGTTAATTAAAACTTGGTAAACCCACCTTTTTTTACAAATGCATATCAAAGTGGATTACAATATAAAACAAAAATATTAAATTAGAAAAAGAATAGCATCATAAAACAGGATAGTAAGCAAACATTACAGTAGTTGACTGTAAGCACCCCTCCATCACAAAGAAACTCGAGGAAGTAGATGCTCAGATAGCTAAAGTTTTTCATATAACAGGCCCAGTAAAGACAAATTTGAAAAAAAAAATACTTCTGAAGACTAATCTTAAATTGAGCACGTGAAGACTCAGATTGTCGGAGGCATAGCGAAGGCGGGACTGGGGCGTGCTTAAGAGATGAGCGTCCTCGGCCGATAATGGAAAAAAGAAGGGCGTCCCAGACGAGCATTTGGTCGACTTTACTTGGTCCATTTTGTTTTCATGACCAAGCCTCAAAAAGGTGTAAGAACTGTGAGCAGGAGTCTAAAAAAAGAGCCCTGCTTCAAAATAAGCTGCCAGCCCCCCCCCCCCCCCCCCAAAAAAAAAATCAGCTATTTTCTGATCTCCTTAAACTAAAATATGGTATATTTTTCTTCTGAGAATTCTGTAGTACCTGGAGCACCCCTCTAAGCAAATGGAGAAGTAGCCTAATGGTTAGTGCAGTGGGCTTTGATCCTCGCAACCTGGGTTCAATTCCCATTGTAGCTCCTTGTGACCTTGGGCAAGTCACTTAACCCTCTATTGCCCCAGGGTGCAAAGACTTACATTGTGAGCCCTCTAGGGACACAGAAAGTACCTGCATATAATGTGTACAGCACTGCATACATCTAGTAGTGCTATATAAATGATTAGCAGTTAGTAGTAAGACATCTAGAACTCCTTACCTCAGCAGAATTGTTGCTGTTCTGAGGTGGCTGAACACCTGCACAGCCCTGGTTTCCACTGGAGTCAAAAACCTAAGAACCAAACAAAAAAAAAAAACATGAATAGGTTAACTAGCAGAGCAAGTTCTGGCCTTTCTTTACTAAACTGTATTAATGCATTAATTTGGGTTAAGCACGTGTGGGGCAATTATATAACTTGGCATCTCCGGGAAGGTGCATCGATGCAGCACGTTAAGTGCTAATTCTATAACAGCATCTGAGCCCCAAGATGCCGCTACAGAATAATAGCATAAACCTGAATAGGCGTGCCAACATTTAAGCCAGGGCGATGGCAGGTGTAAATGGGTGCGCCGAAGTGCGTCATGTGATGTGGGTAACATTGTATTCTATAAGTTACGTGCATATGTGGGAGACATGTCCCTCCCATGTGAATGTCCCTTTGCAGTTATGTGCTAAGACACTGGTTCCCAAACCTGGTCCTGGAGGCACCCCAGCAGTCAGGTTTTCAGGACATCCACAATGAATATTCATGCTACTAATCAAGGTTTACACTCTATAATTGGTCATACTCTAATACATAATAACACACCTACAACCGTTGAGAATATAAAAAATCCTTTAATTTTATTTATTTATAAGAAATTAACTCAAAGTCATTAAATTAAAAATTTTTTTTAATTAGTGTATGGAAAAAATAGTGTATGGAAATTTTTTTTTTATTTAATGACATTGAGTTAATTTCTTATAAATAAATAAAATTAAAGGGTTTTTTTGTATTCTCAACGGTTGTAGGTGTGTTACAATAAATATTCATGCGATAGATTTGCATGCAATGGAGGCAGTGTATGGAAATATCTCTCATGAATATTCACTAAGATATTTATGCACTATCTTATTGAATAGCACACAGTGCACTTACCACTTACCAGTGGCGTAGCTACATGGGGCCATGGGGGCCTGGGCCCCCATAGATTTGGCCCTGGACCCCCCTGCCAATGACCCTCTCGACCCCCCCTCCCGCCGCCAGCCCGCCGTCGCCATCGCCTAACTTTGCTGGCGGGGGACCCCAACCCCCGCCAGCCGAGGTCCGCTTCTTCCGGCGCAAGGCTTCGTTCTGTTTCTGTGAGTCTGACGTCCTGCACGTATGTGCAGGATGTCAGACTCACAGAAACGGAATGAAGCCATGCACCAGAAGAACAGGACCTCGGCTGGTGGGGGTTGGGGTCCCCCGCCAGCAAAGGTAGGCGACGGCGGGAGGGGGGGGGTCGAGAGGGTCGTCGGCAGGGGGTCCAGGGCCAAATCTCCCACCGAAGTCTGGCTACGCCCCTGGCACTTACGCACGCAACTGCCAATTTTGGTGCTTCTGACATGCTTAAGTGGCAGATACGTGTAGGTGCCTGGTTATGCCCAGTCTCATTTAAATTGCCTTTACTAGGAAACAGGGCAAAGTGGTGTAAGTACTAAAATAAATAAATAAATAAAGAAGAATACTATTTCAAATAGAAAAGAGATAACACAAATGCCAATCAATCAATCAAACAAACAATCAAATTAATAAATTTATAGGTCCCACTGAGAGTAATGGAGCTGGCGCTATTTAACACTCATAAGCGCATGAATACATAGATTTATACTGTAATCCATTGCTTGTCATAAGGAATGTCTATCTTAGCCATGAGTAGACTTCAGCATTCTTTTCCTTCTTTGTGGGACCTGTCACCACATGTTCTGACCTGCTAGTCTCTGTTCTCCATGGACTTCATCAGCTTTTACACTGGACACCTTTTTTACATTCTGCTATTCGCAGAACTTGGGCCAGCTCTTCTGAATTAGTGGCTTGAACAGTTTTACCATTCACTCTAAAGAGGATGGCAAAGGGGAACACCCATTTATATATAATTTTCTCTGCTCTCATGAAGGCAGCAAGTTCCTTCATCGCCCTCCTCCTCTGCAACATGATTCCCAACAAATCCTGATAGATTTCAACATTCAAGTCCTCCCAAGAGATCAGGCTCTCTTTAGCCTGGTTCATGACCAGCTTCTTGTCAACACAATAATAAAAACACACCACAATAACCCTGAGGCCTTTGTCTTTCTTTGGTCTTAAATTCCTATGTGCTCTCTCCACCTGCACCGAGGCCTGCAACTCTCCCTCTGCTGCAGTTGCCTGCTTAAGAAGACCCTCAATAAAACTATACCATGGCCATGCAGTCTGCATACACCTCAAACTCCAGGACCCCTGATGCACATATTTGAAAGCCTCAAGTGAGTCTAAAGGTCCTCTGTTTTTTCCATCAAAGATCTGATAGTTTCTTGCATTCTTTCGATCCAGTGTTTTAAATCTTGCACCATGTCAGCCTGATGTCTAATCTCCCCTCCCACTCCTCAATCACACTCCACCACTTCTCTCCAAATCTCCACTACCACAACTTTAATGTCAAACCACACGTTAGCAAAGTCCTTCCAGACCTCTCATAGCCATTTTAAGTCTACTCACTACCTGCCTCCAAATCTGATTCCAAAGCTGAAACCTTCGGTGAATGTGGCCCGGCCATTTCCCATCTGCCCTTTCATCCACCTTAGCCCTCACATCATAAGAAGACAGGAATGTCTCTAGTTTTCTCCAAGACAACATCTCTGACTAACATGACAGCTAACAAGACAACATTACTGCTAACACTTGTGTCGGGTATTTCTGGATGCTCACACTAACTTTTCCAGGAGGTTGCTTTACCATGCTCTGAGGTCACTTAGAAGGCAGCCATCTTCTGTGGTAAATTCACTTCCTCCAGAAACGCCTTTTAAAATTACCCCCTTAATAGACGGGATCCCAAACTATACAACTAATTCCACGCCTGTGCCTTGTCCCCTGATGTCTCAAGAATTGGACGTGTGCTGTGCAGCAGAAATAAAATTGTCCCATTCAGCTCTGACTATACATACTAGGCTTGTTAGTGGGGAATGGAAAATTATAAGTAAATACAGACCGCAAAACCAACCCTCATATTATAAAAGTACTACGTTATTTACTTTTCTTTTTGTAAATGTGTGCCTTCTGTTTTGCTTTTTCTTAAAGTGTCCTTATTCTAATAAAATTAGATTATAATGCAGAGGGACATCTGAGGGACCTAGTAAAAGTGTGTCTCAGTAGGGTACAAGGGGCTGAGTAGATGGGGATGTGTTGGTGACGTGGTATAAGTAAGAAGTGTGTGTGTGTGTTTGACTGATTTTCCAGCTCATTTTCGAAAGAGATCGCCGGCCATCTTCCGACACAAATCGGGAGATGGGTGGCGATCTCCTGAATCCGGCCAAATCGGCATAATCAAAAGCCGATTTTGGCCGGCTTCAACTGTGTCCTGTCGTGGGGCCGGCGAAAGTTCAAGGGGGCGTGTCGGCATGGTAGCGAAGGCGGGACGGGGGTGGAACGGGGGCGTGCGTTGAGATGGCCGGCTTCGCCCGATAATGGAAAAAGAAAGCCGGCTTTCACGAGAATTTGGTCCGCTTTATTTGGACCCTTTTTTTTCAGGTCCAAGTCCCAAAAAACTGCCCGAACTGACCAGATGACCACCGAAGAGAATTGGGGATCACCTCCCCTGACTCCCCCAGTGGTCACTAACCCCCTCCCACACAAAAAAAAATTTAAAAACATTTTTTGCCAGCCTGTATGCTAGCCTCAAATGTCATACCCAGCTCCCTGACAGCAGTATGCGGGTCCCTGAAGCAGTTCGTAGCGGGTGCACTGCACTTCAGGCAGGTGCACCCAGGCCCATAACCCCCCCCCCTCCTGTTACACTTGTGGTAGTAAATGTGAGCCCTCCAAAAAAAACCAAAACCCACTGTACCCACATGTAGATGCCCCCCTTCAGCCCTTAGGGCTATGGTAATGCTGTAGAGTTGTGGCCAGTGGGTTTTGGGGGGGATTTGGGGGGCTCAGCACCCAAGGGAAGGGTGCTATGCACCTGGAAGCTAATTGTTTTCTTTTTTAAATTTTTTACAAGAGTCCCCTAGGGTGCCCGGTTGGTGTCGTAGCATGTCAGGGGGACCAGTGCACTACAAATGCTGGCTCCTCCCACGACCAAAGGGCTTGCATTTCGCCGGGTTTCATATGGCCAGGCCCGGTTTCCATTATGGCCGAAAACCGAAGCCGGCCATCTATAAACCCGGCGATCTCAACATTTGACCTAAATGTTGAGATTTAGCCGGCCCCAACCGTATTATCGAAAGAAAAGATGGACGGCCATCTTTTTCGATAATACAGTTGGCTCCGCCTCTTTGCGGAGCCAACCCTGAAGATGGCCGGCCATGTAGATGGTCGGCGCCGTTCGATTATGCCTCTCATAGTGTGTATATCTGTGTGTATGGGGAGAGTGTAGGGTTTTATCTGTGAGGATGTGTGGGTGGGATGTCTGTGGGATGAAGGGGAATTAGTTTGCATGGAAAGGGGCATGGGAGATGGAGGTAAGTGGAGGTATGTGGTTGTAGATAAATAAGCTTTCTCTCCTTCTTCCCATATTCTATCTCTCTTTCCCTCTTCTTCGCTCTCTCTCTTACTTCCTGCACTTATTTCCTCTCTCTCCCTTCCCCTCTTGCAAATTTCTCCCCTGCCCCCTTCACTATCACCTTCTTTGGCTGCAGGGTAAGCTCATCTACAACTGCTGCACTGGCAGGGGTCGGATTCTCGCGGTACCCTGCTCACTTCTTTGTTGCAGTGGCAGCCTGCGTCCTTTTCTAATAACAGGGGTACAGTCCCCGCTCATACTTTGTGAAGATAGGGTTCCTGCTGCGCTGACAGTTCTTATTACTGCTCCTGCTCATTTTCAGATGGTGGGGTCAGACTTCCCCACTACACCTCTGCAATTTAAGAAGTTATTGAAAACTCACTTCTTTGTGCAAGCATTTCTTTTTAATGTACGAATATTTATCCATAAAGAACTGTGTGGCAATAGTGGCAATGAGGGCAGTAGTGAGAATATGCTTGTGAGTGTTTTTATTGTGTATGTTTTTCTGTAACCCACTTCGGTTTTAGGCGGATTATAAATATTTGAAACAAATAAATAAACACACTGAAGCTTTCTAGTCCCGGTTCCTTTTGCCTCCTGTTTTATCCTTACACATGGGCAAACAAACCTATGCACGTGGACAGACGGAAAAATGGAGAGATTCTCCCCAACAGATGCTATCACTTGAGCAAAATGCACCTACCAAAGTTTTCTTCAGCAAACTGCTGTGCCATGCTTCTCTCAATTCTGTTGTTACAGCTCAGTTAAAAAGCAGTATTCACTGATAGTCCATGACACATGTACAAGCCTGGAAATTACTTATATATGTATATTATATACAATGTACTCTATGTATAGATTAAATAAGGAGTAGTTTTTAAATAACCTGCTTAGTTGTATGCTTTTCATACATGGACTAAGCTTCTGCATTTGTGCTAGGGAAGAAGGAATAGGCAAAACAGTGCCCATCTCTTTTAAACTGAACATACAAATGCTGTTTTCCTGCCCTATGCTAGACATGCTCACTGGAATGTCTATCTTACCTGCAGCAAAACAAATGCTTGCTATTTTTGCGGCATTTGAGGGGAACAATTCTCAGTCAGGCCATTTCATCAAGGTACATAATTTTTAGAATTTTTCTCATAGAAGGTAATTTTATAACAGGCCACCTATGGTATGGGAGCTCAGAGTAATTGCCCTGTTTGCCACCCCCTAATACTGGCCCAGTAGGCATGTGGATAAAGGTAAGCCAGTTGATAAAGAGGCTCATTTTCAAAGCACTTAGCCTCCCAAAATTCCATAGAAACCTATGGAACTGAGCCTCCCAAAGTGCTTTGAAAATATGCCTCATAGTGTATCTAGATTTTCAGAAAGAATTAGACAAAGTACCTCATAAGAGACTCCTGAGAAAATTAAGGAGTCATGGGATAGGAGGCAATGCCCTTCTGTGGATTAGGAATTGGTTACTGGACAGAAAACAGACAGCTGGGTTAGATGGCCATTTTTCTCAATGGAGGAGGGTGAATAGTAGAGTGCCGCAGGGATCTGTACTGGGACTGGTGCTATTTAACATATTTATAAAGGGTCTGGAAATCAGAATGACAAGTGAGGTGATTACATTTTTATATGACACGAAACTATTCAAAGCTGTCAAAACGCATGTAGATTGTGAAAAATTGCAGGAAGACCTTAGAAACCTGGAAGAATGGGCATCGAATGGCAGATGAAATTTAATGTAGACAAATGCAAAGTGATGCACACTGGGAAGAATAATCTGAATCATAGTTACCTGATGCTAGGGTCCACTTTAGGTGTCGGACTCAAGGAAAAGACCTAGGTGGCATTGTAGACAATACGCTGAAATCTTCTGCCGAGTATGCAGCGGTGGCCAGAAAAGCATACAAGATGCTAGGAATTATTATGAGAGGGATGCAAAATAAGACCAAAAATATTATAATGCCTCTGTATCACTCCATGGTGCGACCTTACCTTGACTATAGTGGTTGCAGTATCTCAACGACGTACAACCACCTAAACTTCCGGAAATCACTAAAAACCAACCTGTTTAAAAAGGCATACCCTACCAATCCAACTTAAATGCCTAATCTCTGCAACACAACCAAACTAAAGCATGTAATGGACATAACACAACTCTTCCGTTCTCCGATTCCCTAATGTGGCTGTGCCACATGAACTTGATCTTACCACATCACCCTGTATTTGTTCACACCGGAGCCTGCAAAGGTCTCTTCGGTACTATGTAAGCCACAATGAACCTACAAATAGGTGGGAAAACGTGGAATACAAATGTAATAAATAAATAAGCTGTAGCGGAATTAGAAAAGGTTCAAAGAAGAGCGACCAAAATGATAGAGGGGATGGAACTGCTCCCATATGAGGAAAAGCTAACGAGGTTAGGGCTCTTCAGATTGGAAAAGATACGGCAGAGGGGGGATATGATTGAGGTCTACAAAATCCTGAGTGGCGTAGAACGGCTGGAAGTGATTCAATTTTTCACTCATTCAAAAAGTACAAAGACCAGGGGACACTCAATGAAACTGCATGGAAATACTTTTAAAACAAACAGGAAGAAATATTTTCCACTTAAAGAATAGTTATCTGGAACTTGTTGTTGCCAGAGGATGTGGTAAAGGCAGTTAGCGTAGCTGGGTTTAAAAAAGGTTTGGACAAGTTCCTGGAGGAAAAGTCCAAAGTCTGTTATTGTGATGGACATGAGGAAGCCCCTGCTTGCCTTGGAATTGGTAGCATGGAATGCTGCTACTAATTGGGTTTCTGTCAGGTACTTGTGACCTGGACTGGCTATTGCTGGAAGCAGGATACTGGGCTAGATGAACCACTGGTCTGACCCAGTATAGCTATTCTTATGTGTCTTTATAAAATACCAGCATAAATCCTGAAGAAATCACAGCTAAATGAGGCAATGGGCATTTATGCCTGCTCGGGAGCAGGTGTAAATATTCCATATAAAGTACACGCATAAATCACAACTCTGCCCGTGTTCCACGCCAAGAACACATCTACAACTAAAGTTACAAAACAGTCCAAACATTATGGTCACTGCACACACTCATAACAAATGCCAGATTCGCTGATTTAAAGCTTTTATTTCCCATCAGGCCACATAAAAGCATATGTTTGCAAGGAATTTAGCACACGAGAGAGATTCTTTCACACCAGCCTGTTCTGCTTCTTCTTCTTAACAACAAGATGTAATATTTGATCATTTCCCCCTCATTTCAAGTTTTATCTTTCCCTTAGTTTTAATCTTTCCTAACATTCTTTTTCTTTTCCCTTGCCGCGTTTCTGACCATAGAGTTAGCTAAACCTCTGAACAGAATTACAAACAAGAGTGAATCTGAATAGAAGGATTTATGGTTTTTTTTCTCTCTCCTTTTAATCAAATTGTTGGCTTACTCCGTGGTATGGATTCTTTTAAATGGTTTGTAATTTTGAAATGAAAGAAAACAGACAGTAGTTAAAATAGGGTGGAGATTAATGTATGCAGTTAATGTCATCTGTGTGTTTCAATTCTGGTTCTAGTCTTTGGTCTCTAGCAGTGAGAAAATAATGTCACTTCATCAAAGCCAAAGGTCTTCACTTTGTAGTGTCAGAGCACTGGATTTACTATAATGTAATACATTAAATACAAGTTATGGGCATATTAAGCACCGGTCACAGCAGCAAGCCATGCTCAATATGCTTTAGTTTCTGGTGTGCTCTGGTTCGTTTCTGGTGTGGAACGGAAATCAAAATAAGTGGCCCATGCTGCTGTGACCGAGGAAGGAATGTTACTCACATCAATTTAAGGACAAATGTCAGGGCTTGTGTGACCATCAGGTTCATTTTCAAAACAGAAGGACGCCCATCTTTCGACACAAATCGGAAGATGGGCGTCCTTCTCCCAGGGTCGTCCAAATCGGTATAATCGAAAGCCGAGTTTGGACGTCCCCAACTGCATTCCGTCGCAGAGTTTTGTTTCCTGCAGAATTTTCAATCTATTTGATTCAAGGCTCTCCTTAATGTACAATGCTACCCCTCCACCAATTCGATCCACCCTATCACTACGATATAATTTGTATGCCGGTATGACAGTGCCCCACTGGTTATCCTCCTTCCACCAGGCCTCAGAGATGCCTATTATATCTAATTTTTCATTTAGTGCAATATATTCTAACTCTCCCATCTTATTTTTTAGGCTCCTGGCATTTGCAAATAGACATTTCAAACTATGTTTGTTGTTCCTATTTACATCATGCTCAGTACTTGGCAGTATTAATTTGCAATCTTTGTCAGATTTTTATTTTTATTTAAGGACACCTGATCTACTATGGTCTCTTTTGCAACCTCACTATCAGGATACCCTATCTTCCCTGTTTTGGTGATATCTTTGAAAGATACCTTATCCCGAACCATGCGCTTTTGAGCGACTGTGGGCCTTCCCCCCCCCCCCCCCCCCCCCCCCCCCCCGTTTCTAGTTTAAAAGCTGCTCTATCTCCTTTTTAAATGCCGATGCCAGCAGCCTGGTCCCACCTTAGTTAAGGTGGAGCCCATCCCTTCGGAATACGCTCCCCCTTCCCCAGAATGTTGCCCACTTCCTAACAAATCTAAAACCCTCCTCCCTGCACCATCGTCTCATCCATGCATTGAGACTCTGGAGCTCTGCCTGTCTCTTGGGCCCTGCGCGTGGAACGGGTAGCATTTCAGAAAATGCTACCCTAGAGGTTCTGAATTTGAGCTTTCTACCTAAGAGCCTAAATTTGGCTTCCAGAATCTCTCTCCACATTTTCCTATGTCATTGGTACCCACATGTACCAAGACAGCCTACTCCTCCCCAGCACTATTTAAAATCCTATCTAGGTGACGCGTGAGGTCCGCCACCTTCGCACCAGGCAGGCAAGTCACCAAGCGATCCTCACGTCCACCAGTCACCCAGCTATCTACATTCCTAATGATCGAATCACTAACTACAACAGCTGTCCTAACCTTTCCCTCCCGGGCAGCACTTGAAGACATATCCTCGGTGTGAGACAGTGCCGTAGCAAGGGCTAATGGCACCCGGGGCGGGTTGCCGCTGCGCACCCCCCCCCCCCCCGGGTGCAGCACGGCGCGACCCCCCCTCTGCGGCGCACCCCCCCGGACCGCATTCTTACCTGCGGGAGGGCCGATCCGCCCCGAGTGCACGTCACTCGGAGTTGCGTCGGCCCCGCTGGTTCCCTGCTCTCTCTGCCCCGGAACAGGAAGTAACCTGTTCCGGGGCAGAGAGAGCAGGGAACCAGTGGGGCCGGCACCCCCCGAGCGCGTGCACCCGGGGTGGACCGCCCCTCCCTTCCTACGCCACTGGTGTGAGAGGATAGTACATCCCCTGGTGGGCAGGTCCTGGCTACAGGAGTACCTCCTACTTCACCAGGGTGATGCTCTCCTTCTAGGAGACCTCCCTCCTCCAAAGGGGCTACCAGACTGGAGGTGGGACTTCTCTACAACATACCAGTAGATCTCCTTTATGTACCTTGCTGTCTCCCTCAGCTCCACCAAGTCTGCTACACGTTCTCTGAGAGCTAGGAGCTCTTTGCATCGAGCACACACATATGACATCTCACCAACTGGGAGATAATCATACATGTGACACTCAATGCAAAAGACTGGATAGCACCCCTCTCGCTGCTGGACTGCTGACTCCATCTTAGTGTTTTTGAGTTTTTCAATAATTTAAAACTTGCTACAGTATTAAGATATTAGCCTAATATAAAAATGTCTTTTAGTTTATATAGTATATTGTATGATTTATTTAGTGTTTCCTTCTTAGATGGTAATGAAATGTATTTAAAACTCTTCTAAGAGCACACCTTGCTTGTTACCCTAATTACAATAACTGACTATAAATGAAGAGTTGTCCTAGGGGTGGGTGAGAAGACTAAACTAGATCCTGCAGTGCCTGCTAGATTCTATTTGTTAATGTTGTGGTACAAAGTTTTTAAAACTAAGGCGAAAAGACTATGGAGATTAGTTGATAAAATTTGCTTTTTTATATTTTTATTTTGCCTATCACTAACCTACAATTCCTCGTTTAAACCCCAATCTTTAAGTTCCCAAAGCACAAAGCAAAATAGTGTTCACTTACCAGAGAAATGTCCTCTTCTCTCAGAACTTCTCAGAAAGTTCTGCTGACTAAGTTGCATTGGCTTCCATTAAGCACAAGGGTCATTTTTTAATTATGCTGTTTGTTTTTAAAATATTAGAGGGTAACTGTCCATTACAGCTGGCCTCATTTGTTATCTTGCGAAGAACTGGAAAAATGCAACATAGTTGCACTTATCTTTTCTTAAAGGCTCCTTCTTTTAGAGGGATTAAACTTTAAAGTACTAGAGAAAGGTGTATAATATTTCAAATGGTGGGATTTCAGAATGCACTTCCAGTAAATTTGAGAGCACTGTCATCATATACTCTTTCGGTATCTCATTTGTTCTCTGAATTTTTATAATAGAGTTGGAATGAGGGAAAGCGTTATATTATCTGATAAGTGTATTTTACTGAGTATTCTGTTAACCCGCTCTGAACCTGTACTCGGGGGAGAGTAGTGGGCTACAAGTACCCATCATCTTTATCATCATCATCCACTTGGACTTCTCAGCTGACAACTTGCCCTGTGCCACCTGTCCTCCACAATGAGCTCTCCAACCCAACCTGTCAGGCTCACATTTGTAATCACTGTGACCCTAGACAGGATCTTGAGTCTGTCACCCCTGTTGAGGCTCTCCCCAAACAACCACCATTGAAGTTTGTCCCTGATTGGCATGGGGATCAGAAGGCAAACCCCAAACTCCTCGGACCCTGACACTTTCTGGATAACAGGGCCCCCTAGAGAGGTCTCATGTGTGCCTACGTAAGAGGTACCAAGTTGAACATCACCACCATGAAGCCCAAAACCTGAAGGTACTCCCAAGCAGAAAAGGCCTATGAGTTAGCACTGCCCTCAGCTTATGAGACCTCCCGTGTCAAAGACACCTTGCCTGTTGCCATGTCGAAAAGTGCTCCTAAGAATTCCAATCACCATAACCAGACTATATTATTTATGATCCACTCCATAGATTCTAACATTCGAATAATACATTCCATCGCACACTTCCCTTCCGATTAGCCTATTATCGAGGTACAGATGAACCACTATCTCTTCCTTTTGAAAAGCCGCTGCCACTACCACCATCATCTTGGAAAAGGTTTTGAGAGCCACGACCAGCACAAACATAAGAACATAAAAATAGCTATACCTGGTCAGACCAATGGTCCATCTAGCCCAGTATCCAGTTTCCGAGAGTGGCCAATCCAGGTCACAAGTGCCTGACAGAAACCCAAATAGTAGCAACATTCCATATTACCAATCCCAGAGAAAGCAGTGGCTTCCCCATGGTTATCTTGTTGCAGGAATCTCAATAGCAGAATATGGCCTTTTTGCTCCAGGAACTTGTCCAAATCTTTTTAAACCCAGATACGCTAACTGCTGTCACCACAACCTCCAGCAACAAGTTCCAAAGATTAACTATTCCCGTTGAGTGAAAAAATATTTCCTCCTATTTGTTTTTAAAGTATTTCCATGTAACTTCATTGAGTGTCCCCTAGTCTTTTGAAAGAGTAAAAAATCAATCCACTTCTATTCAGGATTTTATAGATCTCAATCATATCTCTCTCCTCTACTACTACTACTATTTAGCATTTCTATAGCGCTACAAGGCATACGCAGCGCTGTACAAACATAGAAGAAAGACAGTCCCTGCTCAAAGAGCTTACAATCTAATAGACAAAAAATAAATAAAGTAAGCAAATCAAATCAATTAATGTGAACGGGAAGGAAGAGAGGAGGGTAGGTGGAGGCGAGTGGTTACAAGTGGTTACGAGTCAAAAGCAATGTTAAAGAGGTGGGTTTTCAGTCTAGATTTAAAGGTGGCCAAGGATGGGGCAAGACGTAGGGGCTCAGGAAGTTTATTCCAGGCGTAGGGTGCAGCGAGATAGAAGGCGCGAAGTCTGGAGTTGGCAGTAGTGGAGAAGGGAACAGATAAGAAGGATTTATCCATGGAGCGGAGTGCACGGGAAGGGGTGTAGGGAAGGACGAGTGTGGAGAGATACTGGGGAGCAGCAGAGTGAATACATTTATAGGTTAGTAGAAGAAGTTTGAACAGGATGCGAAAACGGATAGGGAGCCAGTGAAGGGTCTTGAGGAGAGGGGTAGTATGAGTAAAGCGACCCTGGCGGAAGATGAGACGGGCAGCAGAGTTTTGAACCGACTGGAGAGGGGAGAGGTGACTAAGTGGGAGGCCAGCAAGAAGCAGATTGCAGTAGTCTAAACGAGAGGTGACAAGGGTGTGGATGAGGGTTTTGGTAGAGTGCTCGGAAAGAAAGGGGTGGATTTTACGGATGTTGTAAAGAAAGAAACGACAGGTCTTGGCGGTCTGCTGGATATGAGCAGAGAAGGAGAGAGAAGAGTCAAAGATGACCCCAAGGTTTCGAGCTGAGGAGACAGGGAGAATGAGAGAGCCATCAACAGAAATAGAAAACGGGGGGAGCGGGGAGGTGGGTTTGGGGGGGAAAATGAGAAGCTCGGTTTTGGTCATATTTAATTTCAGGTGGCGTTGAGACATCCAGGCAGCAATGTCAGACAAGCACGCTGAAACTTTGGTTTGGATGCAAGGTGAGATATCAGGGGTAGAAAGGTAGATTTGGGAGTCATCAGCATAGAGGTGGTAGGAAAAGCCATGGGATGAGATTAATGAACCAAGGGAAGAAGTGTAGATAGAAAAGAGGAGGGGACCAAGAACAGAACCCTGAGGTACACCGACAGGCAGAGGGATAGAAGTAGAAGAGGATCCACCAGAGTGAACACTAAAGGTGCGGAGGGAGAGGTAGGAAGAGAACCAGGAAAGGACAGAGCCCTGGAATCCAAGTGAGGACAGGGTATCGAGAAGTATGCTGTGATCGACAGTGTCAAAAGCAGCGGAAAGATCAAGAAGAATGAGGATGGAATATTGACCTCTGGATTTAGCCAGTAATAGGTCATTGGAGACTTTAGTAAGCGCAGTTTCAGTTGAGTGGAGAGGGCGAAAACCAGATTGTAATGGGTCAAGAATAGCATGTGAGGAGAGAAAATCAAGGCAGCGGCGGTGAACAGCACGCTCAAGTAATTTGGAGAGAAAAGGAAGGAGGGAGATGGGTCGGTAATTAGAGGGACAAGTAGGGTCAAGTGAAGGCTTCTTAAGGAGAGGTGTGACCACAGCATGTTTAAAGGAAGCAGGGACAGTCGCAGTGGAAAGTGAGAGGTTGAGAATGTGACAGATAAAAGGAATAAGAGTAGGAGAGATGGCATTAAGAAGGTGGGTGGGAATGGGATCAGAGGAACAGGTGGTACATTTTGAGGAAGAAAGGAGAAGTGTAGTTTCCTCAATAGTAACTTCAGGAAAGGAGGAAAGGGAATGAGGGGAAGGAGAGAGAGGGGAACGGACTAGTGGAGGGAGAGCTGGTGAGGTAGAGAAAGCAAGGTTTATCTTTTGAACCTTGTTGTGAAAGAATTCCAAGCTGAAGAGCCCTAACTTCTTTAGCCTTTCCTTATATGATAGGAGTTCTATCCCCTTTATCATTTTGGTTGCTCTTCTTTTCTACCTCTGCTGTATCTTTTTTGAGATATGGTGACCAGAACTGAACGCAATACTCAAGGTGAGGTCACACCATGGAGCAACACAGAGGCATTATAGTATTGTTAGTCTTATTTACTGTCCCTTTCCTAATAATTCCTAGCACCGTTTGTATTTTTGGCTGTCACTGCACACTGGGCAGAAGATTTCAACATATTGTCTACCTGGAACTGAAAATATTTCCTCAGGAATATGAACTGCAGGAGCCTCTGGCACATAGGCCTTGAAAAGGTCCAGGGACCTGGATCCCCCTTACACACTGCTGCTATAACTGATCATAAGGTCTTCATCTTAAAATGGTGCAAGTGAAAGCATAAATCAAAAATAGTTCAAAACAACAAACTATCTTCCAAATGATTGGTCTCTTGATATTTTTAAATTAAATATTTAAGGCACCATTGGCTCAAAACAAATGCCAAACTCTGTACTGCAAAACATGGAACAATAACACTTAACTTATCCAACATCTCAGGGCAACTGAACCAAACAGCATTCCACAAGCGATGTTCCTTACAAGGGCTCATTTCACAAACTGGTTTCTTCAGAGGAACACACCATCGCAACGAGATTGAAAAATATTATGTTTCAGTAGGAGTGCCAATCCACTTTGAAGCTGTCTTAAATTCATCCACTCAGTTATGTGGGTGCTGGCACTGAATATCAGCCAGCATTCACATAAAAGAAAAAAGTGTCCTGTGCTCCTCCTCATGCCCCCTCACATACAAGGCTGAACTCCCTCCCCCCACAAGGCTGGAAACAATGAGTCAAGATTTCCCTCCTACCCACCCCCACCAATCAGGATTTGCCCCTCCTCCCAGACTTACCTGAAGTCTCTGATTGTCCAGTGGAGCAATGAGAGCAGGAGAGAAGCCCACCTGCTCTTGCCCCTGGCAGTTGGCTCTTGCGGCAGCCATTTTGGAGAGCAGCCGCTAGGGGAAGGAGCAAGTGGACTTTGTTCCTGCCCTCATGGCCCCACCAGGGACTTCAGGTGTGCCCAGAGAGGCCTCTCCTGAGTGATGAGGAGGTTGGGAGGGTGTATTGACTCACTGGGGGGGAGGGGTTCCAGCCTCACAGGGGAGGATGGGTGGTGGTTTCTAGCCTTGCAGGGGGAGGAAATCAGGAGGAGCACAGGGTACTTTTTTCTTTTATGTGGGTCCCAGTTGATATTCAGCCGGGGCCCGTATAACTGTCATATGCAAGTCTAGGCCTCCATAAGCTCCGGCAGCCAGCGCCACTGCAATTAGACCCAGATATTCAGTGCAGGTGGCTGGATATGGCCCAACACTGAATATCTGGGGCTAATTTAGCTGGTGACTGCCATCAACTGAATACTGGCCGGAAAGTGATCTATTTCTGCAATGCAAAATGACTATAGCTAGTTTGCTTTAATTAAGCAAAAAAAAGTCAAGTCACTATAGGAGATTTGAAAGAATGGAGAGGCTGAAGCACAAAGAACATCAGGATTGCATCATGACATTCAACATTTACCACACTCAATAACAAAAATGACAATAATTTTCTTTGTAAGAAAGAGAAACAAACAAACAATATGTAAAGATAGATTAGGACCTTATAAAATTGATATTTTGTGTGGCATTGCCAACAGTGAACCACAACAAAGAAATACTACCACTACAGTATTATAATACAACAGAACAAAAGCAGATATTCAGGGTGGAAAACCTTAACCTCAGAGCTACATAAATTCAGTGTACAGAAATCCCATTGTACCCACTTTCTGATGAAAGGTTACGGCACACACAGCCAGCCGCTCTTCACACGAGGCAGTAGAACTGCCATGGAGACACGGGCAAGTTCAAGAAAGATGGAATCTGGCCACTGCTGATTTTCTGCCAGCTGAATGGATTCTTGATCTTTGGGAACCTACAGACTTAACTCCACTATTTAGTGAAAGCTGTAATATCCTCCGAACTACATTCACACCCGCAGCTTCCTATCATGGCCCACTTCTACATGTAGGAAGTGTAACCAAACACTTGTTTTTGAGTGGTTCATAGTTAGCACCCTCCAAATCTGATGTCTCTAGTTATACCAGAGATTCTCAACCTAGTCCTCAGGACACACCTAGCCAGTCAGGTTTTCAGGATACCCACAATGAATATGCATGAGACAGATTTGAATACAATGGCGGTAGAGCATGCACATCTCTCTCAAGCATATTCATTGTGGGTATCCTGAAAACCTGACTGGCTAGGTGTGTCCTGAGGGCTGGGTTGAGAACCCCCAGGTTATACCAAGTATTCAGCTTTGAATACAAAGGGCCAATATTCAAAAGGGTTTACATCAGCAGAAGAGGCTCCTGATTGGTTAAACTCTGCTAAACTGGCCCTCCACTGATATTTAGCAGCACTTAACTGGGCAGTGCCATTGAATATCGACTCTGACCAATCTCAGGCTTATTTTCGAAAGAGAAGAGTGCCCATCTTTCGACACAAATTGGGAGATAGGCGTCCTTCTCCCAGGGTCGCCCAAATCGGCATAATCGAAAGCCGATTTTGGGAGTCATCAACTGTTTCCGTTGCAAGGACGACCAAAGTTCACGGGGGCGTGTCGGAAGCCTAGCGAAGGCGGGACTAGGGTGTGCCTAACACATGGGCGTCCTCGACCGATAATGGAAAAAAGAAGGGCGTCCCTGACGAGCACTTGGGTGACTTTATTTGGTCCATTTTTTGTTACAATCAAGCCTCAAAAAGGTACCCGAACTGACCAGATGACCACCGGAGGGAATCGGGAATGACCTCCCCTTATTCCCCCAGTGGTCACCAACCCCCTCCCACCCTAAAAAAAAAAACTTTTTAAATATTTTTTGCCAGCCTCTATGCCAGCCTCAAATGTCAGACCCAGCTCCATGACAGCAGTATGCAGGTCCTTGGAGCAGTTTTAGTGGGTGCAGTGCACTTCAGGCAGGCGGACACAGGCCCACCCCCCACCCCCACCAGTTACACTTGTGGTGGTAAATGTGAGCCCTTCAAAACCCACCACAAACCCACTGTACCCACATGTAGATGCCCCCCTTCACCCCTTAGGGCTATGGTAGTGGTGTACAGTTGTGAGGAGTGGGTTTTGGGGGGGGGTTGGGGGGCTCAGCACACGAGGTAAGGGAGCACCTGGGAGCAATTTCTGAAGTCCACTACAGTGCCCCCTAGGGTGCCCGGTTGGTGTCCTGGCATGTCAGGGGGACCAGTGCACTACGAATGCTGGCTCCTCCAACGACCAAATGGCTTGGATTTGTTCGTTTCTGAGATGGGCGTCCTCGGTTTCCATTATCACCAAAAATCGGGGACGACCATCTCTAAGGTCGACCTAAATTTCGCGATTTGGGTGTCCCCAACCATATTATCGAAACGAAATATGGGCGTCCATCTTGTTTCGATAATATGGATTCCCTGCCCCTTTGCTGGGACCGTCCTGCAAGGACGTCCTCAGGAAAACTTGAGTGCCCCTTTTGATTATGCCCCTTCACGTGTCGAGGTGGTCTGTGGGTGGAGCATGGCAGAACCAGTACTTAACTGGTGATATTCAGTCTGCTAATCGGTTAAGTAAGAAGATAAAGTTAGGATAGCAAACTAACTGCACACTAGTCAATATCAGCTGGAACGTGATTAAGTTATATTATGTTATGTTATCAAGGATTATACCTTGCCAACTCTCAAATTCAGATTCAAGACAAGTTACAATCAATATAAAACAAGAGTTATTCCTGATAACAGAATATCAGGAATAAGACAGGTACAGATAGAAACACAATTCATCACATTAAAGAAAAATTAAAACCCTCCAGTCCTTTTCAAGGCTTTGCAAAACATAAAATAATTTCCCATTAAATGTAATTCACACAGAAGATTGTTCCAATAATGAACAGCTAAAAAGAAAAATGATTGAGCATAAGCAGCCTTAAACTGAATATTCTTAACTAAAGGAAAAGCTACATTTTCTGGAGACCATCTTTGAATTCAACACATTCACCAATTGGGACCCACTTTCAGAACACAAACCATTCAAAAACTTAAAAACTAAACAAAGTGTCTTAAAAATAACCCAATCCACAAACAACCAATGCACTTTTTCCAGCAAAGGACTTACATGATCCAGCTGAGTTTTGCGAAATATTAACCAAACAGCTGAATTCTGAATCATCTGAATTCTAGAAAGTTGCTTAGATATAGTGAGTTACCATAGTCCAGTAAAGATAAAATCATGAACTGCACAATAATCTTAAAATGATTTTCTAAAAAGTAAGATCATAATAAACGTAATTGCTTTAATTTAAAACAAGCTTTTCTAATCAAACTATTAATCTGTGGTTCCACTGTCACAGATGAAACTAATACCATTCTCAAAACTTTAAAAGTTCTTTCTACAATAAACTGAGATCCATCATCACCCACAATAGTCTGGGGAATCAGTTAAATCCATCGAGAACCATTATATCTTGGTCTTATCAGCAATAAGTTTTAATTTAGTCCTTACAGACTAATATTTTATCCTTTTTATACAACCACTGATTTTAGATGAGACGTGGAGGGGCATTCTCAAAAAAGTCCACGTTTCAATTTGACCATCGTTGCAAAATGTCCCGATTCAGGGGCGAGGAAACCCGTATTTTCGAAACAAGATGGGCGTCCATCTTTTATTTCGAAAATACCGTCAGGGACGTCCAAATCCTTAAATTTTGTCGTCCTTAGAGATGGACGTCCATAGACATGGTCGTCTCTGATTTTCAGCGATTTTCGAAACAAGGACGTCCATCTCAGAAATGACCAAATGCAAGTCATTTGGTCGTGGGAGGAGCCAGCATTTCTAGTGCACTGGTCCCCCTGACATGCCAGGACACCAACCACCCTAGGAGGCACTGCAGTGGACTTCATAAATTGCTCCCAAGTACATAGCTGCCTTACCTTGTGTGCTGAGCCCCCCAAACCCCACAACTGTACACCACTACCTAGATGTGGGTACAGTGGGTTTCTGGTGAGTTTTGGAGGGCTCACTGTTTCCTTCACAAACATAAAAGGTAGGGGGGGATTGGGGCTGGGTCCGCCTGCCTAAAGTGCACTCACCCACTAAAACTGCTCCAGGCACCTACATACTGCTGTCATGGACCTGAGTATGACACCTGAGGCTGGCATAGAGGCTGGAACTTTGGCCGTCCCTGCATCGGAGTGCAGTTGGGGACTTCCAAAATCGACTTTCGATTATACCGATTTGGACGACCCTGGGAGAAGGACATCCATCTTCCGATTTATGTCGAAAGATGGGCGTCCTTCTCTTTCGAAAATGAGCCCAAAAGTCTACAACTTGACCAACAGAAAGTGGAGTGGAGGAGTGGCCTAGTGGTTAGGGTGGTGGACTTTGGGTCTGGGGAACTGAGGAACTGAGTTCAATTCCCACTTCAGGCACAGGCAGCTCCTTGTGACTCTGGGCAAGTCACTTAACCTTCCATTGCCCCATGTAAGCCGCATTGAGCCTGCCATGAGTGGGAAAGCACAGGGTACAAATGTAACAAAAAAAAAAAAAACACAGAAAAAAAAATATTGTCTGTATAGGACAGAACAATCTCACCAGGTGTTAATAAAAGTTGACCTAGGGAACTCATATATAAATTATATAAAAGTGGGGAGAGCCCTGAGGAACGCCAAAGGAGATCCCCAAGGTGTCTTTAAGACTAAATACTGTATATTTTTCAAAAAAAGATTCAAATCAGTTAAACAGTGAACCACTAAAACTAAATTCTGATAGTATAGTCAATAATATATCATGGTTTACGGTATCAAAGGTGGTTGAGATGTCAAATTGTAGTAAAATCAACCCATCACCGCTATACAAAACACGTCTTACCTCAAATGTTAAAGATAGTAACAATGTTTCTGTACTATGAAATGATTGAAAACCATGCTGGGAACTGTGTAAATGATTGTGTTTATCAATATAATATGATAACTGAAAACCCACCACAAACTCAATCAACTTTACAAGAAATGGAAAATTTGCTATAGGTCTAAAATTAGAGACTGAAGTTACATCCCCATTGGGCTGTGAGACAATAGGAATAAGAGCTATATTTCCAAGAGCTATATTTCCAATATCTCGAGAAAACCAACCTTGCTTTAGTGCAGTACTACTACTACTACTACTACTATTATTAAACATTTCTATAGCGCTACTAGACTTACGCAGCGCTGTACAAATTAACATGAAAAAGACAGTCCCTGCTCCACAGAGCTTACAATCTAAATTAGACAGACGAACAGACAGCTAGGGGTGGGGAAATTGCAGTGGTAGGGGTGATAAGTGAGGGTGTTGAGTAAGAGAGTCATGGTTAGGAGTCGAAAGCAGTAGCAAAGAGGTGGCCTTTAAGCCTAGACTTGAAGACAGCCAGAGACTGAGCCTGATGTACTGGCTCAGGGAGTCTATTCCAGGCATAGGGAGCAGCGACATAGAAGGAAAGGAGCCTGGAGTTAGCAATGGGGGAGAAGGGGGATGACAGGAGACATTTACCCAGCGAACGGAGTTCACGGGGAGGAGTATAGGGAGAGATGAGAGTGGAAAGGTACTGAGGAGCTGCGGAGAGGATGCACTTGTAGGTCAAAAGCAGAAGTTTGAACCGTATGCGGAAGCGGATAGGGAGCCAGTGAAGCGACTTGAGGAGAGGGCTAACGTGAGTATAGCGACTCTGGTGGAATATAAGACGCGCAGCAGAGTTTTGGATAGATTGAAGAGGAGATAGATGGCTGAGCGGGAGACCAGCGAGAAGCAAATTGCAGTAGTCTAGGCGAGAGGTGATAAGGGTGTGGGTAAGGGTTTTGGTAGCGTCCTCGGAGAGGAAAGGGCGAATTTTGTTAATATTATAAAGAAAGAAATGACAGGTTTTGGCAATCTGCTGAATATGAGCAGAGAAGGAGAGAGCGGAGTCAAAGATGACTCCAAGGTTGCGCGCAGACGGGACAGGGAGGAAGAGAGTGTTATCTACCGAAATAGAGAACGGGGGGAGAGGAGAGGCAGGTTTAGGGGGAAAGAGGAGAAGCTCGGTTTTGGTCATGTTTAGTTTCAGGTGGCGGCAAGACATCCAGGCAGCGATGTCAGACAGGCAGGCCGATACTTTGGTCTGGATTTCAGCTGAGATATCCGGTATTGACAAAACAATGTAAACCATGTTAACAATTCAATAGGAGGATCTCTCAGTAAGTAAGAAGGAACAAGATCTAACGGACAACCCGATCTAGACAACCTACTAACTAAATGACGTATAAAAGATGAGGAAACAGGCTCAAAAGTAAACCATAGTTTTTGGTTAGCTTCTTCCGGGTGACTACTGTAACTCGGATATTCAACACACCACACATCCAGGTTATAGCATGAGAAGGAGGAGGATGTTAAGGAAGGACAGATAATGAGTTTCACACTGATGCTATAACACAAACTGTTTTTCACATGAGTGGCCAGTTTTTCTAAAATTAGCTCAGCATATGACTTACTGATTCATCCTCTTCAGTCAGGCTTAAAAATTAATGATCAAAACACCTCTGTCAAACTATTTCCTCCAATTAATTGAAAGCGGATGTTAAAAAAAAAAAAACAAGTTTCTAGTAATTACAGTTAAAAATCGAATGGGAACAGAGGGACAGATGGGAATACGAATGCCTTAATTGCAATTTACCTGCGTTATTGATGGTCTTTTCTCCTTCCCCCTTCTTGCCAGCGTGTCCAGCCCTTTAAGAGAGGTAAACAAGCCCCTCTTGCTCTGAGCTTTTTGTGATAGGGACAGCGAACGTTTCCGAAGGGCAGCCTCATCCCGGGAACATATCTGATCAGCACAAAAAGATTAATGAACATTTTGGTCTTTTACTGGTAAACTGTACAGCTTAACAGAGAAATACTTTAACCTGGTTCCATGGCAGAGGAGCTGGACTCAGATTCATTAGATAATGAGAAATCATTTGTCTTTCTTTTTTTATTCCTGTCCCTCTATACTTACAGCTCATTGTGTATTTATAAAATAGGCAAAAGATAGGTGCCTTCTGCTCTATTAACCTAAGCAGCTTGTTACAAAATCATTCCATGCCATGATTTTGAGTAGCCTGGACTACTGCAGTATCATTTACATGATTTTGAATAGTCTAGACTATTGCAATATCGTTTATCGTGTGTGGTCTTGTTCCCCACCTTGGATAAAGGCGGGTTTCAAATAAATAAACATAAACATTCTACATAAATGCATAAAAAGCCTTTTGTAAAATACCAACTAATGTAAACATACATGCCTTCTCAAGAAGGCACATACTTTACCCAGTAGGCATAGCCAGGGGAGGGTCTAGGCAGAGTGGGCAGAATTTACAAATACACGCTTTTATAACCTAATACTGTAGTCAATGTGCATATTTACAAATTTTACATGTGAACAGTTTTCACTTGCTCTCAAGCAGGTGGCAATGTCTGTGTAGAAAGTATATGTGCATTGTGTTGCATATGTTGATTAAATCACCTCTTCAGGGCTAACCAGATAGTGTCGATTTTCAGTAATAGGCTCCTAAATCTCGGCAAACAAATGGCAGGCCTAAATTTATAAGCTTAACTTTTAAGCTCCTAAATTAAGACGAATTTTCGGCTGAAAGGTTATGCTCCACAGGGGTCCTTTTACTAAGGTATGAGCACTTATGCCAGTCATAGAGCTAGCGTAGATGCTCTCACCTAAATACCAGAGATATACGTGTAACTTATAGTATTTTATGTTACCAGCTCTATATTCAGCCAGTGGCAATCAGTGTTTTGCTGACTGCCACAGGCACAAAAAAACCCAGAAATTCAATGTTGGGCCATGTCTGAGCACCAGAATTGAATTTCCGGGTTTGCAGAGCCAGCTAACGTAGCCCATTAAGTGCAATAATCAGCAATTAACCAGCTATGGGTTACCACAAAAAGACAGGACTGACTTTTATGCAGTCCTATTTATCAGTCAGCGGTGAACAAAAGCAGGTCGGATTTAACAAACTGAACTAAAGAAACCTTTTGTTTCCGGAATAAAAACCAAACAAATCCAGTGATTTTGCTGGGCTTGTTTGGTTTTTATTCCAGAATAAAAGGCTTCTTTAGTTCAGATTGCTGAGTTTGATCTGCTTTTGTTCAGCATCATCTTGGAATTTGCGTATCACTTGCCCTGTTGCTTTCTTGGACCTAGTGCAGACTCCATCCCAGAAGGACCCCAAAACAACTGGTTTTCAGTTTGGCACTAACCAGTTATTTTTAGCGGCATTCTGCAGAAAATGAACGATTAGCCCCAAACAGGCGATCTAACAGGCCAGGTTAAGTCGCATTGAATATCAACCCCTACGTGCTGTGAAAAAGCAAGCCCCAGAGATTCCCCAGTGAAGCAGTTGAGCCCAGAACTACGGGTCCCAGAAGTCCTTGCAAGAATGAGAGAAGAGAGTAATCCTGAAAAAATGGAATGCATTCCCAGCCCCAGCAGGGTGAGCAATGGCTTGAGGCAGGATGAGCCTGTTACTCCCTTCCCGACTAGAGGAAGGATGAAGCTCAGTTTCCCTGGCTTCGCCATCAGTATATAATTCCCCCCAGCTGTGAGAAGGGGAGAGCAGATTTCCTGGAGGATCTCAGTCACCAGGAGACAGGGGAGACGAATGAAGAGATTCTATGGAGTATGTGGAGGAAGGAAGTAGCCTGCCACTAGAGCTGCCTAAGGGAGAGGAGCCAGCTACCATGGAGTGGGAGAATTCAAAGGTTGCCCTGCACTTGAAGGCAGTGGAGGAGGCCACACTGGGCGTGGTGCTGAGGTGGGACAAACTGCCAACCCTGCTCCTTACAGGGTTCCCTCTGTGCAGTGGAAAGGCAGGTGATTTGTGGTATTGGTTTGATGTGAAAAGACTGTCCATGAAGATTTGTTCTGAACTGTTGTGCTATATTGGAAGTGTGCTGAACTCTTACTAAACCCTTCTGAAGGAGGGGAAAGGGAAAGCTAATGCCCTAATAGAAGACCTGAGGTCTTGAGGAGCAGGGTGTTTGCAAAGGGATTTTGGGACCTGGACTGTACCTTTTCTTCTCTTGAAGATTATCTTATGAGGACTGTACCTTTTTCTTTTGAAGACTATATTAAGAGGGCTGTGTCTTTTGTTTTGAAGAATATATTATGATTCTTGGTATGAAATTGCCTTGATAATAAAATACTTTGGCCCTGAGTCCCAGTATCAGCAGCATTCTGTCCTGGAACCCTGGGAGCCCCGCAGGCTTGCTGGCTCCACTCAAGAGGAGGAAGCAGACCCCCCCCCCCCCCTTTACAGTGCGTAACTGTGAGTTCTGCTTAAGCTCTGCAAGACTCCCATCCACGTGTACCCATGTCAAATACACAATGGGGTCCTTTTTCTAAAGCTTAGCGCACACTAACAGAATTAGCATGCACTAAATGCTAAGAGGCCCACAGGTATAAAGGGCCCCTAAGTAAGATATATACGTATTTACCGCATAGCACTTAGATGGATTTTTGGCATTTACATGGAGATGTACACACATGTATGCAGGTACTGTAGTCATTAATGCACATAATTGGTGTGTTAATGTCGGTGCTCATGTCATAAAATTACCCACAAAGGGCTAGATTCTACATAAGGCACCTAAAACAAATAGTGTAAGCGGTATTCTATAAGCCGCCTCTAAAGTTCAGCGTGGTTTACAGAATTAATGGTTAAGCGGAGAGGTCGCACGTAAATTCAGGTGCTGTCATTTGCACCAACGAAAATGTGGTGCAAATGCCCGCGCCTCAATTTACAAGCACAGCACCTATATTAATATTAATATTAATATTAACACGGTCCGTGTTTCGGGGAAACTGCCTGCGTCAGGGGTCTCAAGGCCCATCTCTTCTCCCTTGCTTTTGGTGCCTAACCACCTTCCCATTCCTGATACCTACACTGACTACATAGTTTTTACCTTTAGATTGTAAGCTCTCTTGAGCAGGGACTGTCCTTCCCCATGTTTAAACTTGTACAGCGCTGCGTAACCCTGGCAGCGCTATAGAAATGCTAAGTAGTAGTAGTAGTAGTAGTAGTATATTCTGTAATTATGTGTGTAATTCAAATCCGCGCCCCCATTCCACCCTGAAACGCTCATGACCCTCCCATTTCTGCACCCCGCTTTTTGGACCGTGGGTAAATTTTAGGCACCGATCCCAAGCCTAATATTATGCACGTTAGTCCCAATTAAATCTAATTAGTGCTAATAACTGTTTGTTAAAAAGCCAAATATTGGCACTAATTGGCTCATTATTCTATTAAATTGTGCACGCAAATCAAGAACACACCTAAATTTGTGCTCGCAATTTTTGGCAACCTTTATAGAATCAGGGGGAAAATGTCCAAAGTCATATGACAAAGAAACAGTTATAAACATTCAGCAGCTTTGATGACAAATTTCCACACCGTAAATGTTTCCAGCACTTACCAGAGCATGAAAGGAAGACACTGAGAAGATGCCCAGCCTGCCCAGTGCCAGTTTGGATGGACGGCTGGATGCTGCCAGGAGGCTCTTTGGATTCGGTAATTCCCCTCCCTGCAGGCTAGCTAGGTAGCATCGCATTCTGAACAGGTCCATATTAAATTTTTCCAGATTTTGCTCCCACTGATGGATCTATTTAGAGAAAACATGTGTCAAGGATTGTTTAAGAAGTCTTCCTGGCATATGTTACAAATTTTGTTTCTTCTATTTCCACTTGTAAACAGGGGCGTAGCCAGGCAGCAGATTTTGGGTGGGCCTAGGCAAGAAGTGGGTGGGCACCAAATGTTCTCTCCCCCACCCCCAGATCAAAAAATATCTCAGCTGGTGGGAAAATGCTTCTCTCCGGTCTCCACCTTGGTAGTCTGCAGCAGGCATGCGCTGAAAACTGAGCATGCGAAGGTGCCAGTATTGTGGAGAGCAGCATTTTCATTACTATGTGCTACTGTTGGATGGGCTACGCCACTGCTTGTAAATAACTATCATGTTCTGCCACACTGCCCTGAAACAACTCACTGAATGGCAAAACTATACAGCAAAGCTGGTGGTCTTAAAAAGATACCACAAATTAGACAACTCAAAAAGTTGGTTCAGATCAAATACCTGTGGCCCAAAAGCAGTAAATGTAGCACCATAAATCCTCAATAAGAAATATAACTTTACAATTAAAAATTATTTTTTTCTTTGGTTTAAGTTTTGCTGTGCAACAGGGCAACTTTCATTTCCTCTCTTGTAGGAAATCAAAGACCTTCTATAGCAGTGCTCTGTCAGATATCATGGGATGGGTGATGGGGCGTAAGGGACAGTAAAGTGCATGCCACTCAGATTCAAGACCTGAATTCAGAGGTAGATGTTCAAAGGGTTTATGCTCATAACTTTGATAGGTTCGTAAACGAGCCTCTTTGAAAATTTACTAGTGTCGAGTGTCTAGATTTATGCTAACAATTTCACTAAACTCCGAAATGTAGGAGCCAAAGAAGAGGGTGGCAACAGGTAGGATACAGCACAAGAATAAAAAGTTAGGAGTTCAGTATTGATTTACAGTACTAGGCACCTAACTTAGGCTCCTAAATCTAGAGAAATTAATGGCAGGCCTAAAATTTAGGAGCATAACTTTTAAGTGCCTAAATTTAGGTGAATTTTCATCTGAAAGTTTAGGCTGAAAATAGGTGACAAGTTTAGAGGCAGATTTAAGATGGAATGTGGTTCTCTGGCACACTATCGCCTCCCCGCATCTCCAATTACACTCTTTGGCACTTCATTCCAGTGTCTAGTTTTCGCTCTTCTCTTTCTTTTCTGCCACAAATGTCACACTTGACCAAAGTCAGCTTTCTAGTTACCAGCTATTCATCACCTTTTTGATGTCCTTCCCTTTTTCATCTCTTGACTTGACTATTGTAACACAGTTTACGCTGCCCTGCCCTATACAACACTACAGGGCTGCCGGAGAGGGGGGGGAGCAACATTCCCCGCACCCATGCCGGGGGGGGGGAGGAAGCAACATTTCCCGCACCCAGCCTCAATGTGGGGCCCAGCACTGGCAGGGCTTCCAGAGGCAGGCAGAAGGTTCTGCTACCTCAGTTTGTCTCTCTCCTGCTCCTGTATGTCAGGACCCCAAATGACTGCGTTAACGCAATAACCCAGGTCCGACACACAGGAGCAGAAGGGTGATAGAATAAGGAAGGAGCAGAAGCAGGAAGGTAAGGGGGAGGGGGCAGCAGTGGCAACCCGATTGGAGAAGCAGGGGTGGCAGTGGCACGAGTGGAGGTCGGCGGCGCGGTGGTGGCTGTGGCAGCCCTGCCCCAGGCCCAGCTGTGTCTCTTGGCGGCCCTGCAACACTACAGAAACTGCAAACTCTTCAGAACACAACCATCAGCTTGCTATGCCCTGCTCATCGTTTTGATCACACTTCACCCCTATTGAAACGATATCACTAGCTCCCCCATTTGTGAACAATGGATAACTTATAAAGTTGTGATGCGGACCTTTAAGGCTCTCAGAATAGGCGTCCCTGACTATCTTTCCTGTGTTGAGTCAACCATTTGCAATAAATATCATTGTGTAATTAAATTATACGTCTCCCCCATTGTTTGGATAGAGCCTATCTTCACAGACTGGGTGGGCCAGTCTGTGATCCAATTGCAGCTCCTGTGTTATTTTTTGTTTTTACCAGTGCTCCAGCCTCCAGGAAGCAAGCAGCAGCCCTTCTGCCTGCCTTGTTTGTTGCTGCTCAGGAGCTGAGCATGGGGAGGATGGGCACCTCCGCTCCACTAATTTATTTCTCCTCTACCTCTGTTCCCAGCAGCTGCTGCTTTCACTTCTGCTCACGGATGTCTGCCCCCTGTGCATGTCCAACATGTGGCCCACGCACAAAGGTTCGGCATCGAGGCCGCCTCTGTTCCATTCTGTGCTGTTTAATTTATTTCACCTCTGCCTCTGTCCCGGTGGTGGCTTCTGCTCTTGCCTCTGCACACTGATGCCTGCCCCCACAGCCCACGCACAACGGTCTGCAACAGACACCAGTGAGCCCCGGGATCTGGAGTAATCTACAGAAAGGTTGGGGAGTTAGGACTTGGGAGCTCCATCAGCTGGTGGGGAAATCTGTGCACTCATCCAGCCCCAGTAGTCAAGAGTCTGGAGCCGCTGCAGTGCCCAATGGGCACTGCTAGGAGCCAGTTTAGACCTCCTCTCCAGCACTGCACCATATGCACACACCTATCAGGGCCTCTTCAGGGGCAGGAAGCTTTCTCTGAAGTGCCCAGATAAAACTACATTTATTTTGTAGTATGTACATGAATGTGTTCTGCAGGTCAGTTAGAGTGGCACGGGCAGTTTTTATTTATTAATTTTTTTAAAGGGAATTTACAAGTTAAGATGTGTGGAATTCCCATACTATTTTACAAGAGGCTCTGTCAAGTGTAAAACTTCTTGTAAAATAGGTGGAGGGCCACATGACCAAGTCCCACTGCTTACAGTGGGAGCAATGATTTTAAAAAGTTGAATGTGGGAAAATTATGTACAATGTCTCATTGCCCTCACACCATAAACATGGGAGCAGCTTTCAAAAATCACTGCTTCTTCTAAAAAGGCCTTGATCCCAGCATTGGTGCCCCCCACCCACCCAATGCCAGCACACACCCCAGATCAACATCCCCCAAGAGTCACAACCCCCATCCCTCAGAATCAACACCCTCCTCGCAGCACAAAAGCTCCTCTCCTTTTCCAACTCCCCTTCCCATGGTGAATGCCTCCACATGTGGATAACAGCCCAACATGTGGCAGTTCCTCCCACCCTGTTCAAACTCCCCAAATTCACAACATCCTGAAATAGACCACACCCCCACCTCATTCCATAGGCTTACCATGGTATTACAGCTATAGATCATGGTAGCTATTTAGAGGCCTAGACACTTGAGGCATGAGCTCTCCCACCCCATGATACCAAGCCCAGAGAATTAGTCAGGGAGTGAGAAGTGCCCATTTCCAGGTGCTGCATCTTGGGGGGAGAAGGGAGGACTGAACCTGTAGGAAAGTACTGTTGCTTACACGTGGAGGCCTGTTCCAGTGTCAGGTGTAGAAATAAAGGAGGGGATATTGTGTGCCATAAGGGGTGTTATTGCCACAAGGGGGGTTGTTGATCCCAGGGAGCAGAATCTGTGTGCTGCAGAGGGGTGCTGATCTGAGGGGTGCATGGGGGGCTGAAGGGGGGAGGAAGCTGCCATTGGGTTAAGGGCTTAATCAGGGGAAGGAGTGGACATCGGGGGGGGGGGGGGGGGCAGACATGTGCCTCAGGGCTGCTGTTAAGTACCAAAGTCTATGTTTCTCCATACAGATGTGGATTCCCTATCCTTGCATTTAAACATACTGAGCTTTCTCACATGGGATTGGTCCCTGTTTTGAAATAGCATTTAAAAGTCTTGGCCTTTAAGATATTTAAATGCTGCCATATTCATGTGAGAATGCTTCTAATATAAGAGCGTTATGCATCTAACTTAAGAGCTTATATTTAGGTAACTAGCATTAAGTGCACTTGCCTAACTTTTAGGTGTGTCACTAGCTGGTTATTCTAATACTCTATATAGAATTAAGCACCTAGATTCCTTTACAGAATAGGCTCTTACTGTGCGTTCCCTAGCTGACAATAATTAGGCATCTCTCCCTACCCAGTAGGCTGAAAGTAACATCTTCAGGGAACCCTCCCCCCACCCCCCAAAAAAACAACCCTAAAATCTTATGTGTGGCACTTAAAGACACCATATTTATTTATTTATTTTTATTAGGATTTATTTACTGCCTTTTTGAAGGAATTCACTCAAGGCGGTGTACAATAAGAATAGGTCAAAAATGAGCAATAGGCAATTACAGCAGTAAAAATATTCAAATAACAATACAAGCTATCGTATGGTATACTACTTAGAATGTCAACACAATACATAATACAGCATTATAACTGATACTGAAGGGTAAAGCAAAGATGTAACATATAGATAGGAAGACAGTAGGAAGAGTTAGAAAGTAAGGTGACTGATTTAAAGAAAGTTGCACACGAGGTCGGACTTATCTCAGCTAGGGTAGGATTGGATAAACATGTCCTGCTGCCGTATGTGCAGCATGAGTTACTCCTTGTGTGTATGAGCGAGACTAACAAGTTAGTTACTTCTTCCATTAAAGGCCTGGTTGAAGAGCCTTGCTTTCACCTGCTAATCTCTCAAAACATTCTTCTACTATTTTACAGGAATTGTCAATGCATATATGCAATAAAAAGTTCCTTAGTACTCTAATCCCCATATTTCAGACCCAGGCCATCTTGCATCCATCTGGGCGACTGAGTCACCCAGTATCAGAAATCTGTCAGTGGATAATGCTTTTGTTATGAATTGTTTGAGAAGAAAAACAACCAAACTGGCAAAAGGAAAATAGTTTTAATTAAATAAACTGTTTCAAATGGAAAGTTGATGTCTCTAAAAATAAAGACATCTTGTCAAAGCATGGCCATATTTAGAACTTAATTGGATATGGTAGAATGAAAGAGCTGTAAAATGTCATAGTACGTCAGCACATAGCTGAAGGAACTCTATCTGAGGACAGATTACAGTGGTTTTTCACTCACGGCTTATTATTAATAACAGTTTTCTTACAGTAATAATGGGGGTATTTTTATAACACGATGCCTCCAAAATGGTGCCTATAACAAGTCTATTTTATAAAAATAATAGGGCCAATATTCAATTCGTGGGAGGGAGCCCGGTTCACTCCCGCGGTCGGCGGTCAACCCGGATATTCAATACCAGGCCATTTCCAGTGACCAGTATATCATATCCGGTTTATTTGTAGCCAGTTTAAAGTTAACTGGCTAAGTGGATATTCAAAGATAGCCGGTTACCTTTAAACTGGCTAAATATATACCAGCTATTTAAGCAGCTAGATGTGGATGTTTACAATAGCTGGATAGGGATTGAATATTCGGGGACAGCCGGCTATATCGCGCAATACAACCGGTTATCTCCTACTCGCTAACCGGGCATATTCAGCTATGCCCCATTGAATATCGCTGGATAGCCAGTTAAGTGCCATTTAGCCGGCCAGGGGCCGTTCCTGGCCAGTTAAACTGGCTGGAACTCAGAAGCAGGCACGATGGAACTCAGGAATCAATACTGGAAGCAAGGCTGAACCTTGGGGACAAGCACGGCTGGAACTCAGGAACAGGCAAAAGCTGGAACTCAGGAACCAATGCTGGAGGCAAGGAACAAGAAACATTGGAAGCAAGGCAGGACCTTAGGAGCAAGCGAGTTGCAAAAGCATTGGAAGAAGGTCTGGGCCTCTGTAAAATATGCTCAGACCCCTGACGTCATCCAGACATGCCCTCAGGAAGTTCCCAACGCAGGCCCAATAAATGAAGTGCTGTGACGCACAAACGCGCATGCCCTAGGAGGGCAGCGATTAAAAGACACGGAGAATAAGGCATCGTCATGTAGAGGACCAGAGTGGAGCAGGGGGAGTTGGAGCGACACAGTTACAGTAAGAACATGACAGCATCCCCTCTTCAAAGGCCTCTCCTGCGTCTGGTCCTGGTTTTGGGCTTGTGAGGAAACAGGTGATTGAACCTTTGTAGGAGGGCTGGTGCATGGACGAGCGCTGCAGGTTCCCACGAATTGTCCTCTGGACCAAAGCTTTTCCATGCAATAAGGTACTGTAACTTGCCTTGTACCCTATGAGAATCTAGGATATCCTGGGCCTCGTACTCATTTTCTGGGTCTGTCTCGACTGGTAGTGGGGTGGGGAAGGTCGTGGCCACCTTCCTTAATATTAGTGGTTTCAGCAGTGACACATGGAAGGTATTGTGGATCTGTAAGATACTAGGAAGCTTTAACTGGTAGGTAACCGGTCCAATCCGGTGAGTCACTGGGTATGGCCCAATGCAACGAGGGGCGAACTGGGTTGAAGGTGTTTTAAGACACAAGTGTTGTGTGGAAAGCCATACCAAAACCTCTATCTAGGCATCTCTTCTTGTTAGTTTGTTGCTTGCTTTACTGGGTTGTATGAAGTAAGAGGTCTCAGGTAGTCTTCCAACTATGGGAAAAAGAAGTGATGGTTTCCTCAACAGAAGACCTCCGGAGCAGGCAGTACAGGCATGGGTATCCGAGGATGCTGCCCATAAACAATCCAGAAGGGAGAAGTCCTGGTGGATGCACTGACATGGTTGTTATGGCAGGACTCTGCCCATGGTAGGAGCTGAGCCCAGTCGTCTTAAGCGCTGCGACACAGGCTCGCAAGAAGGCCTTCATGCTTTGATTTATCATGTTTGCCTATTAGTCTAGGGATGGTACCCCGGGGAAAAATTCAATTTTACTTCCAGTGAGCAATAAATACTTTTCACCAGAATTTGGAGGTGAATTGCACTCCTTGGTCTGATACAGTGGATTCAGGCAGGTTGTGCAGCCCGAAGATCTCTTTAAGAAAGAGCTGGGCTAACGTAGGTGCATTTGGTAATTCAATAAGAGGTACAAAATGGGTCATTTTTGAGAAGCGGTCTGCCACTACCCAAACGGTAGTTTGACCCTTGGAAACGGGAAGATCTGTAACAAAGTCCATAGAAATGTGGGTCCACGGACTTTTGGGGACAGGGAGTGGTTGTAGAAAACCCCAAGGATGGGCATGGATATGTTTCTGGTGAGCACATAACAGGACAGGCCGAGACAAAATCCTTAACATCTTCTTTGAGAAAGGGCCACCAGTAAGAGCAGGAGATTAGCTCCATAGTACCTTGAATACCCAGGTTGCCAGCAGTCTTTGCATCGTGTCCCCACTTGAATATATCCTCTCGCAGTCATCTAGGAGCAAAGGTCTTGTCTGGCAGTATTGACATAATGGTGGAAGTCATGATTCAGATCAGGTCAATGATATGTTGGAGCTCAGGCACCTCCTTGTTGGTTTCCATAGATCGTGATAAGGCATCCGGATGCCTTAGTATTCTTCTCTGCTGATCGGAAGTGTAGTTGGAAGTCAAAGCATGAGAAGAATAAGGACAGTAGGGCTTGTCGGGGATCAAGGTGGTGGGCTTCTCAAAGATACAATAGATTTTTGTGATCAATCAAGACTATGAAGGGAAATTTGGCCCCCTCGAGTAAGTAGAACCATTCCTCCAGTGCCAGTAGTTCTTGATCCCCAATAGTATAGTTCTTCTCAGCAGGAGAAAATTTTCATGAAAAAAGGCACAGGGAAACAGTTGTCCACTGGAGAGAACCTGGGATTAGATGATGGCAGTTCCAGATGTAGAGGCGTCAACCTCAACACAGATCCATTTTTCAGGGTCAGAATGTTGGAGGATCAGAGCCATCGTAAAGGCCTGCTTGAGGCGGTCAGCACGGCAAAGGCTTTGAGGGGCCAATCCCGGGGGTTCACCTCCCTCCGGGTAAGGGCCATCATAGGTGCTGCTTTGATAGAGTAATTCAAGATGAACTGCCACTAGTAGCTGGTGAAGTCCAACAACCTCTGGAGGGCTCAGCGGCCCACAGGCCAAAGCCAGTTGAGAATAGCCAACAGCTTGGCCGGGTCCATTCATAGTCCCTGGTCTGAGATGATGTACACCAGGAAGGGCAATTCGGAGCACTCATTTTTCCAGTTTGGTTACCATCAAATAAGTGGGTGGAGCGACACAGATCCCTAGGCCACCAGGAGCTTGGCTGGTCCAAGTTCCGTGACCAAGGGCGAGACTGCCACTGGAGCTGCCTCTGGACCTTGGATATTGTCCATCTGATGGGTCAATGTTTGAACAGGCCCGAGAGTTGCTATAGCAGAAGCGAAAGTTGTAACAACTGTAAGGCTGATGACTGTCAAGCTCAAGGCCTTTGAAAGCTGTTAGGTTCAGAGTAGTGACCCCTTAGACCACAGTCATAGCCCTGACTCTGGTAGACAGGTTACCTCTAAGTCCAAAGCAAATGGCAAAGTTGGGATCAACAAGGCTGGAACTCAGAAACCAATGCTGGATGAAAGGCTGGACCTCAGAGACAAGCATGGCTAGAATTGAGGAACAGTAAAAAGCTGGAACTCAGAAACCAATGCTGGAGGCAAGGAACAAGAAATGGAAGCAAGGCAGGATCTTACGCGCAAGCAAGTTGCAAAGGCACTGGAAGAGATCTGGGCCTCCGTAAAATATACCCAGACCGTTGACCTCATTCAGACACACCCCCAGGAATTTTCCACTGCAGGCTCGATAAATTACGGGCTATGATGTGCGCGTGCATTCTAGGAGGGCAGTGCTCAACAGACAGGGAGAGCGAGGCATCATCCCGCAATGGGCCACAGTGGAGCAGGGGAGAAGTCAGAGCGACAGAGTTACGATAAGACTGTGACAGGGAAATATATATAGCGTGTGCCTTTATAAAATAGAACCAGTCCCAATAAAAGGCAATCCTATAACAAGACATCAACATTTAGGCGCCATGGATTAGATTCTATAAATGGTGCTGAAAAATTTAAAGGATGTGTATCCTTTATAGAATAACGCTAAGTGCCATAAATGATGCCTAATTTTAGGTGCTGGAAATCATGCCTGTGAAAAGCAGGTGTAAATGCGGGTGCCTGAGAGGCGCCAATCAAGTCTATTCTGTAATGATGTGTACGTAACTCTCAAGTAAGGCCAATTAATGCTAATAATTGGTTGTTAGTAGCCAATTATTGGTGCTGATTGGCTCATTAATCAATTAAGTTGCATGTGCAAATCGGTAATGTGCACTGATTTGCATGCGCAAATTTAGTTGCCATCCCAGGGATTCTATAAATGGTGCCTCAAATTCCATCTGGAAATAGAAGCATTTTCTATAACAATAGGCATAACTTCATTGGTTAAGTACCTAATCATAGCAGTTAATTGGATAACAAGTAATTATCAGCAGTAATTGGCATTAATTGAGATTTAAGTGCACAACTCCCTAATTAGGGGCCCTGTTTACTAAGGTTCACTAGTGTTTTTAGTGCACACTAAAAATTAGCGCACACTAACACTACAGAAACCCATATATTCCTATGGGTGTCTCTAGTGTTAGCACACGCTAATTTTTACTGAGCGCTAAAAACATTAGTGCACCTACAGCTGTGAAGAGGAGGATGAGGGGGTGGATAAAATGGAAGTGGAAGAGGAAGAAGTGAGGAGGGTCAAGAGAAAAGGGAGACAGAACAGAGCCTTGCCTTTGCTACTTCCGCAGAGGGAGAAAAGAAAAGGGTTCCTTCCCACTGGAAAATGGAGGATGGAGAAAAACTACAATACCCATCAACCCCGGGGAAAACCCTGGTACAGAAACTATCCTCCCCAGCAGCATCCAGGGGAGAACCCTGTCAAGGCAAGGGAGGTGTCCCCGGAGGTTAATCAGGAGGAGGAGGGACAGCTGAGAAAAGGGTGGGACGAGGAACCCATGGAGTGGCAAGAGGCTGGAGAGAGAGAGGGGGGGAGAGCATGGAGGAGCCGATGGACATAGCAGCATAGGCTCAATCATTGGGAAAGAAGCTGAGAAAGCAGGTGACTTCTTGGTATGGAAGCTGGACTGAAAGGGGAAAGAAAAGGGTCATGCGGGAGCAGGGTCAGTGATAGTGAAAGTGTGACCCAGAAAGGGTGGGACCCTTGTATCTCCCCATAGAGTTCAAGCTGTTTGGAACTGTGTGCTGCTGAACAACTCAGAGTGAAAAGTGTGTTGGTTTGAGAGGGTTTATTGTTTTTTCCTGTGTGAACTACTCAAAGAGAAAGGAAGATGTTTTTTTGAACTGTTTGCCATTGCACCTGGGGAAGACATGTAGCAGTGGTTTTTGTTTTTTTTGAGCTGGAGCCTGCAGACGCTCCCCAGAGGGGGGAAGCGCTAGGCTGTAAGACTGTTTAAGGGGAATGAACTGAGTTCTGGAAGCAGTGGGGTTTATGTTTCTTCTTACCCTGCTGTGCTGATTCCATTGAAGAGGGAAAACAGTGGGGGCTGTGTTTTTGTTCCTGTTTTATTTTGAACTGCTGGACTGTGAGCACCAAGGAAATAAAAACTTGCTGGTTTTCTTTTGGAATTATTGGTTACCCGAGTCGTACCCTGTGGATTACAGTGGGTTATGGGGCTAGGCATGACGCTTGGCCCATAGCTGGAGTCTCAAAGAGGAGACGGGATCCTGAGAACCCCTGGAGGAGGGACGGATCTTTCACACAGCGTGGCTTAGTAAACAGGGCCCTAAGTGTATTCTATAGCATATGTGCCTAAATTCTAAGTCGCATAGTTGAAAAGAGGGCACGGCCATGGGCAGGGCAGGGGCGTTTCTAAAATCTATATGCATTATTATAGAATACACCCGATTTGTGTCTAATTTAGACTTCGGGATTTACACCAAGTAAAAAGTGGCCTAAATGAATGCGACCAAATTTGGTTGTGTAGAAAGCTGGTCAGCGTATTCTATATACCGCATAGAAATTTAAGTCTATTCTATCAAATTTAGGCATACTTTACAGAATATGCCTAGGCATGTTTTTTTCCATGCCGATTTTTCAGGTGCCATGGGACTTATTCTATAAAGGTTATGCTCCTAAATTTAAGAGCATTTATGCTCCTAAATTACAAGCATGCTCTAGGCTCCAAAATAGATTATGCTTCTAATTTAGGAGCATAAATTTTAGAAGCGTAAATTTAGGAGCATCACCTTTATAGAACAAGGCCCTATATATAGAATCTGGGGCATATACAGCAGGACTTGCTTATCCACTCCTACCCTAGTTAAGATTATATTCATGCACCTTTCTGTCTTATTTTCTAACTCCTTTTACTCTCTTTATCTATCTATATGTTCCATCTTTGCTTATGCTGTATAATAAAATATTTTATTGCATATTATGTTGACATTGTAATATAGCATACTATCCCATACCTTGCATTGTTGTTTTAATATTTTTACTGCTGTAATTGTCTGTTGCCTATGTTGGCCTTATTCTTGCTATACACCACCTTGAGTGAATATTTTCAAAAAGGTGGTAAATAAATCTTAATAAACAAATAAATAAAATATGTGCATGCATAAGTGCCCTTATAGAACCCTAGCATAAACTTGCATTGGCAGGCCTCAATGTAACATAGCAGATGATGGAAGATAAAGATCTACATGGTCTACCCAGTCTGCCCAACATATGCCTACTTAGTCTTCATCTGTCTTTGCCATTTTCAAGGTACAAACCATAGAAGCCTACCTAGCACTGGATTAAATTTCAACTACTGAAGTTGCCATCAAAGCCCGGTCCAGCCCAACCACATCTATCTATTCATAATCAGGACACCGACCATAGAAGTCTGCCCGACATTAGCCTTACTTCTCAACTACTGGGTTTGCTGCTGAAGCACAGCTAAGTTGGTTTGGTTTCCTTCTCTTTTCATTTAGGAATCCTTTGTGCTTATCCCATGCATTCTTGAATTCTGCTACCATTTTCTTCTCCACCACCTCCCGCAGGAGGGCATTCCAGGCATCCACCACCCTCTCTGTCAGGTGGTTGCTGGCACTACTGTCTCCTCAAGTGTTCATATTACCTGTGGCGTACCTCAGGGTTCCGCACTTTCACTTGTTCTTTTTAATTTATTTCTCAGTCTGCTTATTGTGCTGATTTAAGCCTCAGGTCTTAATGTGTATTGCTACAGTGACAATATACTTATTGTGGGTAGGGTTGATTCTTTGCAGCCAGATCTGACAGAAATTCAACCATGTTTAGGAAAAGTGGCTGGTTGGTTGGAGGATCATCAGCTGGTTTCAAATTTTGAGGAGACTACAACATGCTGTCTGACTGGACGTTTGCAGTCTATGACATTGGAACTGCAGTTGGTTGGTAAAGTAATTGTTAGAATTAATGTTTTTAAATATCTTGGGGTTTTTTATTGGCTCTCAGCTTACTTTCGATAATCAGGTTTCTTCTGTTAAGAAAGGATTTTTTGTGCTCTGACAGCTGAGATCAATAAAGTACTATTTTGATGAACGTACGTTGCATACTTTACTTCACGAGTCATTGATGATTTCAAGGTTAGATTATAGGAATATAATTTACGTGGGTGTGTCCCAATTTAATTTAAAACAGTTGCAATTGCTGCAGAATGCTGCAATCAGATTGTGGGGAAAATTTTATCATGTTACACTATTGTTTAAGTATTATCATTGGCTCCCCTTTTTGCAGTGAATTAAATTTAAATTGCTAAAATTGGTCCTTGTGGCTTTCTATCAGCAGCAACCATTGTATTTAAGTTCTTTAATAACTCCATATATTCCAAACAGAGCTCTGAGCAGGAACACAGAATGGTGATACCGTATCAGGCACAAGCATCACACGACTGAAATAGTAAAAGAGCATTTTTTGGAGTTCGCACCTTTCTATTGGAATGAGTTCCCAAAAGCAGTACGAGGAGAGGTGGATGTTAAGAAATTAAGGTTTTATTTAAAACTGCTTTTTTATGCAAGTTTTTTTCTGATGGAGAACAATATGTTTTATTCACTTTATTGTTTGTTTGTAAGTCACATTGAACTTGAGTCTATTTCAAGCTAATGTGGGGTATAAATGTCATGAATGAATGAATAAATAAATACTAGTATGACACTATAGGAGCAAAGTGCATATTGTAACTTCTCAGTGTTTGAATGGGGTATTGTGTGTTGTCTTTTGCTGGGGGTAGGCTTTTCTATTGAGCTATAGCATTCTGTATATATTTTGTTTGTTTTATGTTTTTATTGATTGTGTAAACCACTTTGTACTGCACAAGGTGTATGGTATATTAATTTATTTATTTAGATTTTGCTCACACCTTTTTCAGTAGTAGCTCAAGGTGAGTTACATTCAGGTACTCTGGATATTTCTCTGTCCCAGGAGAGCTCACAATCTAAGTTTGTACCTGAGACAATGGAGGGTTACGTGACTTGCCCAAGATCACAAGGAGCAGCAGTGGGATTTGAACTGGCCACCTCTGGATTGCAAGACCAGTGCTCTAGCCACTAGGCCATTCCTCTACCATTAGACACTTAAAAGCTAGGATTCCATAACTTGTACGTGTAACTGCCTGACCCATGCCCCTTCCAGGCCAACACCCCTCATAAAACTGCATGCTCTGGAATTTGTGCACACAACTTGCAGCTCTCGTTTGCTGCTGTACTTGTGGCTGAAATGTGCTAATGTATTGTTTAGTGGTCTGTATTATTGTTTTTTGATATTATATACGTTGCGCTGTTACCCACCTTGGGTATAAGGCGGGATATAAATAAATGAACATAAACAACTTATAGAATAGAGACTAAGGGCAGTTATGTGCATAACTGCTAATTGATGCCACTTAGAACCAAAAAAGTCCAATTATAGCCAATTATTGAATTGTTACAGGCACAACTGACCTTATTCTATAATTTGTGCATGCAAATTTGCGTGCTAGTTGGAAGCACAGAAGTTTACAGAATTAGAGGGAAAATGCACTAACCCCTAAATTCTATAAAATGGCACAAAATTACGCATACAAATTGAGACACGTGCCCAATCAGCACCAATAATTGGGCTCTAACAATCAATTATCGGTGCCAATTGGCATTAATTAAAATCTACAAGTGTAAATTTACACGCCTGGATCCACACAATAAAAAAATTGAGTGTGGCCATGGGAGGTTCATGGGCGGATCAGGGGTATTCCTAAGACCATAAGCACTGCCATACTGGGTCAGACCAAAGGTCCATCAAAACCAGTATCCTGTTTCCAACAGTAGCCAATCCAGATCACAAGTACCTGGCAAGATCCCAAAAGAATAAAAACAGATCTTATGCTGCTTATTTACTTATTTATTTAAACAATTTTTATACCACCTATAACTAGGTGGTTTACAAAAAAACATTCACATTATTCATATCACAGAACATAAAACAAAGCGGACCATAATAAGTCAATCTTCATTTAAAAAAAATACCACCGAGACAAACAATTTTGTCTTTAGCAATTTCCTAAACCGTGTTACACTACTACAATGCCGAAGCTGACCAGGAATACGCAGTGGATTTCTCAAAAGTTTATCTTAATCATGGATTGGGGAATTTTTTTTTAAACCTGCCACATTCTCTGGCAACAAATTCCAGAGTTTAATCACACATTGAGTGAAGCAATGTTTTTTCCATTGTGTTTTAAATATACTACTTAGTAGCTTCATTGCGTGCTCCCTAGTCCTAGTATTTTTGGAAAGAGAAAGCAAGCGATTCACGTCTACCTGCTCCACTCCACTCTCTATTTTACAGACTTCTATCACATTTCCCCTCAGCCATCTCTTCTCCAAGCTGAAGACCCCAGCCTTTTTAGCCTTTCCTCACAGGGAAGTCATCCTATCCCTTTTTATCATTTTCGTCACTCTTCTCTGAACCTTTTCTAATTCTGCTACATCTTTTTAGAGATGCAGTGACCAAAAGTGCACACAATATTCGAGGTGCGGTTGCACCATGGAGTGATACAAAGGCATTATAATATTCTCACTTTTCTTCTCCATTCCTTTCTTAATAATTCATAACATTCTGCTTGCTTTCTTAGCCACAGCTGCGCAGAGGGTTTCAACATATTAGTCTGTCATTTACATGCATTCTTATAGAATAAGGGTGATCTGCACAGGGGACCAATATTCAGCCCATGATGATCAACGAGTTGTAAGCCGCTGACAGCCATGGGCTGAATGAAGCCTGGATGTTCAAAGTTGGTGAACGGTTAGCTTGGCAGATAAGTTAGACAAGCCTTTTTCCTGTAGTAACTCTATGCGCTTACTTAACTGCCTCCCAGTCCCGTCCTATCCTATCTAATTTATCTAGGAATCTTCACGATATTGACCCTTCATCTCTATCCTCCCATGTTTCAAACCTCCTCTCTACTGTGGCACCATCCACGTCTGTCAACGAGGCTGTTTCTTCTTACAACAATACTCTATCCTCTGCCTTAGACACTCTTGCACCTTTGATGACCCGCCCTGTAAGGCGTACAAAACCCCAACCTTGGCTGACTTCTAATATCCGCTACCTACGTTCCTGTACCCGCTCCGCCGAACGCCTCTGGCGGAAATCTCGGGCCCTTGCTGATTTCTTACACTTTAAGTTCATGCTGACCTCCTTCCAATCTGCTCTTTTACGTGCCAAACAGGATTATTATATCCAACTGACCAACTCTCTTGGCTCTAATCCTCGACTTCTCTTCACCACATTGAACTCTCTCCTCAAGGTGCCCCCTCCCCCAACTCCCCCTTCATTATCTCCTCAGACCCTTGCTGAATTCTTTCACGACAAGGTTCAAAAGATAAACCTTGAATTCTCTACCTCACCAGCTCTCCCTCCACTAGTCCGTTCCCCTCTCTCTCCTTCCCCTCATTCCCTTTCCTCCTTTCCTGAAGTTACTATTGAGGAAACTACACTTCTCCTTTCTTCCTCAAAATGTACCACCTGTTCCTCTGATCCCATTCCCACCCACCTTCTTAATGCCATCTCTCCTACTCTTATTCCTTTTATCTGTCACATTCTCAACCTCTCACTTTCCACTGCGACTGTCCCTGCTGCCTTTAAACATGCTGTGGTCACACCTCTCCTTAAGAAGCCTTCACTTGACCCTACTTGTCCCTCTAATTACCGACCCATCTCCCTCCTTCCTTTTCTCTCCAAATTACTTGAGCGTGCCGTTTACCGCCGCTGCCTTGAATTTCTCTCCTCACATGCTATTCTTGACCCATTACAATCTGGTTTTCGCCCTCTCCACTCAACCGAAACTGCGCTTACTAAAGTCTCCAATGACCTATTACTGGCTAAATCCAGAGGTCAATATTCCATCCTCATTCTTCTTGATCTTTCTGCTGCTTTTGACACTGTCGATCACAGCATACTTCTCGATACCCTGTCCTCACTTGGATTCCAGGGCTCTGTCCTTTCCTGGTTCTCTTCCTACCTCTCCCTCCGCACCTTTAGTGTTCACTCTGGTGGATCCTCTTCTACTTCTATCCCTCTGCCTGTCGGCGTACCTCAGGGTTCTGTTCTTGGTCCCCTCCTCTTTTCTATCTACACTTCTTCCCTTGGTTCATTAATCTCATCCCATGGCTTTTCCTACCATCTCTATGCTGATGACTCCCAAATCTACCTTTCTACCCCTGATATCTCACCTTGCATCCAAACCAAAGTTTCAGCGTGCTTGTCTGACATTGCTGCCTGGATGTCTCAACGCCACCTGAAATTAAATATGACCAAAACCGAGCTTCTCATTTTCCCCCCCAAACCCACCTCCCCGCTCCCCCCGTTTTCTATTTCTGTTGATGGCTCTCTCATTCTCCCTGTCTCCTCAGCTCAAAACCTTGGGGTCATCTTTGACTCTTCTCTCTCCTTCTCTGCTCATATCCAGCAGACCGCCAAGACCTGTCGTTTCTTTCTTTACAACATCCGTAAAATCCGCCCCTTTCTTTCCGAGCACTCTACCAAAACCCTCATCCACACCCTTGTCACCTCTCGTTTAGACTACTGCAATCCGCTTCTTGCTGGCCTCCCACTTAGTCACCTCTCCCCTCTCCAGTCGGTTCAAAACTCTGCTGCCCGTCTCATCTTCCGCCAGGGTCGCTTTACTCATACTACCCCTCTCCTCAAGACCCTTCACTGGCTCCCTATCCATTTTCGCATCCTGTTCAAATTTCTTCTACTAACCTATAAATGTATTCACTCTGCTGCTCCCCAGTATCTCTCCACACTCGTCCTTCACTACACCCCTTCCCGTGCACTCCGCTCCATGGATAAATCCTTCTTATCTGTTCCCTTCTCCACTACTGCCAACTCCAGACTTCGCGCCTTCTGTCTCGCTGCACCCTATGCCTGGAATAAACTTCCTGAGCCCCTACGTCTTGCCCCATCCTTGGCCACCTTTAAATCTAGACTGAAAGCCCACCTCTTTAACATTGCTTTTGACTCGTAACCACTCGCCTCCACCTACCCTCCTCTCTTCCTTCCTGTTCACATTAATTGATTTGATTTGCTTACTTTATTTATTTTTTGTCTATTAGATTGTAAGCTCTTTGAGCAGGGACTGTCTTTCTTCTATGTTTGTGCAGCGCTGCGTATGCCTTGTAGCGCTATAGAAATGCTAAATAGTAGTAGTAGTAGTAATATCACTGCTAACCGGTTAAATTCCACCCCTGGACTAACCTGGCAGTAACCGGACAGTGCAGTGTCAGTCAGAAGCAATATTCAGCAATGCTACCTGCTGGTGTCACTAGCAATTGGCAGATGGCCAGCTCAGTGGGGTTTAATCAGACAGAAGCCTCTGTTGCCTGCTTAAAACCTTTCAAATATCAGTCCTTGAATTTTAATTAAGGAAAACACTTGCAAAACTGAACAAAGGAACTAAACCAGCTAGCCTATAGGTGGGACTGGCAGACAGGAAGCTTTACTTGAGTGAATTAGTAAGGAATAGGGATGAGCAGGGCAACATTTTTTGTTCTGTTTAGTTTCTTGTGTAATTTTTAGGTCTTTTCATTTTATTTTCATTTTTGTTTTGGGGCAATATCATTAATAAACTGCCCTGAAATTTTAAGGTTTTTCCTGTTGTTTCAAACTAAACATGACATGGGAATTGTTTCCCATGTTGTTTCAAACAAATGCACATGCCTAGTAAAGAATAGAGCATTTAATAGGTTAATTAGCCAATAATAAAGTCTTTGCTCCGAAAGCAATTTATCCAAGAAAATCAGAACATGGGGTGGGTGGATGGGTAAATGCCTTTACCTGATTCTCTATGGCTTTCCGGTTTTTGGGATCGCTAATGATAGACAGCTGCAGCTCTGCCATCTTCTTCATCTTGCTGTCCATGTCGATCTTTTGCATAAGGCTCTTGGTCTGACTTTTCAGCAGCCGGATGGTGTCCTCTTTCCCATGCTTCTTTGCAAAGAGGGAGGCGCATGCAGAGTGTATCGCGGTCACCCAGTTTTCCAGATCTGTTTGGCTGGTCGCCTGAAAAACATTATTAGGGACTTATAGCAAGGAATTGAACCCTGCAGCTTCTGCTATCGCACATGTACATACAAGGAGGTTAGATTGAGACAGTGGAGGAATAGCCTAACGGTTAGTGCAAGTGCGCTTTGACCCTGGTGACCTGGGTTCAATTCCCAAACTTAGATTGTGAGCCCTCCAGGGACAGAGAAACTACCTGCACATAATGTGTACAAAGCTGTGTACAGTAGTGCTATAGAAATGATTAGTAGTAGTAGTACTACAGATGACGTATGCCTATGTAACCCATTATATTATATTAGTAAAAAAGGCCCGTTTCTGTAGGCAAGGAAACGGGCCTTAGGCAGGCAATCCCCCCCCCCCCCGTGCTACGGCCCCCTCGAACCCCCCCTTCCGTGAACCTGTCGTTCCCCCCCCCCCCCCGTGCCAGCGACAACTGCCACCATCGCCGCCGCCGTTGTTATGCTACCTTCCCTTCCCGTAGGTTCTTCAATCATCTTCTTAGAAAGTTTAACTCAGTGCGTCTGACGTCAGACGCACGGATTTAAACTTTCTAAGAAGATGATTGAAGAACCTACGGGAAGGGAAGGTAGCACAACAACGGCGGCGGCGGTGGTGGCAGTTTTCGGCGTTCCGGGGGGGGGGGATCGACAGGTTCGCGGGAGGGGGTGGGTTTCGAGGGGGCCATAGCGCGGGGGGGTGACAGCTGATTCCGTGGCAGTAGGAGGAGTAGGGAAACACGCTGCGCGTGTTTCCCTACTCCTCCCCTTGCCTTGGAATCAGCTGTGTTGACGTCAGTGACATCCATGCGTGTCTGCCTCGCAGACCACTTGCAGCCAGGGAGCCACGGTCCCAAGCATAGAATGTTGGAGGTGAGAATTATTATATAGGATGGGCTGAAGCCAGTAGGCTGAGCTTGCTGACATTTTAGTTCACTTATTACAAATAACAGACTGTCTATACGTGGTACATCTGTTAAAAGTCTAAAGCTGATCCAGTTGGATAGGCAGTGCCTTAAAAAGTAGAGGACAAAAGATTTTTTAAAATTTTTTTTACTTAGTTGACAGCTTTTTTGATTATTTGAAAGCTTCCTATATCTACATATATATCATTAAATAAAATTGAATATCACTAAAACAGCTTTAGAAATTATTGTAGCTGGTAGAAACAGCAGTAATAAACTCTGTATTTTATGCTCATTTTTCTACACTGTTCTATAGAATACAGCAAATTTAAGTGAGGATATCCTGTTTCCTGATAGATTCATCTTAATTGTTGTTGTAATCTGTCTTGTGAAGCCTAGTGTTATAAAAATGGAATATATTGTAATTAAATAGAAGTAAAATGAAACTCTCCTTTCATTGGGGCACATGGAATCACATCTTCGCCTCGTCTGTTTTATAGAAGTTTATATTTTAGATGCACAAATGGATTATTCTGTTTTGAGCGCGTTTCAGGGAAAAGTGGTTTCATAAGTCAAAATAGTAAAAGAAAGTATTTTGTTTCATGCAGATCTCACATTTGTTTAAATATAACTAAATGGGGCCCCTAATACAATCCATTGGTTTTCTTATATTTTGTTCTTGTGCTGACTTATACTGTGCCAAAACTGAAAATTCTTCTCTCTGGTCGATAATAAAAGGAGATCACTGGGAACTCTATCCACCCTAAAAGGCTATTTTTGTGATTGTACATGAGGAATTGTGATATTGAATAAATAAGTGTATGTTTGTGTCCCTCGTCGTGCAACATGTTCAAAACAGAATAATCAATTTGTGTATCTAAAATGTAAACTTCTACAAAACAGATGAAGATGTGATTCCATGTGCCCCAATGAAAGGATATTCCATCATCTTTATAACACCAGGCTTCCAAAGGCAGATTACAACAGCAGTTAAGATGAACCCAGCAGGAAACAGGATATCCTCACTGAAATTTGGCCATCTGTATTGTATAGAACAGTGTAGAAAAATGAGCACAAAATACAGAGTTTATAACTGCTTATGCTACCAGCTACCATCATTTTTTAAGCTGTTTTAGTGATATTCAGTTTTTATTTCATGATATTTATATCTAGATATGGGAAGCTTTCAAATAAATTTAAAAGCTATCCAATAAGTAAAAACAAATATATAAATATTTTGTCCTCCACTTTTTAAGGCACTGCCTATCCAACTGAAACAGCTTTAGACTTGTTACAGATAGACCAGGCAGAGGCAGTTCCTTATTTCTAATAATCTTTTGCTATTGTTTTCAATAGTATTTGCTATTATTTTGGGTGTACTACGTCCAAAATTAGAACAGGAAAGATCATTTTCTACAAAAAAAAAGTCTATCTTTTCCTTTTGAAAATGCTGTTTGGAAAAATGTTTTGTGATTTGGGGGAGTAAGGGGAGGTGATCCCTGATTCCCTCCAGTGGTCATCTGGTCATTTGGAGCATTTCCTGTGTGGAGTAGAGGAGTAGCCTACTGGTTAGTGCAGCAGACTATAATCCTGGGGAAGCCAGTTAAATTCCCACTGCAGCTATTTGTTATAAAAATAGGTCTAGCTCAAAACGTCTACGTTTTTGTCTTGGACGTTTTTGTTTTGTTCCATTATGGCTGAAAGACGTCTAAGTCTTAGGAATGCCCAAGTCCTGCCTTGAACACACCCCTGGCACGCCCCCTTGAGAGTTAGACATCCTTCTGATGGACTTCAGAGAAAGACGTCTAAAAATAGGTTTCGAAAATACTGATTTGGATGGCTTTGTGAGATAAACGTCCAAATGCAGACTTATGTCACTTTTTGGATGTTTTTCTCTATTGAAAATGAGCCTGAGAGTATACAGTGAAGGTATTTTTTTATGGTTTGAGGATTTTACTTCACTTACCCCCTTTCGGAGGACATATCACTGCTAGGACATCAGATTACTAACCTGGGTTTAGTATGCTGAAAAACACCAGAGGACACGCAACAGCGTCCTGCAGTAATTTACCTGTTTGCACATGTTAATTGCATGTCCCCCAATTTTCAACGCTATTTAACCAGTCAGCAACGGCTGCTGACTGTTTAAATAAATAAATAAAGTACTTAACCAGATAATCGCCAATATTAGTGGAAGATAACCAGTTCTCTCCACTGAATATTCACGGTTAGCACATACCCCAGAATTCTATATAGCGCACCTAGAGATCCGCCCGGAAATCTAAGCATATTCCATAACAACATGCATAACTTAACTGGCTTAACAAGCCAAGCAGCACTGTTAACAAGCAATGAGCACTAATTGGCAATAATTAGAATTTATGCACATAACTCACTAAACGTATTCTGTAATGAACTGCGCCTAAATTCTAAAGCACGCAGTTCAAAATGGGTGTGGCTATGGATGTGGAAAGGGCAGGGAAATGGGTGTTTTGTGGGCATTCCCAAATGTATGCACGCTGTAATAGAATATGGCCCAGTCCACGTAAATCTACACATAGGGATTTAAGCCACATTTTCGTTGGTGTAAATGGATAAGCGTAGTTTTAGGAGCTGGGGTATCAACTAAGCGTATTCTATATACCACACCTAAATTTTATACAATACGCTTAGGCAAAAATAATTTCCGCACAGATTTTCCAGGCACCATATATAGAATTTCCCCCATAGTGGCTAACCGGCTATATCTTGCAATATAGTTGATTACCGCCAATGTTCAGCGCTGGGTTAACTGGTTAACTAAGACTACATAACCTCTAGGAACTTTACCAGTTAGCACTGAAAATCAACTTAACCAATTAAGTTCCAGTGTCCAAAAATGAAACCAAATATTCAATGCCGGTCACTGGAAATGACCCAACATTGAATATCCGGGGCCAGCACTGATGGCGACCCTTACGTGAGCTGTCTCTAACCAGCTGAATATCGGCCCCATGGTAATAATAATTTTCTACTTATTTTTAGGAGGGAGGAATGGGCAGAGAGCAGCACACTGCCAAGTGCTAACTGGTTACCGTTGATTTAATAAGAAAGCCCTCAGTGCCTCCTAAAAAGGACACGGTAAGGACTCCCGCGTTAATTTTTTTAAATAGCTAAGCACTAATGCTAAAATTAGCACACGACCAGAAAGTAAACAAACTGACAAGTGGCTATTTTACTGCAACACCAGAAATGAGCTCAGTGCACGGGAAAGTCCCATGTTAAGATGCGCTAAGCCCATTTACTAGCTAAATTTACTAAAAGGGCCCCGTATTTTACTATTCCAGCCCGAGTTCTGTTGTTTTACCCCTTCCTTCTCTGCCACAAATTAGCATTCTGCTGATTTTTCCAGGTCCACATGGACTCCAGCTTTTTTGCCCGTGTTTTTATCTGTGGTTAACTTGTAAATTCTGTATTTTTCTGCTATAATAAATCTGCTTTGTGCGACATTTATTGAAATTCCAAATATAAAATGAGTTAAGCAGAGCGGATGCACGAGGATGGTTATAAAGGACTCCTTTTACTAAGCTGCGGGAAGAGCTAGCATGCACTTAAAACTTACTCAAGGCCCACCTCTTCTCCCTTGCTTTTGGCGCCTAACCACCTTCCCATTCCTGATACCTACACTGACTACATAGTTTTTACCTTTAGATTGTAAGCTCTCTTGAGCAGGGACTGTCCTTCCCCATGTTTAAACTTGTACAGCGCTGCGTAACCCTGGCAGCGCTATAGAAATGCTAAGTAGTAGTATTACCATAGAGCATGCTGAAGCATCCTGGGGTAAAAGCCCAATCTGCACATGCAACCACATGCTAAAAAATGTGTCTATTTTTTTCTTGGAGGGAGCATGTTTTGGGTGCAGAACCTGGGCATGACAGTGAGAATCAGTTACTGCAGGATTAGCGTGCGAGCCCTTACCGCCTACAAAATATGTGCTGGTAAAGGCTCACGCACTAATTTTTGGTAATAGCCACGTGATAATGGCAACATTAGCCCATGGCTATTAATTCAGAAAAGGGAAAATCAGCCATTTTTCCGGCTGCGGTAAGAACGGCCTTAACGCAGAGGAAAAACTCGTGTAAGGGCACGCTAAGGCCGCTTTTAACTGCAGCTTAATAAAAGAACCCCAAAGTAAGGGAAAGGTGTCTGCATAGCACAGCATGCCTGTCTTCAGATTCATTCAGTCTGTAGAGATCTCCTGAAGAACAGACAGCAGACCTATATTGGATTCACAGTTAACATGCAGGCCCCAAACAGACACAGTTACACTATTATCTTCATGCAGAGTAAACAAAATGAGAAAAACAGTGTAAAACCTGAAACAGGTAGACATCGCTGAAGGAGTTGCTGAGACAGAACACATTTTCCTTCTTGGGATGTTCAGGGATGGACTGTACGACACTGTCTTCTGCAAAGAGGGCGTATCGAGGTGAACTGCTCTGTTCCATGCAATTTCCTTCATAGGTTTCGTAAAACAGTAGGGTGCAACCTTTCATAAGGAAAACAGCAGGAGTTAGTAGGTCCTAACCCCCTAACCTCTGACCCTGCTCAGTGCAGGCTTTCATGAACCAGCAGGTAAAAGACAGGGCTTATTTTCAAGATCATAAAAGCATTAAGTACATAAGCATTGCCATACTGCGGCAGACCAAAGGTCCATCAAGCCCAGTATCTTGTTTCCAACAGTGATCAATCCAGGTCACAAGTATCTGGCAAGATCCCAAAAGAGTAAAACAGATTCTATGCTACAGCAGATTTTCTTAAGTCCATCTTAATGATGGTTTAAGAACTTTTCTTTACCAATTTGGGGCAATAGGAAAGGCAGTGAGCCCACTGTCCTCAAACCTGAAAACATACCTCGCTCAATATTCAAAGTGATTTAAACGGCCAGCAGAGGCTCCTGGCCATTGAAATCACTTGTCCACGGCTAACTGAGAATATTCAGTGCTTATCTTATGCAGTTAAGGGCTCAACGCAGCGTTGAATATCTGGGAATACTGCTGGCACTGGACATAAAAATGCTGATCCACAGTAAAGAGTCATATGTGAGTATGTATTATTTAATTAAAATATTTCAGATCTTGCCCTGCAGCATTGCAAATAGAGGACACGGATTTCGATTCAATTTTTGAAGAAAGTCCTATCTGCATTTACACATAAATAATCATACAGCTCCTAGGAACTGCTGTAACGTCTCTCCGAGGCACTGGCATACTCAGTCCCCTAATGTTTATTGTCCCATGACTTGATGGTGCATGATTTCCGGAAAGCTCTCTAAACACAGTGAAATCAGCCTCCACTTTCTTGATAAAGCAGTGCAGTCACCAGGTGCCACACGGGTCTACTTACAGAGCAGAGGAGTAGAGAGGGATGTGCCTTTTTTCAAACAAGTTGCATATGACTTACTGCCTTCACGTAAGAATAGGGAGCTGTGACCATGCCTGTAGCAAGCTAAAAGTGTACCCTGTACGACTTATTCACTGCCTCCACTTAATGACTCCCTGAAAATAAACCAAAGTCTGCTAGACAATCTTCATCCAAGTTGTGCTTCTGTAATTCTAAAAGCTGCATGCCTGCCCATCAGGTTCCTTTCAAAGATATCCACCTAGAGCATCACAGCTCAGGGATGGCATTAACACAGCACTCAGCATGCCTATGGAAGGTATCACAGTCAGCATGAGTCTTGAGTACCCTCACCTCGGGGCAGGAAGGGGAGCCACTGAATGCTGGGGGGGAGGGGAAGGGGAGAGTAGAGGAACAGAGAAATGCTGTACACCACAGGGGAAGGAGAAAGATACAGGACCCCTATGGAGGGGGAGTAGGGAAGTAGATGCTGGACACCAGTAAGGGGGAGGGAGGGAGCAGAAGGGAAGTACCAAGATGCTGGACACCATGGGGGGGGGGGGGGGGGGACGGAAAGGAAGACTACAGATGCTGGACACCATGGAGGGAGAGAGCAGTAGGGAAGGATAGAGATGCTGGACAACATGGAGGGAGAGAAGTAGGGAATAACAGAGATGCTGGAGTGTAGAGGGAAAGTAAGGGTAAAGGATACGCTGGATGTGAGTGGCATGGGGCTAGGGCCTTGAGCTACGCCAGTGTGATAGAGCGCATGGATGAAGGTTTGTCTGCTCAGGGAACTGTGAATGTCTTGACCTGAATGTCACATTTCCTACGTAGAAGCTTTATGCAAAATAGGACTTTTCATGCCATGCAAATCTTCATATATTTTATATACAGCAAAAAAGGGAATCTATCACTTTGCTTTCAACATAAAAAAGAAAATTACATTCCTTCTAAAAATAGTGTTAGCCAGGGTAAAACAAAAAGATGCACAACCATGTTTTCAGAAAAGACTCTCACATTCTCTTTAGGGGCCAAACGGTGGTTTAAAAATACAGCCATTAACCCCTGGATTCAATAATTGGAGCCCAAAATTGCGTGTGCAAATTTGAGCGGGCGCCCAATCTACACACGCAACTTAAAAGGGGCATGGCCATGGAAGGGGCATGTGCAGGTCAAGGGCGTTCACTAAAGATACTCGCAGAATTATAGAATTAGTGGGATCTGCGGCTAACTTACGCGTGAGGATTTACACCAGGTTTCAGTTGGTATAAATCTTCCCGCCCAAAGTTAAGGGTGGATCCCGGCGCTTCACGCTATTCTATAAACGGCGCCCAACTCGGAGCACTGTTTATAGAAAACTACTTAGCATGCATTTTTTTCAGAATTGAAATCTGGGCACTATTTACTGAATCTAGTCTTAAGTGAATGCATATCAGTACTCATCATTTCAACTGGGAGCATTTGATTAAATGTAAGATTTACCTTTCAGTGTAACCCAGTACTGCTTCCACTTCCTACGTGCAACCAATTCAAGTTTCTTCTCTTTCTGTAGGGTGATGAGAGGCTTGAAGAACAGCCACCCTGCTTTGCGCACCACGCCCTGCTCCTTCTCGTAGAGGAGATCCAGCTGTTCCAGGGAGCTCAGCGAGTCGCTGATCGAGTCCTCCATCTCCACTGAGGTGGCCACGTTGTCCACGTTCGTCTTATCCATATCCAGCTCCCGCATGAAATTTTCATAGATGTTCTGCCGGAATGCATCGCTGCTGACACCATTGGCGGACTCGCTCCTCTGGGGCACAATAGGACCAGAGCCAGATGACCACAGTAGACTAGAAAGCTGCGGAGGGGAGCTAGTGTCTCCCGTGAGACTGTCGATCCTGCTGTCGAAGTAATCACTTGTATCTTTACCTCTCAGCTCCTGCGCGGACTACAAATCACAAAGAGGCATTCTATGAGTTGAGTGCATTTAAGCATTCACTTTTATGCTGAATGAAAAAATTCACTTTTAAACCCATTACAAAGAAAAGAAGTCATGAAATTACATACACCACAGTTTAGATGGAGGAGTGACTTAGTGGTTAGAGCAGCAGACTGAGAACCAGGGAAGCTACAGTTCAAATCCCACCCATGCACTTTGTGACTCTCTGTAAAACAATTAATCCTGCACTGCCTCAGGAAAAAATTAGACTATGGGGGGCAGGAAAATACCAAGTATACCTGAATGTAACACACCTTCATTTATACCAAATAGGCATGAGTTAGTACAGACCAGTGAGCCTGAGGTCAGTGCCAGGCAAATAGTCAGACATTTCCACCTATTACACAGTTTCTAAAGTTAAATATCTCTATTAAAGAAATTGACCAAATCTGTTTGTTTATTGGACAAGTACCAGCATACCTATCAGCAGACCCCTCCCCAAATCAAATACTAAAATGGTGTTCTCTTTTTCAGAATGACTTCTTACAATCTGGTCATTTTCCATCCACATTAAGTGGTATCATTCTAACACCAACTGTTAAGAACATAAATTTGGATTCAAATTAACCAGTGAGTTATAGACCTGTTGTGAGTATCCCTTTACTTGTCAAGCTACTAGAAGCTAATGTTGCTGAACTACTATTAGATTTTTTAGTAAATTTTAATTGCTTACACCCCTTGTAGTTTGGCTTTAGGTCCTTTCATAAAACTAACTCGGTTCTATCAGCTATTACTTAGAAACACAGAAAAATGTTGCCAGATGAAGACAATATGGTCAATATTCAGACCGCTAAATCCAAATATTCAATGCCGGGCCGTTTCTAGTGACCAGCATTGAATATCCAGTTTATTTTTGGCTGGTTAGAAGCTAACCAGCTATGTTGATATTCAGACTTAGCCAGTTATCTTCTAACCGGACAAAAATATCCCACGTATTCAAGCGGCCAAATATAGCTGCTAAAGTGGGGCTGAAAATATGGCTGATAGCCGGTTATGTCAGTCGATATAACTGGCTATCCGCTATCCACTAACTGGTGATATTCAGCAAGACATAGCTGGTTTTCACCCGCTGAATATCACCGGTTAGCTGGTTATGGGGCATTTAACCGGCCAGGTGCCGATCCTGGCCAGTTAAATACTTTTGAATAACGGGGGGGGGGGGGGGGGGGGGGGGGCATATGGCCTATCCAGTCTGTCCATCCTGTCCATCCATACCATGTCAGAATCTAAGACATTGATTGCCCACGGCAAGGCAGAGGTTCTTTTGCAGTTCGAACTCACAACTGCTTTGATATCGTACATTACAATATTCTGTTATACAAACTAAGCTCTTTAGGCATTGCGGGTAAATTATTAAATTGGATGAATTTTTGACTGATAGATATTATAGGGTTAAGGTAAAATTATATATAATCATACCTGATAATTTTCTTTCCATTAATCATAGCTGATCAATCCATAGACTGGTGGGTTGTGTCCATCTACCAGCAGGTGGAGATAGAGAGCAAACTTTTGCCTCCCTATATGTGGTCATGTGCTGCCGGAAACTCCTCAGTATGTCGATATCAAAGCTCCATCCGCAGGACTCAGCACTTAGAGAATTACACCCACGAAGGGACACTCTGCCCAGCTCACCACCGCCGAAACGGGGGAGGGGAATTAACCCAGCTCATCCCCACACAAGTGGGGGAGGGGAATCCGTCCAGCTCATCCCCGCGGAGCGGGGGAGGGACACCACACCCGCCGATGCGGGGGGATCTGGCTTATCCTGCAACCGCAACCGCGGGAGGAGCTGACTGACCCTAACACCGCCGAAGCGGGAGGGGTACAAAGCTGCCCTACAGCCGCACGAAGCGGGAGGGAGTGCCGGCAGAATTTTAAGTCTCAATCCAGCCCCGTAAAACGGAGGGGAGAGGAATGCAGCAGCTCACTGTAACACAAACTCGTCTTAACTCTTGAAGAATCCAAGTGAAAAAACTTGAACACGAAGTCTTTCTGAAGTAACTGAAGACTAAACTTGAACCTGAAATGCAACCAGAATAAAAACAGTACAGATATCTGGGAGGGGCTATGGATTGATCAGCTATGATTAATGGAAAGAAAATTATCAGGTATGATTATACATAATTTTACCTTCCATATCATCAAGCTGATCAATCCATAGACTGGTGGGATGTACCGAAGCAGTACTCACCCAGGGCGGGACATTGAAATCCCTGACCTCAACACTGAAGCTCCAAACCGGGCCTCCGCCCGTGCAGCCACAGTCAAACGGTAATACTTGGAGAATGTATGAGCCGAAGCCCAAGTTGCCGCCTTGCATATCTCTTCCAAGGAGACGGATCCGGCCTCTGCCATCGAGGCCGCCTGAGCTCTCGTGGAGTGAGCCTTCAGCTGGATAGGCGGCACCTTCCCCGCGGCCACATAAGCCGCTGCAATGGCTTCCTTGACCCATCTTGCCACTGTAGGCTTAGCAGCCTGCAGACCCTTACGAGGACCTGCAAACAGGACAAACAGATGATCCGATTTCCGGAAATCATTGGTCACTTCCAAGTATCTGATGATGACTCGTCTCACATCCAGATATTTAAGAGCAGAGTACTCCTCTGGGTAGTCCTCCCTACTTTCGTAGGGAAGGGAGACAGAGCTGCTGATTCACATGGAAGCGAGAAACAATCTTGGGCAGGAAGGAAGGCACTGTGCGAATAGTCACTCCTGCCTCAGTGAACTGCAGAAAAGGCTCTCGACAGGAGAGCGCCTGGAGCTCGGAAACTCTTCTGGCTGAAGTGATAGCCACCAAAAAGACTGCTTTCAACGTCAGGTCTTTCAGAGATGCCCTCGACAAGGGTTCAAAAGGCGGCTTCTGCAATGCTCTTAGTACCAGGTTGAGATTCCACGCAGGCACCACTGAGTGCAGAGGAGGGCGCAGGTGATTAACTCCCTTGAGAAAGCGCACCACATCTGGCTGCGAAGCCAGAGAAGCACCCTTCAGGCGGCCCCTGAAGCAAGCCAGAGCCGCTACCTGGACTTTAAGGGAACTGAGCGACAGGCCTTTCTCCAGACCTTCTTGCAGGAACGCCAACACTGAAGAAATTGGAGCAGTGAAGGGAGAAAGTGAGCCTGCTTCACACCACGCTGCAAAGATACGCCAAACCCTGGCGTAAGCAGTAGAAGTAGAGCGCTTCCTCGCTCTCAGCATAGTGGCGATGACCTTGTCTGAGAAGCCCTTCTTCCTCAGACGCTGCCGCTCAATAGCCAGGCCGTAAGATCAAAGGGGGAGGGATCCTCCATCACCACGGGACCCTGATGTAACAGGCCCTGCTCCACTGGCAGCCGCAGAGGATCGTCGACTGAGAGCCTGATCAAGTCCGCATACCAGGGACGCCTGGGCCAATCCGGACCCACCAGGATTACCCTGCCGGGATGCTTTGCCACCCGGTCTAGCACCCTGCCCAACATGGGCCAGGGTGGGAACACATAGAGAAGCTCTTGTGTCGGCCACTGTTGGAGAAGAGCATCTACTCCCAGGGATAGAGGGTCCCGTCCTCTGCTGAAAAAGCGCGGCACTTGGCAATTGGCCGATGACGCCATCAGATCTAGGCTCGGCTGGCCCCAGCGCTTCGTGATGTCCAAGAACGCCTGAGCAGATAGCTGCCACTCTCCGGGCTCCAAGGTATGGCGACTGAGAAAGTCCGCCTTGACATTCATGACTCCGGCAATGTGGGCCGCTGAAAGCTGCTCCAGGTTCGCTTCCGCCCACTGGCAAAAATTCATAGCCTCCTTGGCTAGAGGGGCGCTCTTGGTACCTCCCTGGCGGTTGACATAGGCCACAGCCGTGGCATTGTCCGACAGGACCCGTACAGGCTTCAACACCAGTACCGGGATGAACTCCAAAAGCGCCAACCGAATGGCTCTGAGTTCCAGGAGGTTGATAGAACACTTTGCCTCTGCAGGAGACCAGAGCCCCTGCGCTGTCCTTCCCAAGCAGTGGGCTCCCCAGCCCGACAACGAGGCGTCCGTCGTGACGACAATCCACTCTGGGGTCACCAGAGGCATTCCCGCAGACAACTTGTCTGTCTGCATCCACCAGCTCAGCGCCTTGCGCACTGCTGGGTCCAAGGGAAGGCGCACAGCATAATCCTCCGACATCGGAGTCCAGCGCTGCAGCAAAGAGTGTTGAAGTGGTCTCATATGAGCCCTGGCCCAGGGCACAACTTCCATCGTGGCCGTCATAGAGCCCAACAGCTGCACATAGTCCCAAGCCCGAAGGGGAGAGGCTACTAGGAACTGGTCCACCTGAGCCTGAAGTTTGACAATCCGATTGTCTGGCAGGAACACTCTGCCCACTTGGGTGTCGAATCGAACTCCCAGGTACTCCAGGGACTGAGTCGGGTGCAGCTGGCTCTTCTCCCAGTTGATGATCCATCCCAGGGAGCTCAAAAGAGCAACTACCCGGTCCACAGCTCTGCCGCACTCTGCATAAGAGGGGGCTCGGATCAACCAGTCGTCCAGATAAGGATGGACTTGTACCCCTTCCTTTCGTAGGAAGGCCGCGATGACCACCATTACTTTGGAAAAGGTCCGCGGAGCAGTAGCCAACCCGAAAGGGAGGGCTCTGAACTGGAAGTGTCGTCCCAGGACTGCAAAACGCAGAAAGCGTTGATGAGGAGGCCAGATGGGAATATGCAGGTACGCTTCCTTGATGTCCAAGGATGCCAGGAACTCTCCTGCCTTCACTGCCGCTATAACAGAGCGGAGAGTCTCCATGCGAAAGTGCCGCACTTTCAAGGCCCGATTGACCCCTTTGAGGTCGAGGATAGGCCGGACAGAACCTCCTTTCTTTGGTACCACAAAGTAAATGGAGTAACGTCCCTTGCCAAGCTGACTTTCTGGCACCGGAACGACCGCGCCCAGGCGGATCAGATTGTCCAAGGTCTGCTGCACTGCCACAGCTTTGACCGGAGACTTGCAGGGAGAGAGTACAAACCCGTCTTTTAAGGGTCGGCAGAACTCTAGTTTGTAGCCGTCTCTGATGACTTCCAACACCCACGCGTCTGAAGTTATTGTGGTCCACTCGCCCAGAAACGAGGACAGCCGTCCTCCAATCTGCACTGGGGCGTGGACCAAGACCCCGTCATTGGGTACGAGACCCTGGGGGAGGACCGGAGGGAGCACCTCCGGGACGGCGGTCTCTGCGAAAGGAATGCTGCTTGGGGGAGAAATTCCTCTTGAAGGAAGAGGGGGCAGAGGAACCCGACTTGCCCGGGCGGTACCGACGGGCTTCCTGCAACCGTCCTCTGGAGGTACCGGGACGAGTACTAGCCCGAGCCCTGACCTCTGGTAATTTCTTGCCCTTAGACGTGCCGAGATCGGTCACGATTTTGTCCAGCTCGACCCCAAAGAGCAGCTTGCCTTTAAAAGGCAACCTAGCCAGGCGGGATTTAGAGGCGTGGTCAGCAGACCAATGTTTCAGCCAAAGCCACCGCCGCGCAGAGATTGTCTGAGCCATGCCTTTCGCTGAGGCCCTCAAGACATCATACAGCAAGTCTGCCAAATAGGCTAAGCCCGATTCCAGGGCCGGCCAATCAGCCCTCAAGGAATGATCCGAGGGGAAAGCCCGCTGCACCATAGTCAGGCACGCCCTGGCCACATAGGAGCCGCAAACTGAGGCCTGCAAACTTAAAGCAGCCGCCTCAAAGGACGACCTTAAGGCCGCCTCCAATCTTCTGTCTTGGGCGTCCTTTAGGGCCGTGCCACCTTCCACCGGCAACGCCGTTTTCTTAGTCACCGCAGTGATTAAAGAATCCACGGTAGGCCACAGATAGGCCTCACGTTCACTCACAGCCAAAGGATAGAGGCGGGACATAGCCCTAGCCACTTTAAGGCTCGCTTCTGGGACATCCCATTGAGCCGAAATTAAGGTGTGCATGGCATCATGCACGTGGAAGGTTCTAGGCGGGCGCTTCGTCCCCAGCATAATGGCAGAGCCAACAGGGGCTGAGGGAGAGACGTCCTCCGGAGAGGAAATCTTCAAAGTGTCCATGGCCTGTAACAACAGGTTGGGCAAATCCTCTGGGCTAAAAAGCCGCGCTGCAGAGGGGTCATCCGCTCCATCCGAGCGGGGATCCGTCTCCTCCAAGGAATCCGCAAAGGACCGTTGGGAGACCTCAGACACGCTGCCCTCATCTACATCGGAGGAGACAAATTCCTCCAAGGCCTGGGAATCAACCCGAGGGCGTTTACCTCTGGGAACCTCAACCTCTTTACCAGACGAGGGAGCAGGGGCAGCGTTGTGCATGAGGAAGGCCTGATGCAGCAGCAAAACAAACTCGGGGGAGAAACCCCCCAGACTGTGCACTTCCGCAGCCTGGGCAACAGCCCTAGACGCACCCTCAACCGGCGCTCGCAATAGCGGGGGAGAGACATGCTGCGCATCCAAAATGGCGTCCGGCGCGAAACTCCGCGAAGGAGCCGCACGGGAAGAACGGCTCTTAACTTTAGCCGCTTCTGTGCCGTCGCCCAAATTAAGGGCGTTCATGGCATTAATGTCTCCAACCTCAAGGGCGGCCCAAGAAGAAGCCGTCCGAGCCGCGTGGCCGGCCAAGATGGCGGAGGCGAGGAGCGGGGGATGGGCGTTTATGGCGGGAAAAACCACCACGCCGGAGGAAGGACCGGGACATTCATCGGTCACGAAACTGTCACCCAACAAGGGCGAATCAGGCTTGAAGACCCCCGCATCCCCTCTAGAAGCGCTCAAGCGACCCGGGGAGCGACCCTTTGCGCCCTCGCCCTCCGACGCCATATGCCACGAGGAGAAGAATCGGGGAACCCCCTGCCCGCTATAAAAAGGTAAAAATTACCTGCTGTCCGCTCCAAGTTGTAACGACCTGGTGTCCCAGTGAATAGCTGCAATAGACGCTTAAATAAACGTCGAAATAAACGCCTTTAAGGACGTTCAAAAATTTTTTATTTTTTTTTTTAACGGAGCCAGCGGGAGGGGGGAGAAAAGGAGGGACCTGGCACCACCAGGTTTGCACTTGCTCAAAAGAGCCCTCAACCCCAGGCACTCAACAAAACCTAAAAATTAGGCTTGGAGGCCTAGCCAGAGCTGCTGCTGTGTGTGACCACCACCTGCTGAGATAGAGAACATACTGGGGAGTTTCCGGCAGCACATGACCACATATAGGGAGGCAAAAGTTTGCTCTCTATCTCCACCTGCTGGTAGATGGACACAACCCACCAGTCTAAGGATTGATCAGCTTGATGATATGGAAATGACTAATAATTTATCAGTTGATTGGAAACCACCTTGCAGGTCCCTCAGGGCTCTCCACTCTCTTTGACGTTATTTAATTTATATATGACTTCATTTTGTTATTGCTTTTCTTCCCTTGATGCTAAATGTTTTTCTTATGCTGATGATATGTTTTTGCTAATACCAACTGAGAATAACTTGACTTCAGTTCTTCATGAGATTTCTTTATGTGTAAATAGAATTGAGGCACAGAATGCTGAACATGGTTTCAAACTCAATAAAGATAAAACAAAACTACTTTGGCTAAACCATACTGAGAATTCCATTCCTGAAGAATTATCTCTCCTGGATGGTTTAACACTGAAAGCAGATAATAAGATGGATATTCAGCCCGTGGCAGGCAGGCTAAGTGCCGTGATCAGCACTGACTGTGGATATTTAGGAGCATAAGGGCTTACGTGCATGCAGCGTGCATAAAATCCGAATCACCACCCGGCTAGCACTTGCGCCTGGCAGTAATTCCGAATTTGGCGTGCACCGAAAACCAGCGGTAGAAAATAATTCTCTATATTCTACCAAGGGGGAATTCCCGGCAGGAATCGGCAATTGGCACGAGCTGGACGATTACTGTGTGGGTAACACATTGGGCCCTTACCACTAAGTCAATGGAGTGGAGTGGAGTGGAGTGGAGTGGAGGAGTGGCCTAGTGATTAGAGCACCGGTCTTGCAATCCAGAAGTAGCCAGTTCAAATCCTACTGCTGCTCCTTGTGATCTTGGGCAAGTCACTTAACTCTATTACTACTACTACTACTACTATTTATCATTTCTATAACTCTCCATTGCCTCAGGTACAAACTTACATTGTGAGCCCTCCTGGGACAGAGAAATAGCCAGTGTACCTGAATGCACCTCACCTTGAACTACTACTGAAAAAGGTGTGAGCAAAATGTAAATAAAAATGAGTACCATTAAGGGCTCAGGCCATAAATAGACACACATTGGTTTTATTTTTGCCGCATGTCCGTTTCCCAGCACAACCCCCCCTTTTTTTTCCAGACGCGGTGGAGAAATGGTCCAACGTGCATCCAACACACACGCCCGCACAACCGCAGGCCACTTTTTGGCATGCCTTTGTAAAAGGGCCCCTTAATGAGGACCCTTTCCGGTGACCGGCACTGAATATTCAGATTTTTTTTTTTGGCCTGTTCAAACTTAACCGGCTAAGTCAACAATCAATGCTGGCCGGGTAAGTTTAAAGCAGACAAAAACGGAACTGCTATTTAAGCAGTCTGATTTGGCTGCTAAACTTAGTTTACCAGGGTTTGAATATCTGAGGATAGCCAGCTATATAGCAAGAGATAGCCAATTAGCCACTATGCACTAATATTCAGCGGAGATAATCAGCTAACGTTTGCTGAATATTAGTGCTTAGCCGGCTAAGTGCTATTTAACTGGTCAAGGGCTGGATCCATGTTTGGGGGGGGGGGGGGGGGGGGAGTCTTGTGGTATTTCTGTTGCATATTGTGTAGTTTGCTGCCATGTTATTTTTTCATGTCTGATATTAATAAACATGGTTAAACATAACTGGCTATTTTTTTGCATTTATTCTTCCCAGTGGTTTTTTAAGCTGAATCCATTACCACGAACTCCTTTTAAGCTGTTTAAACTCATTTTTTAAATTTTTGAGATCTTGGTGACAGCAACGGAGCACATTCTGTGGGGTTAAAACTGAAACTGAAAAATCTTTGAATCTTTGTCCTCAATTTCTTTTGTTTTTTAACAATAATTCATACATATTCACATGGATCCAACACATAATGTAGGCCGTCACAGCTAGTTTGCTACTTTTTCAATTGGACCCAGGAAGACACACGTGTGAGTCAGCAAATATACCTTTGTTTGTTTTGATCTCCCATTCTTGCAGCTGTGTGGAGTGATAATATTATTAGTTTTAGATGTTTGGCTTAATGATATCTTATCTTTTTTGGCAGTGATCAGCATTGGTGGAGTTTTTAGGATAGCACCAGCTGGGTTAGCCATCCTCTGTGTATTTATGGCTTTATTCTTCTGTGCATGTGTTTTATTGTTTTAAGTGCTGCTGCACATTTTTAATTATATTGTTCTAATTATGTATGGATTGTATTAAATATTTATTTGCTTTTTATCTAGATGCTTTTTAAATATATATATATATATATATGTTTTCAACTTTCATGAATTTACAAATTCATATTGGATTTTTACTGATTTGTTCTTATGCTTACTGCCACAAGTTTCTATTGCCCCTGATGCAGCCTGTACTTCTAGCGAAACATGGCTATGTCAGGCACTTGTTTGTAAGTCCCAGGAGCTTTGAAACAACCCATTAAAAACTGGGGGGGGGGGGGGTTCTTCAATAAGGTCTAGTTTCTTCTGGAGTAGCCTAGTGGTTAGTGCAGTGGACTTTGATCCTGGGGAACTGAGTTCAATTCCCACTGCAGCTCCTTGTGACTCCAGGCAAGTCATTTAACCCTCCATTGCCCCTGGTACAAAATAAGTACCTGAATATATGTAAACCGCTTTGAACGTAGTTGCAAAAACCTCAGAAAGGCAGTATATCAAGCCCCATTTCCCTTTCCCTTATCGCGGTTTTTGTAAACCGATTGTCTTCTTATTTCCCTATTCCTTTACCTTTATGCAGGCAGAAGGCTGAGATGTCAATGCATACAACTGAAGCAGAAACTGCATGTGAAAATGAAAGGCCAAGCCCACTGCATGAAACTCTTTTGGCCCTAAGAGCCGTAGAACCCTCTGACGCATCCCGCCCTTCTGATGTACACTTTCTGTGCAGGCAGGATGCATCGGAGTGTTCTACAGTTCTCAGACTTTGATGATCAAAAGTCAACGCGAGCGCACATGTCCATTAGCGCCATTTTTGCGCACGCACTTACCAACGTGGGATGATCAACGGGGTTACCGCCCAAAAGCGGTTGTGTGGTGAGCCCAGCAGTGCATTTTCCCATATAGTGTCTTCTCTGGCTGCTCTGCTATTTATCGTTTACTGTGATTGATATACTGCATTGTCTTGTCTGCAGGTCTAAGTGGTATACACTAAAAACTAATTTTAAGAAAAGAACACCTTTCGCTAAAACAGGAAAGCTCAACATGCAAACAAGAGATTACATAACCACATAATCAGCAACTGGGCAGACAGCTGAATCTTCTCAGGTCTGCTGCCTGCATAAAGGTTAATCAAGACCTGTAGTGGGAGGTGCTGCAAGGAGGGAGGGAGGAAGGTGCTAACACACTCAAGGCCTGAGAGATCAGACTCTGGAGCTGGAGAGGGGAACGAGAGAGGGGTGATGACGGACTACATGGTGGGGGGGGGGGGAGATGATATCAGAGGGAGGAGAAGAGGGGTGATGTTGAGTCACATGGGGGAGGAAAGAAATAGGGGGTGCTGCACATGGAGAGAGATGTTGGACCACCTGTGTGAGGGGGGGGGGGACTAGGGAGACAGACAGGTTCGGGATGCTAGACAGAGGGTCAGGGGTCTAAAGAGACAGAGAGATAATGCTAGATATGAGTGTAAAGGGACTAGGGAGACAGAGAGGGGGATGCCCAATGTAATTGGATAGGGGAGGGGAGAGAAAGGAGAGAGACTAGGGAGACAGAGGGGGGATGCCCAAAGTAATTGGATAGGGGAGGGGAGAGAAAGGAAGAGATGCTGGATCTAGAGAGGAGGCAGGAGGAGAGGAGATAAAAGAGGGAGCTAGTGGTGAATGTGAAATCAATGAGGAGTGAGAGTGTGGGGTTGAGAAGTAAGACAGGAGGAGAAATGAATGGCCACTAGACAGATAACGCTTTAAAAATCATTTTCTCTTCTCAGGAAGGCCCCCGGCACAGCAGCCATTCTCACAAGCTGCCTGTGGCTGCTGCAGGAAGTTGCATCGGGGGGGGGGGGGGGGGGGGGAGGCAGATCATGGCACAGGAAAAGGTTTGCAGCTTCTGAGAATGACTTCCACACTGGGGCTCCTCTGAGAAGAGAAAATAATTTTTAAAAAACACCAGGAAAGTGAGGGGAAAGAAGGAGCAGACAGTCCAAGGTGAGGAGAAGGGTAAGAGATACCTGGACCACGAGGCCCCCTGAAGCTCTGTGGCCCAGGGTAGTTGCCCTGTTTGCCCTCCCCTAATGTCAGACCTGCTGACAGAAGCAAAGCTTAGGGAGAGAACAATGGGCTAAACTGAAAAGAGCTACAGTGGGGGAAATAAGTATTTGATCCCTTGCTGATTTTGTAAGTTTGCCCACTGACAAAGACATGAGCAGCCCATAATTGAAGGGTAGGTTATTGGTAACAGTGAGAGATAGCACATCACAAATTAAATCCGGAAAATCACATTGTGGAAAGTATATGAATTTATTTGCATTCTGCAGAGGGAAATAAGTATTTGATCCCCCACCAACCAGTAAGAGATCTGGCCCCTACAGACCAGGTAGATGCTCCAAATCAACTCGTTACCTGAATGACAGACAGCTGTCGGCAATGGTCACCTGTATGAAAGACACCTGTCCACAGACTCAGTGAATCAGTCAGACTCTAACCTCTACAAAATGGCCAAGAGCAAGGAGCTGTCTAAGGATGTCAGGGACAAGATCATACACCTGCACAAGGCTGGAATGGGCTACAAAACCATCAGTAAGACGCTGGGCGAGAAGGAGACAACTGTTGGTGCCATAGTAAGAAAATGGAAGAAGTACAAAATGACTGTCAATCGACAAAGATCTGGGGCTCCACGCAAAATCTCACCTCGTGGGGTATCCTTGATCATGAGGAAGGTTAGAAATCAGCCTACAACTACAAGGGGGGAACTTGTCAATGATCACCACGAAAACCATTGGTAACACATTACGACATAACGGATTGCAATCCTGCAGTGCCCGCAAGGTCCCCCTGCTCCGGAAGGCACATGTGACGGCCCGTCTGAAGTTTGCCAGTGAACACCTGGATGATGCCGAGAGTGATTGGGAGAAGGTGCTGTGGTCAGATGAGACAAAAATTGAGCTCTTTGGCATGAACTCAACTCGCCGTGTTTGGAGGAAGAGAAATGCTGCCTATGACCCAAAGAACACCGTCCCCACTGTCAAGCATGGAGGTGGAAATGTTATGTTTTGGGGGTGTTTCTCTGCTAAGGGCACAGGACTACTTCACCGCATCAATGGGAGAATGGATGGGGCCATGTACCGTACAATTCTGAGTGACAACCTCCTTCCCTCCGCCAGGGCCTTAAAAATGGGTCGTGGCTGGGTCTTCCAGCACGACAATGACCCAAAACATACAGCCAAGGCAACAAAGGAGTGGCTCAGGAAGAAGCACATTAGGGTCATGGAGTGGCCTAGCCAGTCACCAGACCTTAATCCCATTGAAAACTTATGGAGGGAGCTGAAGATGCGAGTTGCCAAGCGACAGCCCAGAACTCTTAATGATTTAGAGATGATCTGCAAAGAGGAGTGGACCAAAATTCCTCCTGACATGTGTGCAAACCTCATCATCAACTACAGAAGACGTCTGACCGCTGTGCTTGCCAACAAGGGTTTTGCCACCAAGTATTAGGTCTTGTTTGCCAGAGGGATTAAATACTTATTTCCCTCTGCAGAATGCAATAAAATTCATATACTTTCCACAATGTGATTTTCCGGATTTAATTTGTGATGTGCTATCTCTCACTGTTACCAATAACCTACCCTTCAATTATGGGCTGCTCATGTCTTTGTCAGTGGGCAAACTTACAAAATCAGCAAGGGATCAAATACTTATTTCCCCCACTGTATGTACGTCTAGTAGCGCTATAGAAATGATAAGTAGTAGTAGTAAATGGAAACAAATCTTTATGCCAGAAAGGTAAATAAAAGTAAGAGGAAAAGAAAACTAACATGCTCTATGTTTCTCCATGAAGTGGCTGGGAAAAAAAAGGCAAAAAGATTAGCATTCAAGATTAGCAAGAGAAAATCAGAGGATTTAGATTTCCGTTGACAGAATCCAGAAAGCAGTTTGATAGACACAAATAAGCTGGAGACTCAGGAAATGAGTAATCAAGGGAAAACACCTTCAAAAGGAAGAAAACAATCTGATAAATCCATAATAATGGGGAAAAGGGCTGCTAGTCTTCAGAAAGGTTTACCAAAATGTGAAGTACACCCGGGGAAAAAAACTGATGAAAATACACGTGAACCCCCCCCCCCCCCTGAGAATTCAGTACTTGAGCAATATCAAAAGAAGAAAATGGCATAAGGTAAAAGTGAAACATAAGAGAAAAAGGAGGCTGCTATAGTTTTCAAAAGAATAGCTGAAAAGCTAAAGAAAAAGAGGTTAGCTTCATAAACTACTAGAAGTCACAGAAAGAGGAAGACAAGCCATGACATCTGGAACAGCTAAGAGAAGCAGGTAAAGTAGCTGGAAAGCAAGTATGTAAATGGAAGAAAAATAGCAAATAGGGTAAAACGGGGGAGGGGGGGCAAGACATTTCTTAGATACGCCAAGCTCCCTCCCTACCCATTTTCAAATCTCTACTTAAGGTTATCAATAGCTTTCGAAGGTTGCCCTTCTTCCTCAGATCGGAAATAAGCCAACAGCCAACAGAAAAGACTTAACAAGGATCTGGGGTTCCTAGCCCATTATAAACCATAAAGCTGTATGTCTCTGTTGATCACCCTCCCCTCACCTATCCACACCCACCCTGTTAGAATATCAATGATATGCTTTGATGTCCCCATGCATACTTCCTACCCACCCCCCTCCTCCCACCCTGTCAGACTGTCACAGTAATGCTTGAATGTTTTCACTTATAAACACAGTCAGCTAGCACATTTGCTTATTTCCGATCTGAGGAAGAAGGGCAACCTTCGAAAGCTAATCAAGAAATGTATTAAGTTATGTCCAATAAAAGGGTATCATCTTATTTTCTTTTCCATGTTTTATTTTGTTTGATTTCTATTGATAACCTTAAGTAGAGATTTGAAAATGGGTAGGGAGGGAGCTTGGCGTATCTAAGAAATGTCTTGCCCCCCCTCCCCCGTTTTACCCTATTTGCTATTTTTCTTCCATTTACATACTTGCTTTCCAGCTACTTTACCTGCTTCTCTTAGCTGTTCCAGATGGACTCCACACTTGTCTTTAGATTGTACACCTGTCTTTTTAGATTGTAAGCTCCTTGAGCAGGGACTGTCCTTCCATGTTAAATTGTACAGCGCTGCGTAACCCTAGTAGCGCTTTAGAAATGTTAAGTAGTAGTAGTAGTAATTGCAAAAAGGGGAACTGTCAGACGAGAGAGAAGGGGAAGAATATGCAGGAGCTGATGAGAGTAAAGCAGAACTGATTAAAAAATATTTCTGTTCTATGTTCACAGATGAAGGGCCAGGAGCAGGACCACAGAAGACACATACAAATAGGAATGGAAGTGAGGTAGACCTTAAATGATTTTCAGAGGAATGGGTTCATGAGGATCTAGCTAAAATAAAGGCGGACAAAGTGATAGGGACAGATGGCATAAATCCAAAGGAACTGAGACCATCTCTTCCTATAATACTATTCTCTGCTTTGGACTCTCTTGCTCCTCCCATTTCCTGTTCGGTAAGGTGTACCAAACCCCATTCTTGGTTGACCTTCAGAATCCACTACCTTCGCTCTTAATGAGTGCCTCTGGCTTAAATCCAACATCCATGCTGACTTCATGGGGGGATATGATAAAGGTCTACAAAATCCTGAGTGTTGTAGAAGAGGTAAACACAAATCGATTGTTTACTCTATCAAAAAGCACAAAGACTAGATGCCCTTAAGTTACATTGTAATAGTTTTAAAAACAAATAAGAGAAAATATTTTTTTCACTCATCCAATAGTTAAGTTCTGAAACTCATTGCCAGAAGATGTGGTACAAGCAATTAGCGTAACTAGGTTTAAAAAAAGTTTGGACAAATTCCTGGAGGTAAAGTCCATAAACTGTTATTAAGGGAGACAAAGGGAAAGCCACTGCTTATCCCTGGGATTGGAGGCATGGACTGTTGCTACTCTTTGGGATTCTGCCAATACTTGTGACCTGGATTGGCCACTGTTGGAAGAAAGATACTGGGCTAGACCGATCTTTGGTCTGACGCAGTATGGCAATTCTTATATTTTCACATTTTTTGCTGACCTCTTTGCTGTCTGCTCTTACACTTGCCAAACATAAGTACTATTTTCATTTGACAAACTCTCTTGCCTCCAACCCTTACTATTTCTGCTGCACTGAACTCCCTCCTCAAAGTGCTTCCAACCCCATCCCCCCACCTCCACCCCCCCTTCACTTTCTGCCTTCACTTGTGGCCTAGTACTTCCATAGCAAGATTCACGAACTTAATCTTGAGTTCTCCACCAAATTACCTCCATCTTCCCTTCCCGACTTCATTCTCTAAACCTTCTTTCAACCCCTGCTACCCTTTCCTCCTTTTCTAACATCACGGAAGAGGAAACTGCACAAGTTCTTTCCTCCTCCAAACTCACTACCTGTTTCTCTGCTCCTATTTCCACCCATATACTCAGTTCTATCTCCCCTACTGTCATATCTTCAATCTATCACTTTCCACTATAAGTGTTCCTGAGGCCGTCAAACATGCTGCGGTTACAACAGTCCTCAAAAAACCTTCACTGGACCCTATCTGCTCTTCTCCAACTATTGTCCCAGTCACTGTTCCCTCTAAGCTGAGTAGGAGTCCTCCAACAGAATTGCTGCCAGTGGGTGGTGGAGCTTCAATATTTTGCTTTCAATTGCTAGGGACACGCAGATTTCTTGGTGTCCTGCAGAGCATGCCAGTCCCTCACTATTGAAAATGTAACAGTAGTACAGCACCTCTCACTGAAATAACTGTTGGTGGAGAACTCCCGCTCAGCTTAGAGGGAACAGTAGTCCCAATTCTCTCCTCTTTTCACATTCAATCTACTGAACGTCTTTACTTTCTTTCATCTCTTTTTGATCCACTACAATAAGTGTTTTGCCCTCTACCTTCTACAGAAACAGCCTTTGCCAAAGTCTCTACTGGCCTGTTCCTGGCCAGATCCAACAGCCTTTACTCTATCCTCAACCTTCTTGATCTATCTGCTGCTTTGGACTATTGATCAAGACCTGCTCCTTGATTTATTGTCCTCACTTGAATTTCTCCAGTTGCACTTTTAGTGTGTGCTCTGGTGGATTCTCCTCCACTGCTATCCCACTGTCAGTTGGGGGCTCTGTCTTGGGACCTCTTCTCTATCAGTATTTGTTCCTTTGGTAATCTGATCTCCTCCCGTGGTTTTCAGTATTCTATTTATGCTGATGACTTCCAGATCTACCGCTCTATGGCAGAAACTTTACCTGGAATCCAGGCCCAAGTCTCTGCCTGCTTGTCTGACACTCCTGCCTGGATTCCTATGCCATACGAAACTGAATATGGCCAAGGCTCAGCTTCTTATGTTTTCTCTTTTTCCTTTTTTTCCCCTAAAACCATTTCTCCTATTCCCCTATTCTCTAGTTCTGTCGATAATACTGTCATCCTCCAGGTCTCCTCAGCTTGTAACCTTGGGGTCATCTTTGACTCCGCTCTCTCTTTCTCTGCACACATCCAAGAGACTGCTAAAACCTGTCATTTCGCAATAATATCCTCAAAATTCATCTCTTCCTCTCTGAGTACAGTACCAAAATCCTCTCACTATCGCCCACTTACACTACTGTACTTTGCTCCTCAAAGGTCTTCCACTAAACCATTTCTCTCCCATTCAATCTGCTCAAAATTGTGTTGCATGACTTATCTTCTGCCAGTGTCACTGCTCACATAATCCCGCTCCTCAAGTCACTTCATTGGCTCCCTTTCCATAAACCGTTCAAACTTGTTGACTTGCAAGTACATTCATTCTGCAGCTCCTCAGGATCTCTCTTCTCTCATCTCACCCTACACTCCTACCCAGGAATTCCATTCATCAGGTGCATCTATTAGAACTATAGAAATGATAATCAGTAGTAGTAGGGAATTGAAAGAATTTAAGAAAATTTGGGCAATTCCACTGTCTGACCTTTTCAATGCTTTTTAAGAGGTGGGAGTGGTCCCGGAGAACTGGAGAATGGCAGATGTGGTCTCTCTCCACAAAAGTAGAAGGAAGAAGTTGGGAGCCACAGAAAGAGGTTGAAAACTACTCACCTCAGAGGTGAATAAATGAATGGAAATGCTGCTAAATGAGAGGACAGTGCAGTTTCTAGAATCCAGTGAACTGCAGGATCGGAGGCAACATGATTTTACTAAAGGTAGGTTTTGTCAGACGAATCTGACTGAGTTAGAAACAGGTTGAGAGGGAGACAACAAAGTGTAGTGGTAAATGGCATTCGCTTTAAGGATAAGAATGTGGACAGATTGGTCTTTGCTCTTGTTCTTTGAACATTTTTGTAAGTGATATTGCAAAAGGATTATTGGGTAAGGTTTGCTTCTTTGCAGATGATATTAAAATCTGCAGTACGGCAGACGCCTTGGAAGACGTGGATAGGGAAAACACGGGGTACAAATATAATAAATAAATAAATGTGACAGCCAGATAAGTACCTTTATCTCAGTTTCCCAAGGCACTCAATGGATGACGTTTGGATATGGACAAAATTTATCAGTATGTCAGGAGGATGGCTTGGGATGTTGCAGGGACAGCGCCTAACAGAGATACTGAACCACTCATATCACTTAAGTTAGACCAAAAAACTAGCTAGCCAAACTCGATATGGATAACTTAGCCATACAAAGTTAAGCTGGCATACTTAGCAGTCTAATGTGTATGGATACCACTGCTGAACTGCATAAAGATGCATAGATAACTTGTTCATAAATCCTTATGCAAATCACTGAACCACCAAATCTCAGCTCTGTAATGCTTTTCCTTTATTTGTTTTAATTTTTATTTCAGGCATAACAATCAATTCACATCTCAACTGTAACTTATAAACCATCCACTATACCTTCCAGAAACTCAATCCCTCCCCCTCCCCCATCCCAGAAAAATTCACAAGTCCCGCCATGTCCCTTACTTTCTCCACAGTCTGAACCGCTCTACCTACCCACTCCTCTCTGAACCCCTCCAACCTTTTCCCACAGCCCCCTTCCCTAAGGAACAGCAGTGGCAATGGATTATTTCTGCTTGGGGCTGTACATTTAATGCATTAATAACAAAATTAATGCGTTAAATGGTTAACGTGTGCTAAACATTTTAACGCACGTTAACAGCAGGTCTCACCCTCATCCAGCATCGCTAGTTTCCTTCCCACCGTACAAAATTTTTCTGCTGCTTCTCTCACCCGCTGCAGCGCTGAAGGCATGCTTCTTCGCTCATCTGTTCCAAGCCTCTCTCTGTAGCGTCCCACCTCCTCTAACAGAAATTCCTGTTTCCAGGCGGGACACTACAGAGAGAAGCTTGGAGTGGATTGGATGAGTGAAGCTGAATGCATTCAGCACTGCAGGTTGGAGGTACCGGGAAAAAAAAGGAGAGAGGACGAGATGTGGACAGGGGTGGGGGTGGGGTCAGAAAAAGGTGCCGGCAGAGAGAGGGAGAGGTGGACCACAATGAGTGGGGGAGGAGGGTTCCAAAGTGCAGAAAATGGTGCCAGCAGAGAAAGGGAGATATGCGGACCGGGGGGGGAGGAGGGAAGGGAAGAAACAGCGCCCCTAGAGAGGAGAGGAAGGGGAGGGGGAGGGAAGAGAAGAAATTGTGCACCTGGAGAGGAGGGCAAGGGTAGTGAAGTGGGAGGTAAGGGAAGAGATGGTGCCTCTGGAGAGGAAGGCACAGGAGGGGGAGGGAAAGGAAGAGATGGTGCCCCTAGAGTGAAGGGCAAGGGGAGGTGGAGGGAAGAGAAGAGATGGTGCCCCTGAGAGGAGGGCAAGGGGAGGGGGAGGGAAGGGAAGAGATGGTGCTCCTGGAGAGGAGGGCAAGGGGAGGGGGAGGGAAGGGAAGAGATGGTGCTCCTGGAGAGGAGGGCAAGGGGAGGGGGAGGGAAGGGAAGAGATGGTGCCCCTGGAGAAGAGGGCAAGGGGAGGCGAGAAAAAAAGAGACTGGAGGAGATGGTGCCCCTAGAGAGGAGGGCAAGGGGAGGGAAGAGAGGCTGGAGGAGATGGTGCCCCTGGAAAGGAGGGAAAGAGAAGGGGACCCAAGAGAGACTAAACAGATTTCAGAAGGAGAAAGAGAAATGGATATAGGGCAGGAAGTGAAGGAAGAGAAAAAAAGACATTTTGAATAGAGAGGAGGCCCTAGAAACAAAGTTCAGAGCACAGAACTGTGCTGAGAGCCCGATTTCTGCTCGATTCCCCCAATACTGTAACTCTCCATAAATTTTATATAGGGGCTGTAACCTAGTACATCTTATGTGTTTGGGGTCCAGGGTAATATCTCTACCCACTATATCCCCACTATACTGATTTACAGTCTCCCAAAACCTAACAATTTTCCTACATGCCCATCATATATAGAACAAGGAACCCTGTTGGAGGCATTCCCTCCAACAGGTATCAGCGCACTTTTCACTGGAAGCCAAAATTTCTGGGGTAGTATATCCCTAAGAATAATTTTATAGTGTACCTACACCTAAAGCCATACTCATATATAGACTTACATTCCTCCTTATCCATGGAGGTTGGCAACCACGTATTCCAAGCTCCTTCATAAGGAGGCATCTGTTGATAATGAAATAAAATGAAAGGGAGGCCCGATGAATGAAGTGCTATACCACTTGGCAATGAAATATATTTCCTTTTTACAAAAGAAAGTGGTGTTTTGGCTGAGGGCTCCCTTTATCACATATATGTATTCATAAAAAGGTAAAAAAAAGGTATTTGTGATATTTCTGTCTGTACTGAACAGCAGATTTTTGAATTTGGAGTGCTATCAGCCCGGACTTAAAGCAGATATTGAATCTTGATTTTTTGGTTTTAGAGTTTTTTAGGCATACTAATGTGCCATCTTTTATTAGATTCATATATCGGACTATCCCCTTCTCAGCCCACTTCCCCAGTATTCCTTTAAATGCCTTCAAAGGGAATGGGCGATAATCTCTAAACTGCACTAAGCTATTTATCCTCCCTTACCCCCTCCCGCCTTCAAAGGGTTTTTTCGTTTCCAGATCAATGGGTCCTGAAACATGTGACTCCACTTCTCCTCCTCTCTGCTCCAACCCCTGACCACCTACCAAAAGTCCAAAAATTGAAGCTGGGGTGGTCCAACCTCTCTCCATCCATCCCAATGCATCCCATATAGTTGCTTATAACGAGATCTAATAGCCTTGAGCACTGATGTTCCACAGTATCTTGTGAGTTTCGGGCATCTCAGGCATCCTCACGAGCCTGAACTAACCACTGCCACTTAATCCTAGTTTTTTTCTTACCCAATACAAATTCAAACATGTACCTCTCCACTACCAGTAACCGATTCCTTGAGATCTGTATCGGCAAAGCATAAACAAATAGCAGGGTACCACTATCATCTTAAAAACTGCAATCCACCTCATCCAACTTCTCACTAATATATAAGTAAATCTATGCATCTCTCTCTCTCTCTCTCTCTATATATATATATATATACATATATATACTGTTAGAAAATGCTACTTTTCTATTTACTGACACTGAGAAGTTTTCTATATCTCACAAACAAGCCAACCAGTTAAAAGTTAGTTCATTTGTGTATGTGCCCAAGGGCTTATTATAACAAAAGAGCAGGCCAAGAACAAAACAGCCTTCGGCACAACAGGCTTAGACAACTAAACAAGGAAAGCTGTTCTCACACTAGTCCTGAGTGGGCCACCAGCCAGTCATGTATTCAGGATACCTGCAATGAACATGCACGAGCTAAATTTGATATGCAAATTTAGCTTATGTATATTCACTGTGGCTATCTTGAAAACCTAATAGGTTGGTGGATCCCCAAGAAAGGCTTGAGAACTACTGAACTAGGGCATGTGTCAATCTACCAGCTTCCAGTCCTGAAAGAGCAGGTAAACATTACTTTCCCACAATGCATATCCTACCTGTAGTTTTCTCTTCTTTCTGGAGAGGCTCCCAGTCCAATCACTGATACGCCGCATACGGCTTTTCAGTGTGTCTTTCTTGGAAATATCTTCCGTTAATGGCTTGGACCTCCTGCACGGGAGTGTGTAAGAGGAATATCGTGCAGGACCTCTGTGTTCTACTCTGGACACACCATCAATATCTGAGGCAAACGAAACACGGTTGCTCAGTCTTGTACACACATTCATGTATTCATCAGAAAGTCTGCCACTTGAAGGTAGGCCGTTTTCTAAATCTGTATCCTTGTATAGTTCCCGGAGGGAAGAAAGAGATGATCTTTGGTTGAAAGATGGTTTATCATCATTTAGTAGAAGACTTAGAGGCATACTTGTGTCTGGAGTGCTTCTGGTCAAGTAGGAGTTATCCACCTCATTAATGTCCCTAGTATTGCCCCAGGGACAGTCATACCATGAAGAGTCTGAACTCAGGGAACTTCCTTTGCTAGATCTTAAGCCCAAATCACTCACTGACAGTCCACGACTGGAAGTGTAATCCGTGCTAGAGTTCCTCCTAACTTCATAGAGATTATTAGCTTTTGACTCCAAAGCTGGAGAGTACCTTAATAGCTGCACTGGTCCACTGGATTCCTCCACAGGCACCTTATTGCTACCACTGTTGTGAAACTCAACCCTTAAACATCCATCAAACTTTCCCAAAGTTTTGATGAGAACTTTTGGGCTTTTCCTGTTTTCCGGATCTAAGGGTGATGCTATATCCTCATGGATATCAAAATCATTTAAAATGTGCCCGTTGCATTCCTTGGAGGCCATATGTCTACTTGCTGTTTCAGCATCAATGTAGTGATAACCATTCTCAGGTAAGTATGTGTTATTATTCGCTTGGAAGCAGTTTTCAGACATATTTGACTTGTGATTGGCATGGAGACTGCTCTTGAAGCCCTTTGCTACTGGATCACTGTACCTGGATGAATAAGGCTGACTGCTCTTGAATTGTGAGAGGCAGTTTCTACCCAGAGGCCGGGATTTGTAGTTTGCCCCACTGCTGCTTTGTTCCCATCCATGTGAGGAGTGAGACTTGTCATCCTTATCATGAATGTTGCGAATTTTCAAAGAGCAAGGTTTCTGCATTACAGCGGCAGTAGCAGCACCATTGTGAAGTTTAGATCCCTGAAGACTGTACTGGCTTTCGGAGTTCCCCATTTTAGTCTAAATAAAAAACAGTGAACATTAGCACAAGTGATAATACCAAACACCAAGAAGAATAAAGAGGATTAAAATAAAGTTATAAAGCGTAATATGAAAAAGGTGCTTTATTTCTTGTGAAAAAAAAGGACAGTCCCCTAAAACAAACATTTCAGACAACTAGTCAGGAAGAATATAACTTGAGAACTATGTATACACATATAGATTTTGCTCATATTAGGCAAAAGAATTTAGGGATCATTCTTCATGTAACTTTTAGCTGTGAAAACTGATGTATGGTCTCTGCACTACAGCTTCTACAAACTATACATGGTCTTAGGATTTTGCAAATCCTTTGTCCCTCTGGAGAGTGTTAGAGGCCTACCATCCTAAACATTCTCCTCTGACAAAATGGCAAACAGGATATTTACTTTCTGACAAGTCTGTATTGGATCTGTAAGCAAGAAGAGCTTGCCAGCTAAGATATATTCCAACTTTTTCAAAAGGTTACTTCTTGAGGTTAAGGAGGGTAGTTATTAAAGTGCATTACACCCATAATGCAGGTTTATTGCTCCCAAATGCAAGTTTAATGACAACAACGTACATTATAATACCAATACACACTTTAATAGGTTACTGCGGAATACATAGTAATGAGATGCAATTGCATGCAAAACACCTCATTACCATGTAAATCAAATAATGCAGATTACTGTGAATATTTTTAACTGGCATTATTTTTCCTGCCCAGTTGGCAAGGTCCTTGCTCTAGAACACTCACAAACAAAGTTAAAGGACTGGGTTGAAAAGAACATAGAATATTCAGCAGTGAAGTAAAATAATTCACAAAGAAGGGTGTTGGGACCGTCACATAATAAGACTGATTAAGATTTCCAACACTTGTTTTTCCCATATTGGAACTGCTAAGTCTATACCTCTGAATGTGGCGATCTCAAATAAGTTATTTTTATTAATTAATTACATAATCAGCTGTCATAATGTTTTGCTATATATTATTTAACTGAGGTAACTTTTTTTTTGTAAAATGTTTGTTATGGGAAACTTTAAATTCAAGTATTTTACCTCTTATGTCGTGTTATATTTCCTAAAGCACAAATCTGATTTTACGCCCCAATGCTGCCTATTTACAAAGTTAAGGGCTTCTTTTACAAAGCTGTGCTAGGGATTCCTATGTGGCAAATGAGAGGAAGCCCACAGGAATTGAATGGGCTTCCTCTCATTAGCATGGCTTTGTAAAAGAGGCCATTTGTTACATGTTAATGTGGCAATTAACTTGTGCTAACAGTTAACAACAGCACCTTAGAAGTCAATGCATAGTAATTTCCACAAGGCACAGGCAGGGGCGTAGCCAGACTTTGGTGGGAGAGGGGTCCAGCGCCCGAGGTGAGGGGGCACATTTTAGCCCCCCCCCCCCCCAGCCATTGCCGACCCGCCGCCACTTTTGACAACCTCCTGCCCTCTCGACCCTCTCCCCCCGCGAACCCTCCCCCACCGTCGCCTACCTTCGGTTTTGCTGGCGGGGGACCCCAATCCCTGCCAGCCAACGTCCTCTTCGTCCTGCAGTGAAAAAAGTCTTCGTTCTTCTGTTGCATGCTGACGTCCTGCACGTTGTACGTGAGTCTGACGTCCTGCACATACAACGTGCAGGACGTCAGCATGCAACAGAAAAATGAAGACGTTTTTCACTGCAGGACGAAGAGGACGTCGGCTGGCGGGGATTGGGGTCCCCCGCCAGCAAAACCGAAGGTAAGCGACGGAAGGGGAGCGTTCGCGGGGGGAGAGGGTCATCGGGAGAGGGGTCCAGGAGGAAATCTACAGGGGTCCAGGCCCCCTCAGGCCCCACGTAGCTATGCCACTGGGCATGAGGTGAATAATGGGCAGGTTAATGTGGCAGATAATGCAGCGCATTCACCACCACCCCATTAGGTATAGCTTACTGCATCCACAATGCAGTTAACATGTAGCAATGACACGCCTTCTGCTTAAACTGAGTGGAAAGCTGCATAGAACACCCCAAATAGTCAAAGTTTTTGCAGGTACATGTGTTAGTTTTGACCATTAAAATGCAGTAACTGTAAAATCTTACAGTTGTTATACTTACACAGTTTCTGATTTTGAAATACAGTTTGCTACACAGTCTGCTACACATTTATGGGCTATGCTTTCAATCCTATGCAGCTACGGGCCCGATATTCAAGGGATTTATGCTCTAACTTTGGGGCCCTTTTTCAAATGTTTAGTGCGTGCTAACGGAATTAGCACAGGCTAAATGCTAAGAAGCCCATACGTATAAAATGGGGTTCGTAGCATTTAGAGTACACTAATTCCATTAGCACGTTGCTAAGCTTTAGTAAAAGGGTCCCTTTGGGATTATGCTCCTAAATTAGCCCCTTTGAAAATTTACTAAAGTTGAATTCCTATTAAGGACGGAGGGGGGGGGGGGGAATTAGGAGCTCAGTACTGATTTGCAGCACTGAGGTGGCAATTCTTTAAGTAGTTGCCTCCATGTAGCACCCTGATGCCACACAGGAAGCACGTATTCTTTTACAGAATACTAGTGTAAACTGGCATCGGCAAGCCTTATATTTAGCTGTCCAAAGTTACTGTTTTGCACCAAATTCAATTTAAGGTTTGTATATTTTTCTTAACTCATAAGATCTTAAATAACAAAGCAATGGACAAGAATATTTGACCATCTCTGAGAAATGGTGACTAAAGTCTCCAGAAACAAAAAAATGAGGTTTTAATGAATTCTATTAGAATTTGAAACACAGCAGTCCAAACCCCGTCCTTATGTGAAAAATAAATAAATAAATAAATAAATAAATAAATAAAAAGTTTCAGAAGTTCAAACATGTAATGTTGTCAGACTGCTTATGGACCCATGACATGAAAAATCAGCCATTCTCAACATTTTGGATCTGCTACTTTAGTCACCTTTTTCCAAAGATGGTCACAGATGTCCCAACTTTTCATACGATTATTCTGCAGGAACTAAGAAAAAGCACCTTTCAGGTAGTGGGACTATGATTAAGAAATGCTTTGTCTAACAAACTGGAAACTTACGTCACATAAGGCGTCAGAAACAGCTGATCACACCAAGAACTTTGATGAATGAAGGCGCTACTCCGGCGCTGAAGAACTAGACTCTCTTCAGCTGGCGGGCCAGCAAACAAGGTACCTGAAGCAGCGGGGTGGGCGGTGACGGCGGGAGAGGGTTGGTGGAGGGAGGGGGGTTCAAGGGGATTGTCGGGAGGGGGCCAGGGCCAAATCTACTGGGGCCCAGGCCCCCTCAGAACCCACGTAGTATGCCACTGGTCCATCTTTCATTTCGAAAATACGGTTTGGACGGACCAAAAGCCATGGATTTGGTCCTTTCTGAGATGGGCGGGTTTTTTTTTTTGCGATAATGGAAACTAAAAACGCCCAGCTCAGAAACGTCCTAATCCAAGCCATTTGGTCGTGGGAGGGACAAATGTACAACACTACCATAGCTCTTAGGGGTGAAGGGGGGGCAACTACATGTGGGTACAGTGGGTTTTAGAGGCCTCCCATTTACCACCACACGTGTTACAGGTGGGGGGGGGGGGGGGGATGGGCCTGGGTCTGCCTGCCTGAAGTGCACTGCAGTACCCACTAAAAGTGCTCCAGGGACAGGACTTGTTGCTGCTGTATAACCTTGGCACAGCAGTTCACACCTGAAGACTGTATAATTATAGTACAGCAAGAGGCCCTCACTGGATGCCCACCGGAAGGGTGGAAGGCCAGATTTTAGGACTCAGGCTGTAAAAATACCAGCTAGGTTTAAAAATCTATGACTGGCTGAGCAAGGACTTGCTTTTCCTGCAAGTTAATATGCGTTCTAGTTTAAGATCCATCCACTGGAATAGTGGTGGGCCAAGCTACATAGCTTTGTACAGCTGAAAAGCACTGCCTAGGCCTGATAACCTACTAATGGCCTTATAGATGAGTCTTAACAAAATCAGGTACAAATTGAATGTAGCACTTATTAAAATGGAGTTTGTCTTTCTATAAGATGAAACTGAGATCATAAGATGATAAAAAAAAAGAGGAAGTGAAACTGATATGCTAAAAATAAGATGTTCTGGCAGAAGAGAAAAACATGTTGACAAAAGAGGAAATTGCGAAATAACTTGCAATAGCTAGAACGGAAGGAGTTGGGTACAGATAAACATCTGGCCGGATAGGAAAGTATGATCTCAGAAATTGAGAAATATTAGAAAAAAAAGGTACCTCACAATAGACTTCTATTGGGACTTGGGGCTATAAAAGGGATAAGATTTTGATAGAGAGTTGGAGTCCTTCCCCAACGCTTTCTCGGACAGCGGAGCCCTGTGCGAGTGAACCCAGAATCTGTTTGATGTCTGTACCTTAATTGAACACTTGGTAAGAATAAAGCCTTCTCTCTGAAATCTATCTCTGTCTTTATTTTCAAGTATTCTTCCCCTTTCATTGATACTACAAACTAAGCCACGCACACAACTAACACTCAATGTCTATATAAATTACTGTTGCATTTTAATAGAATACATTTAACTACATAGATGACCAAGGATTCACTTAGATCCTGATAGACAGAAGGCCATGGTCATGGACAGTATCCTAGACTTACGCCTTCTGGTATCTAGACAAGAGACATATCACTGGGATGGAATATCAAAAGGATTTAGGCAGGCGGCCCAACACATAGTGGAAGCGCAGGCCCTTTGTCCCTGGAGTAGGGTATTCCTGGGGCGCAAAGAGGGCCTTTAAAATTTACATTTGGTGACCCCGATCGCTGACCAGGACCGCTTACCTTCCTGCCCGCCATTTGAACGCAAGAGGGGATACCTTAATCTGTGCGTTCAATGCTTTATTTCTGTCACCCAATATTCCTTTCTCTTTTTCTCTCATATTCCCCCCCTTTTTATCTCCCTGACCTCCCTCTTCCACCTATTACTTGGACCACGTCCCTGTCCTTTTTTCTAATATCTCTATGATGTCCTTTCTCTGCCTTTCTTTATTTTTCTTTTCCTGCCTCTCACGGACATTGCCCCCAGATGGGACTCGAACCCACAATCCCTGGCCCCCATTTATACCCACGACCCGCCTCCTAACCCCTTGTCTAATTCTTGTATTTACGCAATGGTTCTTCATGACTCCCGCTAGCATTATGACTTCTTCCAATAAATTAACCACATAAATCGCACTACTGGTCTGTTTAAGTTTTGCCTTTCCCCAGATGGATACAGGAATCCCGTTGACGTCCCTCACCGAGGAGACGACTGCTAGCAAAGAACAGCTACCCGATAATGTATCTGATCTGTAGGCTATGTTGCAGCAAAGAATCGCTAGATTAAAAGGCAGATGCACAGACCCCAACATTACCTGGTGTGAGATACGAGACATTATTGAGCGTGAGTTTCGACAGATGCATCAATTGGTCCGTGAACAAAAGAGACAGGCTCTCCACTTACTGGAGTTGCAAGAAGCTTTGGCCTCTACCCTTCTTTTTGAATCATCTAGCTCATAAGTCCTGCTGGCCTCCTGCAGCTGAGGGCTCAACCCTTGGTGAATGGTAGTCATTGCAGGTGAAGAATCTATACCTACTGGCCATACATTGCAACGCATTATCCGTGCCTTTTGCCTATTTTTGTTCACCATATTCCTGACCCTCCATACATCAATACCCTTTTCGTTTGTTCCATATATTTTACCATTGTTATTTGATCATCTCTTCGTAATGATTACCAATCTGTCTTGCACATTATGCAAGCCAGAAGTGGGGATATATTATGCAAATCCCAATTCCTAGTATTAAGAGGGTTGAAGTTGAAGCTCTGACCCCTACCAATCAGGAGATATAATTTTATATATACTATTGCTATTTATGTAAATTGGCTTTTCATTATTGAACCCTTATGGTTTCGCTTTTGCTTTTGCACTTAATTAGCACTGTTTTCTCCATGTTTACATTGTCTTTCATGTCTATTCAGTTTACGCTGATTATGCCCACCAAGATATAGCAATGTATCATTCAGGCATACAGTCATTTTGCTTATTCCTTTGCCAACCTCTGACTCTTGATGGACTAATTATGATTGTGCATGCCTAGAATAAAGACATGGAAAGATCCAATTTTGTACACCACAAGTACGTCTTCTTGATATATCCAGGCCCAAATGAGGTTGTGGCAATAATCTTTACACCTTGCAAACTACTGGATCACAAGTTTTGGGTCCATGTGAAAGATATACGGGTTTACTCAGCCGTAGAACCAGATGTTACCAGCCTAACCATCTCAAGACCAGCCACTTCCTTCAGCAGGCCAGCCTGAAAACCCAGATCTCCGTCCAGATTCTTCAGCGCTTCCACCGCGTCAACCATGATCGATGAAAGAGAATTCAGAACTGATACTTAATTTGAGATTTACTGTTGCTGTTTATGGACATTATAGATTCATATTTTGTTTTATTTTTAGTTGAGCAGTAATCCTGTCTATATATGGAAAAGGTTTTATTTTTATTTTCCTATTATTTCCTTTATTGTTCTAAATGTTTTTCTAAGAGTTTCCCCGTTATTTCTGTTTATGTAATTTAAATTGAAGTTGATATTGCTCAGATACAAGGGTAACATCAAACCCTAATACTGGCTAAGATATCATAATGTAGGTGTAAACCCTGTTAGTATCAACCTGTTATGCAATAGTTTAACTTTGGTGTAGGCTTACTTAAGCTTACTTAAGCTGCATGTCTTTTTGTAGGTTTGACTAAGCTTCAAGTTGGGTAACGGATATATAAAATGCTTCCCATACTTCCAGGTCATAACGCATATGTCAAGATCCATGATCCATGCATGACCTTTGTTAATATACATTTTCCTAGGATTGACCATTTTTTTGCTGTATAAGGCAACCACATACTTGCTATCCACTTTTTAGTGCTCATGATTGGATGCCAATGATGAGTAATAGTAAGGTCCAGGAATTCCGACCTGTTTAAGGATTCTGAATACCTACAACCTTAAACAGCCTGCAATCTGAGTACTAACCATATAGTTGTTGAGCCACCATAACAATGCTTAATCAAAACCACTATTCCTTCCGAGGACCACTGAGATAGATACATTACATTATCTGTCCATGCGCTATGCAACAGATATAATAGAAGCCATAGAAAGACCTGAAAGTGTTTATTAGTATGATCCACCTGAAATTGCTATTACCTCAAGAGGGGTAACATCAAGATTAAGGCCCAAGGGGTAGGGTAATAAAAAGGGAATTCCATATGCCCAAATAATATATCACCTGAGAATGAAGTTTCCTATCTTGCACCATACCTTCTAACAATTTGTAAGACCAAAACTCCCCCTCTCGTTTGATAGCTTGCCACCTTCTGGAATGGATGATGACAAGCTTGACGAGCTTTGTGTCACCCCTCTCCAGAGGGGGTGACAAGTGGGGAATGTATAATTATAGTACAGCAAGAGGCCCTCACTGGATGCCCACCGGAAGGGTGGAAGGCCAGATTTTAGGACTCAGGCTGTAAAAATACCAGCTAGGTTTAAAAATCTATGACTGGCTGAGCAAGGACTTGCTTTTCCTGCAAGTTAATATGCGTTCTAGTTTAAGATCCATCCACTGGAATAGTGGTGGGCCAAGCTACATAGCTTTGTACAGCTGAAAAGCACTGCCTAGGCCTGATAACCTACTAATGGCCTTATAGATGAGTCTTAACAAAATCAGGTACAAATTGAATGTAGCACTTATTAAAATGGAGTTTGTCTTTCTATAAGATGAAACTGAGATCATAAGATGATAAAAAAAAGAGGAAGTGAAACTGATATGCTAAAAATAAGATGTTCTGGCAGAAGAGAAAAACATGTTGACAAAAGAGGAAATTGCGAAATAACTTGCAATAGCTAGAACGGAAGGAGTTGGGTACAGATAAACATCTGGCCGGATAGGAAAGTATGATCTCAGAAATTGAGAAATATTAGAAAAAAAAGGTACCTCACAATAGACTTCTATTGGGACTTGGGGCTATAAAAGGGATAAGATTTTGATAGAGAGTTGGAGTCCTTCCCCAACGCTTTCTCGGACAGCGGAGCCCTGTGCGAGTGAACCCAGAATCTGTTTGATGTCTGTACCTTAATTGAACACTTGGTAAGAATAAAGCCTTCTCTCTGAAATCTATCTCTGTCTTTATTTTCAAGTATTCTTCACCTTTCATTGATACTACAAACTAAGCCACGCACACAACTAACACTCAATGTCTATATAAATTACTGTTGCATTTTAATAGAATACATTTAACTACATAGATGACCAAGGATTCACTTAGATCCTGATAGACAGAAGGCCATGGTCATGGACAGTATCCTAGACTTACGCCTTCTGGTATCTAGACAAGAGACATATCACTGGGATGGAATATCAAAAGGATTTAGGCAGGCGGCCCAACACATAGTGGAAGCGCAGGCCCTTTGTCCCTGGAGTAGGGTATTCCTGGGGCGCAAAGAGGGCCTTTAAAATTTACAAGACTAATCTCGCTGAAAACGTCCTTTATTTCAATAAGCATGTTTACTCATAGTTAACTGCAGATCAGAGGTTGTGCCCCACTGGCAACGAGTCTCGCTGGTACTGAGATTAGCAGTAGGTCAGAGCTGGCAGAATGGTGTACAATGCCCTCTTTCAGCAACATTCAAGGTAAGAACTAAGTGCTGTAATGTGGCTAACACATGAAATGGATCTAAAAGTGTCTTACACAAATGGTCACTACCTCATGGACTACCGGAAACAAAATAGGGCACACTCTGACCCAGTAAGCAGAAAAGCACCATGGGAGTACAGCCTACCAACATCATGAGCATTTAACACAAGCTAGTGGAATCACGGAGCACAATACCCTACACCCACCACAATGCATTGCTGATGTGACTCTGCAGTGCTCTTAACAGAAAAGATGTCACACTCACCCGAGATGAACCACATCAGAACCAGGGAAAGGCTGTCACAGGATAGAACACATTCTGCTGTCATAGAGGTGGGTACGGCATTTGAGGCTGGCATACAGGCTGAGAAAAAAAGTTTGTAAAGTGGGGTTTTTTTGGTGGGAGGGGGTTAGTGACCACTGGGGGAGTCAGGGGAGGTCATCCCCGATTCCCTCTGGTGGTCATCTGGTCAGTTGGGGCACTTTTTTGGGACTTGGACCTGAAAAAAAAGGGTCCAAATAAAGTGGACCAAAATCTCGGCAAAAACGCCCTTCTTGTTTTGATTATCAGCTAAAGACGCCCATCTCTCCTCGGCCAATAACCACGCCCCAGTCCCACCTTCGCCACGCCTCTGACACGCCCCCGTGATCTCTGTTCTTCTCTGTGACGGACTGCAGTTGAGGACGCCAAAAATCAGGTTTCGATTATACCGATTTGGGCGCCCATGGGAAACGGACGCCCATCTCCCGATTTGGGTCGAAATATGGGCGTCTTTCTCTTTCGAAAATAAGCTGGATAGTCAAACTTTAAAGCAAACATGTTCCTTCCTTTTAAAGAGCATACCACATGTTTTATGTTTAACTGGCAGACCCAAAAAGTTCAGGGATTCAGAAGGATTTCATTTTACCAGTTTATAAAACAAAGGATTGGGATGTATTTTGATATATTGATATCATCTATTTGTGCTTTATTTGTATTCAGTTACGTACTTTGGGCTGTTTGAAACCCACATTAGGTGATTCTTCTGTGGACTGGAAATTGTGGTATATAGAAATTCAGATTAGATTTGACAACGCCCCACTTTAAACAGTAGATAGGAAATCTTACCAGTGTACACGAGTGACTCACATGGTCCTTGATTGGCAAAGCCATAGAGAAGCACAAAGTTCCTCTCAGTAAGAAACACTTGTACAGGCTCTATCATCTTATACAAGAAAACCAGGAACGTGCACAGACAAAAAATACCAGCAGTAAATGCTGGTATGATAATCATTTACTCGTCAGTGACCTCTCATAATCTACTGACCAAAGGAAACATCTGTGTACTTTTACTCTGGGTATGCAAGTGGATGGAGTTTGGGCAGAACATATACAGAGAATACATGTAGATATGTAAATTATAAAATACTATAATCTATGTGCATTCTTGTTGCCATATCGACACAGGCATTTACACCAGCCCTAATGCTTTATAAATAAAATCAGGCTCTTACTTTTAAAATAGGCCTGAAATAAACATGTTTCTGCTGCCTTACACTGTTTATTTAGTTATCTATCCTGAGTGGCTTATAATTTATATATACAATTATTCAAAGACATAACCCTAAACAAACATAAAAGACATGAGATAATTATTCCTGAATTTACTCTGTCTTCCCATAACTTTTCACAATGTAACCCATAATCTTACTGCAACTGATTGTATTTCCATCGCTCATAATGTATTGTAAGCCACACTGAGCCCGCAAATAGGTGGGAACATGTGGGATACAAATGCACATAAATAAATAAATAAAATAAATAAATAGTATAAAATCACAATAAAAACACTTAAAATGGTTATAAAATTACATCTCTCTAAACACCAACATCATCATCTTAGTAAAAAAAAAAAAACTAAGTAAAAGCCTGCTGGAAGAAAAAGGCTTTCAGTTGCTTTTGAAATATAGTTTTCGAATCAACCTGTTGCAGACTCTGAGACAAAGTGTTCCATAGTTTCGGGCCACTAGGTGCCTAATTACACTCCACATTCATGAAAAAACTGTTTTGATCACCCAAATTGATTGTACATGTGTTAATTCATAGGTGCACGCACACATAGGAGATATGCACATACAATTATGTTAAATTCTTAAGAAGCCATACGAACTGAAAGCAAACTCATGAACACACATCATGAGCCAGAAGAGTACCTGTAGAGTCACTTTAAAACCGTAGGAGAAATGAGCAGATATGCATGCTTCACATCATGTCCAGGGCTAGCCACCACTCTTTCCAAAGACAGGATGGGATCCCATAGAAATGTTCTGTGGAAAAGGGGGGGGGGAGGGGGAAACAAAACAAAACCTCAGTAAGTGTACAGCAGAGGTGGAAATGAATTTGCTCTGCAACAAGACATTGGTAGGCTCACTTAAGCATTCAGCATCGCCACAGGAGCTGCATTACATCAATGTAGCATTGTTGGAACAAAAGAGCACCATCGGTGGAGCTCCACTGTTAAGGTAACAGAGTGTCCTGCCCAAACCAGGCATGCAGGAATGGGAGGCAGCTATTACGCCTGTGCTTCACTGCTTGATTCAATTATATAGTCTTTGAATAAACACAGACAACTTTCCATAAGCTTTTCGTCTGTGCTGGTACTAAAATTTACTTGAATAAGCTCCCCTCTCATTATCTTTTGGACTCAGTGTTGTTAACCGATCAGGATAGGTGTTTATTCCGTTTGCTTGCTCTCAGCACGACTGGATTCCAATCATGACCATAGATATGGAAGGCCAAATGGTAAATCACTAAACCAATCAGACACTATGGGGGTAATTCTCTAAGGAGCTGCCTAGTGTCGGGGGCAAGTCATTTACACATGAGGGTGGCCTCTTACAGAATACTACGGAAAAGTGCACACCATGATTTGATGCTGCATACTGGAATGTGCACGGATGGAGGGGGCTGGAGTGTAGGCAGGGCACACAGGTAAATTACAGAATCCTATAATTTATGAGTGTTCCAGTACACAGCTAGGCTCAGGCATTTATACCAGCTACAGGGTCTGGTGTAAGTGCTCACGTTTTTGTACGTTTGCATAGTATTCTATAACCAATACCAATACGTTTCTTGTATACCTACAAGAATATAAAGAATAGGCTTGAAATGAGCACCACAACCGGCGCATTTAATAGGTGCCCTGTTAAAGGATTACTCTCAGAAAAGAACCTGAAGGTAAAGGTAAGGAACCCCTGAGCAATGTCCAAACAGAAAAACAAAATAGTAGGGATGGACCAAAAAAGCTCTTCACGGCTAAATGTAATGCAAACAATTGTTATTCAGCACCAGTCGTGTAACTGTTTTTCTGTTTGGACATTGTGTAGGGGTTCCTTACCTTTACCTTCGGGTTGTGTTCTGCGATAGGATTACTCTCCACACAAATCCTATAATAAGGATATTTTCCCCTATCTTGTAACCAACTAGGAATCCGCAGGCTATCTTTGATAGATTAATTTATTTCACTTCAAATCCACTTTTAACTCTTTTTTTTTTTTGTTTGTTTTACAACACATCTCTTCCAATTATTCACTCACAAGTTCCTGACCAGAATACAGGGCTCTGTTATTTACTGATTTATTTACTTGTTTCGTATTTGATATTCTGCATATCAAAGTGAACATCATTGTGGTTTACAGGAGTTTCAAGCAATAATAGAGAACAATGGATAGAAAAGGAAGTAAAGGAAGGGGAGAAGAAGATGAGATGAATATATACAATCCAAAGTGGAAGGGCCACACCAATAAAAACAGTCAGAGGAAAGAAGAGCCACAGAGCTGCTTAGGAGCTGAAACCAGTCTACCCACCTCTAAAACCCTGGGGAGCTGAAACTAATCTACCCACCCGTAAAACCCTGAGAGGAACTGATACCAACCTATCTGCCTCTAAAAACCCTGAGGGAAGCAGAAACCAGCCTACCCCCCCCCCTCCCCCAGTAATACCATAGGGAAAAAGTCATCTTTTAAACCCTTTCTGAGTCTAAGGGAGCAGCATCATGGAAGGCGCCACCATCTGAAACCACCACCACCTAAACATGACCTTTTTACTGAACAGTAGATCTCATTTCACTTTATTAATGCCAGAACAGCAACTGCCTCCACTCTAGAAACCACAGAGAAATCAAAGATAACATGATGGAACACTAAAACTAATGACATGTCATGCCAGAAAGAACCACTTCCGAATCAGCCACAAAGAGGGCAATCATACAAAGGAGCACCTATTGAAGGCAGAAACAATGTGTTTGGGATAAACCACAATAAGTGAGATAACCCACTGGAAGCCTATGCTATAAAGGAAAATATATGTCCAAATGATTAAAAGGCGCTAGAGGTCAATAACACTCTACTAGTGCCTGCATTTGCTCCTGCACGAAGATCAGAGCTGACCAGTGCGTGTAACAATGTGCCAGCCAGCTCTGAACATAATGAGCATGCAAATGCATGCTAAACAGGGCATATTCCTCCCCAATGCTCAGCAGGCAGTGCACCAAATATTGGTGCTGCTCCCATAGCAAACCCTATGCCAGTTCAGATCCCCATCAGCCCAGGTATTTATCTTTACGGGAAGGGGATGGACAGAGAGGAAATATGTGGGTCATGCCCACCCAGTCCACCCCCAGGCCCACCCAAAAATTGAGGTCTGGCTACGCTACTGCTTCCAACTCTGACTCCATGACTCTGACTCTGCCTCCAACTCCACAGCCCTACTTATAGAGCTCAGCACTAAGTTTCACAACCTCAACTCCAACAGTTTCTGCAGTATGTCTGTTTAGGTTTTCTTAAGGCTCTCATTGTAATGAAGGATTGAGAAATGCTATAACTATGGTGACTGTAGATCTAGTTCCATGTCGGAAAGGGGCAACTCTGGCATATCCCACTGATTACATTTTATTTTATTTATTTTATTTGTAGCATTTGTATCCCACATTTTCCCACCAATTTGCAGGCTCAATGTGGCCATTTCCGGTTAACATGATTACAGATGGTATTGCGTTAATGTGCATACATTCATGGTAACATACATGGAACATAATATATATGAAACAGATCATGGTATATATATATACCATGTGCGTACATACATGGTAAAGAAGAATACATTAAGGTATTGCAAGAAGGTTCCTGATTAATAAATTGGGTTGTAACATACATTAGGTCATGGGGGGGCTGCAGTTTGATTTTCCAGTTGAAGTCTCTAAGAAAGCCAGAATTATATCTTCATGCATGCAGTGAGATAACACCAGGACTGACTCAATCTGTGTCCCTTGACCTGAATGGTCACCCGACCTAATCCATCAAAGATAACAGAATTTGGCTTTCCCAACAAGGCTTATACAACCATTAAGGGGGTTCTGATGACCTGGCAAAAAGGCTTGAATCATTATTTTGAAGGCTGTACACAACAAAACCAATTTGATTTGTAGACCAGCTTTCATATGGGCACTTCTCTGTATATGTCACTGTACAATTAAAGGACCACAATCTTCTGCTCTACTGACATGACATTTTCAGAGGCTGACGATGACACCTCTGTCGTTTTGAGAAGTGTAGGAGGACTCATTGTCCTTTCAAAGAACATAAGAAGGAGTGTGTTCAGCTACTGCACCCCAATAAGGTCACTCTTAAATGAAGCTGAAATATGTAATATTCCAATTATTCTTAAAAAAAATAACATACACATATATCAACCTCTCCCCCCAACAAACAAAAACAAAAAGAAAGACAGATCGTTTAAAATCAACAAAGGATTCAAAGGCATAGACATCCTGTTTACACTACAGGAAGGAAGAAATTGGCAAGGATGAGGCAAAAAAAGAAGGTTTTAATTAAGGTCACCTCTGAATGAAGAATAACAAAAAAAAACCTCTACGATCACTGGGATCCGGCTCAGTGAAATAGGTCTTGTAAGTGTCGTGCTGCTTGGATAACCTTCAGCTCTGATGTTTTCAAGAAGGATATGCACATCATGGCTTCTCCTGCTCTTCTCTCCCTTCCCAAATTACTGCTTCAGCCAGTTTTCCCTCCTGCAGCAGGAGCTAGTTCTGGCAGTGACAAGTAATTGCAGGTGCTCCCCACTCAGCCTGGATAGTCCTCCTCCAGTGCAGGATACAGGTTACAGTATGTGTATGCTGAACTGTGGAGGAGCAGCCTTGTGGTTAGAGCACTGGGCTGGAATCCAGGGAAGCCTGTTTCAAATCCCATTGCTAGTCCTTGTGATCACTTAACCCTCCACTGCCTTCCAGGTAAAAACTTAGGAGTCCTTTTACTAAACTGTGCTAGTAAATGGCCTCAGAACGTCCAACCGCAGGACTTTCCAGCCCAATAAGCCCACTTCTAGCATGGCTGTAAATTTGGCCCTTTTGAATTATTTTTTTTTTCTGGTTCTGCACTAATTTTAGAATTAGCATGTAGCCAATGAACAAAAATGAACATAGAAGACCTTAGCAACTCCGAAAATAGGAGTCGGAGCCTTCCTAAAAAAAGATGTAAAAAAAAATACCACACAGCACACACAAAATGGCAAAACTAACAAAAAAACACTTTAACACTTCCTATGTTAGGCCATTCGTCCTGCGTTAAACACGTGTTAGTGCTTAATGTGTTTCAGGAAAACAGCCCCTTATATTGTAAGCCCTCCAAGGACAGGGAAATACCTAGTATACCTGAAAGTGCTTCACCTTGAGCTACTACAGAAAAAGGTGTTAGCTAAATCCAAATAAAAATAAAGAACTGTCCCTGCAGAAGGCAAGCCACCCCCTATGCAAGTAAACGAGGTGGTGAATACAGACACACATGCTCCTTTATTGTCCCTGTGGACACCTATTGTCAGCCACATTCTGCTGGGAGGGTGGTACTGGGGAAAACAGGGGAATAAGTGAGGTTGGAGAGCACAGGAGGATGAAGAGTACAACTGGGAGACTCCCTCTTCCCTCCCCTATAGCACTGAGATAGGATGGGTCAGTTATGAGAAGGAACGCTAGGGGAGGACTGAGTTTGTCCGGAGGAGGGGTGCTAGGTGAGGAAGAGGAAGATGAAGATGAAAGCCTGAGAAGAAGACATAGATAACAGACAGGTAAATGCGGGCCGGATTAGCACCCACATTTACCTGCGCCCCATTGATCATCGAGCAAACAGCGCCTGAGCAATGCAATAGCACAGAGCTCATTTAATGAGCTCTGCTTGTATTCTGCCCCTATCATCAGAGAACAGCATTCTGATTGTAGGGGAGGAATAGCGCCTTAACCCTACGACCCCCCCCCCCCCGATCAGAGTCAAGCAGCCCAGGCTGCCACCGTGTCCTAGGGGTCTATAGGACCCCCGGACCCACCTCTCAAAGCAAGGCCCTGGTGGCCTTCTGCCCTCCCAAGCACCCCCCTGACACAAAGGCACGATGGACCTCCAGTCCCCCTAGCCCCCCCCCCCCCACACTCCCAAAAATATACCTAGTAGCCCAAGTAGGCTGCAGACACAATCAACCCCACCCTCCCCAGTGGTCTAGTGACAAACCTGCCCGCCCCCCTTACCTCAGAATTCCAGTACTGCCTTGAAAATAGTGGTGCCCTGCCCTGCCCTGTGCATCTTGGGATTTGCTGAGCGGAGCTTCCCTACCATATAAGGGAGTTTCTCAATATGATCAACGCTATTAACACAGTTAATTTGCATGTTATCAACATTGATGATTGGAATGCAGCAATGGCGCAGCCATATGATAGACTATATGAAATTTGAGAGAAGAATGGCGGACCATAAGCAAGATTCGAAATACATGGAGAAAGAATTTTATCAAATATGGACTCCATTTTGGCAGATAATACCCCCAGGGGGTAGAGATCGTATTCTCAATATGTGACCGGAAAGACATGTTTGATTAGACTGATCTTGGGAATAAAAGGGGGGGGGGGGGAAGGGGGAAGAGGAGGGAGGGATTAGGATAGCTGGGGATTAAGTGGAGAGGGAAAGGGGGTGGGGGCGTTTGAAGTTATGAGACAGTAATAGTGGAGGTAAGGTTGGGGTGGCAATTGTAGACCTAGAATAGTTCACATTGTGTTAGGCAGTGGAGAGTGTAGATAAGATATATCTCAGGCCTGAGTGAGTGAACATGTTAGAAACAGGCAAGGGAAGAGATGTAAAAATGATATTGCAATGTGTAAGCAACTGATTGATTCTGTGACCTTAATCAATAAACAAATTTCAAAATAAATAAAACATTGATGATTGGAGAGTTAATTCCCCACGCTGGTCCGATGCTACTCTTAGGGCAGTGTTTCGGAACAGCACAGGGAATTGATCATCGGGGCCAGAATTTGGTAAGAGGCTGAAGGGGAAGATAAAGGATTTGTGGTTCACTAAGAGGGGCAAATAGATGCAAAGGGGCTTAGCTTAGATGTAGTTCAGAATCAGAGAAGGGGATATGTGAGAAACAGTGGCGTAGCCAGACATGACATTTTGGGTGGGCCCAGAGCTAATACCCACTCCCCACTCCCACAACCCACAACTGCACACCACTACCATAGCCCACTCCCCACAACTGCACACCACTACCATAGCCCTTAGGGATGAAGGGGGGCACCTACATGTGGGTACTGTGGGTTTCGGGTGGGTTTTGGAGGGCTCACATTTACCACCACAAGTGTAACAGGTAGGGGGGGATGGGCCTGGGTCCACCTGCCTGAAGTGCACTGCACCCACTAAAAACTGCTCCAGGGACCTGCAAACTGCTGTCATGGAGCTGGGTATGACATTTGATGCTGGCATACAGGCTGGAAAAAAATGTTTTTTTATTTTTATTTTTTGGGTAGAAGGGAGTTGGTGACCACTGGGGGAGTGAGGGGAGGTCATCCCCGATTCCCTCCGGTAGTCATCTGGTCAGTTCGGGCACCTTTTCGAGACTTGGTCCTGAAAAAAAAGGGACCAAGTAAAGTCAACCAAATGCTCATCAGGGACGCCCTTCTTTTTTCCATTATTGGCCGAGGACGCCCATCTGTTAAGCACACCCCCATCCCGCCTTCGGTACACTGCCAACACGCCCCCGTGAACTTTGGTCGTCCCCGTGACGGAAAGCAGTTGTGGACGCTCAAAATCGGCTTTCGATTATGCCAATTTGGGCGACCCTGACAGAAGGACGCCCATCTCCTGATTTGTGTCGGAAGATGGGCACCCTTCTCTTTCGAAAATGCCCCTGCAAGCGCGCGGTATTTATTTTTTTGTATTTTTTGGGCAAGACATGTCAAGGATGGAGAATTGGCGCAGATGCACGAGCCAGCTAGCACACTGATATTACTGCCATGCTCTAGTTTGCATGTCCATAATGTAGGCACCCTTAGCACTTCCTAAATAGAAAACAGAAAGTGCTCCTGCATTATTATTTTCTTTTTTAACAGCTATGTGCTATTGCTAATATTAGCACATAAGCAGAAATGCAACAAACAGAAAATAGTCTTTTGGATGGCCACACTAGAAATGGGTTTAGAATGTGGGAAAGGTACATGTAAGAATGCACTAAGTCCATATACTAGTGCAGCTTTGTAAAAGGGTCCCTTAGGGACCTAACCTGTCCACTAGAAGGAGATACAGGATACTCTACCAAGGAAGCAGCCTCAATAAGCTAGAGTCACTTCTTATTAGAGTTGATAGAGAATTCTGCATCATCTAGACTCTTGTGTTTGACTGGCAACATGAAATACTGAGTCCCATACCACCAATTAAGAGGCCATTCTATAAGTGAGCGCCTCCTTTTAGGCATCCCAGTGCCACATAAAGAGAGTCAACTCTATGTCAACACCTGGACACCCAGATGTCTTTATAAAATACTAGACTAAACCCGTATCGAGGTGCCTAAAATCTAGCTGCCCAAAGTTACCCAAGCCATAGACCTTGTAACTGTGAGCACCTAAATGCAAGAAGGGCGTGTGTAAAATGGTGTCCATGCTCCACCCATGTGAACACCCCCTTTGCATTTAAACGTTAAGCTACCTACAACGCCCTTACAGAATAGCGCTTAACTGCTTTGCTGCCACTTATGCACCTACATACACTCACCCACGAGCATGCAGGTATTCTATACATTTACACACTCACGTGGCACTGAAATGTTGGTACCCGGTTATAGAATTACCTCATTAGTGTAACCAGTTATCCCTGTCCGTCTCAGGAATATATCCAAGCTCAGAAGTTCAATCCCTTCCAAAACATCATTGTTTTCCCAGACAGCTTTCGTTAGCCTCCTAATTAAATTTTTCACTGCCCTCTATATTCTACACATCAGACCTACCTCTCGATACAATACAGAGGCTACTTATTTAAAGGCAGATAATTATTTAAAACTGACCACTCTGGTGTAAGAACAAAACAGAAGAATGCACAAGGAGCCTGCCTGATACAGAAATATCAACACTAGATTTTCACACATATTAGCCTCGGTTATCACCCTGCAAACACATGAGGAGAGCATGAATATTCATACCACTTCAACAAAGATTTTATTAAAAGCCCAAAACATTGTTGAGAACAAGAAAAAAAGACTACTAGGTAATCATCCTCATCTGCAAGTTGTCTGTCTAGAAAGTTAAGTGCTTATTTGCCTTCATTTCTAAGGGAGACCTGCCATTATTGAAATATTATAATTGCTTCTCTATGCAGTGAAATTCTCTGCATGTAGCCAAGCTTGTCAGCTCAACAAAGTGAGTAATGTTTCATTGCCGAAAGATAAAAATGGTTGGGTTATTCCCGTCGCACTTTGATCCTGAGGCATACAGTTGCAGGGAAGCCTCCATAGTCTGCTACTGAGACAGACATGGGAAGCAACTGCTTGCCCTGGGATTTGTAGTATGGAGTGTTGCCACAATTTGGGTTTCTGCCAGGTACTTATGACCAGCTTGACCATTGTTTGGAAAACAGGATACTGTGCTAAATGGACCATTGGTTTGACCCAGTGTGGCTACTTTTATGTTCTTATGTTTTCACAGTACCTACAGGTAAGAGAAACGCAGGACAGCATAAACAAGAGGAACTGCTCCCTCTGTACCTTGCTTTCACTCTATTCAAAAGTACTACCAGAGCATTAATTGCACTAAATTAGGGAATCATTCTTCTTGAGTATAGCATGAAAATCTGCTATTATTTTCATACAACTAAAAGAAAACAGATTCAATGCAATCCATTTCAGAACACCTTCCTTCTTCTCTCAGGAGCTTGAGGAAAAACAGAGGTCATAGGACTATTTCAAAACAAAACAGACTGCATGTGTCTTTCAAAAGGAGAAATTAGGTCTTAACTGATAATTTTATTTCCATTAGTCCTTTACACAATTCTAGAACTTGCAGATTAGTCATGTCCATCGACCAACAGGTGGAGACAGAGAACACAAAAGTAATCTGAAGCATGTAACCCTAGCCAGGAAGCTCAGCCCATCAGTATATCTAGACAAGCAGTGTGAATGACAGAGAAAGGAGAAAAGGCAGGCAGCACAGCAGATGAAAGTCTAGACCTCCACACAGAAGAAGAGTCACAAGTACTAGGCGAGCTTCTGGAATAGTGGAAAGGCCTAATGGAAAGAAAATTCTCAGGTAAGACCTAATTTCTCCTTCCATATCATCCTTACATTATTCCTGAACTTGTGGGATGTCCCAAAGCAGTCCCTTCTGACCTGGCTGCCACATCTACCCTATAATGTTTCACAAATGAATGCAGAGACAACAAAGTCACCATCTTGCAATCTCAATTGGCGAGAGCAAGGACACCTCTGCCCAGGAATTATCCATGTAGTGTGTGCCTTCAGATCAGCCAGTGGCTACTTTCCTGCAAGAATAAAGGCCGAAGAAATGGCTTCCTGAACCCACCATGTGCTTAGATGCTGCCAAATACCATTTCTGCTTGTTGAAGAGTAAAAAGAGGCTATCATATACATAGTACATAGTAACATATACATAGTAAATGACGGCAGATAAAGACCTGTACGGTCCATCTAGTCTGCCCACCAAGATAAACTCATTTTACATGGTATGTGATACTTTATATGTATACCCGAGTTTGATTTTTCCTTGCCTTTCTCAGAGCACAGACCATAGAAGTCTGCCCAGTACTGTTCTTGTACTAAGTTCTGAAGCTAACATCGAAGCCCCTTAAAATTTACACTCCAGCCCATCCCTATCTATTCAGTCACGATCAGGGTGTAGACTGTAGAAGTCTGCCCAGCTCCCGTTTTGTTTCCAATTACCGGCATCGCCACCTAATCTCCGCTAAGATTCCATAGATCCATTCCTTCTAAACAGGATTCCTTTGTGTTTATCCCACGCATGTTTGAATTCCATTACCGTTTTCATCTCCATCACCTCCCGCGGGACCATTTTCGTAGCTTTTCTTTGCACCGCTTCCAGTCTTTTCACATCTTTAGCAAGATAAGGCCTCCAAAACTGAACATAATACTCCAAGTGGGGCTTCACCAATGACTTGTAGAGGGGCATCAACACCTCCTTTCTTCTGCTGGTTATGCCCCTCTCTACGCAGCCTAGCATCCATCTGGCCATGGCTGTTGCCTTGTCGCATTGTTTCTTCACCTTCAAATCCTCCGACACCAACACCCTAAGGTCTCTCACCTGAGCTTCACTTTCAGTCCAACTGAACTGCCTGACACGGATAAAGAATTGGAACCACATCTGTTTGAACTAAGTTTTTGTCGTGGATGAAATCTTTCCATAGACGATTGGAAGTCGAGCTATTGTGAACTTTTCATCATAAGTATTCTCCCTTTCAGATTAGAAAAACTATTCAATCGGAGAAATCCCCTTTAAGGGAGTGGACTTTGAATATGACGCCCTTCGGGGTTCATTAACACGCAGGGAGAGAAATTCATTCATTATGAGTTACAATAATGCACACCTATTTGGCTATGGTTTGGGAAGTTGAATTAAATGTTTGAAAGCAATGTGGGAGTGTGTTTAAGTGGCAGGCAGGCTGAATGAGTGAGCTTGGCAAATTCAATTTGAAAATGTTATTATATGTACATGTACTAGCAAATTAAAAAATTCATTTAATATAAATTTAGAGTACTTTGGTGTAAATTGGTTTAAGGTTTAGTACTCTTAATTTTAGGCAATATTCCCCTGTAGTAATTGTTTGTTATTAAATTTTAACTTTTAACTTTTAAATTTTGTTTACTGTTCAATAAAAGAAACCGTTTATGTGTAATACCCAGTTTATTAATTAGTATATTAAATTTTAACTGCCAGACCCTTGACCATTCTTCTAACGTTGGGAGATCCCTTCTCATCGTTTCTACTCCCTCCAGGGTATACACTCTATTGGCTATTTTCGTGTCATCCGCAAAAAGGCACATCTTTCCTTCCAACCCTTCAGCAATATCTCCCATAAATATATTAAACAGTTTAGGCCCCAGCACCGACCCCTGAAGAACTCCACTGCTCACCTTCCTTTCCTCCGAGTGGATTCCATTTACCACCACTCTCTGCCACCTGTCGATCAACCAGTTTCTTATCCAGTTCACCACTTTCGGTCCTAAGTTCAACCCTTTCAGTTTATTCATGAGTCTTCTGTGGGGGACCGTATCAAAGGCTTTGCTGAAGTCCAAGTACATTACATCTAGCGCACGTCCCTCATCCAGTTCTTTGGTCACCCTGTCAAAAAAGTCAATAAGATTCATTTGGCAGGATTTTCCTTTGATAAAGCCATGTTGCCTCGGGTCCTGTAACCCGTCGGTTTCTAGAAAGTTAACTATCCTTTCTTTCAGCAGCAACTCCAATATTTTTCCTACCACCGACGTGAGACTTACCGGTCTGTAGTTTCCCACTTCTTCTCTGTCTCCACTTTTGTGAGGAGGGACCACATCCGCTCGTCTCCACTCTCGTGGAACCTCTCCCGTCTCTAAAGATCTATTAAATAAATTAAGAGGTCCCGCCAGGACCTCTCTGAGCTCCTTCAGTATCCTGGGATGTATCTCATCCAGCCCCATAGCTTTGTTCACCTTCAGATTCTCCAGCTGTTTATAAACTCTTTCTTCCGTAAACGGCGCAGTATCCACTCCATTCCCAGACGTTCCCTTGGCAGCCAACCGCGGTCCTTCTTCAGGATTTTCCTCTGTGAACACCGAAGAGAAATAATTGTTTAGCACGTTCGCTTTATTTTCATCACTCTCCACATAGCTATTCTCATTATCTTTCAGTCTCACAATTCCATTCCTATCTCTTCTCCTGTCTCCAATATATCTGAAAAAAGACTTGTCACCTCTCTTTATATCTTCAGCCATTTTTTCTTCCGCTCGCGCTTTCGCTAGCCGTATTTCCCTCTTCACTTCTTTCAGTTTAATCTGATAATCTTTTCCGTGATCCTCTCGTTGCGTTGTTTTGTATTTCTTGAACAAAGAAAGCAATGAGAGGATCAACTCCTAAACTCATTCTTGACTTTCAGATAATGAAGACGAGACCTCCACACATCTAAAAGTCCAAGGAATGAAAACTGTGCCCCACACACCACCTTCCGAAAAGAAGGGAGGTCCAAGAACTGATTAACGTGGAATGCTGAGACTACCTTAGGCAGGAATGATGGAACCCCTGCCTCTGTAAAATGGAGAAAGGGATCCCGGAAAGAAAGCGTTTGAGGCTCCAAAACATGGCATGCTGATGTAATAGCCACTAAGAAGATAGTCTTTAATATCAGGTCCTTTAGTGAAGCTTTCTTTAGAGGTTCAAAGGGAGCCTCTGCAAGACTCGAAGAACCAGGCTGAGATTCCAATTTGGATAGACTGGATAAAAGGGAGGCTGAAGCCAACTCACTCCTTTCAAAAACCTGATGATATCGTGAGTTGCCAAGGAAGAATGCCGCAATCTGACCCAGGAACAAGCCAAGGCCACAACCTGTATTTTCAACAACCCAAGAACCAAACCTTTTTCCAAGCCTGACTGAAGACATGCCAAAATGTGAGATAGAGAGGAAGAAAAAGGGGAAATAGCCCTCTCCACACACCAACTCTCAAAAGTTCTCCACACCCTCGAGTAGGCCGCTGAAGTACAGTGCTTCCTAGCCCGCAGAAGCATAGTAATCACAGGGTTCGCCATAACCCTTGTATCTCAATCGCGACCTCTCAATGGCCGAGCTTTAAGACCAAAGAGGGATGGATCCTCCAATAGGACTGGACACTGCTGCAGCAATCCTGGAGCTCGAGAGAGGGCAAGCAGCCAACCGTCCAGAAGACGAACCAGGTACACGTATCATGGACGTCTTGGCCCAATCTGGATCCACTAGAATGACCTGGCTGGGATGGGATTCTCCTGTGCACTCTGCCCACCACTGGCCATTAAGAAAAGACATAAAGCAGGTCGCCAGCCAGATATAGGAGGAGAAGAGCATTGAGGCCCAGAGAACCAGACTCACTCCTGAGGCTGAAGAAGTTGGGCACCTTGGCATTGTTTCTGGAGAGAGACGGGAGACCCAGTGACTCACTACGAGCTGGAAGGCATCCTCAGACAACTCCCTTTCCCCTGGATACAAGGAGTTTCTGCAGAGAAAATCTGCTTGCACATTCACTGATCCCGCAATGTGCGCCACCGAAAGACGTATCAGTAGAGCTGCCCAGCGTATCAGTAGGGCCGCCTTCATTGCCAGTTTCTTGTTGCAAGTACCTCCTTGTTTGTTCACATAAGCCACAGCTGTGGCGTTGTTGGAGAACACTCTCACGGGGGAAGACTTCAGAAATGGAGTAAACACCTTTAGGGCCAAATGAATCACCTGGAGTTCCAGGAAACTGATGGGTCAGGTCACCTCCACCCAAGACCACATGCCCTGGGCTAGGTAACTGAGGTAATGAGCACTCTATCCGGAAAGGCTGGTATCCATTGTTACAATCTTCCAGCAAAGTACTGGAAAAGGAACCCCCTCCCCCGGCTAAGATCCACTCTGATAACCACCAGTGTATACTCCACTAGGCTGACAGTGTCTACAGGAGTCGTATACTGTAGTCCTTGGAGACCAGAGGCCGAGGAAGAACTGCTGAAGAGGCTGCATGTGGGCTTATGTCATGGATCACAGTAGTTGGGCATAGTCCCATTCCGAGGCCTACTCTGACACTAAACAGCCTAAACTTGAAGGACCAGCTTCTCCCTCCTGCGCTGGGTGAGGAATATCTTCTCTCTTTTGATGTCGAATAGCACCCCAAATACTCCCGAGATTGAGATGGAACAAGCCTGCTTTTCTCAAAATTGATGACCCCACCTAGGGATTGAAGCAGACTGACCACAGTAGCTGTTGCAGACTTGCTGTCGGCGTAGGACAAGGCTTCAATGAGTCATTCACTGAGGTATGAGTGAACCCTTACCCCCTGAAGCCTCAAGTAGACTATCACCATCACCACCACCACAACAATAATCTTGGAGAATGTCTGTGGGGCAATGGCGAGACCAAAGGGCATCGCCTTGAACTGAAAGCTAGGGCCCAGCACTGCAAACCTCAGAAATTGTTGATGAGAGGGCCAGATGAGGAAATGAAAGTATGCCTCTTTGAGGTCTAGAGAAGTTAGGAATTATTCTGGCTGCACCGACCCTATCACCAAGCACAAGGTTTCCATGCAAAAGTGCAAGACTCAGACAACAATTCAGGCCCTTGAGGTCTAACATCGGACAAAAGGTGCCCTCCTTCTTTGGAACGATGAAATATATCAAGTATCTTTCCTCTCCTTGCTGCTTGGATATGATGGCCTATAAGGCAAGCAAGGCATCCATGGTTGCAATAACTGCCAATGCCTTTTCTCCTGACCAGCAGGGAGACTCCCAGAAGAAGTGCAACTGGGCAGGAAAATTCGAATTTGTAGCCTTCTTTGATTATCTCCAAGACCCACTTGTCTGATGTGATCAAGGCCCACTCCTCCACGAAGCCTTGAAGATACCCTTCCACTGGGAGCAGTGAGGCGTGGGCCTGCCTTGCCTCACTGTGAATTTTGGGAGGCATTAGAGGACCATCCAGGCTGGAGAGTGGACTTTCTATCCATACAAAAGGCTGTCTTCCCTGAAAACATGACCTTTGGCCAGACTGCTGCCGGCCTGGCCTTTATCGCCAACTGTCCTGAAATCTGGGACGGGAGGATCCTGCCATAGAGCAAGTGGAACTTCTAGCCTTATCCTCCAGTAGGCACTGATGTTTAGTTTCCCCAAGCTCTTTGACTTGATTACTGAGATCCTCCCCAAGAGACATTTGCCCCCAGTCTAGACTTCAAGACTACACCTGCCACCCAATTGAATAGCCACAATTACCTCCAAGCCACCACCGCCAAGGATATACCTTGAACCAACGATCAGAGCATATGGTAGATAGTATCTGCTAAGTATGCCAGACCAGTCTCCAACTGGAAAGACTGGCACGTTTCCTGCATCACTGATTGCTGGTGCCAATTCAAGCATGCTCGTGCTACAAAAGAGTGGCAGACTGTAGTCTGGAGACCCAGGGAGGCCACCTCAAAGGATTGCTTCAAAACGTGCTCAGTCTTTCTATCCTGGAGATCCTTTAGAGCAATACCCCCTTCCACTGGAAGGGTAGTTTTCTTTGTGACCGCTGTCACCAGCGAGTATACTTGGAGTAGTTGGAACTTCTCCTTTCCCCCAGAAGCAAGAGGTACAACCGGGCTATGGCTCTACCCACTTTCAATCCCATATCCAGAACAAGTCACTCTGCCAAAATTAAATTCTGTATATCCGGGTGATTAGGAAAGGCTTTAGAGGGGTCTCGAAGGCCTTTCATAGCCAAAAACCTCTGAGCACTCAAGCTAGTAGCAGAAGGGTCTTCCAAAGGCAGGACAGTCAACATCTCCATGATCAAAGTATTCAATTCCTCCTTGCAAAAGCTCCCCCTCCTCCAAAGGCTCCCTGAATGAAGGAGTCTCAGAAAAACTGAGGTCTCATCTGAAATAAGAGAAGGAGAAAAAGAATCCCTCTCAGCCTCATCTGAGGGATCCAAGCAAACTACTACTACTACTACTTAACATTTCTAAAGCACTACTAGGGTTACGCAGCGCTGTACAATTTAACAAAGAGAGACAGTCCCTGCTCAAAGAGCTTACAATCTAATAGACAAGTGAACGGTCGGTCCGATAGGGGCAGTCAAATTGGGGCAGTCTGGATTCACTGAACGGTGGAGGAGCATGGGACAGAAAGTCAGAAGGAGCCTGAGACGTGCCAATCTGACTCTGCCTCAAAAGATATACCAGATGCAGAACCAAAACAACTCAGGAGAAACGTCCCCCCCCCCCCCCCCCCCGCAATCCCACAGCCACCTCTGGCAGCCCATGAGGAGAAGCAGAAGCGAAAAGCAGCACAGGAAGACCCGAGGCCGATTTTGCAGAGTCTTCTTGTGCCTGAAAAATGGCCACAGTTCCAGCTCTACACTAAGAAGAAGTGCTGGCAGCTGTATCAGGGGAATCCAACGTACGCAGCAAATCCGGCATCAGCCCATGCTCCTGAGAGCCAGTCTCCCCTTCTCGTGTCTTGCCTGACTTAAAGGCCACACAGCAGCCATAAGACTTTTGGTGGGCTCCACAGTGGAAGCAGCACTTAACCGCTTCAAAGAGGACCACCATCGCACAGCCATACAGCTGCACCTCCAATATGGGTTTTCACAGTGGCCCGGCAGGAGCCCCCCTTCCCAAGGGAAATGTGTACATGTACCCTGTTCGCTGCTCTGGGAAAAAAATCAGAAGGTAGACTTACCACTCCTGCACTCCACTGGCCCCATTCCCCTCACTGTGCCAACAGTCATTCCTACGGAAAGGTAAAAATGGCTCACCAGCACCAGCTGTTTCCCTTAAATCAACCTTTTTTTTAATTGCTGCCAGTTTAAACTAGCTGCTGAGCCTTGCTGAAGATCAACCAAGAGAGGGGGGAGGGAGAGCACAGGCTTCAGGAGGCAGTGTCCTGGAACCACCAGGGATGACCTCCTGAGAAGGCAGAAGCCTGACTAGCTCAACTGGCAGCCAGCCTACCAACTGGACCAGGAGCGACTTAACCAGAATTCAAGGCTGAAGCTATGTCCTTCCACCTGCTGGAGATAAATACTGAAAGGCTGAGCTTCCTGGCTAGGGTTATATGTTTCAGCTCACTTCTGTGTTCTCTATCTCCACCTGCTGGTCGATGGGCACAACTAACTCACAAGTTCTGGAATAGTGTAAGGATATGGAATACCTATTACATTCTGGCTCTGACACTATACATAAGTAGCTTCAGTTCAGCAGCATTTCTAATAAGTCCTGCAACTCAAGACACATGAGCACCAACAGTTTCTACAGAGCTTTCATTTCTTTCCTGGAGGCTGTCAATGCCAAGTTTCAAAGTTGTAACAATTCAACCCCTTCAAGCGAATGCCCTGTGTCCAAATCTATGCAGAAGTGCTGCATGTTTCATCAGAAATGAATGTGGTCTCCATTTTCTTTCTCTCCCAGCCAGGATGCCAAAACCTCACAGGCATATCCAGGTGCAGAAGTTGTCGTATCACCTGTGTCGCTTTACACAAGCAGCCAACCATCAAGCTCTAAAGCAGAGGTATCCAATCTCGGTCCTCGAGGGCCGCAACCCAGTTGGGTTTTCATGATTACCCCAATTAATATGCATTAGATCTATTTGCAGGCACTGCCTCCATTGTATGCAAACAGATCTCATGCATATTTCATTGTGGAAAGCCTGAAAACTCGACTGGGCAAGGGCCGACGCTGGACACCACTGCTCTAAATCATAAAGCCTTCCTTTAATATTATCAAATTAAAACCATGATGAAAGAAGCGACCCTGAGTTCATACCTCAGGCAAGTCCTACAGCGCACCCAGCCCCAACACAGCTTTATTTGGTACCTTGCCGCAGACGAAATATTCCTTGAGCTCACCACATGGATCAGCAACCCATCCGGTCCGTCTGGAATGCTGCCCTGTGATTCCTCGAAAACACACCATCACCTTCTACTCGGCTTCTTTGTCTACCTTTCTCTGTGCTTTCAATGCATCAGCTTTGTAAAAATGCAGCACACTGTACACCCTTCTCTTTCACTCACGCTCTCTTTTCACCGGCACACATGGATCGCTGCAGCGTTTAACAAAAAAAAGCACTTCCCAAGTGAGTCTACAGATGAAATAAATACTAAGTTTGGTTTGGCAGTAGTTTGCTGTTGAACAGAATGCTTTTAGTCTCTCTCTCTCTCTCTCTTTTTATCTAAATCTAGAGCAGACTTTTAATTCCTGCAATCCCAACTACATTCCTATGCTGAAAATATACCGCAATAATTATACCACAATAGTCTTGCCAGAATAGTTTGCATTTCTAATAAAGCAGTAGATACCACTGTGATTTGAAAACTGGCTGGCTCACAAAATCATGCAGATTTTTTTATTGTTTTTCTTTTTTTTTTTTTTAATGGGCCGGCATAAGCCTCACAGTTTGACCTGTTGCCATTCAGACTAGAAACTGCATTCAGTGTTAGAACATCTTACCAGTCTCCTTTATAACTCCAGCTTGGATTTATAAATTCAAGTCTTCCTTTCACAGGGAATGAAATGCCAATTAAACATGAACCTAGCTTTCTTCATAATACATAATGTATTTAAAGTCAGATATACATATATAGGTTCAGTAGCCATATATCTAATCTAATGTAGAACTTTTATATACAGTTTAATCTCAACAAAAGGTTTTGAGTGGAATACAATTAAGAGACCAACGCATTCATTGGGAATTACTGTTTAACAAAGTAGCAGCAGTAAATACATTCAGTAATCATTCATTCTTCAGATATTTTTGAATGAAATAGGTTTTTAAATGTTTACAAAATAAAGCATAAGAAGAAAATATTTAGGGGTGATTCATCAAAGTGCAGTAAAAGATCTCCCATTACCACACCTTGATTCTCATGGGATTCAGCAACCTGTGGGATCTCGGTATAGCAGGTTGCTGAATCTCACCTTCCTTACAATAATAATAATCATAAATTTGAATAATGCCGCTTGGGAACCACCTCGCAAGCAGTGTTATTCCGGCTGCCTGGAAACATCAGACCATATTTATTTATTGCATTTGTATCCCACATTTTCCCACCTATTTGCAGGCTCAATGTGGCTTACATAGTACCGTGAAGGTGATCGCCAATTCCAGTATGTCAAATACAGAGTGATATTGTGGTATAGTGAAGTTCATGTGTGACAGACACATTAGGGAATCGAAAGGAGGAAGAGTTAAGTTATGTCCAGTTCGAGTATTAGTTTTGTTGTGTTGCAGGGTTCAGGCATTTAAGTTGGGTCGTTAGGGTATGCCTTTTCAAACAAGTTAGTTTTTAGTGATTTCCGGAAGTTTGATAGGTCATACGTTGTTTTCACGGCGTTTGGTAATGCGTTCCATAGTTGCGTGCTTATATAGGAGAAGCTGGATGCATAGGTTGATTTGTATTTGAGTCCTTTGCAGCTTGGGTGGTGGAGGTTTAATTATGTGCGTGCTGATCTTGTTGTGTTTCTGGTTAGTAAAGTCTATGAGGTTTGTCATGTATCCCGGGGCTTCACCGTAGATAATTTTATGAATCAGAGTGCAGATTTTGAACGCAATACATTCTTTGATTGGGAGCCAGTGCAGTTTTTCTCGTAGGGGCTTGGCGCTTATGAATCTCGTTTTTCCAAATATAAGCCTGGCTGCAGTGTTTTGAGCAGTTTGGAGTTTCTTTAAGATTTGTTCTTTGCATCCCACATAGATTCCATTACAGTAGTCAAGGTGGCTTAGTACCATTGATTGTACCAAGTTGCGAAATATTTCCCTTGGGAAGAAAGGTTTTACTCGTTTGAGTTTCCACATTGCGTGGAACATTTTCTTTGTTGTAGATTTCACTTGGCTTTCTAGCGTGAGGTTTTGGTCGATTGTGTCTCAGAGAATTTTCAGGCTGTCTGAAACAGGAAAGGTGTAATCTGGGGTGTTTATATTGGTGGGTTTGTTCATGTTGTATTGGGATGAGAGGATGAGACAGTGTGTTTTTTCTGCGTTGAGTTTTAGTTGAAATGTATTCGCCCATGAGTTCATGATGTTCAAGCTGAGTTTGATTTCATTGGTGATTTCTGTTAGATCATGTTTGTAAGGGATGTACATCGTGACATCATCTGCGTAAATGTAAGGGTTAAGGCCTTGGTTGGATAAGGACTTGGCTAGTGGGGTCATCATTAGGTTGAAAAGGATCGGTGATAGTGGTGATCCTAGGGGAGAAGGTTTCGCCTAGCCCTGCCTGAAACCACCCCACCTAAAATCCCCCCTCGCACGTCCCAGCCCCCCCAGGGGTGTTTATCCTGGGGTCCAGGGACTCCGAGAGGGGGGGGATATTTGCGCAGGAGTGAGGCTCACAGGGTCGGTGCTAGGGTCTCTGGCGCCCCCCCCCCCCCCTCCCCGGGTCCAGCATCTTGCTTCTCTCTTCTCCCTCCCTCTTCTACTGCATTCCCTTTTTCAGCCCAGTGCCTTAAAAGGTGAAGAACATTTTTTTTTTACTTGACAGCTTTTTAATTTATTTGAAAGTTTTCTATATGTAATTATAAATATCATGAAATAAAATTAAATATCACTAAAACTGCTTAAAAATTATTATAGCAGGTGGAAACAGCATTAATAAAGGCTATATTTTGTGCTCTTTTTTCTACATTGTTCTATAGATACAGTAATATATGGCCAAATTTCAGTGAGGATATCCTGTTTACTGATGGGTTCATCTTAACTATTGATGTAATCTGCCTTGGGAAGCCTGGTGTTGGAAGTAAAATTAAACTCTTCTTTCACTGGGGCACATGGAATCACATCTTCATCTCATCTCTTTTGTACAAATGGATTATTCTGTTTTGAGCATGTTTCAGGGAGAAGTGGTTTTCGTAAGTCAAAATAATAAATAAAATATTTTCTTTCATGCAGATCTCTCATTTATTTTAACATAACTAAATGGGCTTTAAGACCCTAATGCAGTCCATTGGTTTCCTTGTATTTTGTCCTTGTGATGACATACTGTGCCCAAACCTGCCCCCTCCACCACAGTAATGCCACCCCCTCCAGCGTACTAGAGGGGGGCATTACTTTGCCGCCCGCCCTGGTGGTGTAGTGGCCTCTGCGGTTGCACGGGCAGGAAAGAATCCCATTCTTTCCTGCCCACTGTCACTACTCCATCTCCGGCACTCTCTTCTGTGCTGCGGGAGCCGCCACCGTGTTTTCCCAAAATGGCTGCCGAGACTGCCGCCAGAAGCCTCAGCAGCCATTTTTAAAGTGCGACGGGGCCATCTGCGGTACAGAAGAGAAAAGTGGAGGGCGCCAGAGATGGAGTAGCTGTGGGGGAGGAAAGAATCCTACTCCAGGGCGAGCAGCAAAAATAGTAGTATGCGGGAGGGAGATGGCAGCATTGCTGTGGCGGTGTGGGGAGGGTAAGCATGGCAGTATCTGGCATCCCCCAAATGTTGGCGCCCCCCTGCCATGCATACCCTGCTTACCAGGTTCCACTGGCCCTGGAGGCCCAGTCACTCCTGCTCAGTCTGGTTCCTTCCTGCAAATGAAACAACTACCATTAGGGGTCATGTTTTCTTAACGCGTGCTAAGCTTTAGTAAATCAGCCACTTAAAAACCCAAAACAATCCATGTCAGATGTAACTTAAATGATAATTAGAGAATTCAGGTATGCACAGACTCCAGACTCTGTTTTCGAGAAGAGTTTCTATCCCATTCACTGCCCATGAAGTAAAAGAAGCTTTGATATCACTGCCTGCTCAATGTTCAGAAGTTTGCATACCAAAGGCCACAACAGAATGCTACAAAGATCATGTCTGCCGGCATGTCAAAATATAGGTTTCTTTTGCCTCAGAAATTAGAGACCTCTTCTTCTCTACAAACAGTTCAGCAAAAGTACAATCTGATTACCACTATATTTTTACTACGTTTCCACCCACTGGCATTCAACATACTCTGTTCCTTAGTGGGATTTTCAGAAGCCTCCCTGGAAGGGCAAAATTACAGACTAGTTTGCGTGGTGGAGAGGAAGCAAGGGAGGGAAGGTGACCACCTTTTTGCAAGTGAAAATAATGGCCAATTTAGGGCAAGATGCACTAAAGACTCGTTAAAGCCCTTTCCTTACCGATTTCCTTAGCAAATCGGTAAGGAACGGGCATGCATCAAGGAATAGGAATGCAAATGAGCTGCTCACTTACATTCTCCATTCCGTCGTTAAACAGTCGGAGAGTCGGCCGGTTGAGCATGCGCAGAGCAGCCAAGCGTTATGCTGGCTGCTCTGCGCATGCCAAATAACCTCCCTGTGCCGCCTGAAGACACCGCGCTGCTCACCCCCTCCGATGCGGCTCGATCCAGGACAGTGCAGTTGAGGACGCCCATCCGAAAAAAAACGTCCATTTGGCCCCCTAATAATAAAAACATCTTTTTTTGGCAGTGCTTCACTCAGCTGAGAGACCTGGAAGTCTCTGAGACAATCACAGCACGTTTAGCTGAGCTATACTGTTTTCTAAATAAATCTGACCTTTGTAGAACACAGCACCAAGAGTGGTTTGAATTTGTCACAGTATCTCAGCTTGGAGGGTTCAGTGACTTGCCCACAGTCACAAGGAGCTACAGTGGGAATCGAACTCAGTTCCCCAGGATCAAAGTCCACTGCACCAACCACTAGGCTACTCCTCCACTCCAGTAAGCAGGTCCCTGGAATAGCCTAGTGGTTGGTGCAGTGTACCACAGAGAAGGTGAACCAGGCCCATAATCCACTCTAACTATTATACTTGTGGAGGAAAGTGTCAACCCTCCCCCCCCCAAAAAAAAACAACCCCCCCCAAAACCTAATGTACCCACATATAGGTGACACTTGCAGGCTCAAAGGCTATTGTAGTGCTGTATAGTTGGGGACAGTCGGTTTTGGGGTGTGTTTTGAAGAGCTCACCGTACAATATAAGGGGGTAATGGTGAGATATGTACCTGGGACCTTTTATGTGAAGTCCACTACAGTGTCCTCTAGGGTGCCCCACTACTCTGCTGGGGCAGCCTCTGTGGCCAATCTACTAAGAATGCTGGCTCCTCCTACGTCCCAATGGCTTGATTTTGTATGTTTTTAATTTAGACGGGGTTCTTTTTGGAAAATGGTCCAAAAAGACAGATGTACTAAGCATAACACCTAGGATATGGCCATTTTCAAAGAAAAAAGACAGACGTTTTTCTGGTTTGAAAATGGTAATTTTCCCTACTTGATTTTTGGATGTTTTCAGCAAAACGTCTAAAGTCGGATTTAGGCGTCTTATTGAAAATGCCCCTCCACGTTAAGCAGACAAATTATGAAGCATAAAACTTAGTCCTATCTTTATCTGGTTTTCACTTAGGTAACCACAAGTGCTGAATATCGCACAACCATATAAAAGATAGCTAGATGCATAAACTGAGATATTCAATGCTAGTGCCCAGACATGGCCTGGCATTGAATATGAGGCATAAATCTGGCAGTGGCTAAAGAAATGCTCCCCACCGCCAGCTAAATATCTACCCCTTAGGTGTTTATTCTTTGGGGGTTGGGGGGGCGGGGAAGAATGCATGTTTACTGGTATTTTCATGCCAATATACAAAAACTGAATGGAGGATACAAGACAAGACAGATAAGGGGGTGACAAGAGTACCACGGGAAGTATGCTTTTCCAGTGTTAACCCAATAACTACCTATTTTAATCTAGTTATATTGGGGTGTTTATCGGTTAATACCTAATATCAGACACCCTAAATGTACACAATGGGGATAGGGTTTTAATTCTGCTACAATAGTGGATATGCATCTAATTTAGAGGTGGATCCTACAGACTTGTTGCTGCACAATCCAAATTTAAAATATCAGTAACCTTCTCTGATCAAGTCCAGGACCCACTGATCCGAGTTAATCTTGGTCCACTCCTCTAGAAAGAGGGAAAGACGTCCTCCTATTGCAGGCATGGAGGAGTGGACCGGCGTCCCATCATTGTGAAGGACGCCCCTGAACTCCTGGCCTTGAACCGGCCCCTGCGGAACGTTTGTCCGAGCAAAAGGAGTTCCTCTGCTGAAAACGGGCACGTTTAGAAAACCCAGCAGAGCGCCCCGGGCAATACCTGCGAGATTCACGGAAGCGAGGTCTGGAAGAGGAGGGAAACACAGAACCTTTGGAAGAAGGCCTCGGCCTATCCTCAGAGTCCCCCAGGTCTCTCACAATCTTCTCCAATTCCTCTCCAAATAACAGGAGGCCCCGAAAGGGTAGCCTCACCAGCCTTTGCTTAGAAGCCATGTCAGCTGCCCAATGCTGTAGCCAAAGAAGGCGGTGGGCAGAAACCACCACAGACATCTGTTTAGCCGAAGCTCTGACCAAATCATAAAGGGCGTCAGCCAAAAATGACAGGGCTGACTCCATCCGCGGGGCAACCTCAGAAAGAGTACCCGCACCATCGGCGGGCTGTTCCACCGCTTGCTGTAGCCAGGAAAGACATGCCCGGGCTGCATAGAAACTGCAAATAGACACCCTCAAGGCAAGGCCCGCAATATCAAAGGATCGCTTCAGCGCGGACTCCAGCCGCTGGTCCTGCATGTCTTTCAAAGCGACCCCTCCCTCTACTGGGAGAGTGGTCTTTTTTGACACTGCCGTGACTAATGCACCCACTTTAGGCATCCCCAAAGGGGCCAAGTGCTCCTCACGCAGAGGGTAAAGCTGACCCATAGCCCTGGCTACCTTCAACGGCCCATCAGGGTCAGACCATTGAGCAGAAATAAGCTCTTGGATGGAGTCATGCACCGGAAAGGCCCGAGTAGGCTTCTTAGTACTTGCCATCCTAAGATTAACAGAGGAGGCCTCGCCTTCAGCAGAATCATCAATCGAGAGGGCCTGCAAGGCGTCAGAAATAAGAGCTGGCAGCTCGTCACGGTGGAAAATCTGGACCGCATTGGGATCATCTAAATCCAGTGGCAAACAGACACCCTCCTCTGGATCATCCGTCCCTGAGGGCCTTGCAGACCCCTCAGACTCCCAACAGCCCGACCACGGGGGGGGGGGGGGGGGGGGGGATGATATGCGCCACTTTCAGACGGGGAATTTACCCGTCTATGTTTAGCGTGTTTCCAACGCTCGGGGGAGGAAATAACATCTGAAGTCATCCCCGGGACCTCAGCCCCCGGAGGGAAGCCAGGATGCAACGCAGTGTCAGACACCTGCGGCAGAGCTCTTTTCAGCATGAACACCTTATGCATTAAAAGCACAAACTCAGGGGAGAAAAACTCACCCTGACCCTCCGCCTCCGAATTAGGACAAACGGATGTAGGAGCTCCTCTGGCAGCCTCTAAACGAGGCGTCCCCCTGCACTCAGAATCCTCCGCAGTTGCGAGGGTCGAGACATGCGGCACTTCCAAAATGGCGCTCGCTACCAGCTCCATCGAGAGGAAAGAAACATCGCTCGCCATGCTCATACTAGCGTGAGCGTCTAAGGAACACGTTTTACATAGCCCCGCTGCTGATCTGCGTTTACCACAACGGGAGCAGCGCTTAACTCCCTCAGCAGCCATCACCCGACTGGACGGAAATATAGTAATAAAATGGCAGCTTCGCACCAAAACTTACCCCGTTCAGAACGGTGTCCACGGGACCTCTCCGGAGGAGCTGGGCACCACTCTCACCTCAGAAGACCGAGTCAACGAGTTCCAGTCAAGCTGCACAGAACCAGAATCTCTGGAAAAAGCCTCAGAACAGCCACGCAGTAAAAGCGCGCTCTTTTTTTTTAATGCTGTGAGGAAAGTTGGAGGCAGGCAGCAACAGAGGGACTCCGGGAGGCGGGGCGAATAGGTAAGGCAGGGAAAGTGCAAACTTATATGCCTTTAAAGCGGGCACCACCAGCCATAACACCCCTGCTCAACTGGCAAAGCACAGGAGCCACCCCAGGCAGTCTGAAATCCAGGAGCTGATCAAGCTACGTCCACACCTGCTGGGAGATAGAGAAATACTGAAGGCAGTTGGGGCTAGCCATCCAAGAGGCACTATGGCTTTTCAGTGTTCTCTATCTCCACCTGCTGGTAGGCGGATACAACCCATCAGTTAATGGATTCATCTGCTGGTGATGACAAGGAATTCATCATTACCTCTAAGAGACTTATCATGACAGTGAAAAGTTGTGGCAAGTAAAGGATCATGTAATGAACAGTGCTAAGAAAAAGTCTGTGAATCCTCTACAATAAATAGTCTGTATTCTAGCACAATTTATACTCAAAAACATGACTAATCCTAATCTAAATAAACCCTGTTTAGAGAGAAAGATAAAAGCACTGGAAAAATAATTCAGATAAAGAAAAAGATATTGTTTGATTATTCAACAAAAAGATTCAACACTAAACGTCACTGTGTAAAAGTACATGAACCCTTCAATTAGTAACCTGAAGCACCTCCATGAACAGCAATAACTTCAACTAAATATTTCTACTACTACTACTACTTAACATTTCTAGAGCGCTACTAGGGTTATGCAGCGCTGTACAAATTAACAAGGAAGGATGGTCCCTGCTCAAAGGAGCTTACAATCTAAAGGACGAAATGTCAAGTTGGGGCAGTCTAGATTTCCTGAGTAGAGGTGTAGTGGTTAGGTGCCGAAGGCGACATTGAAGAGGTGGGCTTTGAGCAATGATTTGAAGATGGGCAGGGAGGGGGCCTGGCGTATGGGCTCAGGGAGTTTGTTCCACACATGGGGTGAGGCGAGGCAGAAAGGGCGGAGCCTAGAGTTGGCGGTGGTGGAGAAGGGTACTGAAAGGAGGGATTTGTCTTGAGAGCAGAGGTTATGGGTAGGAGCGTAAGGGGAGATGAGGGTTAAGAGGTAAGGAGGGGCTGCAGATCGAGTGCATTTGTAGGTTAGTAGCAGAAGCTTGAACTAAATATTTCCTGTAACTATTTATCAGTTTCTCACCTCGCCTTTGTGGAATTTTGCCCCATTCTTCCATATAGAACAATTTCAACTCTATGACATTTGAGGGCTTCCTTGCATGCACAGTTCACTCCAGCTTTCGCCACAATATTTCAGTGAGGTTTAGGTTATGACTGACTTGGCCAATCTAAACCATTAAAGCGGTTATTTTAGAAGCACTGTTCGCATTTTAGACATGCATGAACTGACATTTAACAAAATAACTCAACTAAGTGAAACGCAAAAATCCACTATATGAAGGAATGGCAGGGAATGTTGTACACATAAGAAACAAAGAATTCCTCAAAGAATAATTATGAAAAGATAATGGTTGCTGTCAGTTATCTAAGCCATGATGCCCTCGCACTGTGACTGGCAGTGGATGTATACACTTTATGTTTGGTGATTTCATTTTAAGATTTTGGTTTGCTCGGGGATGTATCTAGGCAGCAAATGAGAGCCCTGTACAAAAGGCTCATAGTTTTTGTTTGCCTTAGAAGCTTGAAGCGCGGGGGCACCATGGCTTAGATAACTGAGAACAACCATTATCTTTTCACAATGATTCTTTGAGGAATTCTTTGTTTCTTATGTGAACTGGCATTTAGACATGTATATTACATATGTTCTATACCCCAATGTTAGGAAGTTGGGATGTACGTGTCTAAAACTCAAAAATGACTGAAAAAAAGAACCTCTCTCTTACAATATGCAAAGGACTATTAAAACACTATATTCCTATGGAGTACAAAAAGAAAGAGAAAAAGCATTAGCACCCACGCCTCCACCCAACAAACATTAACAACAGTAAAAAGGACTTAAACTGGGTCAAAATCTCTTCATCGGCATAAAAACTCTTTCATACAAACTTTTGTTAACACTCCAAGGAATGTTTAATTTTAATGGATCCACTCAAAATCATGTCAAACAAAAGAAAAAAGCAAACACTTAGCTTCTGACTTAATTGAAGTTCAAAAGTGTCTCCAAAGTCAATCACACTGACTGTGGCCAGAGTTTTGCTATAATCAGCTGTCTCAAGGCGTAAACAACCAATCAGTTAGTTAAGAGCACAAGTTGTCTTTATGAATGCTCCTGCTTCACTTAACTGGCACAAAAACGTCCATTCCTCCATGAATTTTAGAACAGGCTCTCAGTCAATAGATACTCTTCTAAAATACTAGCAGAACTTGAGGTCCTAACTTTGACATCTCATCTCATATTTGTAAGTCCTTTCTAAAATTCTGCTCTAAATCTCTTCTTCAGTCATTGTGTAGTAGGTTTCCTTGAAGGCTGGTTCCACTTCAGCTCATGGACAGATGGCCTGTTTTTCTTCTCTAGAATTGCCCAATATAAAGCAGATTTCATGGTTCCATCAATGATGACAAAAGGTAAAGTCCATAGACCATTATTAAAATGGACTTGGGGAAAATCCACTGCTTATTTCTAGAATAAGCAGCATAAAATGTATTGTACTGTTTTGGGATATTGCCAGGTTCTTGTGACCTGGATTGATCAATGCTGGAAACAGGATGCTGGGTTTGATAGACCTTCGATCTGTCCCAGTATGGCAATACTTAAGTACTTACAGCACTGGAGTTCTGAGCATGTGGGCCCTATTTACTAATAACTGGGGTTTGCAGTAAACAATGAGGGGCATAATTGAAAGTGGCTGCCCATCTCCGTGGGCGGCCATGCAAAGGGGCGGGACAAACCGTACTTTCGAAAAAAGATGGGCGCCCATCTTTTTTTCGATAATATGGGTTGTGCAGGGCAAATGTCTAGGATTTGGGCGTTTTTGAGCTGGGCGCTATCGGTTTTTTGCGATAATGGAAACCGATGGCGCCCAGCTCAAAAACGAACAAATCCAAGGCATTGGGTCGTGGGAGGGGCCAGGATTCGTACTGCACTGGTCCCCCTCACATGCCAGGACACCAACTGGGCACCCTAGGGGGCACTTTTACAAATTAAAAAAAAATTAAAATAGCTCCCAGGTGCATAGCACCCTTCCCTTGTGTGCTGAGCCCCCCAAATCCCCCCCAAAACCCACTGCCCACAAGTCTACACCATTATCATAGCCCTAAGGGGTGCAGGGGGCACCTACATGTGGGTACAGTGGGTTTTGGGGGGTTTTTTTTGGAGGGCTCAACATTAACCAGCACAAGTGGAACAGATATGGGGGGGATGGGCCTGAGTCTGCCTGCCTGACATCCACTGCACCCACTAACAACTGCTCCAGGGACCTGCATACTGCTGTCAGGGAGCTGGGTATGACATTTGAGGCTCTCATACAGGTTGTCAAAAAAAGGTTTTAAAGTTCTTTTTTGTGGTGGGAGAGGGTTACTGACCACTGGGGGAGTCAGGGAGGTCATCCCCAATTCCCTCCAAAAAGCGACCCAAATTCTCGCTTCTGTCGCCCTTTTTTTTTGATTATCAGCCGAAGGCGCCCATCTCTCCTCGGCCGATAAACACGCCCCAGTCCCGCCTTCACCATGCCTCCGACATGCCCCCGTCAACTTTGTTCGTTCCCGCGACGGAGTGCAATTGAAGACGCCCAAAATCAACTTTCGATTATACCGATTTGGGCGCCTTTGCGAGATGGGCGCCCATCTCCCGATTTGGGTCGAAATATGGGCGCCCATCACTTTCGAAAATAAGGCTGAATGTGTGTTACCTTAATGGTAACCCACAAAGATAACCTGCCCACCTAACGTGCATTAACTTGCGTTAACACAACTCAGTAAATAGAGCCCTGTGCTTGTATCTGTCACAATGGGGAGTGAAATTACTTACCCACGGTCACAGAGAGCCTTAGTGAAAGAAGCAGAATTTGAACTCTGGCTTCCCTGGTTCTAACCACTAGGCTACTCTGTTGCTCCACTAACGAACCAACTGTTTCACAGACTGAAAAGCATTCACTGCAATGTCATCTGTACATCTATACTGTTTTCTAAATAAATCTGATCTTTGTGGAACACAGCACCAAGAGTGGTTTGAATTTGTCACAGTATCTCAGCTTTTCCACTAGAGAATACTGTCTAATAGTTTTCTGTGCCTTCTTCCAAACAGACCCTAAGAAGAAGGTCAGAATCCATCCACTGCTGCTTGGTCAGCCTTACTTTGCTACTCCGTCCAAATTCTGGGCTAATACTTCTTACACAGAGTCACATTTCCAAATGTAGATTTCCTCAGATCTCTTCCATATTTCTTAGTTTTCTAATTTCTCTCATTGTTATAGGGGCCAAACATTTGAACAATACCACATGCCCTTAAGTTTAGAGAAATGCATGCATCTTGCAGTTGGTGGCTTTTCAAGTGATACACAATTACAGACAAGGTCACTAACAATATGTAGTAGGATTTAGATATCAGAACAGTGAAACCTGGTGACCCTGGTTTAGCTCTTTACTTAGGACTTTCCCATCGCCATATTTAGATTTGAACCTAATTGGAGAGGCAATGACACTGTAATCATATGAATGAACCTTGTACAGTGCTAGTACTCTATAAAACTTATGATTATCAACACCCTTGAGAATTCCACTAAAAGCCTACAAGTGACAGCTCAAATTGTATTATTATGCTGCTCTCTCTAATGTCACACACCCTTTCTTGCTACTCTCTCCTGCTCCTCAGCACCACCACACCTATTTTGTTTTTAATGCCTCCTTTCCTCTTGCCTCTCCTCCCATCAGTCCTCTCATTCCAAGGTTTTCTTCCCCTCTATCTTTCCCTCCCTCTTTCCAATCCTTTTCTTCCTTTCCCCAGACTCTTTCCCCTCCCCACCCCTCCCAACCGCACCCCCCTCCCCATCAACTTGGCTGGGCACAGGAGTGAATCTTCCTGACAGGGATTAATTACTTTTATTATATTATTCTTTCATGTATGCACATCAACAATATTCACACAAATCAAAGACACAGCCAACTTAAAATTTGGAAAATGATTACAAAGCAGGACCACTGATGCAAAAGAAAGGGAGGGTGAATCAGTTCAACAAGCTTCCAAACTTCATGTGAGTTGGCATAGCAAGTATGAATTGTTATTTCCCAAAATGTCTTATACAAAATTGGTTGGTTGGTGGGCAGGAGTATCGATTTAACATATTGCTTACTTAGTGGAAAGATAGCGGAACCCAAGTGTCACTTACGCCCTGATATTCAAACTCCATCATCAGCATTGTTTTGAAATGCTGACCACAGTGTTTTAAAGGTATACCCGGATATTCAATGTTGGCCCACACACGGATACCAGCACTTAATATTTGGGTACAGAGTGACCACCAGAAGTTATCCAGGTCCTACCAATATTCCAATCCGGTACTCGGATAACTATCCTGGCAAGTAGGAACAACTATTCCTGGTATAGGCTCAGAATATTGGCAGTACGCAGAAAACGTCTAGCTCCGCCTCCAGACTGCCCCAGCACTACCTAGATACTGCCAGTAAAATGAGTAAAGATTCTCAGCGGCACAATCGAGATAATACTCCAGTAGGTGTTATCCAGGTAGAAGCCACTCCTACCCAGATAAGGGCCAATATCACAGCCACAGGATGCTGGAGAGAAACCAGCTGTCATAATACCTATGGCCACCAATGACACAGTAAGATGTAGAAGGGAATTTCTGGAGGCCAAATTTAGTCTTCCAGGTAGAAGACTACAATTCATAACTTGCAGGGTAGCAAATGCAAGACTGCAGAGGCTGGCTGAACTCCACATGGGTTAGATGATGGGCTCCATATTTATTAGGAACCAAGGAAATTTGGGGAAAATGAGAACATATTCCGACTGGATGGGCTTCATCTTAATCAGAAAGGAATCTAACTGCTCCAAGGTGTATCGTAGTCATAAGGTATCTTCAAAGGACATTGTTAAAATCAAGAAGAGTATTCTAATATTGAGGATGTGGTAAAATCTCAAGAAGATGCAAAAAAACTACAAAAGTGGAAGGAACACCAATATCCCACAGGGAGTCCAAGAGAAGACTGAGAGTGGGAGAAGAATCAGGTTCTTCAAAAACAGACTAAAGACGCTGAATATGAAGCACAAATTTAATAAAAGATGACTCAACACGGTACCATGTTTCCGCACTGAAAGTAAGGGAGGAGTGGAGGAATAGCCTAGTGGTTAGTGCGGTGGACTTTGAGTTTGAGGAATTGGGTTCAAGTCCCACTGCAACTCCTTGTGACTCTAGGCAAGTCATTTAACCCTCCATTGGCCCAGGTACAAATAAGTATCTGTATATAAACCACTTTGAATGTAGTTGCAAAAACTACAGAAAGGCAGTATATATCAAGTCCCATTCCGTTTCCTTCTTTGGGAGTCTATATATTTATGAATGAAAACATGTGTAAAAATATTGAGTGTATATCAAAAAAAGAATAAAAGCATACACATTGAAAATTAAATTCCTAAAATGCAAATTAAAATAGTAATATAAATACATCAAATAAAATGCCCTTACAAAGGTGGACAAGCAAAAATATAATATTGGTAAAGTAAAATCTATAAAAAGTTACATCATTTTTAAATGAAGGGCGAGACAAGTGGTATTGAAAAAAATCTCTATTATTAAGAAGCAGATATATAAAATTAAAGGTGCTTTCACAGAAGGGAGCAAATAAATGTGTGTTTGTATGTGTAAAAAACACAAGTATATGTGTATACAAGAACTGACCTTGGTAAACGTGTCTGGCAATCTTTGTCTTCAAAATAGAATCTTTGAAAAATAGAACGTCGTGGTCTGAAAAGGAAATGCTAAAACTGAAATATGGATGCAATGCGATGTGAATGACATGGGCAAAAGTGTATCATGAAAGAAAAACTGCAAAGGCACCAGAGTGAATGAATACAAAAAAATCAGAGGGTCCTTTTAGAAAGGCGCGCTGAAAAATGGCTTGCGGTAGTGTAGGAGCGGGTTTTGGGTGTGCACCGATCCATTTTTTAGCGTGCCTGTAAAAAAGGCCTTTTTTTACATTTTTGTCGAAAATGGATGTGCGGCAAAATGAAAATTGCCGCGCATCCATTTTGGGTCTGAGACCTTACCGCCAGCCATTGACCTAGCGGTAAAGATTCACGAGGTGACCAGGCGGTAATGACCTACACGCGCCAAATCACACTTGGCACGCGTCTGTTACGTGTGCCCAAAAATAAAAATATTTTTCAGATGCGCGTATTGGATGCACGCCAAAAATTAAATTACCGCAAGATCCATGCGGTAGTGGGGTGGTAACTCCATTTTGGCGCATGTTGGGCGTGTGTAGACTCTTACGCAGCTTCGTAAAAGGGCCCCAGAGTGAATGAATACAAAAAAACTAGGGCTCATAATATATCTGCTTTGGGACCAGGACAGGTAGTACTGAAAAAAGGTTATAAGTGAGAGTTGAAACGCACCCGATAGTGAATGCACATGTTAAAAGAAATGTACTGAAAAAAACACACAGACTGATTATAAAACGCAACAATATGCTGAAAAGCTAAATATGAATGTGTTTATGAACTGGTGCTATATTAGCATCATATGGCATATGGATGTGTTATGAATGGCATAATGAATATACCTCGTCTATTTCAGGTAATAAAATAAAACAAGAACAGCTGATTACAATCAAATAAAGACATTTTTTTTTAAGAACTTGAAGTAGACATGGTGCCGATCAGCCATAAACTGCACTAATTGTAAAGTGAACCGGAAATCAGTGATGGTAACCAGATAAAATGCTATGTTATGGATTAAAAACAAAAACTGCCTTCATAAAGAACCACTGTGAGGTACTGCGAGTGATATCGCTTCTGGATATCGATGTAATCCATCACGATAGTTGTCTGCAATCAATGACAGAACTCTGAAAATTAAGACTGGAGATTTAGAATATGTGACATCATATGTACCTCAGAGACCTGGTGGACAAGGGTTAACCAACTAGACACTTTGATACCAACATACAAAATATATTAAAATGACTGGGCAGACCAAATTAGTGATGTGGAATGAAGGATGACCTCTTCTTACTCCCCCAGTGGTAACTAAACCTCTCCCACCCCCCACAAAATGTGATTTAAAACATTACTTGCCAGCCTCACGTGTTATATACTCAAGTCCATTAGAACAGCAAGAAGGTCCCTGGAGTAGTCTGGCAGACTGCAGACAGGTGGACCCAGGCCCATACCGCCCCCTATCTATTATTACACTTGTGGAGGAAACTGTGAGCCCTCCAAAACTCACCAGAAATCCACTGTACCCCCATATTATGTGCCCGTTTCACCCTTACAGGCTATGGTAGTGGTGTACAGTTGGGGGCAGTAGGTTTTGGGGGGGGCTCACCAGACAAGATAAGGGAGCAATGGTGAGATGTGTACCTGGGAGCATTTTATGAAGTCCACTGCAGTGCCCCCTAGGGTGCCCTATCGCTTTCCTGGGATGTCAGGAGGACCAGTCTACTAAAAATGCTGGCTCTTCCTACATCCCAATGGCTTGATTTTGTGCATTTTGCACTTGAACGTTTTCTTTTTTCAAAAATAGAACAAAAACAAAATGTCCAAATACAAAACCTTGTTCAAAACAATATTTTCGAGAAAAAAAAATTTTCTTTTTTGAAAATGACCTTCTTTCCTATTCAGATTTTGGATGTTTTTTTGCAAAACTTCCAAAGTCGGACTTAGACATCATATCGAAAATACCCCTCAATATATGTTAAGGATGGCATCTCATCATTCACCTAGCCAGGATGAAGAAACCACAATAATAATCTGGCGGTCTGATATTTAAAAGCACTTATCCAGAGGTAGCCACTATCCAGACAAGCACCCTATCTGTTCCCTATAGGTAAATTTTCAGCAGCGGGGCAACAGAAAGCGAATCAAAGCACATAGCACGTGCCTGCGTTAGGGGTCAACCAACTAAACCTAGACTCACAAAAAAATCAGATCACAGTAATGTAACACAGGTAGTACAAGACCTTTCAACTTACATCTCAAAGCAGTGTGGCCACACTGTTGAATTTTCAGGAGCACCATACAGACAGGGCTGCTGAGAATTCTTACAAAACACCTCAGCATTCTCTGGATAGCGCTAGAGCAAAGCATCAGCATTCCGCCTAACTCTACAAATAGTCATTGATACAGCTACACCAGGGATTCTCAACCCAGTCCTTGGGACACACCTAGCCAGTCAGGTTTTTCAGGATATCCACAATGAATATGCATGAGATAAATTTGTATTTCACGCGCATTCATTGTGGATATCCTGAAAACCTGACTGGCTATGTATGTCCCGAGGACTGGGTTGAGAACTTCTGAGCTACACGGATAAAGTCAGGACAGTAAAAAGTAACTTAAGTCACACAGCTATCAGAAGAGTGACCAAATATCCGCACAGCTAGCACCGGTCACCGCTGAATATGTGTATTCAGTGCCACTCTTTTTGCGGATAGAGGCACTGAACGTATGTAGACAATTTAAACTCAGCAATTAGTGTTTAAAACAAACACTGACCACAGCATTTGAATAAGGTCCCAGAAGGCATTAATTACACTGATATTGACTGGTTGACTGTCTCATTTGGTCATACAAGGGAGGAAAAGTTTACAGATGTCAGATGTCATAAATTACTGCTTCATGCTGTGGCTGATCCAGGAATTGGTGACCGGGGAAACTACTTTGGATCTCCTTCTCATCGAAACACAAGACCTTCTGAAAGATGTAACAGCGGTGAAGCCCCTTTGCAACAGTGTTCATAACTAGGGCTTATAGTGTTTATAAACTGTAAGTTAAGGTGCTTATTTTCCAGCTAAGTAGGGTTTCTTTGAGGGTAGAAAAAAAATCAGTGCTTATTGATGCTTTTGCAGCACAGGTACTATTGCTCGGTACTCTTTCTGGTGATATCAAATATGTACATTTGTGGCCTTAGGAGCTGTCAGAGCAGAAAAGGAAAAAAACTAAGAGCATCTTTTACTAACCTGCGTTAGGTGTTAACGCATGCCTAACACAACTTAAAATGGCGTACCGTGGGATGTACTCAAGTATTCTGTGGCAAGTGCCATTTTAGTACATGCTAATCCATGTGCTCAAAATTTTAAAACTTTTTTTTGACAGAGCTTGTCAGGGGGGCATTCCTGCGCTAATAAGTTAGTGCAGCTACATTACCACGCACAAACTGGTTAGCGCAGGATTATCACGTGAACCCCTATCATCTACAAACTGGGTGGCATGATTTTTTGTTATGGCCCCGAACTAATGTTTCTGTTTATTAAAAATTTAGGGGTGTGAAGCCCCGCCCAACGCATCCCAGGATGAACTGGGCAGGGCTGGGCGCCGCCATTTTCGAAGCAGGGCTGATGGAAGAGGAGGGAGGCCACCACCCTCCTCCACCGAAGGTAGGGGGTGGGGAAAGGCCACTAAGACCATCGGGGGTGGGGTGGGGATTGCCTCGCGGCCCACCGGGCTCCATTCATGCGAGGGGATGCCAGGGGGTTACGGAGGTGAATCGTGACCCACTGAGCCACCAGGGCTTTATTTGAGAGGATGTTAGGGGAGGGTAAGGGGGGCTGGAGACTCACTCACTGGAACTCCAGCCCCTCCGAATTTGTGTCAGCCCCCCCCTGCTGCTTGGCTCGGCGTGGGGGTACTTGGGGTCTGGTGGTCCCATGGACCTCCAGCCACTGTGTTCAACAGGTCTGGGCTTTTGACAGCCTAGACCTGTCAAACAAGTGCGGGAAGATCCTCCCGCACTTTTATCCTATGATCAGAGAGAATAGCGTGCTTAAATTTGCATGCTATTATCTCTGATTATAAGGATGGTAAAACCCCGCACTGTTCCAGCACTATTTTTAGAGTGCTGTTTGGAACAGCGCAGGTCTTTCGATCATCTGCCCGACTCCCCTAGAACCCTTTCTGTCACTGTTACTCCAAAAGCTTAAATCTCTCCTTTCAACTCCTTTATTCTCTCCTCCTCCTGATACTTTTGGACCCTTGGATAAAACACCAAGTTTCAAGTATCTTAGTTCTTTCTACTCCACCTCATGGATGCACCCTCTAGGTGGTTACATTCTAATAAAGGGAGAATGAAAGAAGTAGTGAGACATACTGGATAGTGAGGGAGGAGGGGTGGAACTATAATAAAAATAGGAAAGATGGGGAGGGCACACACAAGACGGTAAGCACTAGTATATTTCAGGGGTCACATGGTTAGACATCATAATCCAGAGGTCAACCAAAGGCATCTTTAAAAAGGAATGTCTCTAAGTCAGTTTTCAACTGAGTAAGAGTCATCTATAATCGTAGTTGTGGTGGCAGTAGATTCCATAATTGTGGGCCTTGAACACAGAATATATAGTCTCTAATACATGAACAATTTCTTTATAAGTGGGTACAATTAATTTTAACTGACAGATCTGACAGCTTGAGATGGAAGATATGATATTAAATGATGAAAAAGACAGGCCGGTTCCTCTGCAGTTAATGTTTTAAAAAAGAAAAGAAACAGCTTATAAGCTATTCAATGTGTGATAGGTAACCAATGGGCTGTTTTCAGAAGGGGTGTAATATGATCAAATTTGCCAATTTTGTTAATAAAACGAATCTCAATATTTTGTACCAGTTGTAACCTTCGGAGTTCTTTAACCTTAATGAGTTGGGCGGTTCTCTCCTTCCCTCCCTTACATTCTCCTCTTTAAAGTGGCAGGTACTTGTGACCTGGCTTGGCCACTGTTTGGAAAACAAGATACTGGGCTAGATGGACCATTGGTCTGACCCAGTATGGCTACTCTTATGTTCTTATAAGATAGACTTGGACAGCTGGTATAATCTGTAATTTGTTTGGGAGCCAGAAGAAATACCCCCTCTGCTGCAACTGGAAGGGCTCCCCATTAGCACTGGAGCAAATATGGTGAATAACTCCCACCTCCAAGTTCACATTTTCAAAATATTTGTTAGTACTACACATTTTTTTTCACTGGTACAATCTACAACATCTATGTTCTGTCATTTTCCATAGCCTGAACAAAATGCTCTTTGAAACATATGTCAAAGGATTCATGAAGAATAAAAACCCTGCAACATACTCAGATGAAAGTCATGATAAAGTTAATTAATAGCTTCGCAGAGATGTGAACATCGTTCTATTCATTGCTACACTGTATGTGTTTGGCGGACTTTATAAAATTGCTTTCAAGCTGAAAAAAAAATTAAGAATGAATGAATGAATGAATGACATCCAGAATAAAAAGAAGCCATGTCAAAGGGCAGCAGGCACAAAGTATTCCATTGACTTGCCACCCTGCCAGTACGGTCATTTCTAGCAGCTGTGCCTGAACAGGATATTTATGCTAATGCAAATCAGTTAGGAGTCCATCAGCTACCAAGTTTAACTTTCTTCACCTCTATCTAGCAACTTGTTATGAATTTCCATCAGTACTCCCACCAAACCTCTGTTATGGTTTCTCTTGCATTTTCTTCAGAAACAAATATAACAAAAAAAAAACCCCAAAACTGACTTATGAGCCAGAAAACATATACGCTGCACTGAAACATACTGAATAAACAGAATGACTAGAATCTATTCATCAACACTGACATACAGAGGCCCATAATTTTCTAGACATGTGGTTTAGGAAAGGAGTCATACTTTTCCAGATATTACTAAAGGCTTCCCTTACTTTCACCAGAATAAACCTGAACACTACAGAGGACCTTCAGTGACTGGCATGCACAAGAGGAAAATAATATTTACAGGGAGGGCCTGGATTAGAAGTGGCACAAAACCAAGAGGCACTTTTCCTTTCTCTCTCGCTCTGTTTAAGCTGAATTACAAAGCCGAGATGTCTTCCTGGTTGTTTTTGTCATGCCACTGGGATGCTCCACAGCGGAGCCGCTCTTCAACAATACTAAGCACTGTACAAAGACATCTTATACCAAATGCCACCGACTTCTTTTTTCAGTCATTTTTGACAAATTACTTTTAATATAAAGACACCCCAGCTGAAGCTGATGCGGTTATTTCCTTTACAAAGAAAATTTTAAAGAACTTAGGAAGACAAAGCTGCATACACATACATCTAACATGCCGAAAGAAACTGCACGCAACAGAACTGAAGAGACAGGGAGGGGGAAGCTTGAAGTTCCTCATTCATTCTTCCTATTCCATAAAATGTAAATGATAAAAAAAGAAGAGCGGGGGAGACTTCAAAGTGAACGGTACAAAGAAAGACTTCATTCTAATCGAAGTTTTCAAAAGGTCTTTTCATCTTCTCTGAATGCTTGTATCACACTAGTTCTGAAGTAATGCCCCCGTATTTCTAATGCCTGGAAGTCTTACCTCCATGACCAGAAGGGCCTGCGGTCTGCCTCAGCAAGCGCTTCTGGACTTGTGGATACAGGCCTCACTAGTTGTGCACACAGTACATGGAGATCCTCTTTCTCTTTCTCTCTCTGTCCGGGACAAACCAGGAAAACTGTGTCCAACACTTCCAAATGTTCAACGGTTGTGAGCTAAAAACAGATCCCGTGCTAGGTTGGACGTATTTTTGTCTGTTAGCTACACCCTCGTCCTGCTCATTTTTTTTCCGTTGGTGGAACAGTGTGATGCAGACTTAACCAGAGTGTGGTTTTCCATGGGCTGCTTGAAATGATTAGCCTGAACGGCTTGCCATAATGCCTGCAGGCCACAGGGGAATACTGCTATGACTAGGCTGTTGTTTGACCCTGCATTCCAGAATTACCACCGGAGATCCTCAAGGAAAAAAAAAACTGTAGTTTGCTGAATGAACTACCCAGACTCTCCGTTTAAAACTTATTCATGACAACATATATAGGACCTTACCATCCTCCTATGGCACACTGAAACAGAAAGAATCCACAGATACCCCGCACAGAATAAAGATGAGGCAACAACTGTGTTACAGACACCAAGCCTCCCTGTATCCTAAATTTGGGGCTGGAGGTTCAGATTTTATCAAAACAAATCAGAGGAAGAGCGTTGGATACAAGCAGATTCAAATCAAAATCACTGCTTTGATTTGTCTGAGGGTCAGAAACTCTTCTTCCATGTTCTGCCCTCAAAAAGGATTGTGGCCAGTTGGTGCTGGAAGAAGTGAATCCTCTGCCTCTGGAGGGTGGAGGTGAGGATGGAAAAACCATACTCCACCCCACATCACAGACTTTTCCATTGCTGAAGGGAGATGGGAGTGAAGCACAGGGTCCCATTCACTCCTCCCCAGGGTCAGTGCTTCCACTGGGCAAACTAGATGGTTGCCTAGAGCCCGAGGATTCGGGGGGGGGGTGTAAAGGGCACTGCGGAGATATTTTATGTTTCAACGGTTTTTATTGATGATTCAGCAGAGTAACATATCCATAAGATTCAACCTATGACTGTTTAAATAACATAACGTCCTTATGTACATTAGTCATAAACTGCTATCATCAAAGTTTTGTTACAGTTTTCTCCCCATGCCCTTACAAAGTCTTTTATATTCCCACAATTTTATTGATGGTTTCACATATAAACACATGTATTTGCTTAAGTACCTGACAGGTCTGAACTTTGTCAAACGTATATACAGTAATCCTATGCTGCTATCATCAAATTTTATTTTGTTGCATTCCCCCCCCCCCCTCATCCCCCCTTAATCTTTATTGCCTTTAACATTTCCTTGTGCGAATAAAGAATCAGTCTACAACATTGAACATTAAACTCGACCATGAATTCCAATAGTTATTGCTCATGTTATTCTTGTTTTGATCACCTTGTTAAATATTATACCCCCCTCCCACTCATCTCCCTCCCCCCCCCCTTTCCCTTCCTTTAAAAGTACCTCACCACGCTTCATGGTCTCTCATGCTCATCCTCTTCACCTTCCTACTCTTCTGCTATGTGTGGTATGGTACATTACCCCCTTACACCGATCACGGAAGAGAGTGTGTATGAACAACTTAAAAATCTAAAGGTAGAACGACTTCCGGTGACGTCATGAGCTAGGGAGCAGCGTGCTGCCAGAGCTCCGAGACCCCTAACTTCACTAAAGTCTCATTTTTACACGGTAGAACCTGCAGATCGATACCGTTATATGGACAAGTACCTTAAGCCGCTCTCAGTAGATATGGCACAAAAGTCCACGAAAAAAGACAAAGCTAAAGTAAGTAGCGGGGATGTGAAAATGGCGGATGAGAGCGTAGCTGTGGGGCCCGCATTTACTGAGAATCAACTGTTACAGCTTACCCAGGCGATCGCGAAAGCATGGGAGCCAAAATGGGAAGCATTAAATAATAGAGTCTTACCAGACCACGCTGGATGGGATACAGATCCGCGTGGGAGATCTAGAGACAAGAGTCTCGGCAGTTGAAGACGACGCCCACGGATTAAGCCCAGACATTGTAAATTTGCGACGCCAGCTTGCGGAGCCTGTTGGATGACTACGAGAATCGGGCGCATCGAAATAATATCAGGATTATTGGTCTGGATGAAGCGCTCCCTGAAAGAAACCTTGAAATGTGGTTGGAAACCACATTTGTAAGGAACTGGCACTCACAGACACGATGGGCCCAGTTGTAATAGAAAGGGCGCACTGCGTGGGCCACAAGATGGCGGATCGTAATCGCCCACGCGTGTTTGTCGCGAAGATATTAAATTACCGCCACAAACTAGAAATCCTTCAGGGTTTTAAGCATAAGCGAGACTTGTTGAAATATAACAACAGAAGCATATTGATATTTCAGGATTTCTCTACAATAGTACAAGAAAAGCGGAGGCAGTATCACCCACTATGTTCAGCATTGGTACATAAGAATGTCCGCTTTACACTGCAATATCCGGCCCAGCTGAAAGTATTTGTGCAAGACCAGTGGCAAACATTCCCTTCACCGTCAGAGGCGAAAAAGTATTTAACAGAAAACAAAGTCACTGATGTTGCCTGAACTTGGACAACACTGTAATGTGAAGGAGTGATCTGCAGGAGTTACAAAGTTTTGGGAACTAAGAATAAATGTATGTATTTTGTTGGGTTAATCTGTGGAGTGTGGGGTCCCTTGGGTTCACTGGGGTCTCTATTCCAGCGCCTAACTAGATTAGGTGGATGGAAAGGGGTACATGTTTGGTTTGGGGGTGAAGGGACGGGAGGGGGGGTTGGAGTGTGGAGGGGCCCTCTTCGAGCGGTTAATGTTCAGTATATGTTGGGGAATTCACAAATAACACGTATGCGTGGACTGTGAAAGTTCCGATGGGCTTCACTATGTGTCTGATGATTAAAAGAGTGTCCTTAAGACGTGACGGAGACAAGCCTGCTAGTGTTAATCTGCGGATATGCCAATTAGAGTAATATCATGGAATGTGGGGGGTATAACTTCCCCTATGAAAAGAAATAAAATATTAACGGCCCTAAAAAGATACAAGGCTGATATAGTCTGCCTACAGGAAACAAGGCTTAATGATGTGGAACACGCAAAGTTACAAAGAACATGGGTGGGAGAATGCTATGCAGACGCAGCCCGGGGACGCCGGGGAGGAGTGGCAGTTCTGGTCCGAAAAGGATTGGCATGCAAGATATCAGTGGTGGAGAAGGGAGGGCAAGGCCGTACTCTAATTTTAAGGGTGTGGGTACAGGGTCTTGAATTTCTCTTAGTAGGAGGATAGCACTGGTATGTATCAGAGATTGTTTCACAATTAGCTAATCCAGTTTTTTACCAGCTTATTGACATGGACTCCACTTTGGAAGTGACGAAGGCAGTGGACAGGTTGATACAACATGGCGTAGAGAAAGGTTGTTGACGTTACAAGAAAGCCAGTTTCTTAGTGTGGCTCATCCAGTCATGCCAGTGATGTATACATTACCTAAAATCCACAAGAATTTACAACATCCACCCAGCAGACCTATCATCTCCTCAAAAGGTTCACTGCTTGAACCCTTGTCTATTTATGTGGACACCTTTTTACGTCCTTTAGTCCAAATGAATCCATCTTACCTCAGGGATTCCACCAATTTGATGATACAACTAGAAGCCATGGATTTAAGAGACTCAGAGTGCCTCTTAGTGACAGCTGATATAGAGGCACTATATACCAACATACCTCTGGAAAGCAGTCTAGAAGTGATCTATGAAGCCTTAGAAACACAGCGCCAGTCACATGATCCGCTCTCATCTTTTTTGATTGATCTATTACATTTGGTTCTAACAAAAAACATTTTCATGTTCCAGGATAAATATTTTTTCCAGATTAAAGGCACTGCCATGGGTGCCACTGTCGCCCCAGAATGGCTAACCTCTATGTAGGAAAATTTGAAAAGAAATTTTTGCTCACATCTCCTTTCCAGTCCCAGATAGTTTTTTGGAAGTGTTTCATTGATGATGTTTTTCTGCTATGGAATGGAGATGTCTGCAGTTTACAATCTTTTTTCGAATGGTTGAATGGCTACGACACCTTCAATTTTCAATATCACAACCATCGTATTTCCTTTTTGGACTTGTGGATCTTACAGCTCAAGAGGCAAATAATTATCTTACAATTCGTGCTGCAGATCTGAAATAGCTTGAGGCTATAAGAGATCTCATAGCCAGTACACTTGATTGATGATGCCTGGACCCTGACTGATACAGTTTAGGCAACCTGTATCCTTTACCATTGATGCTTATGTAAAACACTTCTTTCTTGCTTCATTATTACACTAATTGGTTCTTGGAAGTGTTGGATTTTTCCCTTTTTTTTTACTATTTGGGTTTCTGCCAGGTACTTGTGACCTGGCTTGGCCACTGTTGGAAGCAGGATACTGGGCAAGATAGACCACTGGTCTGACCCAGTAGGTTCTTAATTGCCATTGATGGATAGCGCCACTGAATGTCCGCAGATAGCCCTGGATAAGTGATTTAGACAGCCAGAAGCCTCTCCTTGCCATTTAAATTGCTTCGACCTTTCTGGTGGTGATTTGATCTGCTCGCCAGATTTGCAGGACCTAAAGACACACTGAGGGGGGTGGGTGTTATCAACCTGAGCTACCTTTAAGATGAGCTATTTTACTACAAGTCCCATTGTATGCAGTGAGGCCTAATTAACAGTAAACTGTGTCTTAATGGTAGCTCACAGTCACACTGATAACTCCCCCCCCCCCCCCCCCACACACACACCCTTGAGGCTCAAGCTAAACAAAAGAGAAATCTTATAGGTAAATCAGAAACCGCTGCCAGCTAATCTAATAATTCCAGAATTGATAGGGACTTCAATTCTACCACTAAATGAGGTTAAAAGTTTAGGAATAATTTTGGACTTTGCCCTTTCTCTGGAAGCCCAGGCCATTGTGGTCTTGGGAAGAGCCTGGGCTAAACACAGTGATTTGGCCTTTCTTGTGACCATAGGGATTTAGGACAATTATGTAAACTGCTGTCTTAAATCATCTGGGCTACTTCAACATGATTCGTGCTAGAGTGCTAGGAAGACTATTTGTAGGCTTCAGAGAGCACAAATTCTTGTTGTTAAAGGGGTGACTAGGACTGCTAATTGGGATACAGTTTCTTCTATTCTGTATCCACGTAACTGGCTGCCCACAGATATTCGTGTAAACATCAAATTATTAGGTCTGGCTTTTTGTGTATTCCTGGAAGTTAGACCAATATATCTAATAGAAAACTGAAATATATACATAGATCACTGCTCATTATACAATAATACACACTTGAATATTAATTAAATCATTTACAAGTATCTCTCCATACCTTATAAGAAGTAGAGCTCACTTTATATTTGCTTACTTGATATAATTTATAAGCTGTTATTTCCTCCATTAGTTTGAATGACATAATCTATTCAAAAATCTTGTTTAAGGGATAATTACTACTTTTCCATCTAAAGGCTATTTCTTTTTTTTTTTTTTATTAAATGTCATTTTCCAACCTTATAACACAGTATAACTTAGGTTGTGGTACAGCAGATGTATAATGCTAAAGGCTATTCCTAATCTAGCAGCAACTAATTTAGAGGTCCTTTTACTAAGGTGCTTTAACAGATTTATCGCACGCTTATGATTAGCACGTGCTAAATGTTAAGACGTCCATTATGTTCCTATGGGTGTCTTTTCATTTAGCATATGCTTGGGATTATACTGAGAAGACAAACTATAGTATCAGATGGAAGAGAGAACCCTATCCATTCCTACATAAGAACGTTATAGTCCCCTGCACTGCTACTAGTGTTAAGACATTGAGGGGCCCTTTTATAAAGCTATGGTAAGCCCAGCAATAGTCCTGCCCAAAGCACACCCCATTTCCGGGGAAAAAGAAAACCTCTGGAAATGGCTCGCAAGGCGATAACCTGGCAGTAATGGGGTATAAGCACGCACTGCCTGGTTACTGCTGGGTTAGCGCGGGAGCCCTTACCGCCACCTCAATGGGTGGCGGTAAGGGCTCCCTGCTGCATGGCCATGCGTTAAGAGTTCTCTTACTGTATGGCCATGTGTGTCTGGGGGCTTTTTTATCCGTGCACTAAAAAGGGCCCTGACACAAGGAATAAACAGTCCCTGTAGCTACCACAGGGCCCTTTTTCCCTGCAACTTGGTAAAAGGATCCCTGAGGCTGGTGTCCCCCCCCCCCCCAATCACAAGTAGGTGGGCCCTCTGCAGCAGGTTTCGCCTAAGGACCACACCAAAGGGCCTCTGCCTTTGTGTGGCCCTCATCAAAGGGCCCTTGCCTTTGTGTGGCCCTCATGTGCCTGAAGTGTCGCTGAAATGTGCTAAAAAACTTTTACAGGTTTTTTGATCTTAATTCGTTGGCTTATTTTTTGTATGTTATGCACTGAGAACATTTGGACTGTGCAGAATATAAATATTGGGCCCAATAGTCAGTGCCGTTTAACCAGCCAGGAACGGCTCCTGGCCGGTTAAATAGCGCTTAGCTGGCTAAGTGATAATATTCAGTGCAAGATAGCTAGTTATCTCTGCTGAATATTAGCATTTAGCGCATAGCAGCTAACTGGCTATTATCACGCAATATAGCTGGCTATCCGCAAATATTCAAGCGCTAGCCAACTAAGTTTGGTGGGCAAATTGAACTACCTAAATAGCAGTCCTATCTTTGCCTGCTATTAACTTAACTGGCTAGCGCTGAATATTCACATAGACGGGTAAGTTAAAGTCAGCCAAAACCCCCCAGATATTCAATGCTGGTCACCGGAAACAGCCTGGCACTGAATATCTGCCTGCCACCAGCTGAATATTGGGGGGGGGGGGGGGGGGGTTGTAAATAAATAAATACACAGCTTTAAAACCACTGACCACCATGGGCTGAATATTGGGAGAGGATTGGGGGTTATTTTTTTTCAATAATAAAAAAGAAATAACAATAAGAAACCAAAAATACTTTGATTACATAAATCTTCACAACCCGTGACTCGGTACTTAGTGGAAGCCTTTCTGTAGCAGTAACAGTGTTAATGACTTGTGGTTTATGATTTATTGAAGGCTTGCTATATCTAGGGTTACCATATGGCTCCAGAAAAAGGAGGACGGATTGAGCCAGCCGGGTTTTACTTCCATTGCTTTCCATTGAAAGCAATGGACGTAAAACCCGGCTGGCTCAATTACTTCCATTGAAAGCAATGGAAGTAAAACCCGGCTGGCTCAATCCGTCCTCCTTTTTCTGGAGCCATATGGTAACCCTAGCTATATCTGCCCCTGGTGTTTCCATAGTCAAAATGGCTGCCACAACAACAAGTGGCAGTCTCATGAGATTGCTGCTGGAGGTCACAGCAGCCATTTTGGAATTCAAGCCAGAAAGCAGGAGACTATGGGAATCGTTCCTGCCCCAGCTCACCACTAGACCACCAGGACTGTAAGGTAGGCTCAGTGAGGGCCCTAGGGGTGGGTCCACGAGGATGGCTTTGTCTGCTCAGAAACAAGGAGGAAGAAAGAAGTGGGAACTCTTCCAGTGAGGGGGAGGGGGGCTGGCAGGCGGTGGAAGCAGGACACTACATGGGGAGGAGGGAATGAGAGAATGCCAGACATCAGGAAGGAGGGTGGGTAGGCCCGAATATAAACCCAGATGCAATGTTTGATCTCTTTTTTTGGCCACAATATCTTGGTTTATATTCAAGTATATACGGTACCTGGTTAGTAGATTTGATTCCTCATCCAGGACTCTACTACCCAGCAACTCAAGAAAATGTTCACAGCCTGGGGGTTAGGGGAGGTGGAATCCTAACTATAATTCAAAGCCACAGTCTGGTTGTTGCAAAAGGGCAAGAGAGAATTGCTAGGCCCCAAAACAAAATAATAATAAATAAAACTAGTTAAAAAAATTCCAAACACTGCAGTAACAAGAAAGGTGAGTATTATGGTTTGCCGAGCATATTTATCAAACACTCAATTGTGCCTGGAAGCTTCATTTCAAAGTAAACGATGCTTTGGAACGTAACTGTTGACACATGGCAATAAGCCCCAAGCAGAATTATTAATAGGAACAAGCTCAGCATCTGGCAGGGTGTCTAACGGCACTCATCAATTCTTCAGGTCTGAGGCAGTGTTGTTTAAACTGACACATTCTTAATGGGTTGAATTATAAAGGATCTCTCTAAGGACTCTTTCCATTCATCAGGAAAAAAAAAAAAACGTGAACAAGCACATACTGTGGCCTCTTATTCCCAAGCAGTCCATCACTCTAATCGAGAGGAACTTTGCAATATGTTCTATCTTAATTATACCAGCTTAGTGGGCACTTCGTTTATATTCAAAAAGACCCTGTTCATAATGCATTCACATACGCATCAGTTCAGCACCGACTGTGAACTAAAACACAATCCCTCCTGTGGCTGGGCCTCACTTTGCCTTCAAAAAGGTATTGCCTATAATAAATCTTAGTTTTACCTTCTTTTCTCTGCTCAGCAAAAGGGGATTCCTAAATTTAGTTACATTTATCCTCAATCACTCCCCAAATTAAAATAAACGCATGAAAAAAGGAGAAACTGCAAATATTCAGCAGCATTTAATCGGTCAGTGCCACTGAATATAGGCTCTGACTGTCCATGAAAAAAAATGGGCAGGTCAGGGGCATTACACGACGGAGATCTGGGGAGGAGACAGCAGTTATGTGGGAGCCAGCAATATTCAGCTCAAAAGCTGTCCTAATTCAGCCCAGTTAGCTATGTGGGTCCTGGCAAATATTGGCCGACACCAGCAAATTTCCCCCTGCCTCCCATACCCTTCTAGACCAACGTGTGTAATACAGTGAGCTGCCTTGTGGAAGCCATTTTACTCAGGTAGCTGCAAGAGGCTTCGCACTCTATCCCCATTGCCCACCTACTAGACCACCACGGATATAAGGTAGGTCTGAGGGGGCCTATCTAGACTGAGGGAGGGTTGGGGGGATGTTCCGGGGGGGGGGGGGGGGGGGGGGGGGAAGGAAGATGTAATTGTTGTGGACTAGAGGGGGGGAAGGGAAGGAGGGAGCTGCACTGGCAGGCTAGGGAGGGGGAATTATGCAGGTACTAGCCAACATTCAGTGCCAGGACCCACACAGCTAAGCAGGCCGAATTAGGAGGACAGCTTTTGAGCTGTCCTAAATCCACCCATTTAGCCATGCGGGTGCCAGCACTGAGTATTGGCAGCACCTGCATAGTTGCCTGATCCTCCCCAGCCCTGCTCCCTGTCCCGTCCCTGACCTGTTCAATTTGTTTATGGGCAGTCAGAGCTGATATTCAGTGGCACTGCCTGGTTAAGTACCACTAAGTATTGGCGGCTGGGCAGCTCCAGGTGATTTACACGGGCTGGAGCCTCTGTTGCCCACTGAAATCACTTTCAATATCGGCCAGAATGTTTCTAATATCAACTACCCACATAGAGATGGCTTCCGCACGGAAGAGATACATGCTTCCCTCACTACACACTCTACAACACAGGATTTGGAATGTTTACAGAATGAGCAAGTTGACTATGGCTAGACGGATCACATTTACCAATTTGAGAAGGTGGGAACCCTACTGTAAGTGAGCTGTGAAGCATTAATCGTAATTCTCTTAATGGCTGCTTTTTTTTTTTAATGACTATTCACAATAATTCAAGAAAAACTCTTGATTTGAAAGATTGAAGAGTATAAGCAATATAATTTCAAAATAAACAATTATTCAAACAATATATTATTTTCACCCTCCAATCTCAAGTCCATCACTTTAGAGAAAACAAGGTACAATTAATAGAACTAAAAAATGAACTTGCGGAGCTACTGTTAGAAATATGCAATCTGTCCCTAAAATCGAGTGTAATACCGGAAGACTGGAGGGTAGCCAATGTTACTCCGATTTTTAAGAAAGGTTCCAGAGGAGATCCGGGAAATTATAGACCGGTGAGTCTGACGTCGGTGCCGGGCAAGATGGTGGAGGCTATTATTAAGAATAAAATTGCAGAGCATATACAAAAACATGGACTGATGAGACAAAGTCAGCACGGATTTAGTGAAGGGAAGTCTTGCCTCACCAATCTAATGCATTTTTTTGAGGGGGTAAGCAAACATGTGGACAATGGGGAGCCGGTTGATATTGTATATCTGGATTTTCAGAAGGCGTTTGACAAAGTGCCGCACGAAAGACTCCTGAAGAAATTGCAGAGTCATGGAATCGGAGGTAGGGTATTATTATGGATTAAGAACTGGTTGAAAGATAGGAAGCAGAGAGTAGGATTGCGTGGCCAGTATTCTCAGTGGAGGAGGGTAGTTAGTGGGGTCCCGCAGGGGTCTGTGCTGGGCCCGTTGCTTTTTAATGTATTTATAAATGATCTAGAGATGGGAATAACTAGTGAGGTAATTAAATTCGCCGATGACACAAAATTATTCAGGGTCGTCAAGTCGCAGGAGGAATGTGAACGATTACAGGAGGACCTTGCGAGACTGGGAGAATGGGCGTGCAAGTGGCAGATGAAGTTCAATGTTGACAAGTGCAAAGTGATGCATGTGGGTAAGAGGAACCCGAATTATAGCTACGTCTTGCAAGGTTCCGCGTTAGGAGTTACGGATCAAGAAAGGGATCTGGGTGTCGTCGTCGATGATACGCTGAAACCTTCTGCTCAGTGTGCTGCTGCGGCTAGGAAAGCGAATAGAATGTTGGGTGTTATTAAGAAGGGTATGGAGTCCAGGTGTGCGGATGTTATAATGCCGTTGTATCGCTCCATGGTGCGACCGCACCTGGAGTATTGTGTTCAGTACTGGTCTCCGTATCTCAAAAAAGATATAGTAGAATTGGAAAAGGTACAGCGAAGGGCGACGAAAATGATAGTGGGGATGGGACGACTTTCCTATGAAGAGAGGCTGAGAAGGCTAGGGCTTTTCAGCTTGGAGAAGAGACGGCTGAGGGGAGATATGATAGAAGTGTATAAAATAATGAGTGGAATGGATCGGGTGGATGTGAAGCGACTGTTCACGCTATCCAAAAATACTAGGACTAGAGGGCATGAGTTGAAGCTACAGTGTGGTAAATTTAAAACGAATCGGAGAAAATTTTTCTTCACCCAACGTGTAATTAGACTCTGGAATTCATTGCCGGAGAACGTGGTACGAGCGGTTAGCTTGACGGAGTTTAAAAAGGGGTTAGATAGATTCCTAAAGGACAAGTCCATAGACCGCTATTAAATGGACTGGAAAAATTCCTCATTTTTAGGTATAACTTGTCTGGAATGTTTTTACGTTTGGGGAGCGTGCCAGGTGCCCTTGACCTGGATTGGCCACTGTCGGTGACAGGATGCTGGGCTAGATGGACCTTTGGTCTTTCCCAGTATGGCACTACTTATGTACTTATGTACTTATAATTCCATGAAATATGTTTCCAATAATTAAAGCAAGAAAATAGAAGAGATACTTTAAGTGCCATAACAATATATAATCACGGAGTAGATGTTGATAATATAGTTGGCTTTAGATTGGGAGTAATAGCAACCCTTGACTCTAAAAAAGAGTTCAGGTGTGTTGGGTCATAAAAGATATACTAAACTGAATTAATTTTCAATACATATTTGCAGGGAAATTAAGCCCAAATAAACCACCCAATTGTAAAACCCTGGGACAGAGTTTTAGAAATAATTGACGTCTCTTTTGAGTTGCTCTCGCAATATCAGGAAATATTCTAATCTTGTTATTCATAAAGAGTTCATCCCTATGACGGAAAAATGGTCTCAAAATCCAATCACGATCCGGTTCCAATATAAAAGTCACAATCAAAGTTGCTGGTATGATACCCTTCTCATCCTCTTGAATTATTTGTGTGAGATTCAATATATCAAATGGAACTTCTGCTCCTTGTTCAACTTGATTAATATTTTCTTTTTTATCTTTTTTATATGGTGGTAAATAATATATCTTGGAAACTGGCGGGTAAGCCTGTTCAGGAATCTTCAGTATTTCTGATAAATATTTCTTGAAAATTATTAAAGGAGCAACCGATGTAATCTTTGGAAAATTAATCAACCTTAGAGTTTTAGCCCTTAGTTGATTTTCTAAATTCTCAGGTTTATAGTGTAACAAAGTATTTTCCTTAATCAAGTTAAGCTGTGTCTGTTGAAGAGATTTAATGTTATCATTATTCGTTTTTGTTGTTTTCCCAATTTTAAGTGTTCTTGCTTCCAAGATTGAAATTTTTTCCAATGGCAATTTTGAGGCTTGAGTCACCAGTAACAATTTCTGTGAGAAAGAAGTTTCTAAGCCCTTAAGAGCTTCCTATATTGAGTCTAGGTAATAATGGGTGGTTTTATAGGCAGAAAAGACTTACAGATTGAAGTAAATTCAGCTAAGTTTTCCCCCGATAGTTGCTTCTCCTCTACTGCTATGGAGTCTGCCAAAACACTGACTCTCTCCAATATCTTCTCTCCGATGGTAACATCCAGCAGATCCACGCTGCAAACCGACACCGCAGGAGGAAGCACTCCTTGGTCAGCAACACAAGGGGTTTCCTGCCCCTTTTGCAGCTCCACTGCCAGCATCATCAGAGGCCTCCACTCGTCGGGGCTAAATGAGATCTCAGCCTCAAGCTGAGGGAGCGGGACACCTCCCACCACTCCCTCTAGCAGCGAGGACCAGGCCCCGAAAGACTTCCAGGCACAGCAAAGCGGTCCATCGGTCCTGATGGTCTCACGGTGTTGCGGGGCCAACACGCTGTTTTCCCCTCCGCTTCGGTATAGAAACAGGTAAAGAATTCAATAATGGAGGAAATCGAGTGATGAGCCGCCTTGCAGCGTTCTCTTCAAGACGCCATCTTGTTCCCCCTCAGCCCTAATGGCTGCTTCTTAAATGAGACTTTTAACTTTCTCTTATCATTACCCATGGCTCCTACGCATATATTTAACCTAAACAAAGATATCCTTGGCCTGGGGTGGGTTTTTTGGAGAGGTGAGGGAGGAGGTTAATTTATTCTGTTTGTAATTTAAAATTAATCTTGTGTTTTATGCGCCTGTTTCTGCTCACTCCAACCGATTCACAAATGGTCACACTCTCTCCCAGGACACATTTTGGGGGTCCCCTCCTAGGCGTATTTTGTTGAAATTTATCAAGAGTGCTGGCACATCAATAAGAGACTCCCGTATCAAATTTCAACCAAATCTATCCATGTAGAAGACTTCCAATACAGACAGGCAGATGGCAGACACAGCAACTGCAATGGCCATTGTGCATGAATGAACCATGCCTAAAAAGCAGAAAGTCCATAATTCATCGTATACCAAGCGGAAGAGAATGCTGAGACTACACTGTCTGCAGCATCTTCCTCCACCGCATAGCAGTGCCCTTCTCCCCCACTCAGTAGCACAGGCTGCACTGCAGCATGCGTCTGTCCATGCTCTTTACTCCCACACTAAAGAAAATCTTGGGCAAGGGGAGTTCAGAGAAAGAAGGCATCAGGCTTTGCATCACTATGTCTCTTTTATTTTTGTGAAAAAGTGAAAGGGTATTAAGAGGATGAGCTGTTCTGGAGGATGTGATTGGTGGTAAACTTCTGGAAAAGCCGAACAGGGAGAAGGAAAAGCCAGGAATTTGTATTCCAGGAGCTTTTACCACCCTTGAGATACCAGCCCATAAGTCTCCTTGGCATTGCATCACGAGCAATAACAAATAACAGAGTAACAAGCACTCCTTGGGTGTATATACCCAAGCCCACTGATATTCAAAGCTATTTAACTGGCCAGACATGGCCGCTACCAGTTAAACAGCATATCGGCACCTAACTGCTAACATTCAGCGGAAGATAACTGGTTATCTCCACTAAATATTGCCGTTTAACACCTTGCCGCTAATCGGCTATATCGGGTGACATAGAGGGGCATAATCAAACGGGAGTGCCCATCCATAAGGGCGGCCATCTGTAATGATGGCCCCATTAAGCAGCATACCCGACTGTATTATCGAAACAAGATGGCCGGCCATCTTTCGTTTCGATAATACAGTTGGGGCTGGCTAAATCTCAACATTTGGGCCGCCCTTAGAGATCGCCGGCGTTAGAGATGGCCGCCATTGGTTTTCACCAATAATCCAAGCCATTTGGTCGTGGGAGGAGCTAGCATTTGTAGTGCACTGGTCCCCCTCACATGCCGGGACACCAACCGGGCACCCTAGGGGGCACTGCAGTGGCCTTCACAAATTGATCCTAGGTGCATAGCTCCCTTACCTTGGGTGTTGAGCCCCCCAAACCCCATTACCCACAACTGTACAACATTACCATAGCCCTTAAAGGGTAACGGGGGGCACCTACATGTGGGTACAGTCGGTTTCGGGTGGGTTTTGGAGGGCTCCCATTTACCACCACAAGTGTAACAGGTGGTGGAGGGGGGGATGGGCCTGGGTCCGCCTGCCTGAAGTGCACTGCAGTACCCACTAAAAACTGCTCCAGGGACCTACATAGTGCTGTGATGGAGCTGGGTATGACATTTGAGGCTGGCATAGAGGATGGCAAAAAAATGTGTTTTAATGTTTTTGAGGGGTGGGAGGGGGTTGGTGACCACTGGGGGAGTAAGGGGAGGTCATCCCCAATTCCCTCCGGTGGTCATCTGGTCATTTCGGGCACCATTTCGAGGCTTGGTCGTGAACAAAAAGGGACCAAGTAAAGTTGGCTAAATGCTCGTCAGGGATGCCCTTCTTTTTTCCATTATCGGCAGAGGCCGGCCATCTCTTAACCACGCCCCCGTCCTGCCTTCGGTACACTGCCAACACGCCCCCTTGAACTTTGGCCATCCCTGCAACGGAAAGCAGTTGAAGCCGGCCAAAATCGACTTTCGATTATACCGATTTGGCCGGCCTTAGGAGAAGGCCGTCCATCTCCCGATTTATGTCACAAGATGGCCGCCCTTCTCCTTCAAAAATAAGCAGGATAGCCAGTTAGGTGCAGACATTCAGTGCTAAACCGGCTATGTTTACCGGTTAAAATAGGCCACATAAATAGCAGGCCTATCTTTAACCGCAAAAAAGTTAACCAGTTAGCGCTGAATATCAACATAACTGGTTAACTTTTTAGCAGTTAAAAAAATCCCCTGATATCCAATGCCGGTCACCGGAAACTGCCCGGCACTGAATATCCAGGTTTAATGACAGAAGCAGACAGCAAAAGCGCTGCCCACCACTGGATGAATATCTGGCCCATGATGTTCTATCATGAACATCCTGGAGTAAATCGTTGCTTAATTCTATTAGAAATGTGTATTAAACACTTCATTCCACTTTCTAATTTACATTTCTTTTTACATATCCTTCCACTATGAAAATATTAACAGTAGAACTCTGTCTCAACTTGTATTTCCTTCTCCACCCTCCCTCTTTCTCCATGATTCCACGTGTTTTACTTACAGGGACTAAGGGAAATACAGACTTTCTTTATCTTTGTAATTCCTTATTATGTCATTCTTGCCAGTCACAGAATAAAATATAAAACGCTGCCATACTCATGTGATTGTAGCTTTACAAAAATGATCTAGTCTGGATTAGACAAGAACCATGGATTAAAATGTGTTATTAACTTATCTTCCCCCCCCCCCCCCCTCCCTCCAGCCCTGTAATGTGAACATGTGGAGACAGGAGAGGGAAGGGATACAGAGAAAGCAAACAGCCAGGCTTCGCTATGTGGGATGAAGAATAGCGAAAGGATCTCAGCAGTGATGCAAACCTCGTCCAAACCAGAATTTCACTGTTCTGGTCTCGACCGTCTCTGGTGGGCCCTGCAGTTAGTATGGTTGGACACCACCTTCACTTATCCTGCCATCAGTCGGTGATGCTGCCACTGACTGGGTAGGACTGACTCCAGGGTGAAGAAGCCACAACTTACCTGTGGCTACGGCCCTGATCTGGAAGTGGCATATTTCCCTGGTCACAGCAAATATTGAAAGAAAATTCCACTTCTTTGTTTGAAACCTGAGAAGCAATCAGCACACTTTGGGGGGGGGGGGGGGGGGGGGAGGGGGCTTCCTCTGACTCAGATGCACAGCAGCAACTGCAGTGCTTTATCAGGCAAGGAAAAAACCTCTATAAATATACTTAAAGAAACTGTGGACGTTCATTTTCAAAGCACACAGACTTAAACAGAGGCGTATTTTCAAAGCACTTAGACTTACAAAGTTACATACTAACCTATGAAACTTTGTAGGTCTATGTGTTTTGAAAATGAGCACTTTAACCTAATTATTTATTTGCTGAAATGAATGCTCCTTGCACAGTGTGCTTCCAGTGGACTTCTATGACAGCACTACCCAAGCATTTATTCTTGCAATACAGTCTGGTGCTCTGTGGTTCTTTACCCATAGTTTTAAAATCGTTATCATTTCTAACAGGAAAATTACTGTCAGAATCAGTGTAAGATATCGTAGCAGGAAATGTCCCCATGGGAATCAAAACATACAAGGGTCGTTCTGTAAAGTCTTGAGCTGAAAGTAAAGAAATGGCATGGGGCGTAAATGGGGACTAGGGCAAGAATTTAAGGAGATTATCAAATGGCTAAGAATTGTCCAGTGCTTATCCTAAATACAGCAACGTGTACAGCATGGGGGCCAAAAATGTATTATTCAGTGCATCATAGAATATAAGGTCGAGGATCAGTATAAGCATATTAAGTACCCAGGGCAAACTTTTAGCTTGAGCACGTACTGTAACAATTAATTTTCAGGCCTCTGGGATGACCTTTGGGATTTTGATAATTTAACTCAACATTCTTGACTGCTCTAAACACCTCCAGGAATAATCCTGTAAAACTCCATAATTGAACATTATCTGGTCGATATTCAAAATGATTTAAGTGGCCAGAAACAGCTGCAGACCAGTTAAATCGCTTGTTCAGGGCTATCCGCTAATTTTCTGCGTCACTTAACCGGTTATTGCTGCTGAAAACTAGCTGTTGGTGCCTAAGTAAAATCCAGCTATTTTGGGGGGGGGGGGGGGGGGGGTTCCAGAGGCAGAGTTGGCACTTGGCTGCTTAAGTGTCGATATTCAGCACTTAACCGGCCAGGGTAACTGAATAAATGAGACCACAGAAAGCACAGTCCTATCTTTATGAGGCAACCCACGGCTGGTTAAGTTCTGAATATCGACTTAAGCAGCTGTGTGCTAGCCGGTGTTGCATAAACCAGATATTCGATGCTGAAGTTTGGACATGTCCTGGCATTGAGTATCAGGGAAAAACACCAGCAGCGTGTCAGCAAAACACTCAACTACTGCCAGCTGAATATTTACCCTTATACATTTAAAAATATTAAGTTCTGTTTTGGATACAAATACATACATAATGAGCTTGATTGTATAATATGACACCTGTGTGGAAAAAGAAAGGCGCCTACTTTATACAGGTGTCCAGAACGAGCCCCAGTATTGCGCAAATCCTTGCACACAAATGTATAGCTGCTCTGAAGAAGCTGTAAATGCACGCGTGCTCTCGAGGTGTGTACGTATATATTTTGTAAAATATGCATGTACACCCTTGCTCTGTCCTAGGAATGCCTACCCATGGTCTATATAAAAGTTGCTCTGTCCTAGGAATGCCTACCCATGGTGTATATAAAAGTACGTGTAATCTTTTGGCATGCATACTTTTTATCTGTACATATCCGTACACAACTTTCAAAGAGTCATTTTTCTGCAGGTAAAACACGTTTTAGATATGAAAAAAAACCTTTCTAAAATCACCCCCACCCCCCATGACAGTTCTCAGCAGAGCACTCTGCGCTTAAAGATAACATGACTTATCCAGTTATCTTTAAACAGATATTCTGCAAGATATCCACTTATCTTAGGGTGGGTGAATACAGCTGCTGAAAGATAAACAGGTATCAGTATCTGCTTGTCTTAAGCCTGCTGTATCTGCAGATCAGGGGCGTAGCCAGCCTTCCGTGGGAGCGGGGTCCAGAGCCCGAGGGGAGGGGGCACATTTTAGCCCTCCCCCCGGCACCGCCCCCTGCCAATGCCGCCTCCCTCCCGCCGCGAACCCGCCCCCGCCACCTACCTTCACTTTTGCTGGCGGGGGACCCCACTCCCCGCCAGCCGACGTCCTCTCAGTCTCCGTCCTGCTCCTGCAATGCATTGCAATTTGCTGACGTCCTGCACGTTGTACGTGCAGGACGTCAGACTCAGAGAACAGAACTGTTCTCTGAGTCTGACGTCCTGCACGTACAACGTGCAGGACGTCAGCAAATTGCAATGCATTGCAGGAGCAGGACGGAGACTGAGAGGACGTCGGCTGGCGGGGAGTGGGGTCCCCCGCCAGCAAAAGTGAAGGTAGGCGGCGGCGGGGGCGGGTTCGCCGGGAGGGGGGTCCAGGGGTGAATCTACGGGGGCCCAGGCCCCCTCAGGCCCCACGTAGCTACGCCACTGCTGCAGATGAGGTAAGCATATCAAGTTAACTAAACAGTGGCTGAATAACATCTCTATGCAACTGGTATCTTTGAAATTGGACTGGATACCTCCCCTCTCACAGTTAACTGGATAAATTCTGCAATGACACTGAGGGCCAGATGCACAAAGGTCCCGTTAAGAATCTGTCTGTATTTCCAGATAGATTCACAAAGAGAATCGCATGCAAATGAGCTGCTCGTTGCTTTTGCGACCCAGCTCATTTGCATGCGATATAGGGGAAGCCAGTCGATGAGCTGAGCATGTGCAGAACAGTCAATCGCTATGCATGATTGCTCTGCACATGCTACAGACTGCTCTCATACACACAGACAAGCTGCATGTATGAAAGCAGTAGATGTACTCTTCTTTTTTTTTTTTTTTGCAATCAAAAAGCACTTTTTTTTTTTTTTTTGGATGGGCAGACCTGTGTCGGAGATCCCTGCCTCCCCGTTACTGGGAAAAAGTGGGAAAAGCCTCTCTGCTGCTCTCCGCTCTCATTTTCTGTGAGGAATCAGTAGCAGCAGGGTTGCCAGGTGGAAAATTTTTTTCCAGCCCGATGGAGCCCAAAAAACAGCCCAAAACCCGCCCAAACACAAACCCCGCCCCTGACACCCCCACCCCCGCGTCATCAACCCCGCCCCCGCCGTCATCAACCCCGCCCCCGCCGTCACCGGCCCCGCCTCCCACGTCACCGGCCCCGCCTCCCCGTCATCGCCCCCGCCTCCCACGTCATCGGCCCCGCCTCCACGTCATCGGCCCCGCCTCCCACGTCATCGGCCCCGCCTCCCACGTCACTAACCCCGCCCAAAACGTCATTAACCCCACCCAAAAACGTCACTAACCCCGCCCCCCCGCGGCCGAAAAAACCGCCCTGAAGGCCAAAAACAGCCCAAAAAACCGCAACCCGCCGCGGGCAAAAATTTCCCGCGGCGGGTCGCGGAAAACCGCCCAATTGGGCGGTAAAACCGCCCACCCGGCAACACTGAGTAGCAGGGCTTGGTTCCACCCCTAGCTGTTCCTGCAGCTTCCTTCTATTGGCTGGCTGACATCCTAGAATGCCCACCTCCCTGATGATGGACTCTCATTGGCTGGCTGCTGTCCCAACTCCTCCTCCCTGCAGGGCTTCCCTGATAACATCACTCTACTGCTGTGAACTGATTGGATCCATTCCAAACTTCCTGGTGTCCCCCTCCTGTAGTGAGTAGGCAGGACATCCCAACCTGACACTGTCCAATTGGTTTAGCCCCTCTCTCTGTGCTTCTAGTATATATATATATATATATAAAATCATCTGTCATTTCCAGATGTAGGCTATACTAAAAATAAATAAATACTTAAATGTAGTTTTTAAAGAAACAGTATTGAAAGGCATTGCTGACTGTTCTGAACTAGAATGATCCCCCTCCCGGGCAAGTCACCAAAGCAAAAAAAATTTTTTCGTCACCTCACTCACAGTGACACAAATGCCCTGCATTATTAGGCACACTATGAAGTAACATACATACCCACAAACAATTCTCCTAAAACCTCTATATTAAAACTGTCAAACCAGAGACTTAACACCTGGAACTTGAAGAGCACCAAATCTTCCTAAGAAAGGCCAGGATGCACTGTAAATCTGAAAGTAGAACCTTGAATACCCCCTACTGGGAAAGCGAAACAACTTGCACTACTACAGATCTCTACACAGAACCTATGCACTCACAGATTGCTGCACCTCCATCACGCAAGCAAAACACAGAAAGAGCCTAACCAACACGGACTTAGGGGGTCTTTTACTAAAGCTTAGCTTACATTATGTACAGCAGGGCCCATAGAAATAAAACGGGCCCTGCTGAAGATAACTCGAGCTAAGCTTTAGTAAAAGACCCCCTAAGTCAGTGATGGCAAACCTATGGCACGCGTGTCAGAGAGGGCACGCAGAGCCCTCTCTGTTGGCACACGCGCCGTCGTCTCAGCCAGTTCCATCCCCCCTCCGAATAAAAGTCATACCTCCCTCCCTCCCACCCACCCAGCACCAGGCCGCCCGCCCGCCCTCCCTCCTTCCCTCCGAGCACCAGGGCCTCCCTCCGAAATTTAAAAGTCATACCTGGTCAGGGTTAAGGCGGCGTCAGCAGTGAAAAGCGCTGGCTCGGCGCACCTTCAGCCTTCCATTCTGTCTCTCAAGCGCTGGTCCTGCCCTCATTTCCTGTTTCCGCAAGGGCAGGACCAGCGCTTAAGAGACAGAAGGGAAGGCTGAAGGCGCGCCGAGCCAGTGCTTTTCAGTGTCGCTGCCAATGCCGCCTTAACCACGACCAGGTATGACTTTTAAATTTCAGAGGGGGGGCCCTGGTGCTCGGAGGGAGGGAGGGAGAGCAGGCAGGCGACCTGGTGCTTGGGCGGCCTCGCCCTGATGCTGGGTGGAAGGCCTGATGCCTGGTACTTGGTGGGAGGGTGGGATGCCTGGTGCATGGTGGGAGGGAAGGATGCCTGGTGCTGGGTGAGAGGGAGGGAAGCCTGGTGCCTGGTGCTAGGTGAAAGGGAGAGATGCCTGGTGCCTGGTGCAAGGGAGGGATGCCTGGTGCCTGGTGCTGGGTGGGAGTGATGGATGCCTGGTGTTTGGTGGGAGGGAGGGAGGGATGCCTGGTGCTGGGTGGGAGGATGGGTGGGAGGGATGCCTGGTGCTGGGTGGGTGGGAAGCCCGCTGCTGGGAGGGAGGGAAGCCCTGGAAACAGAGTTAAGAGAACAGATAGAGAGCAGCAGAATCAGATAGAAAAACAAAATCACCAGACAACAAAGGTAGAAAAAGGTAGAAAAAATTATTTTCATTTTAGTGTTTGGAATATGTCCAATTTGAGAATTTACATCTGCTGTCTTATTTTGCACTGGGTATACTGGAGCTGTAACAGCTTAAAGAAATGATTTATAATCATGTTATTTTTTTCTCTTATACTAGTATAATATTTTCAATGATGTCTGTTTATATGCGCCATGGCTGGTGTAAGGGGTGTGCCTATCATAGGGGTGGAGTCATATGTGGTGACCCCGCCCATAATGAGTACCGGCACCTGTTATTCAGGTTAAATTGCTCTGTTGGCACTTTGCGATAAATAATTAGATTTTGGGTTGCTGTTTGGGCACTCGGTCTCTGAAAGGTTCGCCATCACTGCCCTAAGTGATTACAAATTAGAAAGAGGAATATGCAATCAGAACTGAACTGGGAATGCCAAAAAACAGGATTCTTCATGGAGTTCAATACTGATAAATTAAACAAATGAATTTCTTCCTTCACTGAGTGATACACAAACACATAGATATACCCATTCCCAAAGCTGACATATTTCAGCCCCTCAACTGAAAATAAACGGGTCAATATTCGAAAGTACTTTTACAGCCAGCAGCAGCTACTGAACACACAGGGGCTCTATCCAAAATAAATGTCAGCAGGGGCAAAGGAAAAATTTTGGTCATTTAAGTCACTATAGGGGTCCTTTCACTAAGCTGTGGTAAGCACCAATACATGCTTACTGCAGCTTAAAATGCCTTACCATGGGGCGCACTCAGGTGTTCACAGCAATTTAGGCATCAGCACGCGCTACCCACACTATCAGCACTAGGAATGGGTCTGGGGGTGGAGAATAGGAATGTTCTGCACTACATGTTCTGCAGTAATCAGTTAGCGCAGCTACATTACCACCGAATAGCGTGTGGTTAGCGTTTGAGCCCTTATCGCCTACAAAATAGGAAGCAGTAGAGGTTCACGCACTAATGGCCATGCGCTAATGGGAAAATTAGCATGTGGCCATTGAAAGAAAAAAGTGGAAATTCAGCCATTTTGCCCAGCAGTAAAAAATGGCTTTAGTGTGTGGAAATGACTCATGTAAGCACACGCTAAGGTCACTTTTTACCGCAGTTTGGTAAAAGGGCCCCTATATAGTGAAGATGTATCTTTTCAAAATAGGGTGGGATTAGGGACATTGTGAGGGTACCCCAGAAGTTATGTATCACTTATTTATTTAAATCTGAATGTAGAAATAGCAGGGAGAAGTTAATGTTTCATTATCTTGATGTGTTATTGTGGTTTTATATTGTGCTGTAATTTTTTTTACAATATACTTTTATAATCCACTTCAATTTCATTTTTTTGATGATGATGAGATGGAATATAAGAATTTACAACAAGTACCTACTTAAAGTCATACAGATCTGGATTTCGATTTAGCCTTTGCCCTTTTCAGTAGTAACTCAAGGTATGATAAATGCAGGTATAGTAGGTAATTTTAAGAACATAAGAGTAGCCATACTGGGTCAGACCAATGGTCCATCTAGCCCAGTATCCTGTTTCCAACAGTGGCCAAGCCACGTCACAAATACTGGCAGATGGGACTTGAGGTATTTAAAATGAACCCTAGTAGCTCTAACACCCAAATAGTCCTCTCATACGGACTCCTGAGCGCAGTCCTTTGACGTGCTCTTCACCAGCCAGTTGTCGAGATAGGAGTACACATGGACTCCCAGTCTGCAAAGTGACGCTACAACTACTGCAAGACACTTGGTGAAAATCCTGGGAGATGACACAAGGCCAAAAGGCAACATGCGATACTGGAAGTGACGTATCCCCAGCTGAAACTAAAGATATTTCCTGTGAGCTGGAAATATCGGGATATGAGTATAAGCATCCTTTAAGTCCAGAGAGCATAGACAGTCATTTTCCTAAAGCATGAGGAGAAGAAGAGTGCCCAGGGAAACAATCCTGAACTTTTCTTTGTCAGGAATTTGTTTAGGCTCCTTAGGTCTAGGATGGGACACATCCCCCCTCCCCCTGTCTTCTTTTATACAAAGACATACTTGGAATAGAATCCCTTCCCTACTTCCCTGGTGGAACAAGTTCGACCACATGGGCCTTGAGAAGGGCAGAGAGTTTGTCTGCAAGTATCTGCTTGTGCTGAGAGATGAAGTGATGTGCTCTTGGTGGGCAATCTGGTGGTCTCTGTAGCCAATGCAGGGCATTACTGAGATGGACTATTTGAAGAACCCACCGGTTGGAAGTTACAAAGGGCCATCTTTCTTGGTAAAACTTCAACCTCCCAACCAGCAAGTCATCCAGAACAATCAAAAGCTCACCCCCTGCTTTGACTGGGGATCTGCCTAGGCCTTAGGCGCACACTGTTGATGAGAACAAGCGTGCTGGGGCTGAGCCTGCTGAAGCTGCCGAGAAGAAGTGGTGTACCTATGCCTCTGTGAGTAATAAGTACTCTTCTTCAACTTAACAAAAAACCTCCTAGAGGAGGAGGCAGGTGCAGAAGGCGTCTGGAGGGACAGAGAATCGACGGTATCAATGTGTGACCTCCTCCACCGTCTCTTCAAAAAGATCACCCCCAGAAAAAAGGTACATTATTCATGCAATGAAAACAAAGAGGCATGATACATACTTTTACGTTAACCCCCAATACCCCAAATCCCCCCCTCCCTCCCCAAAAGAAAACCCAACTCAGTACCAATCAGACATACAGACATATTATGTTTTCATATACATCTATGTGTGAGTCTGAAAATGCACAGAACGTTTGGTCTTAAAGATGATAAAGAAAGCATGCCAAGCGGAAGCTGTGGTGGTATCAGTAGAACTGGTACGGTCTAGTGCCAGGAAACGACTCCAAAGGGATGCATAGGCTGTCCATGCTAATGATGGGCTTTTGGTATAGGATTTGATTTCATAAGATGCATTTTCTTCATCCAGAAGATCCAACTAACATAAGGAGAATCCTCAGGTGAGGATCAAACCTGGAGGATTACGTTTTTGACCAACAAAACTGCAATGGAGAGGAATTTATGCTGACCCTTGGACAGGCCCTAATTGATAAACACTTGATCATCTCCTAGAAGGATGTGGTAATTGCGGTTAGTGTATCTGACTTTAAAAAAGGTTTGGACAAGTTCCTGGAGGAAAAGTACATAGTCTGCTATTGAGATGGACATGGGGGAAGCCACTGCTGGAACCAAGATACTAGACTAGAAGAACCATTGGTCTGATCCAGTATAGCTGTTCTTATGTAAGCAATACTCTGTAGTCCCATTCCAGGTCCATTTGCAACCCTTGCCTCAAGGTCTCAAAAACTTTGTTCCAGATTTTTAAACCATACACTGCAGAAATGTATGTAACAGGGTACCCTTAGCAGAGTGACATAGGAGGCAACTACCTTCCTGCAATAGATCCCCTCACCCTCGGGCAGATATGACCTATGAGTATTCTGTAGGGCTGCATCCTTGACTTTCTCAAAGAGCTCCTTGAACTGTGTATGTCTGGAACAGTCACGGACAGCTGAGCATTTTTATGTGTAGGGACTGAGCTGACAACACAAGAAGAGGTTGGAAAGGCCAGACCTACAATGCCGCTTCCAGTCTGGTGCTGTGGGTCTCCGCTATGCTCCTCAGAAAGTAGTGATTTAAAGGTCTTGACTGTTGAGGGTATAGCACAATGGTTTTTTTTTTCTCTCCTACTTGCTCCTGTCCTACCCCCAGTGGCTGACCCTCCATCCAAGATTTCTGAAAGGAAGTTATCTCATTTTCAACAAAACCCGAAAGTTTCCTTCAGAATGTTTTTCCTGCTTTACAATGAAAGCCGTGCCTGTGGAACCTATCCCTTACCGCAAGCATGCAGAAGAGGAAACCCACACCTACAGTAATGCTGGCCATTAATCAGTCCAGAAATCTGCCGTCGAGCACGGGCTGAGTTCACAGACTGCACAGTGTTTATAAAACTTTCACTGCTCAGCTCTGATTGCAAAGGGTGGGGAAGTCTGGATCAGTTTTGCACAATAATCAGCTTAGCTAAGCACAGTAAAAGGAAAACTGAAATTTAAGCACCAGGAATTTTACCATCCCCCTACTGTGGTTACACTTCTTTTCTTCTCTCTGTGTTGTTAACGTTTATTAACCATTTTATACAGACAGCACCCCCCCCCCAAAAAAAAAAGGTTTTCCCTTTTGACATTGCTTTGCACCTCACTGTGAGCTGTCTTCTCTTGCGAGCCACACAACATTGCACAGTGAAAGTAAGCTTTCATACTTAGTGATGCCGAGAATACATATAAGGAGTTTTTATTCAGTACAAGAACACGCATGAACCTTACTTTTAAAAGGCAGCAAGCACGGAGGAGGTACTTCATCCTGAAGAACTCAAAAAAAGCCATACAGTACTACCTGCTCTGCTCCCTTGGTGCGAGGCATGGTTTCTGGTGTCCCTTGGGAACGTTGTGATGACTGACCATTGCGCTCTGTGAGCTTTGGGTTTTAGCAAACTACCTTGGATTACTCTGCAGAACTGAACTCTAAATTCCCCTGGATCTAACTGGTTAATTTCAGTATTTCCACACCATCCTTTTCAAGGGTGCCACACAGCTTTTTCACACACTTCAGAGGTCATTTTGGAAAGGTTAGGCAGCATTCACATGTGTAAAAAGCTAGTTTACGTAAGCGAATAGGAACACCTGTGTGAACAGTGATTTTAGAAAAGTCATTACTTACATATGTGTGGCACATGCACAGATTTCAAGGAGATCTATTCTGGCTGTTGTGTGGGCAGACTTTTAAAATATCCATATACGTTTCAGTTTACAAGAGAAATACATGTACATTTCAAAACATTTCCCCATCAGCATTTATACTTACTTTGCATTACACAAGTGTGAAAATTCAACAATATCTAAGAACCCTCTAGAAAGTAAGACCGACTATAGAATCCATAAAAATTACTCTAAAAAAATCATATAGTGTGTGCAGATAGAGAAATAGTTGCATATGTAAAAACAATAATAATTGTGTAAGTTGGGTCCTCCGTGTGGGATTTCAAAGATAGGAAACAGAGACAATGCTCTTCCCTAACATACAGCCAAGAGGAATAAATATTCACAACTGGCTGAAACTTCACACCATCATCGAAATAAGTGCAAGTGCACCAAAACATAAACAGAAGTGAATATTATCTGCACAAACCATAGTGGGCAGTATCAAGCCGCAGTCATTAATTAGAGCAGTCCTTAAGCAGTTCACAAATAATGTTTATAATCCATGAAAAATCAAAATTCAATATGAAAAAATATCTGTTGAATGAAAAACTTATCTAGATAGTGAGATGAGACCAACTGGGTTCTACAAAGCTCCGTTTCGGAAATTACCCCTTCATCAGGAACCCGACCTCAAAGTATCCACTAGATAGCTTGATTAGGACCGCAGTGCTCCTCAAAATTGCGACTGATCAAAAGACGCTAAAATAACTGCTATCAAAAAAAGAACCAGAAATGACGATTAGCAAAAACTTTATAGAAAACAAAACAAAATTACAAAATGGTGTTCGATTCTATACAATCGTTCAGTAAAAAGGGTTCCACTGCCTTAAGTTCAAAAATCCAGTATTGCTCCCGAAATGTTAAATGCTTCAACTTTTGTCCCTCAAGGTATGCTTAGACTTGTTCAATAACAAACCACTGCAAATCCTCAAAATTGCGGTTCTCTGTCAAACAGTGGGAAACCATAGGGGCATTGATAGTTCTGTTCTTCAAACGACTGTGATGTTCTTGCAGTCTCGTTTTAATGCTCCGTGTGGTGCAACCCACGTAAATTTTCTCGCAAGGACAAATAATTATTTATACTACATGGTTGGAATTGCAAGTGGTTCTTTGCTTCAAAAAATATGTTTTCTTGGTAACAGGATTAATCCATTGCACACAATCTAAGGAAAGTTGACACATATTACAATTCCCACAAGGGCTATGTTGTCCATGTTCAGGGGGGAAGAAAAATCCATTCAATTTGAATTGTATACCAGATAATCAGTCAAGTTTCTGGGTCTAGAACAGGATAAGGTTCCAAAACAGCCCCATCTCCACTGCTGTTCAGCAACGAAACGCTGACTCGAGCAGAGGGAGTAGAAGCCGACATGGAAACAGGCACTGCAGTAAAGCTATCCAACGTCGTCTGTTTGAGCTGAGGAGTTCCACTCGGGGCAAGGGGAGCCTCCCAAATTTTTCCTCGCCTTTTTCCCATCACACGGAGGGGGTAAGGTGCTCGTTCCAGCGATAGTCGGTCTGCCTTAGGAGCGTGTCTGTTGACGCTTCCTATACCGTCGCCATCTTGGATCGGCCGGCTTTGGGGCACTTATCCCATCTCCCTGCATGGACGGACAGCATTATTTTACATGATTTTAGCACCCAAATGGATGTATGCATTTCAAATGCTCCCTTTGTATTTGAGGGTGCGGGATGAGCATGCACTCAATGCTCTGTTGGAGAACTACTTGTGGCAGGGTAAAAGGGCTTGTTTGCCTATTTCTATGATTCAAAAGGGTTGGAGGGTTGGGCCTTTTAAACATGCGTTATCCCACAGTGGTGGGCACCATGAGACATATTATGTTTAAATCATTTTTATTTGGATCAAGCAACAACACATTCACCGCATGTGTTTACAGATTTGTTCAAATTCAACTTCAATTCTTAACAAGTTCACATACCTTGAATTATTTTTATTCCCAAACCTCCCTTCCTTTCCCATTCCATGTTTCGTCAACTGAGATAACAGAACAATTAACTATTAACAGCAGTTCACATTTCCTTGTCTCCAATCCTAAATCTTCGTATCTTCCCACCCCCCGCCCTTCCCACCCCAGCCCAACTTCTTCTTCTTCTGCTACCATGTAATTAGTTCAAATATTCAGCAGATAACTACGTGCTGCTGGCGTCATAGTGTCCCAAAAGGGATGCCACTTCTGTCGAAATGTTTTCCAAATCTCTGAGTCAAAGTCTTTGACGGCCATTCGTTCTATCCGCATCAAGGATATCATACGGGTCCGCCACTGTTGCCATGTGGGATATTTATATGACATCCATTCAGATAGTATCGTCTGCTTGCCAACGATTATTGCCCGCAGTACAAATGCTGTATATCCTTTTCTGGGCCTTGTCCCCAGCTTAGGCTGCCCAAAGAGCAAAGAAAACTCATAGTGCCACCGCTGACCCCATATCCTGTTCACAGTAAGTATGATTTGTTTCCAGAACTTCTGGATACCCACACAGGACCAGTACATGTGGCCCAAAGTTGCTCCATCCGCGCCACACTTTGGACATTCTCCCCAGGGTGACAACCCCATATAGAATGCTCTCTTCGGTGGTATGTGCAGACGTAAGGCCATCTTATATTGTAATTCCCAGTGTGTTGCTAGGTTTGTGACTCGTCGTATCTGCAAGATATGGTTTTTCAGCTGCTGTGTCGTAACCACTTCTTGTAAGTCTGCTGACCACTGTTGTGCCAGTCTGTGGTATTCTATTTCTGGGGCCGTGTCTCGTATATGTCTGTGGTGATATGACATTGGCACCCTCTGTTGGGACTCCAGCGAAAAAGCCGCTGATAGTTCCTCTTGTACGTCCTCTGTCAAAGAAGTCCATGGCAGGGATAATATATAATGCTTTAATTGTCCGTAGTAAAAATAATCCCTGTCTGGCAGGGCATATTCTTCTTGTAGATCAGAGAATGTCCTAATTTTGCCCTCTCTAGTCACCACCTGAAGTAGGTATACAATGCCTTTATCTTTCCATCTGTGAAAAACAGTGTATAATTGTCCTGGTACAAAGGCGGGATTATCACATATGGCCAGGTAAGGTGTTACTTTTGTCGAAAAATGATGTAAACGGCACACCCACCCCCACACCGCTTTTGCAGTGTTCATAATTCCAGAATATTTCAGGATATTTGGCATGGGTGCACCTGTGCTATGCAAATAATAACTAAAATGAATTTCCGGACTTAAGCCCAGCTCCATGGATGCATTAGTATAGTCACTTGTATGTCTATACCAGTCATTTATTTGTCTCATGCCACTAGCAATATTCAAGAAACGTATGTTTAGAAGCCCCAGCCCCCCGTATTCCACTGGTATACTTAAAGATGAAATTGGGAGGCGGGCTCTTTTACCTTTCCAGAGGAACTTTTGTACATGTTGATTCAAAAGCCTCTCCTCCCTCCCTCTTAAATATAATGGGACTGTTTGGAATATATATATCCATCGCGGGGCAACGCTCATATTAAACAGCGCAATCCTTCCCAGTAGAGACACGGGGAGTGCGCTCCAAGCCTGTAACTTCAGTTTAGTTTCGTTAAGTAGCTTTTGCAGGTTAAGTTCGTATAATTGTGTAAGATCTGCAGGGATGCGCACTCCTAAATATTTAATGAGATTCTTTTCCCATCTGAGGGGAAATTTATTTTTCCATCCTTGACCTTCTCCCTGTACCACCTCTAAGGCATACGATTTAGATAAATTTAACTTAAAACCCGAAATCCCGCCAAATTTCTCTATTTCTTTTAACAACGCCTCCATGGAGCTAGGTGGATCCGTTATTGTTAACAGTAAGTCGTCAGCAAAGGCCAATACTTTCACAGTCTGGCCCGCCACCGACACCCCTGCGATACTTCCATGGCTCATTAATGTACGCAGCAATGGTTCCAGGTATATCACAAATAAGGCTGGGGATAGGGGACATCCCTGCCTGGTTCCCCTCATGATCTCAAACTCTTTCTCCCTTATCCCATTTACAAGCACACTTGCCCCTGGCCTACTGTAAAGTGTTTTGACTGCTTGTATGAACCAGCCTTGTATCCCCATCGCATGCATAGTTTGAAATAAGTACCTCCACCCCACCCTATCGAACGCCTTTTCGGCATCCATACTCACGACTACTGATGGCTCCTTCCTATCTTGGCAACTCGACATTGCCAATAACAGGCGTCGTACATTATGTGTTGCCTGCCTATTTCGCACAAATCCAACTTGTTCTGTATTAATTAATTTTGGTAAATATTGTGCTAATCTTTTTGCAAGTATCCTTGCCAACAGTTTCGTATCAACATTTATTAGTGATATTGGTCTAAAGTCCTCAGCTCTATTCAATGGCCTTCCTGGTTTAGGTATCAACGTGATTAAAGCCGAGTTTGCATATGCCGGGAATACCCCCTTCTCTATCACCTCTTCATAATATTCCAGCAACGCTACTTGTGCCTCCCGGGGCAATGTTTTATAATATTCCCCTGTGTAGCCATCAGGGCCTGGTGCGGAGCGATGCTTTAGTCCCTTAATTGCCTGTTGTAGCTCAGTTAAATCCAGCGGGGCATTAAGGGCGGCCACTTCTTCGGGTAACAGTGTTGAGAGACCCGCCTTTGCTAGATAATCTTGTACTAAGCTGTCATTTGGGGGTGCCTCAGACGAGTAGAGTGAGGCATAGTATTTGGTAAAAATTTGCCCTATTTCTTTTTGTTTTACTGTAAGTCTGCCTCCTTCCTCCTGTAGCGCAGCCACCACCCGGGGTCCCCCCCAGTTCTTTATTACCCTAGTCAATAGGCGCCCTGTCCTATTCCCAAAACGCTGTAACTTGTATTTATAATATATCGCTGATCTAGTCTCATTTTCATGAAGTAAGGTGTTCAAAGTAGTCTGCATCACTTTCAAGGTCTCTAAGTTATGTGATGTAGGTCTATGCATATGGGTACGTTTAGCTTTAGCCAGTTGCTTTTCCAACTGCAGTATGGTTGCAGCTCGGCGTTTCTTTCTTAAATTACAATAGGCAATGATATCCCCTCTAAGGACTGCCTTTGATGCAGACCAGTACAAAGTCGGGTCTGCCAGTGCATGTGCCCCATTGTGAGTTGCATATTCTTCCCATCTTTTTGCCAGGTATTCCTGAAATTGGGGTTCGTTATGGAGGTATGCCGGGTATCTCCACCCTGCCCCCCCAACATCTCCAGGCGCCTCTAATTCTATCCACACCAAGGCATGGTCTGATACCTCCTCCGGCCCTATACAAGCTGCCCTCACCTGGGAGAACATAGACCTCTCTATTAATATATAATCTAATCTCGCTAAGGTACCATGAGCCCTGGATCTATGTGTATAGTCTCGCTCACCGGGATGTAACACCCTCCACACATCTACTAAATTCAAAGTTTTTACAAACATAGGTAGCTCCCTTGCCCTTTGCCCAGAGTAATGTATGGAAGCTGGATTTGAGGTGCCCTCTGTTGGGTCTAAGGTTAAATTAAAGTCCCCAAGAGCTAAAATCTTCTCTATTTTGTGTTGAAGGCACCTGCTCCCCAGGTCCCGAAAAAATTCTCGGTCATGTTCATTTGGGCCATATATTCCTACCAGTAAAAATTCCATACCTTGTACCCATACCCGTAGTATAATGGATCTACTCTGCTTCCCTTTCTCCTCCACAGATACCTTACACGCTAGACCTTTTCTAAAGAGTACTGCCACTCCTCCCTTCCTTCCTTTAGCAGCCACCGCATAACATTCTCCCACCCACGATCTCTGTAATTTTTGTGTTCCTCGTCACTAAGGCGTGTTTCCTGCAAACAGGCAATATCAGCTCGGTGTCTTTTAAGGGCCGTCAGAATTTTATTCCGTTTTATAGGGGATGTAATACCCCCTACATTCCATGTTATCACTCTAAGTGGCATGTCTGTAGATTATCTCTAACCTTCTGGTTTTGGCCTTATCATGTGTATTTATAGAACCGTTACCCTCTAAGCCTCTACTTATCTGCCTCATAGCTGTTTCTTGTATTGTGTTGTTGACAAGGCCCCAGTAGTTATTATATATATCGGGCTTCCCCCCTTCCTCCCATTTCCCTCCCCCCTCCCATCCCCTTAACTCCCCAGCTATGTAATCACCCTTTTCCATCCCCCTAGTCAAGCCAGGTGATGAAACTGTGACCCCAGTAACCATTCGAGACCCCGCACCCCACAAGTTAACAGGTTGTTATACATTTTTACTCATACATAACTTACACACCCCGTTTCCGCAAGGCGTTCCTCTGGCTTTTAGTTAAGTCCAGGTCAAACAGCTTCCAATATTTTATTCTCTATTAAGTACTTTTTAGCGTCTGCCGCTTTAGGAAATATTTGCCATTTGTCTTGCACAAAAATTGCTAACTGGGCTGGATATTGCAGTCTGAAACGGATTTTCTTCTGTGCCAAAGATGCACAGATACCATGAAATTGTTTCCGTTTTTCTTGCACAGTGGTAGAATAATCCTGAAATATCAATATATTCCTGTTGTTATGTTTTAAAGTATCTCGTTTTAGTTTAAAGCCTTGAAGTATTTCAATTTTGTGGCGGTAGTTTAATATCTTCGCGATGACCACACGTGGCCGGTTTCGATCTTCCATTCTCTGGCCCACACGGTGCGCCCTTTCTATCACAATTGGGCCCATTGTGTCCGTTAGGGCTAGTTCCTTGGAAAGCCATGTTTCTAACCACGTTTCGAGATTGCGCTCAGGTAGTGCCTCGTCCAGGCCCACAATACGTATATTATTCCTGCGTGCTCGATTCTCGTGGTCATCTAATAAGCTCCTCTGCTCCTCTAATTGTTGGCGCAGGCTTGCAATATCTGGGCCATACGTACGGGAGTCGTCCTCAACCGCCGAAACCCTGGTCTCCAGATCGCTCACCCGGATCCCCAATCCATCTAGTGCTGTCTGGTAGGTTTCCAGTTTATTGTTCAGCGCTATCCACTTCGGCTCCCAGGCCCTCTCGATCGCTTGTGTTAATTGCGATAGTTGGGAGTCTGTGAATGAGGGCCCTGGCGCCATTATCTCTTCAGCCATCTTGGCCTCTCCGCTACTCGCTTTATTTTTATCTTTCTTCGTGGTTTTTTGCGCCATTGCAGCCAGCGGCGATTTAAGGTATTTTTCCATATAATGAAAGCGGATTGTAAAAGTCTAACTTGCGATAATTAATCTTTAGTGGAGTCGGGGTCTCGGAGCCTCGGGAGCACGCTGCTTCCTAGCTCATGACGTCACCGGAAGTCACCATGAGACATATTAATGATTGGTACTAAAACAGAGAAGATTTTTCAGTGCCTTGTTTATAAACTACTTTGTTTATTGATGTTCATTTCAGCTAAGAACTCCACACAATGCCGGGTAGATGGCCCCCGCTATTACATCTGAACCTGTTCTTACAAATAGCACGGGCTGTGTAGAGATGGCTCTGTAGGCGCCATCGTTTCTCAACAGCAGTTACCCCATTTTTGGCATTGCGACACAATCCCAAATTCCCAGCTGGTATGGATTCTACATTTTTTGCTCGCTGGTGATCCATTGGGATTCATTACTTGTCGCAATTACTCACAGAAGATGGACGCCTACAAACCTTCGAGGAGCTCAGTGCTTAACATAACTTACCACCTGGGGAAAGGTTTGCCTACTTTCAATTAGCACATTATATATGACAATTGCCATGAGAAGATCTGTGTGAAGATGTGTATGAAACTCTAAATGAAGTTCTTACACTGTTCGCAAAATATGGTACCTTTAGCCTATCATCACAGATACCTGCAATACTCATTCAAGGGGCTGGACTATGCTCATCTGGCATGCCAATGGATAACTGACTTAACGGTAACTCTTGTTGCTCATACTCAACGTACTCTTCATTCAACATACTCAACGTACTCTTCATTCAACAGAGTTATACACCGATGTGTATAATGGAAATTAAAATACAAATTTGTATTATGCTTATTCATTTCACCCCACTGTGCTAACAGGCCAGAACTGCAGCTACAGGGTGCTGCCCCAAATGCAACTGTAACCTGGCAACCTTGGGTCACATATTCTGGCCTGTCTGAAGATCCAGGAGCTTTGGATCTAAGCATCTATTTGAAGATTATGCTTTATCTTCTCCCACCACCCCAGGACTATTGGGATTTCTCAGGTGCCTGGTACTTTTGGCAAAAAAAAAAAAAGGTCATTTTATTGCATTGGCGAGACTCCAGGGCACCGACCCTGTCCACTTGGCATTCTCAAATGATCAACTTACTCTCTCTAGAGAGGTGAGAGAGACATTGAAGACATAATCTTCAGCTAAAGGTAAACGTTTTCAACACAGATGAGAGCCTTTTTGGTCCATGCTACACTCTGCAGCACAAAGCTGACTCTTGAACTGAATAGACTCTAGTTAACCAGCACTTCTGCTATGCAAATAAATGATAAGGAAGGAGGGGGGAAGGGATTATTGAGTTTTTGTTGCAAGTTCACCATGTTGAGTAGCTGATTTGTACTGTTGATTTGCTGGCAGTTTAAATTATTATAAAGAATTTACACACAAAAAAAAAACTGCTGTTGCAGCCCAATAAATCAGCCTACTATTTTCAGACACAATCTTCACTCCACCATATGTTCCATATTTTAACAGTATCACTTCAGCTTCATTGTGAGCATGTTCATCTTTCATAGGTTTTTGATCTATGAAAGATATCAATTGCTTGTATTAGAAGAATATTGACTTCTTTGGCATCTGAGATCTTTTTTCTTCCTTTTTCAGTATAACAATAGTCAACTCAGTGTTAATTTACTATCTTGACTCACTGGTGTAGTAATCATTTTTTATTACAAAAATGTTCCCTGCACAATTTGAGGAAAAATTCCCACAGAGGCATTTACACGTGCTCAACAAACAAGTACAGTTTTTTTAAAAAGTGCTCATTTCAGGCAGGGCTTTACATGATGAATTAAAGGAGTCCCATGTAGTTTGTCCACCTCTAAAATGGAACCACGTTAACTTGTCGTCTCACTGCTTAATTGGCAGCACTTACATGTGGATATGCTGGCTTACATTTGGAAGTTGCAAAATCACCATTTCCACATATAAGAGCCAATATGTCCATGTGCAAGCTGCTGGGTCCAAACTGTTCATTTTCACAACATGTCTATTTGTAAAATGACTATTCCTGCTGCATGAGCCAGCAAAAACAAGTGCATTCCTGTCGGTATTTTTTAGAAAAAGGTCCTACATCGGCAGATCCTTTTCTATAATACCACAGGAATTGAGCACATCCAGACCTGGATGTCCCAATTCTGATCTCTAAGTTCTATGTAAAATGAAGCTTCACTTCTATGAAAAGTTGAGTTAATAAAGTAGTCCTGGTGCTTTAATATAATGCATTTCTTATCTATATGGGCCACGAGTCTACGAAATTCTACAATTGTGTGTGGGGTAAATACTGAAAACTGTTAGGGTGCTGGGAGTTTTTTCCACAGTAATATCTAGGCTGCACAGATGGTCTATTTCTCCTATATACCCAGAACTCTATCCCTGGCTGTGAAAGACCCAGCAATTCTTCCACAATTACAGCAGGTAGTTGGGAACCACTTGACAACACATTCAGAGATTATATGGCCTTGTAGCTAAAGCAGTAACGGCACTATATGCCTGGAAAGCCAAGAAAGCCAACTTTCAGGTACAAATGTTAACAAAAAATAATTGCAATTTATTGTAAACTCAAGCAAACCGAAACCCAACCATTTCTGCTTACGTTCATTCAAGTAATATTGAACAAGTCACTCCTGCTCTACCGCACATAAATTGGGTATCCTTGCCTTTGTTTACAATGGAATTACACCTTTTCAGAGCTGTTCATTTTAGCACATTTACCAGACTCCTGGATCCTTTTTATTGGGAATAAATTGAATGGCTGCATAGGATAATTGTCCCCACTATCACCTGGGAGAGGGATATATCAGAAAGGAACCGTGCCTATGCTTTTTACGATGCACTGTCCTAAGGATTCCGGGATTAGGTTATGGTTGAATAGCTTTCTCCTTTGCTCCTCTCCAAAATTCACACAGATGTCTCTCTTAGGAACACTGATCCAATGGATACAGGAAGCACCATCACTGGAACTCTTCCACTGGAATCTCCATATCCACCACAGGAAGTTAGTGGGATAATTTATAAATGCATTTTTGTGTGTATATGACAGTAAGCACATATATAATGTAACTTATAAATTACCCCGCATATACAAGTATTCGCAATAACATGTATGCACATGCTTGTATGTGACCATTCAGGGGTGGGTTTTCGGAAGAGTTACAATTTAGAGCATAAGCGTTCCATACTGAGACAGACCAAAGGTCAATCAAGCCCAGTATCTTGTTTCCAACAGTGGCCAATCCAGGTCACAAGTATCTGGCAAGATCACAGAAGAGTTAAGCAGATTTTATGCTTCTTATTCTAGAAATAAGCAGTGGATATGCCCAAGTCCATCTTAATAATGGCTTATGGACTTTTCTATTAGAAAATTATCCAAACCTTTTTTTAAACCCTGCTAAGCTAACTGCTTTTACCACATTCTCTGGCAACAAATTCTAGAGTTTAATTACAAGTTGAGAGAAGAAATGTTTTCTCCGGTTTGCTTCATTGCATTCCCCCTAGTTCTAGCATTTATGGAAAGAGTAAACAAGCGATTCATGTCTACCCATTCCACTCCACATATTATTTTATAGACCTCTATCATATTTCCCCTCAGCCATCTCTTCTCCAGGCTAAAGAGCCCTAGCCACTTTAGCCTTTCCTGATAGGGAAGATGCAATATCCCCTTTATCATTTTTGTTGCCCTTCTCTGCATGTATTTTTCAAAAACATATGTGCATTCATGCATACTTTAAATGTGAGCATTTAAATCTGGTTTCTGAACAGGTTTAAACGTCTGTGACTTCAAATTAGACACAATGGAGGCAATTCTGTAAGCTGATGCCTTCAAACAGGTACTCTGAGGTTGAACAGTAGGAGCCTTTTCTATAGCAGAACTGAGGCGTCCAGGTTTCATAAACCAGTATCGGTGTGTCTAACATTTGAGTTCCAGTCATAGAGCTGCTATAACTGCAAGGGCCTAAATGCAACAGGGACATGCAAAATTTACAGCATTCTTTAACTTATGTGTGTGAGTGGGCACCCTGTCAATATCCTGAACATGCTCCATTCATGTGTACGTCCCCTTGCAAATACAGAGCACTGGTCACCGGATCTTATGCAGGTCCCGGATGATATTTAGCTGGGACCTACATAAGACAGTTATGCGGGCCCTAGCTGAATACTGGCCTAGATCTGCATAAGGGAAGCAGGTGCCCTCACCCCTTCCAAATCCGATCTCCTTCCCTCTCTCCCAAAGACAAGAAGGCCCCAACCAGGCCCCCACACTCTGTAGGCACCCCAGGCCTACCTTTGCTATCCCTGGTGGTCTAAGGGGACCTAAGGGCGGGAGCAATACCCACTCATTCTCGCCCATCATGGCTGTGGCTTCAAAATGGCATTTTCCATCCCTCTCTAACTCATCCAAAATGCTGCTGCAGAACTTTCATGTCAGTTCCTTCCCTTGAAAGATCAGAAGTGACTTCCTCTGCATGGCATTTGTCTCCACCTATCTCTAGCTATACAGATCACTCATTACATGTCAGCGCAGAACCTTGGTTCTCATTATATTTTCACCCTCTGAACTCTGAAGAAAATCAGCCCTTTTCTCTTCCATGATAGCTCTGCCCACCACCTTTGCGGATCTCCAGATCTCAGCTATAACTTTCTTTTTCTCCTTGACTTAAATTCTCTTGAAAACTCCTACTTTACCTACTCTCCCTCATGCAACGTTTGTGTCAACAAAATATTGTGAGGCATTTGGCAAACTGCCTTATGAAAAACAATAGCATTAACCACGGAGACAGCCAAAAGAAATCATAATCCTCGTAAAGCTTTAGCCAAAATGTCTAAAAGCTTTTATTCTGCCTGGCAATATGATCCATTCTAATAGAAAACAAATGAATACTGCCAGACATATTTCAAGTACTCCAAAACAGTTTCAAAATGTCATTTCTGCAGAATTTCCTCCTCAGTAAAGGGTTTTCCAAATGTCTTTTGGAAGCAGAGAAAGATAAGGACCTGGTGGTCACAGTTAGCATTCCCTCCTGATTCTTATCAGTACTGCCAAGAGATAAAAGAAATATTTAATTTCTTGGTGATTGGTCCCCCCCCCCCCCCCCACCAAAAAAAAACCAAGGTTTGGACCTCCATATATACATTTATATATATCTTCTGGAATATAAAAATGGGATATATGGCCATCTGAACACAATTTTGCATAGGACCTCTAGGATAGTGGCACTGAATTCCTGGATATTTGTTGACTGCCACAGCCAGCTTTTAAAAAAACAGTGATCTCGTGAGCTGAATATCAACCATCATTATTATTTTTTTGTATGTGAATTTTACATTTCAATTATCTTACACTGATCAAATTTTTCACAATGAAATAAATGATCTCATTAGTAAAAATTAAATTACACTGAAAATTGCAACTTTATCATATACAATGAGAGATCTTAATAGACTTTTAAAAAAAGGAGAGAGAACAAGAAACAGAAAAATAAGAAGAAATAAGAGCAAAAAAAAAAAAAGGATAACAAAAGAGAGAGAACTACACAAATATAACAGCTATTATGCCGTACCTGTTACTATTTGTTACCATAGACTTCAAATACAATACTTGGGCCAGAGCGCTCATGAAAAGATGAGAGGAGAGACAAAAGGATAAAGGAAAGGATATAGCTCTTAGAGGGGACTAATGAAAAGGAGAAGTGAGCAAGACCCAAAATCCGTGGCATACCAAGGGCAGGGTGGTAGGGGTGGCTCGCCCTGGGTGTAGGCAACAAGAGGGTGCAAGTAGCACACAGCAGGATCACTAGGATACCTTCCCCCACCTCCCTCTCGTCATTACCCCTGCTGCCACCACTGCTTCTCTAGAGCAGCAGCAGCAAAACAAGCTACAGCCACTGCGGGGCCGCACTATGTATATGTGTGGCTGTTGGTCCCACCCCCTCTGACGTCATCTTCCTTATCCAAAAATCAGCCGGCAGTCATGTGTATACACAGTGCAGCCTCGTGATGGTCTGGAGAAGCAGCAGCAGGAGTGTCAAGGGAGAGACAGTCAGTGCTGATTGGTTTTGTATATTCTATTGATCTGTACTCTGAAGTTTTGAAGAGAGTTTTATGACGTTTTTCTTTAAAAAAAAAATTTGTTCAGCATTTGGGTGGAAATAACAAATTCAGTGTATGAAAAGTATCTTGTTGCTAGGCTCTGTCCTATGTATCCTGGAATAGGTTTCCCAACTCAGTGAACTCTATGTTAGGAGATTTCAAAATGATTAGGGGCATCAGATATAATATAATAGAGTGGAGGAGTAGCCTAGTGGTTAGTGTGGTGGACTTTGGTCCTGGGGAACTGGGTTCGCTTCCCACTGCAGGCACAGGCAGCTCCTTGTGACTCTGGGCAAGTCACTTAACCCTCCATTGCCCCAGGTACAAATAAGTACCTGTATATAATATGTAAGCCACATTGAACCTGCTATGAGTGGGAAAGTGCGGGGTACAAATGTAACAAAAAAATACAAATTATCCCTCCCTACACACACTGAAGGAGCTTTCTCAATATGGGGTGCTCAGCTCCCACTAGCACCCTCAGAGCTGGTTCCTGTGAACCCTACTAGGACTGCTTGAGTTTTATAGGGTCTAAGCAGCCCAAATGAGTTATACAAAAAGCCCTTTTGTACATCCCTTCTCTCCTGCTTTGTACAGAGAAAGTGGATATAGTTAGATATACAGTCATAGGAGCCAACTTTTCAAAATTATTGGGGGTGCTAGGCCCAATGGAAATAACCCCTCCCTGGACATATACAAGGAATTTTCTCAATACTGGGGGTGCTCAAGCACCCACGGCACCCACAGAGTTGGCACCTATGTATACAGTGAAGTAAACGTAGCCTCCAGAAAACAGGTGGCACATCTGGAAACACATCTGGAAACAACTCTGTCTCTTGTCACCTTCTGGAAGGAGAAAGTCATTAGACCTGTTACCACTTCCTCCTCTACAAACAGCGAGGGTGTCCAGTAGGAGAGGCCACGCATTGATCCAGCTGGAAGGTGAGAGCTCTGGTCAGCCTGAATCTGCTCAGGCATTCAACATCAGCTGCTCTTTATCTGCCCTGTGGTGAATACTCTGCTACAGTAGGCTTGATGTCACTGCAATATCCCTAAAACAATATACACTTTCCGAGAAAGTATACCTCAAATTCATAGTTATCTCAGACCCCCTTCTATAGAGGCTGCTGTTAATTTTGAGAAATGAGCATAAGATGTGTTTCAGTCGTGTCAAGTGACATTTCCATTTTTCTAGCATAGGGGTTCTTAACCCAGACCTTGGCACACACCTAGCCTGTGGGATCTTTAAGATATCCACAATAAATATGCATGAGATAAATTTACATGCAGTGCTTCCATCATATATGCAAATCAATTCTGTACATATTTTTATTACATTTGTACCCCACGCTTTCCCACTCATTGCAGACTCAATGTGGCTTACAGGGGGCAATGGAGGGTTAAGTGACTTGCCCAGAGTCACAAGGAGCTGCCTGTGCCTGAAGTGGGAATCAAACTCAGTTCCTCAGTTCCCCAGGACCAAAGTCCACCACCCTAACAACTAGGCCACTCCTCCACTTTTCATTGTGGGTATTCTAAATACCTGACTGGTTGGGTGAGTCATGAGGACTGGATTGAGAACTACTACTCTAGCTGATCCTTTCACACTTTTACTGATATCAGTGCTGGGGCCATTGCTGGACTGCAAGAAATGAGAACAAGCTCCGAGAAAAGACTTTTTCCCATTTTCTCATGGGCCTTTATTTTTTCACTTCAGTCCAATGAAATTAGTTGTAGTGAAAGAAAACAGTACGTAATAGGTCAGTTTCCATGATTTCTAATAGTAAGAAAAGAAATAAGATGTTATTTTTCTTCCTGCACAAAATAATACAAGGTAGGCTGGCAAAAGAGAGAACGCATGGAGTTACTCCTGTGCTAAGCTGGAGCAGATCTATTTAGGGGTAGAGCCCTCAGGGGAATGAATAACGGCTGCATATCTAGAAGGGCTGTTACTGATCACTCCTCCACCTAACATGCAGCCTTCTCTTACCTGATGTTTTTCCTGTAGAATTGACTCCCATATGATTTAAGACATGAGCCATTGTATGTGAAGTTCAAGGCAGCTCATAAGGCATTCTCTTTTCTTTTTTTTTTTTTCACAGTCGTTTCCCTCATCATGACCCTATCTGACCCTCGAAGCCTGGGACTGGAGATGTCCAGTGGTGTTTAATTTTGGGCAGAGGCATACCTAGCATATTTGATAGCTGGGACGGATCATTTTCTAACACCCCCTCCCTATCAATGATTTTAGTAGGTTGCCAAATGGCTACCAGCCTTCAGCTCCGCTAGCCTTTAGTTTACTATTGAGTTGCCAAACATTAGGTACAGCTAATACATATTATTTGTACTAACTGTACTTGATAGTTAAAGCAACAAAATGAGAACCAGGGAATCCAGGATTCAAATCTCACTGCTCCTCCTTGAGACCTTGGACAAGTCACTTAACCTTCCACTGTCTCAGGAAAAAAGCTTAAATTATAAGCTCTCCAGGGACAGGAAAATACCTATTGTACCCGAATGTAACTTGCTTTGAACTACTACTGAGAAAGTTGTAATCTAAATCCAAATCCATAATCCAGTACCAGGCATACTGTGAAGTAATACAAAACACTACAAATGTCACTCACGACCTAAAGAGTGATTCTACCATATCATAACTAAAAAATCGATTTGCAGCCCTAGAGGTAGAAGAGCTGAAAATATCTTGGGAACAGAAGGAAGCAAATCTCAGAAATCCTAAAGTTGCTGGATCAGTGACCAATAAGAATCAAAGGGTAGACGGTGCTGTGCCAAGTCCTGCAGGGAAAGGATCTGCCACCCCTTCAATCTGCAGAGGTCCATGCCCTGGATCCGTGTAAGGCAAGAAATCTCCTCCTGGAGACCAGAGTGAGATGTGGGAGCGGATTCAGAGTTGGTCGGTATGCCGCCCCGAACCTAAGACTTCCTCGCATGAGCCTAGAGAAGGGGAGGGCGCAAGATGAACCACGGGCTGAAAAGAGCCTTCCCCCGCGGCCCAAGCTGAATGAGGTGTCAGTTACACCTGGAGGACCTAGTGCCCAGGACCCGGTCATCCCGCGGCAGAGGACTTAGAGCAGTGAAGGGAAAGAAGAGACCAGAGATAGTCGCCCGCCTTTATCACCACCCTTAACAGGGAGTAGTCCGGAACCGCAGCTAAGTATGTTCTGGGGCCGTGGACGGTGATGGGTTGATCCCACAGAGGAGGTGCTACCACTTGAGGGGCCCTGGTGGTTGGAACCAGGCCAGCACCAGTGCCAGGAGTGCTTCGTGGTAAGGTGGAGGATTCCTACAACCATTGTTGCAGAGTTCCACTTGTTCAATAAAGTTCAGTTATTTTCTTTGACTTTCCTGGCTACTGTTCCCACGTGTGACCTGGAAGGACCCTGATGTGAGTAGCGCACACCCAGTCTCCCAAAACCCAAGATTTGCTCATGGAGTTTACCACCTTCTGATTGAATTCCTGAGTGTGAACTCGCTTCTGGGTGAGAGGAGCGGGTTACAAATGCATAATCTTCCTGATTTTTAAGTAGATTTTACAGCAACACTGACTTATATACATTTCATTTAGAAAGGAACCAGTATCAGGCTGATCTTCAGTAGGAGATATGCGCTCAACAACAGGAGTGTACAGATAATTCCCCTGTTTATAGGACTTTAAAAATTATCTGCCATTTTCTATATAGCACTCCTATAGAGCCAAGCTGAAATCCAGGCGTATTCTATAACAATGTGCGTAAGCCTAACAAGCTAATCAGCATTGATAACAGCACTTAACAAGCAATAATGAGCACTAATTGGCAATAATTAGAATTTACGTACACAACTTGCTAAGCGTATTTTTTAATGAACTGCACCTAAATTCTAATGTGCGCAGTTGAAAAGGGACATGGCTATGGGTTGGGAAATGGACGTCCGTGGGCATTCCCAAATTTACACGCGCAGTTATAGAATTTGACCCAGTGTGCATAAATCTACACACGGGGATTTACACCACATTTTCATTGGTGTAAATGGAGACACGTAGTTTTAGGCGCTGGAATATCAACCGAGCATATTCTATATACCATGCCTAATGGTAGGCGCTGCTTATAGAATACGCTTAGATGGAAATGCTTACCGCACAGATTTTTTTAGGCGCATTATATAGAATCTGACCCTATATGGGTACTATCAGGCTGTTTGACTCATGAAACTGCCAGATATCAATAGTATAATATTGGGCAGCATAGGGGAGGGTGGAAGCAGTGCCACAAAATATCCATTTACCCAATTTTACATCTGGCACACAAAGTTGAACACAAGTTCTAGAACAATGTCAGTTGCATGCATAACTTAATTTGATAATTTGCTGCTAATTGGCATTAATCAATTATTGGCTATAATTAGTGTGAACTGACGCTAACTGGCAATAATTAGCAGTTATACACATAACCGCCCTTAGCTGGGAATTGTAAATTGCGAGTGCTACTAGTCCATAATGGACTTAGTAGTATTCTGTAACACCAACTGTACACGCAACTGCCACTATAGAATTTGTGCTTAATGGTACATTCTATAAATCACACAGAAAAAACTGCTTAAGCGCTATTCTATAACCTGTGCCTAAAGCTCGGTGCGGTTTATAGAATAGCGCTTAAGCACAGGGGTCGTGCTTAAATTTAGGCGTGTCCATTTGCTCCAACAAAAATCAGGTGCAAATGCCCCAGCCTAAATTTATGCACGGAATGCCCTTATTCTATAATTGCGCATGTAACTCCCATTCACACCCACACTCTGCCCCTAAATGCCCATGACACTCCCATTTCCACACCCCTTTTTTTCAGGATGTGCGTAAGATTTAGAAGCAGATCATGCACCTAAATTTGTGTTCGTAAATGCCAATTAAATCTAATTAGAGCCAATAATTGCTTGTTAAAAAGCCAATTATTGGTGCTAATTGCCTCATTTTTCAATTAAATTGTATATGCAAATTGGGCATGCGCCCAAATTTGCACACATAATTTTTGGTGACTTCTACTGAATCAGGAGTTAGCATTCATCATCCCAGTATCTAACTTTAGGCGATCTACAGAGAATTAGTGCAGTGGACTTTGATCCTGGGGAACTGAGTTCGATTCCCACTGCAGCTCCTTGTGACTCTGGGCAAGTCACTTAACCCTCCATTGCCCCTGGTACAAAATAAGTACCTGAATATATGTAAACCGCTTTGAATGTAGTTGCTAAAACCTCAGAAAGGTGGTATATCAAGTCCCATTCCCCCTTCCCTTTAAGAAGGTGAATCAAGTCCTCAGATTTCCCAATTTTTGTGTGGAAACTCTTTGCTCAGTCACAGGAGTTTTCTTACTTCCCTTGATCAAAAGCATTTTCGGAGATGGGAAGGTAGTAGAACTAGAGGACATGAATTGAGGTTGAAGGGGGACAGACTCAGGAGTAATGTCAGGAAGTATTTTTTCACAGAGAGGGTGGTGGATACATGGAATGCCCTCCCGTGGGAGGGGTGGAGATGAAAACAGTAATGGAATTCTAACATGCATGGGATAAAAGAATCCTGTTTAGAAGGAATGGATCCATGGAATCTTAACAGAGATTAGGTGGCGACACCGGTAATTGTGAAGCGAAACCGGTGCTGGACAGACTTCTACGGTCTATGCCCTGATCGTGACTGAACAGATAGGGATGGGCTGGAGTGTAAATTTTAAGGGGTTTCAACGTTGTACTAAGAACTTAGTACAAGAACAGTGCTGGGCAGACTTCTACGGTCTGTGTCCTGAGAATGGCAAGGACAAATCAAACTCTGGTATAAATTGTCACATACCATGTAAAATAAATTTATCTTGTTGGGCAGACTGGATGGATCATACAGGTCTTTATCTGCCGTCATTTACTATGTTACCCCCTTAGTAGCAATATTCAGTTGCTAAAAGGAATCAATGTCAGTGGAGTCACTGTTGAATATAGATGTTAAGATAAGAGGCATGACAAATGCCTAATGTAATGCGGCATCCATACTGGCTGAACATCAGCTCATATATTCACACATATATACACAAAGGAACACAAACTCTGTCAAGCTGATATGTGTGCTTGCTGCTGAAAAAGTGTACTTCCTAGATTTTCCACAGTACTTAAACTTTTTGAACTCCTGGCTCCTACCCAGATAAGTCCCACTCACCAGGGCCAGCCACTGATTTTCTACAACATTACCAGGATAACGCCACTGAAAATTTTTATCAACTGCTCCAACACTATCCAAATACCCGCAAATTATATAAATTGTGCCTTAAGTTGTGCATGCTAATTAGACCGTATGGCCACAATTTAATTAACAACCAATTAGCGGCACTAAGTGGCTTTAATTAGAATTTGCATGCACAACTTTCTAGCCATACTGTATAAAATGATGTGTGTAAATTCTAACATGTGCAACTGAAAGGAGGTGTGGCCATGGGCATAGATTGGGCGGGTCATGGGCATTTCAAAAAACTATGTGCACTATTATAGAATGCACCCGATCTGCGCCTAAGTTAGGCGCAGGTATTTAGGCCTGGTTTTAGATGGCCTTAATAGGTGTGCCTAAATTTTAGTCACATGAACAGTCACTAAGCATATTCTATAAACTAAACCTTACGTTAGGCGTAGTTTATAGAACTGCGCTAAGCACATGATTTTTCAGTGCCGATTTTTAAGGTGTCATTTATAGAATTTGGCCCATAATGCCAGGATGAATTGGGAACACAGCCAAGATAGAGCTGGAATTTATCCAGGTACTGCTAGTATTCAGCACTGTACCTGGATAACTTTCCAGACAAGATAAACTGCAAACTAGTTAGAAGCACTAGCTTGTCTGGACAGTTATCCGAGTACCCGGCAGCGAATATAAGAAGTACCTGGATAAATTAAAGCAGGCACTTTATACCCAGATACTCAATGCTGCTATTTGAGTACGGCCATAAGCTGAATATCCAGATGTAAGTTTAAATCCTTTAAGGCCACCCTAAAGGCTTATTTTTTTGTGGCTGCTTCTGGCTCTCCACTCTAAGGCCCTGGTAGGTGAGGGTAACGTCTGTCGGACAGTGTACAGTATCAGTTTTTCTTTTGTTGTGTATATGGTTTTCTCTACTGAGTGTGGCTTTCCTATATTTTTATGGCGTTCTTTTCTATGTGATTTTTAGTCTGTACACCACTTTGGTCTTTTGTTAGGTTAGGTTGTTAGGTCTTAAGTTAGGTTAGGATCCTGTTTCATTCTAGTTCTATTATTAGGTTTCAATTTGCTGTTTTCAAGTATACCTCATTCTATTTATGTTTATACTGGGTCATGCTGTTAACAAAATTGTAAGTTTTATGTTAAACTCTACCTGCTGTACACCACCTTGGGTGAATCTCTCTTAAAGGCGGTTAATACAGTCCAATAAATAAATTAATTAATTAATAAGGTGGTATAGTAAATGGCCTATTAAACAAACATATGCCACAGTTGGTGTCCTATTAAGAAAGCCTTTTTTTTGTATTGCTGGTGATCCAACAGGTGGGTGCGTTATTTTGGCTCCACTCTCCATGTAAATAAATTCCTATACATCAGAAGTTCTTATCCCAGTCTTTGGGCCATACCTAGCCAGGCAGGTTTTCACGATACTCACAATGAATATGCATGAGAAAGATTATGTGCAAATCTATCTCATGCATATTCATCGTGTGTGTCTTGAAAACCTGACTGGCTGGGTGTGTCCTGAGGACTGGGTTGAGAACCCCTGTTCTACATATATTTTTTTATGAACCTGCTCATTTATGTGCCTTTTTTCACCTTTAAAAGAAGTAGTCCTCTAAGATCTTCTGGACCTTTAATAAGCACATCTACACCCTGATAGAAATTAGTGTCTGCTTGTTTCTATGCCTGTGCTTTATATTTTGGTCATTTAAATTTCTCGGTATTGTGCCTTGGATTCTCCCACTAAATTGTGGACTGCTATGGAGGAATCTATTTTGGTATTTCTTCTGATTTTTCTTTTAGTAAGTTTCTTTTTCCAGTTTCATCCTGTTTTCTAAACCAAGAGGGGCATTTTCGATATGACGGCTAAGTCCAATTTTGGACGTTTTTCACAAAATGGCCAAAATCTGAACAAGAAAGAAGGTCATTTTCGAAAAAGAAAAACACCTTTTTTTTTTTTTTTTTTTAAATACTGTTTCGAACAAGGTTTGGTGCTTTGGACATTTTGGCTTTTGGCCCATTAAAAAAAAAACAAAAAAACCGAATAAGTGCAAAATGTAGAGATTCATGCCACTGGAATGTAGAGGCTGGTAAGTCATATTTTTATTCACATTTTTTGGGGGGTGAGAGGGAGTCAGTGACCACTGGGGTTCTATTAGAGCACATTTTTGTGCCTTATTTATTCTGAAAACAAGTCTAGACAAAAACATAAGTACATAAGTACATAAGTACATAAGTAGTGCCATACTGGGAAAGACCAAAGGTCCATCTAGCCCAGCATCCTGTCACCGACAGTGGCCAATCCAGGTCAAGGGCACCTGGCACGCTCCCCAAACGTAACAACATTCCAGACAAGTTATACCTAAAAATGCGGAATTTTTCCAAGTCCATTTAATAGCGGTCTATGGACTTGTCCTTTAGGAATCTATCTAACCCCTTTTTAAACTCCGTCAAGCTAACCGCCCGTACCACGTTCTCCGGCAACGAATTCCAGAGTCTAATTACACGTTGGGTGAAGAAAAATTTTCTCCGATTCGTTTTAAATTTACCACACTGTAGCTTCAACTCATGCCCTCTAGTCCTAGTATTTTTGGATAGCGTGAACAGTCGCTTCACATCCACCCGATCCATTCCACTCATTATTTTATACACTTCTATCATATCTCCCCTCAGCCGTCTCTTCTCCAAGCTGAAAAGCCCTAGCCTTCTCAGCCTCTCTTCATAGGAAAGTCGTCCCATCCCCACTATCATTTTCGTCGCCCTTCGCTGTACCTTTTCCAATTCTACTATATCTTTTTTGAGATACGGAGACCAGTACTGAACACAATACTCCAGGTGCGGTCGCACCATGGAGCGATACAACGGCATTATAACATCCGCACACCTGGACTCCATACCCTTCCTAATAACACCCAACATTCTATTCGCTTTCCTAGCCGCAGCAGCACACTGAGCAGAAGGTTTCAGCGTATCATCGACGACGACACCCAGATCCCTTTCTTGATCCGTAACTCCTAACGCGGAACCTTGCAAGACGTAGCTATAATTCGGGTTCCTCTTACCCACATGCATCACTTTGCACTTGTCAACATTGAACTTCATCTGCCACTTGCACGCCCATTCTCCCAGTCTCGCAAGGTCCTCCTGTAATCGTTCACATTCCTCCTGCGACTTGACGACCCTGAATAATTTTGTGTCATCGGCGAATTTAATTACCTCACTAGTTATTCCCATCTCTAGGTCATTTATAAATACATTAAAAAGCAACGGACCCAGCACAGACCCCTGCGGGACCCCACTAACTACCCTCCTCCACTGAGAATACTGGCCACGCAATCCTACTCTCTGCTTCCTATCTTTCAACCAGTTCTTAATCCATAATAATACCCTACCTCCGATTCCATGACTCTGCAATTTCTTCAGGAGTCTTTCGTGCGGCACTTTGTCAAACGCCTTCTGAAAATCCAGATATACAATATCAACCGGCTCCCCATTGTCCACATGTTTGCTTACCCCCTCAAAAAAATGCATTAGATTGGTGAGGCAAGACTTCCCTTCACTAAATCCGTGCTGACTTTGTCTCATCAGTCCATGTTTTTGTATATGCTCTGCAATTTTATTCTTAATAATAGCCTCCACCATCTTGCCCGGCACCGACGTCAGACTCACCGGTCTATAATTTCCCGGATCTCCTCTGGAACCCTTCTTAAAAATCGGAGTAACATTGGCTACCCTCCAGTCTTCCGGTACTACACTCGATTTTAGGGACAGATTGCATATTTCCAACAGTAGCTCCGCAAGTTCATTTTTTAGTTCTATTAATACTCTGGGATGAATACCATCAGGTCCCGGTGATTTACTACTCTTCAGCTTGCTGAACTGACCCATTACATCCTCCAAGGTTACAGAGAATTTGTTTAGTTTCTCCGACTCCCCCGCTTCAAATATTCTTTCCGGCACCGGTGTCCCCCCCAAATCCTCCTCGGTGAAGACCGAAGCAAAGAATTCATTTAATTTCTCCGCTACGGCTTTGTCCTCCTTGATCGCCCCTTTAACACCATTTTCGTCCAGCGGCCCAACCGACTCTTTGGCCGGTTTCCTGCTTTTAATGTATCTTGGTTTTAATCCTGGATATTTTTGTTTTGTTCCATTATAGCTGTAAAACATCCCAAGTGTTAGGCATGCCCTAATACCGCCTTCAAAACACCCCCAACATGCCCCCTTTTGACTTGGATGCACTGCAGACAAACTGAATAGATAAACGTCTGCAAAATAGGTTGTGAAAATACCAATTTGGACGTTTTAAGAAGAAAAACATCCAAATGGTGCTTTATGACACTTTTTTAACGTTTTTCTCATTCGAAAATGAGCCCCCAAGAGCGCTTCTTGGTTTATATCTCAGAAACTGCATAAATAATAATAATAATAAACAGCCTCAAAGCCAATTATAATTACAAATCCAGGCACCTTGCACCTCTGCAAAGAACCGTCATGACTGAGAATAACCAGCCTTCTAAGTTTCATTACCGCATCAAATTGCTGCTTTATTCCCACAGGTATTATCTTCTTGTATCTGGCTTCAAGCTGGGAACTAACCTGAACTGCAACTATAAAGCTCTGCATTTAAATATTTAATGGGCTCAAGGCAGGAATAATCAATTGAGATCAAAGAGACTAGAAAAAAAGAATTAATTGAACCTAATATTAGTAAGAAACCCACATGTGTGTGGGTGGGTGTGCGGGTGTGTGTGTATAAGCACTGCCTTCCCAGCTTGAAAATATGTGACAAAGAGTTTTGTCACCTCTACACGCTTATTTATACTAATTATAAATACAAATTCAATTATCATATTTTGTTGCTAAATATGAATAAACTATTCACAGAAAACAAGAAAGAATCAGACTCGAGGGGCCCGCAGTCACAGTAATACACTGCCATTCAGTAATTTTCCCATTTTTCTTCTTCCTACCCATAGTATTTGCGTTTCTTAAAGCAGCCCTCCCTTGGACACACATCTTACTGGTCAGGTTTTCAGGATTACCACAATGAACATGCATGAGATAGGTCTGCATGAAGTAGGTCTCTATTATAAGAAATATTTGATAACTACACACCTGCATTTACACCCTCTTGCATGTGTAAATGCAGGGGAAAATATCACTTATACGCATATTCACCCTATGTGCTATTCTATAAGGGCATGCGTAAGTGCTATAGGGATAGATTCAATAAATGGCACCAGGATATCTGCATTAAGGGGGCCTTTTACAAAGGCGTGGTAGCGGTTTTAGCGGCTGCTAAATGTTAGAGACGCTCATAGGAATATATGGGCGTCTCTAGTGTTTAGCACACGCTTATTTTTTTAGGTGTGCGCTAAAAAAGCTAGCACGCCTTCGTAAAAAGCTAGCACGCCTTTGTAAAAGGACCCCTAAGTTAGTATTCTATATAGGGTGTTCTGTATAGAGCATCCTTTATAGAATACTAGACTAGATTAGCGCGCATTTCCCCCCAGATTCTATATATGGCGACTAAAGTTGCCTGTGCAATTTGGCCGCACAGCCAATTTGTGCATGCAACTTAATTGTTTAACAAGCCAACCAGCGCTAAAAATTAGCCACTAACAAACAATTATCGGAACTAATTGGCACTAATTTTTCTATTGTTTGCTGAAAGTACGCATTACTGTGATTCATGACTATAAGATGACTGCTAAGAAAAAAGGATATTTTGTATTGTTTTTGTAAAAAATGTTTGAAAAATCCATGGAAATGGATAGCAACTGAAAAGTGAAGTATACACTGTTTCTGAAGGTCCATCTTTATTGTTCAAAATAGAAAAAGAATGAAATAATGTGTTGATTGTGCCTATAAAGAATCAGCATATACTTTATTTATATATTCCCTGCAGCACTATAAATTCAGCCCTATTAACTAGATTTATTGGATACAATAGGGTGTAGCACAGATCCATGCATAACTCCTAATTACTGCCAGTTAAGTGCTTATTAACACCAATAATTGATTATTAGCACCTAACAGACTAATTAGTTTAAAAATTACACTCCCCAATTTAAGCAACCTATACAGAATCCAGGGTGCTAGTCAAAATTTGTGTACGACCTTTGCTATAAGAAGGATGGGGAAATAAGTGTAGAGTCGAGCCATGGTCTACCTTATGATCACCACATCCCTCGCTAGAAATGTTGTATTTTCATTGTGGGCAAATAGATCTATTTAATGTCTTGAAGAGTTTGATAGTCCAGAAACCATGCATGGGGTTGAATAACTAAGGTAAGCCTGTGGGCTACATGGTTTTTATCACTCAAGATGTTAGCAGCTTGAATTTGTATATGACTGGAAATCACAAAGTCCCAAATTTGTACTACTTCCAGGTATAAGCAAAAGAAATCCATTCCTCCTTGCTTGCTGCCATAAAACATGATTGCCCTTTTGAATTAAAACTGAACAATCCTGAAGAAAATATCTGAACACTCAAGAGGTTCCCTGAGTAAGCTGAGAGCCAAAGTGAGCATCCCAACTAGTGCTGGAGCATTCGCTGTGAGGACAGAGTGGTATTCTAGTGGTCAGGTGGAATTCGGACATCTATTCCTGTAGAATAACCCTCTGTAGAAAGAGGCTGGGTGCACTGATTTGATTAGAATTTGAAATCTCATTGTGGCTTTCTCATTTTCAGCAAGCACAGAGCATAAGATAGACCACAGTAACTATATGGCATTTAACATTTGCATTGAGACCATTGTGGAACACGGAATCTTCTGGACATAGTGAATTATTTTCTGCAATCTCTGTTGTAGCAGAAAAGCTTTCTCCTGAACTGAGTCTAGAATAGCTCCAATGAATCAAGTCTTGTTTGGGGGATGAAGGGCTGACTTCTCGAAGTTCATGACAAGCCTTAGGCTCTGAAGGGGTGATCTCTGTGGACGAGAGCCAGATCTTCCGAGGAAAAGTTAGAAGTTAGTCATCAAGATACAGAAATACTAACTGTCCTTGTTTGTGCAGGTGAAAACTCTGGGCCAAAGAAAAGGACTTTATACTAATAATAGTCAGAATACAGAAGGAAATGAAAGTATTTCCTGCAGTTGGAATGAACTGAGATATCTTTGAGATCTAGCGAGCACAGTCAGTTTCCATTTATCAAGTAAAGAAGGAAGGAAGGAATAGAGTTCACCTTGAGCTTTTCTTTTGCAAAGGAACAAGTTGGGGTCTAAAATTTGACACAATCTGCTTGTTGTTGGAATCAGGAAATATTTGGAAAAGATTTGATTTCTTCCCTAAACTGTAACAGCTTCTATTGAATTTCACTGGATAAGGAGATTGACTTTTCTTTGAAACCTTTTTTTTTTTTGGGGGGGGGGGGGGGGGTTCCCTGAACTCTATGTTGGTGCCTCCGGATGGCATCACCTATTTGTGTGACTAATCTCACTTGTCGACAGAGAATCTGGTATTAGCCCAGCATTTCTTCTTTTGATTACAGAAAACAGTTAACAGCTACGTAAGTGCACAAAAAGACATGATTCTAATTGTTACATGCTTCAGGTGTAATTAACACTGTAAAAAAAAAAGAAGACTTTGGGAACTGTGTTTGAGTGAAACAAAGCATCAACCCACCATATTTTTTAGGAAAATATGTGCTAGAGGACTCATCCTGCTGCATCACATATGATGTATACTGAGACTTTTTGCTCACAAGAAGGTTCAGAACGAACATGCTGACAAACTCTGCATTCTTCTTTCCAGACACGTATGTCCACAAGTGTGAAATGGTAAAAGTGCAACTGTGAAGCGTCACATCACAACAGACAGTATTTAATTTCTGACCATTTCTAACAAAACGTATTAAATTCTGTTACAGTCATACTTGAAACTTCAGCTTGCTTTTATGTAAACACCTTCAAAGATTCTCCTGTATGCTGCTAATACAGAGTTGAGCCCTCATCTGTGCTTCATTGTCTGCAATGTCACTACTTTTGTCTTTTCTAATGGGGGGCTTATTTTAGGAAAAACAACACCGGTGGCAGCTGCTGCTGTAAAGCAGTTGAAATACAAATTAACTAATTAAGATTTATTAAAATGTGATCCCTATGAGGAGGCTGAAAATATTGAAAAGGTTATTCCAAAAGGCACAGAAGCGTGTCAACAGGGGTTTGTCCATCTGCTGGAAACTTTGTGTAAAAATTACTTAATTGGTCAATTAGAAGCTTATTATGAAAATAAAAAAAGGATACTCAAAGCAGCTGCTTCGTCAGACTTAAAGCCAGCAGTATAATTAAATGGACACGATCAAAAGAGACACTTCTGACATGTGGGGAGGAACCACCAGGAAGGCCGAAAACCCAAGGGTCTAAAGATAGTAATCAGTGCATCCATTTCTGAACAGCACCAGAAGCAGTTTTGGCTTTTTCCATGAGGAAGATTAAAAGTGGATCTCTTTCCTCTGCTAGCTTTCTTTATCTAATCAACGTGAAAACGCGAAAGGGTATGAATTAGAAAACTAACAGTGAAATTTGTGGAAAATGACAAAGTGAAAAATTATAATCAGCACAAAAGCTTTCCAGGGGCAGACGGTATTAGTTTAACTTGTGAATGCCAAGTTTTGTGATCTGAAATTTTTTTTAAATTGTTCCCAAGAAGGATGACACATTGAAGAAAATAAGATCCAAGAATGTAATGATGCATAGGAAGTCGTGAAATGACACTCATTAAGTATCAGGTTGCCTGTAAAAACTTAAGCTGCAGTTTGTGTATATTTATCATGAAAAGGATGGTAACTTTTCATAGTCTGCCACATCAAATGTGCAAGATTCTGAAACTACTATGAATGGACAGATGGGGTGCTGGTTTTGAAGATTTATACAACAAACATTAGCCACAGCTATCAACATGCACCTAGGGGGTAATTCTATAAGAAGCTGCCTAGTTTTAGGTGGTAGAGACACTCATGTATTCTGGACGCTTACAGGAGTAAATGATTTCTTATACATTACTGACTAACAGAAAAGTACATACCAGGTTTCCTACTAAAGTGAAATTTATTCATACCTGCTTATTTCATTTCCTTGACTCCTGCTACATCAGTCCACATCAATGGGTTGTGTACCTTCCTGACCAGCAGATGGAGATAGATACTGAAACATTCCAGTGACATCACCGGTATAAGGGCTGGCTCACCTTGGAAACCTCCAGTATGCCACTGCTAAAACAGAGGACAGGCCCAGCTTCCCACACACCACTTTACACTCCATCTAACACAGAAGTAAATAATATAACGATTAAGGCATTACATGAAAATACTAGGATATCTTAAAGAAAACAAGTTAACCCCAAAGAAGAATTCCATCGCTGATATCTTCCAGGACAGGTGCTGGACCGGTCTAGCAGGACTCAAGGAAAGAAAATTAACAAGTATGATTAAATTTCACCTTCCCTATCATCTCTGCTAGACCAGTCTATTCTAATGAGATGTGCCTAAACCATACCCTATTAGGTGAGGGAAGACAAGACCCCCTGAATCACCACCCTGCCAAAGGCTGCATCCCTTCTGGCCCAGACATCAATCCTGTAGTACTTCACAAAGGAGTGCAGCGATGATCGCATCACAAATCTGCAGGTGTCCTCAGGAGCAACTACCCATGCCTTAGCCCATAATGTCACCTCTATCCTTGTGAAATTAGCTCTGAGGCCTGCCAGGACCACTTTAACATGAATGATATAAGCAGCTTCAATGGCTGCCTTAATCCAGCATGCAATCAATGTCTTATAGGTTGCCTGGCCTCTGCATAGACCTTGGAACAGCAAGAAAAGCCTATCCAAAAGGTGAAAACAGCTAGTCATCTCTAGGACCGCAAGAAGACATGATGAACACCCAGTTTGTGGAACCTCTTGTCCAATTCCTCCCGTTTTCACCTGTTAAGGCTGAAAGGACTACAGCCTAGTTCAGATAAAATGAAGACACCACTTTGGAAGGAAGGAAGGTACTGTACAGCAAGAGACCAAGTGATTTGCGAAGTACAAGTGGGGATCTCTGCAAGAGAGCCTGCAATTCTAAAACTTTCCTGCTGAGAGTTTTCAAAGTGAGGTTTTTCACTGAGGCCCCCCTTAAGGGCTCAAATAGAGGGAAAGAATACATTGAGGACCAGATTAAGGACGGAAAAGCCGAGTGTAAGGAGGGCATGATATGCTTGACCCAACAGAAGAAACACACAATATTCGCCTGTGCTGCCACCAAGCTGCCTGATGGGTAATACATGGAAAAATAACAGGCTGTACTGTAATGATGGGCTACATATTTCTGTGACAGGAAGAAGGATCCTTGGAGACAAATTCAGAGGGTATGTTTCTAGACATTTAAACTAGAGGAAGGGGGAGACAAAAGGAAACAAGGGAATTCAGAAAGCCATCCCCAGAATAAACATGATAACACAGGGAAAAGTCATCTAAATATAGAAAACCACCCAAACTCACTTATCACAAGGAAAACAATGAGAACAAATACTTGTAGTCTAGGTAAAAAGGTTCAAGATTTGCAAGCCCTGGTGTTTGAAGAAAACTTGGATATTGTTGCTATTACAGAGATGTGGTTCAATGATTCCCATGAATGGGCTGTGACCATACTGTGCCATAATCTTTTTATGAAGAATAGGGAAGGCCGAAGAGGTGGAGGAGTGGCGCTGTACGTGAGAAACATTATCAGAGTGGCTGAAATGCCGGGAACCTGGAGAAAGCAAGAAGTTTTATGGATCATCCTGGAAAGAGAAGATGAAACCTGTATCCACATGGGTATTATCTACAGACCTCCAGCACAAATGGAGAAGCTGGTCAAAGATCTGATAGAAGATATTCGGGAGATGCTACTGTTGGGAGATTTCAACTTGCCTGATGTGGATTGGAACATCGCATCGGCAGAATCGGAAAGAAGTAGGGAGATCGTGGACACCTGTCAAAGTGCTTTGCTCAGACAAATGGTGACGAAACCCACAAGGGAAAGGTCGATGTAACAGTGATCATTACATGATATGGTTTGATATAAGGGCAAAGGTGGAGTGCGGACACACAAAACTCAAAGTACTGGATTTTAGACGTACTGATTTTGGTAAAATGGGGGAATACCTGAAGAAGGAACCGATCGTATGGGTAGGCATAGGTGAAGTGGACAATCAGTGGTCCAAGCTGAAAGCTGCTATAAATATGGCAACTGATCTTTACAAAAGGAAAGTAAACAAAAACAAGAGAAACAGGAAGCCTACATGGTTCTCCAAAAAAGTGGCTGAAAAAATAAGGGCAAAAGAGGATTCGTTCAAGAAATACAGGAGAACGCAACGAGAGGATCACGGAAAAGATTATTGGATTAAATTCAAAGAAGCAAAGAGGGAAATACAGCTAGCGAAAGCGCAGGAGGAAGAAAAAAAATGACTAAAGATGTTAAGAGAGGTGACAAGACCTTTTTCAGATATATTGGGCAAAAGAGAAAAGATAGGAATGGAACGTCAAGACTGAAAGATACTGAGAATAGCTATGTGGAGAGTGATGAGGATAAAGCAAACGGTGTTCACTGAAGAAAATCCTGGAGAAGAACCACAGTTGGCTGCCAAAGGAATATCTGAGAATGGAGTGGATATTACATGGTTCACGGAGGAAAGCATTTATAAACATCTTGAGAATCTGACAAAGGTAAGGGACCAGATGGGATACCTCCCAGGATACTGAGGGAGCTCAGAGAAGTCCTGACAGGACCTCTTAAAGATTTATTTAATAGATATTTAGAGACAGGAGAGATTCTGCAGGATTGGAGACAAGCGGATCTGGTCCCACTTCACAAAAGTGGAGACAGGGAAGAAGTGGGAAACTACAGGCTGGTAAGTCTCATGTCAGTGGTAGGAAAAATAATGGGAGTTGCTGCTGAAAGAAAGGATAGTTAACTTTTCTAGAAGCCAACAAGTTATAGGATCCAAGGCAACATGTCTTTACCAAAGGAAAATCCTGACAAACAAATCTTATTGACTTCTTTGACTGGGTTACCAAAGGACTAGATGAAGAGCATGCGCTAGATGTAATCTACTTGGATTTCAGCAAAGCCTTTGATACAGTCCCTCACAAAAGACTTGTGAATAAGCTGAAAGGGATGAACATAGGACCCAAAGTGGTGAACTGGACAGGAAACTGGTTGACCGACAGGCAACAGAGGATGGTGGTAAATGAACTCTGATTGGAGGAAAGGAAGGTGAGTATTGGAGTGCCTCAGGGGTCGGTGCTGGGCCAATTCTGTTTAATACACTTGTGAGAGATATTGCTGAAGGGTTAGAAAGAAAGGTTTGCCTTTTTGCAGATGACACGAAGATAGCCAATAGAGTGGATACCCTGGAGGGAGTAGAAACCATGAGAAGGAATCGCCAAATGTTAGAAGGATGATCAAGGGCCTAGCAGTTAAAACTTAATGCCAAGAAGTGCAGAGTGATGCATTTGGAGTGCAGAAACCCAAAAGAGAGATAGCAGACAGGAAGGGAGAGATTGGTAAGCTCGACTAGGGAGAGGGACCTTGGAGTGATGGTGTCCGAGATCTGAAGAAAACAAATGCAATAATATGGTGGCCGTGGCCAGAAGGATGCTAGGCTGCATAGAGAGGGGTATAACCAGCAGAAGAATGTTGATACCCCTCTACAATTCATTAGTGAGGCCCCACTTGGAGTATTTTATTCAGTTTTGGAGGCCGCATCTTGCTAAGGATGTAAAAACACGAAGCGGTGTAAAGAAAAGCTACGTTATAAAACGTACAAGGAAAGACTTGCTGACCTGAACATATGTACCCTGGAGGAAAGGAGAAACAGGGGTGATATGGAGGGGCATAATCAAATGGGGCGCCCAAGTTTTCCTGGGGCCGTCCTCGCAGGACGGCTCCATGAAGGGGCGGGGAAACCCATATTATCGAAACAAGATGGGCGTCCATCTTTCGTTTCGATAATATGGTCGGGGACGCCCAAATCTCAACATTTACGTCGACCTTAGAGATGGGTGTCCTTAGGTTGTCCTTTGAGATGGTCGTCCCCGGTTTTCAGCGATAATGGAAACCAAGGACGCCCATCTCAGAAACGACCAAATCCAAGCCATTTGGTCATGGGAGGAGCCAGCATTCGTAGTGCACTGGTCCCCCTGACATGCCAGGACACCAACCAGGCACCCTAGGGGGCATTGCAGTGGACTTCAGAAATTGCTCCCAGGTACATAGCTTCCTTACCTTGTGTGCTGAGCCCCCCAACCCCCCCCCCAAAAAAAACCCACTCCCCACAACTGTACACCACTACCATAGCCCTAATGGGGTGAAGGGGGCACCTACATATGGATACAGTGAGTTTGTGGTGGGTTTTGAAGGGCTCACATTTACCACCACAAGTGTAACAGGTGGGGGGGGGGGGGGTGGGCCTGGGTCCACCTGCCTGAATTGCACTGCACCCTCTAAAACTGCTCCAGGGACCTGCATACTGCTGTCATGGAGCTGGGTATGACATTTCAGGTTGGCATAGAGGCTGGAAAAAAATTTTTTAATTTTGTTTAGGGGGGGAGGGGGTTGGTGACCACTGGGGGAGTAAGGGGAGGTCATCCCCAATTCCCTCCGGTGGTCATCTGGTCAGTTCGGGCACCTTTTTGAGGCTTGGTGGCAAGAAAAAATGGACCAAGTAAAGTCGCTCAAGTGCTCCTCAGGGACGCCCTTCTTTTTTCCATTATCGGCCAAGGACACCCATCTCTTAAGCACGCCCCAGTCCTGCCTTCGCTACACTGCCGACACGCCCCCGTAAACTTTGGTCGTCCCCACGACGGAAAGCAGTTGAGGGCGCCCAAAATTGGCTTTCGATTATGCCGATTTGGGCGACCCTGAGAGAAGGACACCCATCTCCCGATTTGTGTCGGAAGATGGGCACCCTTCTCTTTCAAAAATAAGCCTGATGATATAGACGTTCAAACTTTTGAAAGGTATTAATCCGCAAACAAATCTTTTCCAGAGACGGAAAGATGGTAGAACTACAGGACCTGAATTGAGGTTGAAGGGGGGCAGACTCAGGACTAATGTCAGGAAGTATTTTTTCATGGAGAGGGTGGTAGATACTTGGAATGCCCTCCCGCAGGAGGTGGTGAAGATGAAAATGGTAACTGAATTCAAAAATGCGTGGTATAAAAACAAAGGAATCCTGTTTAAAAGGAATGGATCCATAGAAGCTTAGTGTAGATTGGGCAACACCGGTAATTGGGAAGCATAGCCAGTACTGGGCAGACATCTACGGTCTGTGTCCTGAAAATGGCAAGGACAAATCAAGGTCAGCTATACATATGAAGTATCACAAACCATGTGTAATGAGTTTATCTTGTTGGGCAGACTGGATTGACCGTACAGGTATTTATCTGCCATCACCTACTATGTTACTACCACAGAAACAAGAGAGAATTGCCACCTGAACCTAGAGAGGACATCTAAAATGCAAGAAATATAACCTTAAGGTATTTGGGATTGAGAAGGGCAGTATGGGAATAAGCAGGTATTTCTTTAAAGGTATTCTCTTTTTTTTTTTGCCTTGTATGTTTCTTTGCTAAAACTCTGTTTATCCCCAACAGGGAGGGTCTCTTCCAAAACTGGAGCCCAAATTTGTCAACTATGTGAAGAATCGTTTCAGGACCACTGACCAGAAAGTAAGTATGAATACAGTGAAATGGACCCTTGCATTTGTAAGTTAGCACATTTCTGCTCTTTACATTCCCATTTTTTGACTAAAGTGGTTTTCAAGAGACTTACAAATGAGGTTTCAAGAGAAACAGGAATTTTAAGGTTTGTTGGCCAGGGGAGTAGCAGTTGATCACAACTAATCACCTTTTCTCTGCTTGCTGTATTCTCTTGTTTGATTCCTTGGCATTCTTTGCATTATCACATACCATGTAAATGAGTTTATCTTGTTGGGGAGACTGGATGGACCGTATACGTAGGTCTTTATCTGCCGTCATTTACTTTGCTACTATGAGTTCAAATTAGGTCTTAAAACCTACTTGTTTGGGGTGTGTTTGACCAACTCTTTTGCTAGTAGTCCTCCCAATGGATAGTAAAGAAGATGGAGTGTTGCTCGAGTCTGTGAGATACAAATGACTATCCTATTTCTATCTTTTTAGGAGAAATTGTCATTTCTGCTCCTTTGCTCCTATGATAATGTCTATCCAATTTAGATTGTAAGTCACTCAGAAGTTTATTGCAGTGAATGAGATATTAAATGTTTAAAAAACCTTGAAACCCGGAGCTAGGAGCCAACCCCTGCTCTAATCGTCTCTGAAAGAAATCCAAAATTTCAGAGACTTCAGCCCGCCAAGGGGAGCTCTACTACTCACCACTCTACTACTACTACTACTACTACTTAACATTTCTAAAGCGCTGCTAGGGTTACGCAGCGCTGTACAATTTAACATAGAAAGACAATCCCTGCTCAAAGAGCTTACAATCTAAAGGACAAGTGAACAGTCAGTCCGATAGGGGCCGTCAAATTGGGGCAGTCTGGATTTCCTGAAAGGTAAGAGCTCTCAAAGATGTGTCAGACCCTGACATAAACTAACAAGATGGACTGCCTGTGTGCCTTCAAGAAAGAATGGAAGCGGAGCCCTCAAGTACCTCTTTTCAAGGGCCTAGCCATAAGCCAGAAGGGATCTGGGTCTTCCATGATCCCCTGGGCCCCATGGAAGTGATAGGGGATCTCCTACCACAGGGGAGTGTAATTTTTGGGTGCAAGTGTTTGAGAGACATTATTTGAGCGCTGCCACTTTTACACTCATGACTTTTGGGCACTGCCATATTGGCGTCCAACTTTTAGGCACCCAAACAGGCAGCTTCTAAGAGTCCCCACCACCACCACCACCACCGGGATCTAAGCTGGAGGCCATCTGGTCTGGCATAGTGCATAGGGGGCAGTCCTCAGAGCATAAGGGAGAGCATAGCTGCCCAGGAGGTGCCTGTGAGATAAGACAGAACAGGCAGCATTCTCCCTCACAAGCACTGCCTGGGGCAGTTATGATATCTGGAGGAGGAGTGGCCTAGTGATTAGTGTAGTGGACTTTGAACCGGGGAACTGGGTTCAATTCCTACTCCTTGTGACTCTTAACCCTCTATTGCCTCCAGTACAAAATAAATGCCTGTATATAATATGTAAACCGCTTTGAATGTAACTGCAGAAAGGCGGTATAGCAAGTCCCAGTCCCATATTCCTTATGCTCTGAGGACCACTGCTGCAAGGGAGATCACAAGTGCCCCAGGCATTACCTGTGAGGGAGGACGTTGACTGTTCCATGTTCTGTCACAGGCACTTCCTGAGCCTGCTATGCTTTTCCTTATGCTCTAAGGACCGCCCAGCCCACAGAACCATGTCTCTGCCAGACCGAACAACCCCTTCCTCCCCCGGATCAGATCCCAGTAAGTACAGGGGACAGGTGGGCAGGAGACCTTAAGACACTGCCCATCCTGCGCCAATGTGTATAGGTGCCTGAAGGATGGCAGTGAAGAAATACATAAAGTGGCTCTGGAGCAGGCCAGTGCAGAACCAGGGCATCAAGGCACTGCAAGTCCAACTCCCCACTGTGGCTGAAAAACTAACCGCACTTGGTGTTCCATCAAGATGCCATCAAGTCAAATTGAAGAGGGCCCCAGCAATCCACCAGAAGTTGAAAGGCAGGAAGGGGGGGGGGGGAATTCCCACCTTCCAGGGTCCATAACCGGCTATCTCCCACTGAATGTTACCGGGTAGCCGGTTAAGTGCCATTTAACCAGCCAGAAGCACTCTAGCACTTAGCTGCATAAGTGCTCGTATTCTATAACATACGTGTAAAAATGGTGCCTAACTTTAGGCACCCTTTTATAGAATTAAGGAATGTATGATTTACATAAAATTGATTGAATATAAATCAGTGTGGGAACTGAAGGTGGAGCTAGGGACAGAGCTTGGGTTCCTCCAAACAAAAAAGGCGTTCTGCTGCCCTGGAGAGGAGGGTAGAGCGAAGGAGAATGCTAGACTGGGGGTGGGGGATTTGGAAAGAGGGCAAAGAAAAAGGAGATAGTTGGGGGGGGGAAGGAGTGACTAATAATTTGCAGGGCAGCACCTCTAACGATGGCACTGGCCCTAGGCAAACTACAAGGGAACAACATAAAGAAATCAGGAACAGGCTTCACAAATTCTAGAGAATAACCATGCAGCACCACCCCCAGAACCCAATGGGCTGAAGTGATGCAGGCCTACTCGAGGTGAAACTGCTGGCTAATACCCTGTGGGGACCGAGCCAGAAGCCACACCTAACTATGGCCCATGGGTCAAAGTTTGGGGCTATGAAGGGTCAAACCCTCCTCACTCAACTACGCTAAGGGTTGTGACCTTAACCTTAGAAGTACAAGGCCAATGGACTCAATCACAAGGCATGCAGGCTGTGGACTGCATCCTGGGGAGTCAGGCCTAGGATCTGCTGCACCAGTCCAAACCAACCTTTATTCTGCTGGAGGTAGAAAATACTGGAGATTTCCAAGGTGCACCAGCCCTTATACCAGTGATGTCACTGGAAAGTTTCAGTATCTCCACTGCCATCTGCTGGTCAGGAAGGGACACAACCTACTGGTATAGGCTGGTCTAGCAGAGACAAGAGCAGAAACGTATGCCTCCATGTAGCAATATTCTGTGTCTTGACCTCACCCATGCAACTATTTCCCAACAGATGGAAAAGACATTATGGGGGTCATTTATTAACAGTGCACGCTAACTCCATCATCACGCAATGGGCCTTTTTGATGCCTAAATTGCTAACTTTAGTATCTGTTGGACTTTCAAAGTCCATCTACATTATAAGATATTCTAAAACTGCTGTAGGTTCTAAGCAAGCCCCCAAAGGTCAACTACTGATTCTAATACCTTCCCCAAGCTTATCCTCATTAACAGCTTTCAATCCTACCATTAAACACCAGGAAAGCAAGTGGTAGGAATGGAAGGTACAGTGAAACCAGGAGCATATGCTATCTAAACAAAGTTGCTCTGACATGGCCCAATCAAAACATAAATCAAACTAAAACATAGGCTGTAATTAAAAAGGAGCATGACAAATTACTACTAGATCGGGATGAATGCATGTCAGTAGGGTACACGATTTTGGATTGGCATTCGAATGAAGTAAGTTTCATTAAAATTGATTCTTAGTCAGGGGAGCCAGCTGGCAAAACACTGCTTCAATGCAGCTCGATTGCTGATAGCACGGATGTGGAAACAGAATGGATGTCCTTCAATACGGAGATGGTGCAATTTGGTGTGGTACATAAGTAGTATGGAAAAATTAATGGCTAAGGAGAGTAAAACCCTAGCAAAATGGGAACAGATTTGGGCACCAGTGACCAAATCGTTATCGTAGACATGGATCTTGGAATCTTCTTTAGGGATGAGACATGGAGAAGAGGGGGGAGGGGGGTGGAGTACTTTGGGGACACTGGGGATATATAAAAGGTTTAAATGTTACAAGAAATGTTATTGCTTTTTATGAAAATTGCATTAGGAGTCTTTATGTACTATGCAAATTACTGTGAGAGGAACCTGTATGATAAGTGTCTGTAAAGTTTTGAGTTGTACTTTGTGGTTTCACTCAATAAAGCTTCTTGTTAAAAATTAAAAAAAAAAATTGATTCTTAGAAAAGCTCTCCTCATCTCATTCTCTACTACAAGGAGGACAAGTTGTTAAAAGGAAAGTTAATATATTAAGGGCAGTTCATGTGGGGGCTGGAAAGGGGAGGGAGTTTTTGGTTGGGGGAGCTCTGGTAGAAAATTGAACTGTATATGATGACCTGAAAATTATATAATGAGAATCGAGATTTCTTTTGTTACTTTCCTTATTATTAGGAGATACAAGAACACAATCTCCTGATGATATTTTTATAGTGGAGAGGGAGGAGGGAGGATATTTTGGAGAACTAAAGAAGCTTTGTTCACATCATTACTACAAATTGGACTGGTTCAGGGAAGAGGAGTGGAGGTTTCGGGGGGGGGGGGGGGGGGGGCTTGCTTTTCATATGTATAATTGAACCTTTATGACTTTTGTTGGCTTGACTTTATCTTGTTTTTGTTCAATATCCAACCATAAAAATGTTAACCCTAAGGGCAATTCTGCAACTGGATACGTTGCCCAGGCCTTGAGACTCGGAGCACAGAATAGCAGCACTTATGTGAGTAAGCACACTATGCACTATTCAATAAGGTAGCACATAAGTGCTTCCACGTGAAACTGCAATGGGGCATACATGTGAATGGAGCATGGAAGGGTCATGGGCGTGTCTCCAATTTATGTGCATAACTTATAGAATACTATCGGTTACACGCTAAGCATGGAACACTCAAGCGCAACCATTTATGCCCAGCCACTGACTTGATGTAAACGACTGAGCCTAACCAATGCCAATTTACTCTACTAATCTGGCATCCTGGCACACAGATGCCATTATAAAACTGATGCTCAGTGCGCAGCAAAGGCACACCTGACTGGAGGTGCCCAGTTACAGAACTGTTCCCATTACCAGAAGATGCTGGAACTCAAGGTGGAGACAGAAAACGTGTAGCATCCATTTCATGCCCGAATGACTACATTTAGAGGAAACAAAGCCTGGTGGTAGCAGTGCTTGTTTTTAGCACTTGAGAAATATCCCTTGCGTATTATACTTTGTAATGAAGGCGCTCATGCACCTAACAACAGGAGACAGAAAGGTGTCAGGGATAAGTACTCTCCAGGATGCCGCCCATGACCGTTGTACAAAAGCTGAACACAATGCAATAGAGAGAGCCAGGACATTTGTGTAACTGCCACACAGTCTTAATGCCTAGAGACAAAAGTTAATTAAGTTTGCTTACTGTATTTTTTTATTATTTACCATCCGTACTCAAGTAACAACCCTATTCTTCAAAATCACAAGCGTGACTATGTAGGACTATGCAAGTATGAAAGATACTGAGATTTTTCAGTCACTGTTACCAGGCCTTAAAAGCAGCAAACTAATTTATCATGTACAAACAATATGATCTGAATTCCAGTGCATATAAAGCAACGTGTCACTGCCACTGACTGGCCCCTTCCCCCCTCCATTCTATTGTGTTTCTGCCGAGCTGTTCCACTGTCATTTAAATAAAAACAGCCCACCAGGCAAAGCCAAAGTCTACAACAAAAGAAATGATATCCAGATGGTAAATCCAAAGCTATGACACATCCCCACACACAAATGCACTCTGTAAATGATTACACAAGCAGATAATGAGAGAAGTCAGCCTTAAGATGCACATGCCATTGGGTCTTACAGATTAATGAAGAAGAAATAGTTAGATGGAGGACTTGCTCAAGAAAATGATTTCTGTGATATAGAATGGATAGAAGGCAGGGCCTTCTTTTTTCTACAATCACTATTGAGTGAGATATGTTTAAGGACTGCAGTGAGCTCACAGCCAATAATTGAATACCTGAGACTAGCACACTGATTGATTATTGATAATAATAATAGCAAGGTACCTTGGTGCTGATGTTGTGATCCAATCCAATATTAAATCTGCATCAGGAACAGCTTCTCAAATCGCCTAAAACAGATGTGAAACAGATTTTTAAATTGAGAAATAACAAAAGAAGGCAAAAATCTAACTGTATGTGAATCATGCAAAGCATGCTATATCATCTGACATCCATAAATGTGAAAAGCCACAGAGACATGTTGTAATTGAGCTGTTTGTTGTAAAACCTAATACAGGGAAAAATGATTTCCTCAGTTTGTTATTTGTCATGCAAAAGACACTAAATTAACTGGAGTGAGCTTTGACAGTAAGTTCAGAAGTCTGCCCAGCATTGGTCTTATTTCCTGGCTTCTACGGTCTAAGTCCAATAAATGGCAAAAAGAGATCAAGATCAAAGCTGCAGTGGGCTTCAATGGCAATCCCAATAGTTGGGAAGCAGGACCAGGGCCGGAAAGACTTCTACAGTCTGTGCCCCAAAACTGGCAGGGAGATACTAAGGTTAAGTATACCAGTATTTAATCATGAAGAAATGGAACCCGTGCAGAGTGCCAGATTCAACTCCAGTCTGCCGACATTTACTATGTTACTAATTCTGAGCCACCTGGATTTAGGTGGCAAAGCGTGTGTAAATGTTATTTATTTATTCCGAACTTGTTATACCACTTGAACTAACAAGTAGGGCTAAGCGGTTTACAGACAAAAATTAAATAGGGAAAATAACTCCATTAATCATAGGACAGGACAGAAAGAAGAGAGGAACATGCAAACAGTCACCAGATAGTGCACTGAGCCCAACCCAAACCCCCTCAAGGCTCATAAGCTTTTAAAAATAATTCATTGCAAATCTCCAGGGGAAGTGAATTCCAAAATGCTGGAACAGTGAAGAAAAAAGCACTATCAGGCTCATTTTCGAAAGAGAAGGACGCCCATCTTTCGACACAAATGGGAAGATGGGCGTCCTTCTCCCAGGATCGTTCAAATCAGTATAATCGAAAACCGATTTTGGACGTCCCCAACTGCTTTCCGTCGCAGGGACAGCCAAAGTTCAAGGGGGTGTATCAGAGGTGTAGCGAAGGCGGGACTTGGGCGTGCCTAACATATGGACGTCCTCGACCCATCATGGAAAAAAAAGAGGGCGTCCCTGACGAGCACTTGCACGACTTTACCTGGTCATGTTTTTCTTACGACCAAGGCACAAAAAGGTGGCCAAAAGGTAAAATTATGTATAATCATACCTGATAATTTTCTTTCCATTAATCATAGCTGATCAATCCATAGACTGGTGGGTTGTGTCCATCTACCAGCAGGTGGAGATAGAGAGCAAACTTTTGCCTCCCTATATGTGGTCATGTGCTGCCGGAAACTCCTCAGTATGTCGATATCAAAGCTCCATCCGCAGGACTCAGCACTTAGAGAATTACACCCACGAAGGGACACTCTGCCCAGCTCACCACCGCCGAAACGGGGGAGGGGAATTAACCCAGCTCATCCCCACACAAGTGGGGGAGGGGAATCCGTCCAGCTCATCCCCGCGGAGCGGGGGAGGGACACCACACCCGCCGATGCGGGGGGATCTGGCTTATCCTGCAACCGCAACCGCGGGAGGAGCTGACTGACCCTAACACCGCCGAAGCGGGAGGGGTACAAAGCTGCCCTACAGCCGCACGAAGCGGGAGGGAGTGCCGGCAGAATTTATGTCTCAATCCAGCCCCGTAAAACGGAGGGGAGAGGAATGCAGCAGCTCACTGTAACACAAAGTCGTCTCAACTCTTGAAGAATCCAAGTGAAAGAAGAACTTGAACACGAAGTCCTCCTGAAGTAACTGAAGGCTAAACTTGAACCTAAAATTCAACCAGAATATAAACAGTACAGATATCTGGGAGGGGCTATGGATTGATCAGCTATGATTAATGGAAAGAAAATTATCAGGTATGATTATACATAATTTTACCTTCCATATCATCAAGCTGATCAATCCATAGACTGGTGGGATGTACCGAAGCAGTACTCACCCAGGGCGGGACATAGAAATCCCTGACCTCAACACTGAAGCTCCAAACCGGGCCTCCGCCCGTGCAGCCACAGTCAAACGGTAATGCTTGGAGAATGTATGAGCCGAAGCCCACGTTGCCGCCTTGCATATCTCTTCCAAGGAGACGGATCCGGCCTCTGCCATCGAGGCCTCCTGAGCTCTCGTGGAGTGAGCCTTCAGCTGGATAGGCGGCACCTTCCCCGCGGCCACATAAGCCGCTGCAATGGCTTCCTGGACCCATCTTGCCACTGTAGGCTTAGCAGCCTGCAGACCCTTACGAGGACCTGCAAACAGGACAAACAGATGATCCGATTTCCGGAAATCATTGGTCACTTCCAAGTATCTGATGATGACTCGTCTCACATCCAGATATTCAAGAGCGGAGTACTCCTCTGGGTAGTCCTCCCTACGAAAGGAAGGGAGACAGAGCTGCTGATTCACATGGAAGCGAGAACCAATCTTGGGCAGGAAGGAAGGCACTGTGCGAATAGTCACTCCTGCCTCAGTGCACTGCAGAAAAGGCTCTCGACATGAGAGCGCCTGGAGCTCGGAAACTCTTCTGTCTGAAGTGATAGCCACCAAAAAGACTGCTTTCAACGTCAGGTCTTTCAGAGATGCCCTCGACAAGGGTTCCAAAGGCGGCTTCTGCAATGCTCTTAGCACCAGGTTGAGATTCCACGCAGGCACCACTGAGTGCAGAGGAGGGCGCAGGTGATTAACTCCCTTGAGAAAGCGCACCACATCTGGCTGCGAAGCCAGGGAAGCACCCTTCAGGCGGCCCCTGAAGCAAGCCAGAGCCGCTACCTGGACTTTAAGGGAACTGAGCGACAGGCCTTTCTCCAGACCTTCTTGCAGGAACGCCAACACTGAAGAAATTGGAGCAGTGAAGGGAGAAAGTGAGCCTGCTTCACACCATGCTGCAAAGATACGCCAAACCCTGGCGTAAGCAGTAGAAGTAGAGCGCTTCCTCGCTCTCAGCATAGTGGCGATGACCTTGTCTGAGAAGCCCTTCTTCCTCAGACGCTGCCGCTCAATAGCCAGGCCGTAAGACCAAAGGGAGAGGGATCCTCCATCACCACGGGACCCTGATGTAACAGGCCCTGCTCCACTGACAGCCGCAGAGGATCGTCGACTGAGAGCCTGAACAAGTCCGCATACCAGGGACGTCTGGGCCAATCCGGACCCACCAGGATTACCCTGCCGGGATGCTTTGCCACCCGGTCTAGCACCCTGCCCAACATGGGCCAGGGCGGGAACACATAGAGGAGCTCTTGTGTCGGCCACTGTTGGAGAAGAGCATCTACTCCCAGGGATCGAGGGTCCCGTCCTCTGCTGAAAAAGCGCGGCACTTGGCCATTGGCCGATGACGCCATCAGATCTAGGCTCGGCTGGCCCCAGCGCTTCGTGATGTCCAAGAACGCCTGAGCAGATAGTTGCCACTCTCCGGGCTCCAAGGTATGGCGACTGAGAAAGTCCGCCTTGACATTCATGACTCCGGCAATGTGGGCCGCTGAAAGCTGCTCCAGGTTCGCTTCCGCCCACTGGCAAAGACTCATAGCCTCCTTGGCTAGAGGGGCGCTCTGGTACCTCCCTGGCGGTTGATATAGGCCACAGCCGTGGCATTGTCCGACAGGACCCGTACAGGCTTCAACACGAGTACCGGGATGAACTCCAATAACACCAAGCGAATGGCTCTGAGTTCCAGGAGGTTGATAGACCACTTGCCTCTGCAGGAGACTAGAGCCCCTGCGCTGTCCTTCCCAAGCAGTGGGCTCCCCAGCCCATCAAAGAGGCGTCTGTCGTGACGACAATCCACTCCGGGGTCACCAGAGGCAATCCTGCAGACAACTTGTCTGTCTGCGTCCACCAGCTCAGCGCCTTGCGCACTGCTGGGTCCACGGGAAGGCGCACAGCATAATCCTCCGACATCGGAGTCCAGCGCAGCAGCAGAGATAGCTGTAGTGGTCTCATATGAGCCCTGGCCCAGGGCACTACTTCCATCGTGGCCGCCATAGAGCCCAACAGCTGCACGTAGTCCCAAGCCCGAATAGGAGAGGCTACTAGGAACTAGTCCACCAGAGCCTGAAGCTTGACAATCCGATTGTCTGGCAGGAACACTCTGCCCACTTGGGTGTCGAATCGAACTCCCAGATACACCAGGGACTGAGTCGGGCGCAGCTGGCTCTTCTTCCAGTTGATGATCCATCCCAGGGAGCTCAAAAGAGCAACTACCCGGTCCATAGCTTTGCCGCACTCTGCATAAGAGGGGGCTCGGATCAACCAGTCGTCCAGATAAGGATGGACTTGTACTCCTTCCTTTAGCAGGAAGGCCGCTATGACCCCCATTACTTTGGAAAAGGTCCGCGGAGCAGTAGCCAACCCGAAAGGGAGGGCTCTGAACTGGAAGTGTCGTCTCAGGACTGTAAAACGCAGAAAGCGTTGGAGAGGAGGCCAGATGGGAATATGCAGGTACGCTTCCTTGATGTCCAAGGAAGCCAAGAACTCTCCTGCCTTCACTGCCGCTATAACAGAGCGGAGAGTCTCCATGCGAAAGTGCCTCACTTTCCAGGCCCGATTGACCCCTTTGAGGTCGAGGATAGGCCGGACAGAACCTCCTTTCTTTGGAACCACAAAGTAAATGGAGTAACGTCCCTTGCCAATCTGATTTTTTGGCACCGGAACGACCACACCCAGGCGGATCAGATTGTCCAAGGTCTGCTGCACTACCACAGCTTGACCGGAGACTTGCAGGGAGAGAGTACAAACCCGTCTCTTAAGGGTTGGCAGAACTCTAGCTTGTAGCCGTCTCTGATGACTTCCAGCACCCACGCGTCTGAAGTTATAGTGGTCCACTCGCCCAGAAACGAGGACAGCCGTCCTCCAATCTGCACTGGGGCGTGGACCAAGGCCCCGTCATTGGGTACGAGACCCTGGGGGAGGACCGGAGGGAGCACCTCCGGGACGGCGGTCTCTGCGAAAGGAATGCTGCTTGGGGGAGAAATTCCTCTTGAAGGAAGAGGGGGCAGAGGAACCCGACTTGCCCGGGCGGTATGGAGGTATCGGGACGAGTACTAACCCGAGCCCTGACCTCTGGTAATTTCTTGCCCTTAGACGTGCCGAGATCGGTCACGATTTTGTCCAGCTCGACCCCAAAGAGCAGCTTGCCTTTAAAAGGCAATCTAGCCAGGCGGGATTTAGAGGCGTGGTCAGCAGACCAATGTTTCAGCCAAAGCCACCGCCGCGCAGAGACTGTCTGAGCCATGCCTTTAGCTGAGGCTCTCCAGACATCATACAGCAAGTCTGCCAAATAGGCTAAGCCCGATTCCAGGGCCGGCCAAACAGCCCTCAAGGAATGATCCGAGGGGGAAGCCCGCTGCACCAAAGTCCGGCACGCCCTGGCCACATAGGAGCCGCAAACTGAGGCCTGCAAACTTAAAGCAGCTGCCTCCAAGGACGACCTTAAGGCCGCCTCCAATCTTCTGTCTTGGGCGTCCTTTAGGGCCGTGCCACCTTCCACCGGCAACGCCGTTTTCTTAGTCACCGCAGTGATTAAAGAATCCACGGTAGGCCACAGATAGGCCTCACGTTCACTCACAGCCAAAGGATAGAGGCGGGACATAGCCCTAGCCACTTTAAGGCTCGTTTCCGGGACATCCCATTGAGCCGCAATTAAGGTGTGCATGGCATCATGCACGTGGAAGGTTGTAGGCGGGCGCTTCGTCCCCAGCATAATGGCAGAGCCAACAGGGGCTGAGGGAGAGACGTCCTCCGGAGAGGAAATCTTCAAAGTGTCCATGGCCTGTAACAACAGGTTGGGCAAATCCTCTGGGCTAAAAAGCCGCGCTGCAGAGGGGTCATCCGCTCCATCCGAGCGGGGATCTATCTCCTCCAAGGAATCCGCAAAGGATCGTTGGGAGACCTCAGACACGCTGCCCTCATCTACATCGGAGGAGACAAAAGTCCTCCAAGGCCTGGAAATCAACCCGAGGGCGTTTACCTCTGGGAACCTCAACCTCTTTATCAGAAGAGGGAGCAGGGGCAGCGTTTTGCATGAGGAAAGCCTGATGCAGCAGCAAAACAAACTCGGGGGAGAAACCCCCCAGACTGTGCACTTCCGCAGCCTGGGCAACAGCCCTAGACGCACTCTCAACCGGCGCTCGCAATAGCGGGGGAGAGACATGCTGCGCATCCAAAATGGCGTCCGGCGCGAAACTCCGTGAAGGAGCCGCGCGGGAAGAACGGCGCTTAACTTTAGCCGCTTTTGTGCCGTCGCCCAAATTAAGGGCGTTCATGGCATTAATGTCTCCAACCTCAAGGGCGGCCCCGAAGAAGCCGTCCGAGCCGCGTGGCCGGCCAAGATGGCGGAGGCGAGGAGCGGGGGATGGGCGTTTATGGCGGGAAAAAACCGCCACGCCGGAGGAACGACCGGGACATTCATCGGTCACTAAACTATCACCCATCAAGGGCGAATCAGGTTGTAAAACCCCCGCATCCCCTCTAGAAGCGCTCCAGCGATCCGGGGAGCGACCCTTTGCGCCCTCGCCCTCCGACGCCATTGCCACGAGGAGAAGAATCGGGGAACCCCCTGCCCGCTATAAAAAGGTAAAATTACCTGCTTGCCGCTCCGAGCTGTAACGAACTGGTGTCCCAGTGAGTAGCTGCAATGAATGTTTAAAGAAACGTCGAATTAAACGCCTTTAAAGACGTTTAAAAATATATATATTTTTTTTTTTTTTTTTAAACGGAGCCAGCGGGAGGGGGGAGAAAAGGAGGGACCTGGCACCACCAGGTTTGCACTTGCTCAAAAGAGCCCTCAACCCCAGGCCTCAACAAAACCTAAGGATTAGGCTTGGAGGCCTAGCCAGAGCTGCTGCTGTGTGTGACCACCACCTGCTGAGATAGAGAACATACTGAGGAGTTTCCGGCAGCACATGACCACATATAGGGAGGCAAAAGTTTGCTCTCTATCTCCACCTGCTGGTAGATGGACACAACCCACCAGTCTATGGATTGATCAGCTTGATGATATGGAATGACCAGATAACCACCGGAGAGAATCGGGGAAGACCTCCCCTTACTCCCCCAGTGGTCACTGACCCCCTCCCACCCTCAACAAATATCTTTAAAAACATTTTGTGCTAGCCTCTACGCCAGCCTCAGATGTCATACTCAGGTCCATTACAGCAGTATGCAGGTACCTGGAGCAGATTTAGTGGATGCAGTGCACTTCAGGCAGGCGGATGCAGGCCAATCCCCCTCCCTACCTGTTACGTTTGTGGAGGAAACAGTGAGCCCTCCAAAACCCACCAGAGACCCACTGTACCCACATCTAGGTGCCCCCCTTCACCCATAAGGGCTATGGTAGTGGTGTACAGTTGGAGGTAGTGGGTTTTAGGGGGGCTCAGCACACAAGGTAAGGGAGCTGTGTACCTGGGAGCAATTTATGAAGTCCAGTGCAGTGCCCCCTAGGGTGCCCGGTTGGTGTCCTGGCATGTCAGGGGGACCAGTGCACTAGAAATGCTGGCTCCTCCCACAACCAAAGGTTGTTTCTGAGATGGGCGTCCTTGGTTTGCATTATCGCCGAAAATCAGAAACAACCAAGTCTAGGGGCGACCATCTCTAAGGACGACCAAAATTTCAAGATTTGGGCGTCCCCGACCATATTATCGAAACGAAAGATGGACGTCCATCTTGTTTCAATAATATGGGTTTCCCCGTCCCTCCATCAGGACTTTTTGCGAGGATGTCCTCAACAAAACTTGGGCGTCCCTTTCGATTATGCCCCTCCACGTCTTGCTGACTCAAATTGCTCTATCTGTGGCCCAGGCAGGACCATTATGTGATCATTTAAAGACATGAGAACATGCAATGGAAAATAAGGAATAGTAGGGGATGTGAGATATAATGGAACTCCCATCTTAAAAGCATGTGTTCACGTGTGTATGTGAACATATATGTACATACATGTCATATTCCAGCTCTGTACTATTCTGTAACTGAAAGGGCACCCACATTTACATGACTCTTGCACATGTACACTTACCCATGAATGTGCCAGCAGGCCACCTAAGCACTACTCTGCCATGGGGAAATGCAAGGGGGTGTATATATGGGCGAGACATGGGTGGGGCTCCCACTTCTCTACGTAACTTATAGAATACTAGGACTAGAGGGCATGAGTTGAAGCTACAGTGTGGTAAATTTAAAACGAATCGGAGAAAATTTTTCTTCACCCAACGTGTAATTAGACTCTGGAATTCATTGCCGGAGAACGTGGTACGGGCGGTTAGCTTGACGGAGTTTAAAAAGGGGTTAGATAGATTCCTAAAGGACAAGTCCATAGACCGCTATTAAATGGACTGGAAAAATTCCTCATTTTTAGGTACAACTTGTCTGGAATGTTTTTACGTTTGGGGAGCGTGCCAGGTGCCCTTGACCTGGATTGGCCACTGTCGGTGACAGGATGCTGGGCTAGATGGACCTTTGGTCTTTCCCAGTATGGCACTACTTATGTACTTATAATACTGTTAGTTATGCCTATCCCTGTAGCACTGAAGTGCTTGTAGCTACAACAGATCTACGTTAGGTAAAACTGCAAGCACATAAAAGTTAGGCGCCGATACCAGGTTACACTAGTATGTGGTATCTGGGCACCCAGAAGCTGGTATAGAATATACTCCCATCCAACGGGAAAAAAGGAGGAATGAAAATAATGGCAACAGACAAAATAAAATGCATCGTACAGTAGTCCTAATAGGTCACATTTCAAGTCAACGACCTTTATCAATGATTTTAATCACTTGTAAATACCTCAAGTATTCAACATATAAACAATATAATGTCAAAAAGAAGCAATTTATTCAATTTCAAATAACATATAATAAATAAAAATAGCACTTAGCTTATCTTCAAAAAAGTCCGAAGCCAGAGACCAAACCCACATCTATACTCTCACCACATGTTCTCTGGGCACCTAAATGGAGGTGTCCAGTTGACCCTCTCATTCTCTAACTTGGCATTTATAGGTAAGCAACATTTGCACTCTTAAATTTATAAAATACTAATACGTATATATACGGATAAGTGTACACTTGTGCGTGTAAGCACTAGGTGAGCGCTCAATGCTATTCTATAAATGATGAATGCAACTCACTGACCCCCGGATTATATACATTGCTCCCAAATTTCCGCACCCAACTTTGTGCAAATGTCACTGATACACACACAAATAAATTGACTACTGAGCCCAGAAACATCAATAATCGTGTGCTAACAACTAATTACTGATGTTAATTGGCAGTCTTAAAAATTTACGTGTGCATCTTGCTGCACACTATTCTATAAAGCACGGCTTTTAGCAGGCATAAGTACTGCACCTGTATAGAACAGCGCTTAGCACTCAGTTTTTTCGGCACCAAATTTTCAGCGCCATGTACTGAATTCCTTCCTTAGTGTGTAAATGCAACGGCACATTCACAGGGCAGGAGAATGGGTAGTACCAATATTTACACATGTAACTTACAGAATACTGTAAGTTATGTGCTTGGCATGTGCATTTATGCCTGCTACTGACAGGGCATCAGTGGGCATGTCCAAACATTGACGCACTGATGCTAACCAGGGGTGGATTAACCATTCGGGCAACCCCCCTCCCGCCCAGCGCCACTGCACACTACAGCCCTCCAAGCCTCAGTGGACACTCCCCGATCCCACCTTGAAGGGCCCTGTTGGTCTAGTGACCTCTGCAGGGGCAGGAAAGAACAACATTCTTCCCTGCCCTCTGCCACTATTTTGCACGGTGCTATCGCTTTTTAAAAATGGCTGTCAAGACTGTCGAGACCTGCAAGACTACCGCAGAAAGTCTCGGCATTCATTTTGAAAATACGGCGGCGTTGGGCAGAACAGCGATAGTGGGCAGGAAAGAGTGGGGTTCGTTCCTGCCCCTGAAGAAGCCACTAGACCACCTGGGCCCTTCCAAGTAGGACCAGGAAGGGCCCACTGAGGCTCGGGGACTGTAGTGCGCAGGAGGGGGCGGCAGCAGCACAGTGGGGGGCAGAGGGGGCCCAGATGACTGTCAGTCCGCCCCTGATGCCAACTTACCCTAGTATTCCATAATGGAATCTTGGCGTCTGGAAGCCATTAAAGAATTAGCACTCAGTGCACTGCGTCTAGGCGACTAAATTGTGGCACCCAGTTGTAGAATTGCCCCCAAAGTGCCTAAATGTAATAACATGTACTTTGAAGGTGGAATTTGGGTGGAGTGTCTATACAAGGCACGCATTTTAGCACGTAAATTAAAGAATTCTAGAATCTACATGCATTCTTTAGCAATCCAGGTGCAAGCTTTTACACCAGCTCTACGGCTGGTATAAGCGATTGTGCCTAGAATATAGGCATGTTACACAAGTATTCTGTAAAGAAAAGCGAGCACCTATATGTCTCTATCAAATAGGCTCCAATTAAGCATGCTGTTGGCGTTTAAATGGAGTCACCCCTGATATTCGTACCCTCTATTTCATAATGTATATTACAATGTACGCACATAAATGTGCACCCCACCCATGCTCTACCAAAACTCCAGTCATGTGAACGCACACCTGCAACACACATGCTACTGAATACTGCCACAATACTTATAGGATAGCGCAGAGCTATAAAATAGTCTCATGCACATGAATAGAATATTAGCATTTATACATGTTTTTGCTACCTAAATCTAAAATTGTGCCCTTTATAAATCCCTTTAGAAAATAATTCCCACCTCAGTACTGTTATAACAGGACGAGATGCCTATACAAGCAATTAAAGACATCCCCCCCCCCCCCCCCCCCCCACTTTGATCTCTCATGAAGGTTATACATCTATGGATGGTGCAAAACAGTAAATGATCCAGTTGATATTTAGCCTGCAGTGGTCAAGGTTTTTTTAAAATACTAACCATATGGGCAAAGGTAGCCCCAGATATTCAGTGCCGGAACATGTCTGGGCACTGGCAATGAATATCTGGGGTTAATTCTCTAGGTGCCAGCCACTGGATCTTACGTGAGTCCTAGTCGATATTCAGCCAAGACCGAACATTCCCCCCTCCCACTCGCCCTGGAATCTAAGCCAGTCCCCTTAAGATCCCCCTCCCAACCACACCCTGAAGAAATTCTAAGCAGGCTCCAGTCCCTTCCCCACTCTCCATCCAAGGAGCCTGGTGTCTAGGGGAAAATGGGCAGGAGTGGTGTCCACTCACTCCAGTCCGGCATGGCCTGCGTTTCAAAATGGCTACTGCAACCTCCAAGGGGGTGTGGCCTGGGAGTGTTTTGGGTAGGACTAGGGCAGATGAAAAAGGTACATGTGCACTCCCCATTTCAGAAGGGGCATGTCTTACAGCTGCTCCTGGGGATGCATGTCTAGGTTATGTATGTTATGTTCAGGGGTAGTGAGCTCTTGGGGAACAGTCGTACGCCCAACTGCAGCAGACTGGTCACAAGTCCAAAGCAATGGAGATAAAGCAGGGACTCAAAAGCTAGGTGAGACTGGAACTTAGGACTTGGCAAGGCATGAACTCAGGACCTAGCGAGGCAGGAACTCAGAACCAAGCGAGGCTGGAACTCAGGAACAAGAAAGGCTGGAACTCAGGAATAAGAAAGGATGGAACTCAGGGCTAGCACTGCTGGAACACAGGAACGAGCAAAGCTGGAACTCAGGAACTAGCACTGCTGGAACTCAGGAAAGAGCAAGGCTGGAACTCCAAGTTGCAAAGGCACCTGAAGAAGGTCTGGGCTTCCATGAAATATGTCCAGACCCTGGAGGTTCCACTAACCCGATAAACTAAGGGCTGTGGCACGCATGTGCACCCTAGAAGGGCGGCACTCAGCTGATGGGGACAAGCTGCTGTCCCACAGCAGCCCTGAATGGAGCAGGAAGCCTTGGACAACAGAATAGTAAGGCCGTGACAATGTAAAGGTGCTTGTATTGTGCAGTGCTCTACTAGAGGGATTAGGGGAGGTCCCCCCTTTAGTCCTGAAGTGTTTTTTGCCTCCCCCTCCCCCCAAAAGTGATACTGACAAATAATACTGCGTTCTGTGACAGCTTGGGGAAACACAGACGTGTGCTGGCACAAACACATGTATGTTCTGAAATACCAAATACATGTGAATATACCAGCACATAGATGTGTATGTTGCCAAGTTGCTTCCCTTGCTATTATAGACTTTGATGATGTTTGCAAAATGAGTGCTGCCGGCACATACATGTCCATTCCTGCATGTATTTTAGGAAAGGCTCTTTGATCTTTTTCTAAAATGTTAGTGAGATTTGAGAAGTCCCAACCTGAAAGTCTCGATTTCAATATCTATGTTCTATCTAAAATCTACCTTCACATGTAGGAGCTGTCAGAGCTGTACTTTGGGCACATTAAGGGTGGGGTTACGAAGTATGCACATCTATATAAATAAAATCCCCCCTCAGACATTCTGAAGCTCACTCCATCTGTCCTGAACTCCTGTCCTCCTGGTAGGCTAGGCTATTCGGACTACTCACCCTCAGTCTCAGCCACGCCCATCTAGGCCATAGGCCATGCCCCATCTGCACATAAAAAGCACCCTCAACGTTCTAAAGCACACTCTGAGGCTTCAACAGTTCGTATGTTCAAAGCTCTGTAACCATTTTTAAGCACACTACATCTCTGCCCCGCCCTGACCTATCAGAGAAGGGAGGAGTGTCACAGCTGCACCGCTCTGACCTAACAAAGGGAACTGAAACAGGAAAAGGGAGGAGCGTCACATCAAATGATGGACCTATCAGAGGGAACTCAAATAGAAGAAGGGAGGAGCGTCAGAGGCCAAGGGGACAGCCGTATCTACGTCTCATAAGGTTTCCTTGCTTTCTTTTCAGTGTATTGCAGCTGCAGCCACTTAGGTAAGTCTACTACTACTACTACTACTTAACATTTCTAGAGCAAGTCTAGCAAGCCTGCCAGCTACTGAATACAGAAAGCAAAAGATAGCATGAGGGAACTTGCTCCATTTTGTTCTCTGGAATGCAGTGATTATTGCTTTCATTATTTTGGTAGGGGCTGCCTTCATGACTGTCCACACTCCCCCCAGTCCTGACACCTGACAGGGGAGACAGGGAAGGACACTCACTGTCTCACATACGCACTCGCACACACTCATTCTCACATACACACACGCTCTCTCACAGACATACTCACACCCACTCTCTGTCACACACACACACTTGCACATTCTCACTCTCACACAGTCACTCTCACAGACACTCTCAAACATACACACTCCACGCAAAACCTTGCTAGCGCCCGTTTCATTTCAGCCAGAAACGGGCCTTTTTTACTAGTATTTTATAAAATACATCTCAGAGCAGCTGTAAAAGGATGTGTCAGTATTTGCACATTATTGAAGCTGGTTCTGGAAGCCTATTTTATAAAGGAACATAGGCACCTTTGTTACCTTTATAAAACAGTGCTTAAAATAGACGCCTTCTCGGACTCCTCACATTCAGTGAGTGACCTCTTATAAAATCAAGCTTATAATTTCCAAATTCTTTTACTTGCAAGCATTGTTATATCATATTTTCTATTTGTATGCACCAGATCTATAAAAGTCGACTTTTACCTGCAGCTAGAGCCATCCAAACCACTGATGAAGTGTCTGACGCATGAAGGTGATTTCCCAGAGATGTGGAATGAGACAAGAGCCTCAGTGAACTGGTCCTAGCTTCACACTTTTGAGTTTTTACCACTATTATCTCATTCCCCCTTCTCTTGCAGAAAAAGGGCGTAGAAAAGCAAAAGGAGGAAGGAGGACTTGTTTCACGCTTCCTGCCAAAATCTAAGCCTCCACAAAACTTCCAGAGCCTATACCAGAGACAAACTGTGCATTCAAATCCAATAACTTTCATTCCAGAAACAGGAGACATGTGGACAGAGCTAACACACTACCGTACAATTTATAAAAGCAGGATCTGTTCCTGCATCATTTCCAAGTTATCTTATCTCTTTCACTTTGATTCTTCCCAGAACCCAAGGATGACCACTGTACCACTGCAATGCTGTCCCTCTGCCTTGTCTCCTGGTTCCCTAGCTCAACAGATTTGCTAGCTACATCATTTGCTTTTAAACAGCTGAAACCCACAAGCAGCCAGGCTCAGAAAGGGTGCAGTTATTAACTTGTGACAGTAGTGAAAAGTCAAAATCTGGTGTAATATCTGACACCAGCCCAGTATGACTCACCCCTAGAGCAGACGCTATGAAGCATGGCCTCATCTGGCTGCTGCACTGTGGGATGAAACAGAGAACACTTGGTTTAGAAACATGCACTGCCAGTGGCTTTTCCATACTAGCAACCTCAGATACGCTTTACATGGTGGTTCGGTGATTTTGCATTTTTCATGTTTGATTGATGCCATGGTCTTATGTTATGTCAAATTTATTTTTGGTTTGTCTTTGCTTTATGGAAATGTTTTAAGTTATTTTGCCATCAATGAGTAGCCTAGTGGTTAGTGCAGTGGACTTTGATCCTGGGGAACTGAGTTTGATTCCCACTGCGGCTCCTTGTGACTCTGGGCAAGTCACTTAACCCTCCATTGCCCCTGGGACAAAATAAGTACCTGAAATATGTAAACCACTTTGGATGTAGTTGCAAAAACCTCAAAAAGGCAGTATATCAAGTTCCATTTCCATCAATGTGTCACTAGACCTGGTATTATCCCCTAGTTCTGTACAAACTGGGTGACACTGGGAGGTCTGTGTCTTGGAATCAGCATGAGTCCAAATCTAGTACTTTTACACACAGCAGCTATTAAGCTCAACCCCAGGGGAGGGACTGAGAGGGTAGGTGAGACTATATATACTTAAGGTTTTGAAGGGAAAACATCTTTTTCCTGAACTCTGAAAGCCAGAAGGGAGCAGCTTGCCCTGGAAATTCAAACCAAACCATCTTATCTACTTCACTCAGGCCCCGATGATCAATTCCTCATGCTGTTCCGAAACAGCGTCCTAAAAATAGCGCTGGAACAACACGAGGAATTAACGCCCCAATTATCAATAATAACATGCAAATTTATGTACGTTATTACAGGGCCAAGAGGGGAGGCTCAGGGGGGCAAATTTCCCTGGACCCTGCCTCCATGGGGGGCCTGGCGCCGGGGTCTCTCTCTCCTTTCCTGATGGGACCTGGGTGATCACATCCCAACAGAGGCAGGAAAAAGAGACCCTAGACTGGGCCCCCCTTGGAGGCTGGTGAGGAGCAGACACTGCAGGACTTCAGGCCAGGGCTGGCTGGCGGGGATTCCCCCCCCCCCCCCCAGGCCCAGCCAGCAGAAGAGGTCTTCCTCCAGTGCTGATCTTCACTCTGCCACATTGCCTGCCAGTTACTTTTCCCATCAGGCTGCACATGCTCAATTTTGAAACTGAGCATGCACAGTGTGAGAGAAAAAGCAGCTGCAGGGGCAGGGCAGGCAATACAGCAGAGTGAAGAGCAGCACTGGAGGAAGACCTTTTCTGCTGGCAGGGCCTCAGGATCCCCACCAGCCAAGGTATTTAGAGTTGCGGAGGGGAGCCAGCAGCAGCGGCGATCCTGGGGGAGGCGGCAGCCCTGCCCCGGGCCCAGCTCAGTCTCTCAGCTGCCCTGTGTTATTAGCATTGATCATCCCTGGAAAGTGCAGGAGGATTGTGTCTGAGCATGCTCTCAGGCACAATCCTCCCACACTAGTTTGACAGTCTGGGCTGTCAATAGCCCGGACCTGTCAAACACAGGGGCTAGAGGTCTGTGGGACTCCCATACCTCCCTACCAAAGCAAGACCCTGGTGGCCTAGTGCCCCCCCCCCCCCAATCACCCACACCTCCCTGGGATGGCGACACAGGGAGCTGCAGGTCCGGTGGATCTCCAGCCCCTACCCCCTCCCACACCCAAAAAATATACCTGGTGGCCCAAGTGTGCTGCTGACACAACCCCTCCACCCTCCATGGTGGTCTAGTGGCAAATCTGCCTACCCCCACCCATACCTCAGAACCTTCCCGTCCCCCCCTACCTCAGCATTGGAGGAAGGAGTAGCACTCCCTCCTCTTTCCATACCTGCATTAAAAATGGTGGCACCCTGCCCTGCCAAGTGCATCCTGAGATGCAATGGGCAGGGCTTCCCTGCCATATAAGGGAGAAACTGGGCATTCAGGGCCAGGCAGGGTGCCACCACTTTTAAGGCAGTGCCGGAGAGGAGCAGGAAGTCGATGTCAACTTCCTGCTCCTCCAGAGGCAGAGAGAGGAGAAAGGAGCAGCTGCAGAGCCGACAGCTTGCTTTTGTTAGCTCTTTTTTGTCACGGCCACTGCTGCTGAACAGGAGAAGCAGCAACATCCAGGAAATTAATATTGGGTGGAAGGGGGAGCGGCCGACGCCATGTCTCAGCGGGAGACTTTCCCACTTTGGCGGGAGTGCAGGAGATGACCCGCTGAATGCAGGAGACTTGGCAGGTCTGAAAATACTACGCCTGTGAAATAACAGGCTTCAAAATACCTGAGCTGAAGGAATAAAGAGTTTTTCTGTTTACATTTACATCTTGTCTGGCTGTTTCTGTGAAGGCTCCAAGGCCAGCCCTTGATCCTGCTACCATACTCTCTACAAGAAAGCTCCAACTTACTTGACAGAGTGACTGGTCCAATGTAAACCCAACAGGCCCCTTATGAGCTTCTCAAGATGGTTTGCTAGATTTAGCAGTTGTTTCTGGAATCAGGTTGATGAAAATTTAGAAAAGAGCTTTGTCATGCTACAGTATGCACCTTTGGAATAGGGAGACTCGTCTTAAACTGTGCAGCTTTCCTTAAGACCTGCAAGACCCGGCTTTTTACCTATCTCTGTTGCTTTATTTCAGTTGATTTTATTATTTTATGATTTTTAATGTTGTATAGTTTCTTTGATATATTACCTCTAATGTGAATTGTAAATAGCTTGGAATATTAATTTCACCAGACATTTCATAAATAGAAATAATACATAAATGCCAGCTGAATTATCTACATGGTAGAATAATATGTTACTTAGGATGGGAAACAAACAAAGCCCCAATTTCTGCAGTTAAATACTCTTACCCATAGAGATGCCTTTTAACATTATTGCCTTTTCAATTTTTTTCAAACTGCTTTTGGCATTTTTTTTTTTAGAAAAGCGGGACTTGTTAGATTATATTTGGAATACCGCAGAAAAGAGCCAATGTCTGCTCGCATCCGTGTCTTAGGAAAATACCCCACAAGCATTCACATTTCAAGGCAGTATTTCTACTGCACTCTATTGGACCTTTCTAATAGAGAAAAGGGTATTTTCGGCACTCAAAAACCATTCTGGGTAATGTGCATTATACAGCTTCTGTGTTAATATAACTTTCACATGCACATGCATTGCCGAAAGTGGTTTATGTGCTCATGGCTTGTTTTGTAGTGCAATACAAGAGAGATATTATCCCTGTCACTTCTTATTTTCTGAACTACGTGCTATATTATACCTCTTTTTGCTAGTACACAAGAGACAACCCACCACATCTCTTCAAACTATTTGCAGCTCCCATGCTCAAATGGCCGAGTGACAAGCCCTCTGGTTCAAACAGTCATTTACTTCTGAAATCTGTTCCCCCTTGCCTTTCAAAACATGTGTGACTAAAATAAATGAAGCATTTACAGGCAGCACCATCATTCCCATGGTCACATTCCCCCCCCCCCCCCCTAAATTTCTCCATCTAAACTCCATTCCACATATCCCTTTCAATATCTCCATCTGGTCAACCTAAACACTGCTTTACAGCAACAAAGATTCGGCAATAACCACAGACAACACTGGGGAACTCCCCTGGGTAATGTTATTCAAATACGTTACCAAGTGAAGGGAAAAAAATGGTTTTCAGAAAAGGGGAACAAAACTACAAAAGGATTAATTGTGTAGTCCCCAAGAATGAGCCCCTATTGTAAACGTCCTGACAGGGTCAGAGATGGATATTACCATTCACTGTGACATTTTTATCTAGCTCCAGTAAAAGAGATGCTTCCAGGACTGACTGCAATGGTTTAGCTTTCTCATTACATTCTGTCAATGTCCTGTTTGTTCCTGCCACAGCAGGACCAAATGTTGCCACCACTTAACAAGCTACCAGTCTTGGAGACAGATCTGCCACATGGCAAAGCCTAGCAGCACACGCACAAAGAAACGCAACAAAAGTATTTTATTTATTGGCCTTTCCTACTAAAAACAGAGATGAAAATTTGAAGTGATTCACTACCCCACAAATTCCAAACCTTTTGTTCATCAACTGAAAAAATTCTCAAGCATTTACTAAGAGAGTCTCAATAAAAAACACTTGTAAGTTTAACAGTATTTAAACTTGTAAGAGTTACGTTTGCATATTTTCAAAAATTCAACAGCCAACAAAACAGATTTTTGTGGTGTTGTATTGGATCTAATATGGAAAAGCAAACGATTTAGTTTGGAGGAATATCAGTTGTTTAAAGGTTTTTTTCTGTTGAAGAGAACGAGTTAGTATATTACAAAGCCCTGGGAGACATTTAAGTAATCAAATTTCTCAATTAGGCGGCACTTCCCCCTCTAATTGCTATACAGTGGGGCTGCAGCTGGACAGTTCCACTGTGGGCTACAAAAAGACTAATTCAGGTCCCTTGTTAGAATAATTTGGACAACAAAAGCACTAAGGCCCCGATGCTCAAAAAAAAAATGCGGGCACTATAGGCCATTAGCACTGTATTTTTGCCCAAATTTACCTGCGCAGCATGTTCAGAGGGGTATAACGCGGGAAACGAGCGCGCCAGGCACTAGCGCAGCTGGCATTAAAAATATAGTCCAGCTCATAATAATAAAGACATTTTGTATTCCTCCCCAATGCTCAGAAAACAGCATCCAAAACAAAACTGCCTTACCACTGCAAAAAATAATGCCAGGTCGAAGCAGTCATTAGGGTGTTGGAAGAGAGGATTTCTCATGATTCTCATGCTTCTCTCTCATGATTCTTTCTGCAAACTCTGCTGGTTTTCATTGCTTTTGGAAGCAGAAGGAAGCCCGTGCAAGCCCTTAAGCGCTACTCATGATTTCTGTACACTCTAGAGCACCCAGTATTAATGACGTTGCTCTACACTACTTCGCCAACATCAGTCTTTTTAAAGACTTGATCCTGGTTTTACAGTTTCACCTTCTGTACACCCCTACTGTTGATTATTTCACTACAACCAGATACAGACTCCTGAGGCAGGCACTTTTGCCGAAACACGGAGCCATGTCAAGTCAAATTATAAAACAGAATAAAGTGTATTATTATTCTTCATCTCTTCTCCTTGGTTCTTTAGAAGAGTCTTGTTAATCACGCTACTCTCACCTCATTGTCATACTTTATGCCAGGGGCGTAGCCAGACCTCGCTGGGAGAGGGGGCCAGAGCCCGAGGTGGGGGGAACTGTTTAGCTGCCCCCCCCGAGCTGCCGCTGCCGCCACATTGGACCCCCCTGCTGGCCTGCCGACGATCCCCTTGAACCCCCCTCCCGCCACCAACTCTCCCCCACTGTCACCGCCCACCCCGCCGCCGCATCAGATACCTTTTTTGCTGGCGGGGGTCCCCAAACCCCGCCAGCCGAAGAGAGTCTTCTTCAGCGCCGGAGTAGCGCCTTCTTTCAACGAAGTTCCTACTATCAGCTGTTTCGACACGGACGTAAGGCATCGAAACAGCTGATCACAGGAACTTCATTGAACAAAGGCGCTACTCCAGCGCTGAAGAAGACTCTCTTCGGCTGGCGGGGTTTGGGGACCCCCGCCAGCAAAAAAGGTAACTGATGCGGCGGCGGGGCGGGTGGCAACGGCGGGGGAGAGTTGGTGGCAGGAGGGGGGTTCAAGGGGATCGTCGGCAGGGCTAAATCTACGGGGGCCCAGGCCCCCTCAGGCCCCACATAGCTACGACACTGCTTTATGCACTAACATTTACGCCTCCTCCCAAATGGCACCCACAGAATTTGTGCTAGAAGTGCATCTATCTCACATGCAGTGGCATAGCCACTGGGGGCCTCGGGGGCCTGAACCCCCTCACCTTTGGCTCGAGACCCCTCTGCCTTCATGGTCAAAGATGCTGCTTACCTGAGTCACACCCGCAGCGGCACTTAATTCACTCAAGCATGCTTCGGCTACTAATGCTGGGTTTCTCACACATGCTCAGTTCAGGTCTAACTGAGCATGCTTGGGTCAACTGGAATTAGCGGCCAAAGCCCAAAGTGTGCCTGAGTGAATTAAGTGCCACTGCAGATGCAACCCAGGCGGAAGACGTCTTCAGCTACCGCGGCTGGGGGAAGAATATTGGGACCCCCCCCCCCCCCCCAGTCTATGCCCCTGCTCACATGTATTTTAGACCAGGATACAGCCTGTTCTAAAATACATGTGACATGAACGCCCATGTACTGGAAATGTCCAGCATAAACATCCATTTTACAAACTGAAACATCCAAATTATGAAGGGGGGGGGAGGGAACAAGAGACATGGATGTCAAAACCTGGCTACACCAAAGCTCTTTACCTCCCCTCCCCCCAGTCATCCTAGCTCTTGATCTGTTCACTATGCCTATATTTATTGCTCTTCATTTGCCAAATGGCTTCCATACTTTGATAAAGGAACCGAATTCTATTGCAACACAGTGCAAGGTAGTGACAATTTTAAGCCCAATTTTGCATGGCATATCTAGGTTGGGAATGGTGCTGCAGAAACACCTACAGAGAGGCTGGAACTGAGGAAGAACAAAAAAAAAAATCAAATGTATTGGTAAAAAAGAAAGCAAAATGAGCACAACTTCTCCCTCTCCCCCCCCCCCCCAAATATAAACAAAAGGAATGAGCAAAATACAGACAAAAAAAAATAAAAAAAATAGAGTTGAAAACAAAACATTCAAAAGAAATAAAGCCTAAAGAAAAACTGTCCCTGGCTCCTAACAATTTCAGGTGGAATTCAAATTATCTACAACTTTTATACTTGTGCCCTTACACCTCTCTCATGCCATAACAGGTACTGTCAGATTCGAAAATGATCCATATCCTGAACTGAGAATTCAGGTGAGCCAAGAAATGCCTCTCAGTGACTGGGAACAACTATAAAATAGAGTTCCATCAGGCTGCAAGGCCTCAGCTCCTGAACTGTTTCTGCAGTGCTTATTGATGAATTTTACTGCAGCAGGAAACAGAACCATCTCTGGTTCCACTGGAAGGTGTTAGTGAACTGTTTAATTGCTAAGTGTCTGCGGCTCGGCTTCCCTCTGTACCATAAGATAACTAACAATGGCTGTTTTTCCTTGAAGATGGATATTCTCACTACTCTTTAGCAACCTGATGAATTGAAAGGAGAGTTTTTAGCTCTGATGAAATCATTCTTTCAGAAACATGAAAGAATTGTAATGTCTCCCTGTGAAGTGTCACCGTGAACTTTGCTAGAAAATAAACCCAGCTGCTGTTTTGGGAGTCCCCTCCTGAGCTCAGTGGGGCATTACAGAAGAAGAGGATGAGGGTCAGTCGTCTTCTTCTGTGTCTCACCACCTGTGGTCCAAGGAACCGGTTCTCTGACCCTCAACACTGCCGTAATTACTCCAGGGGCAGCCTGCTACACACTATTAACAAAAATGCCATGATGCTAAACCAAAAATCATTAAAACCACTTAGCTACTGCCAAAGTGCTCAATACACTGATTTCATTTAACATTTTAAAAAAATCTTAGCATTATTACACCAACTTGAATACCTTGCTGTCATTACATTACAAATGTCAAACTCGGTCTTATCCTGATATGTATTTTAAAAAAAATACAACAACTCTGCTGGAATAAATAAAAATTGAGTAAAAAGACCCAGCCTGCATATAAATGTACAGCTTCAGTGTAACCGGAAGGCAGAGAGTAAAAGGTTCAAGGCCACATCATTTCCGCCTCAGGACTTTATCATCCTGTCCTGAACTCCGACGTGCTATTGGAAATACAACACTGTCACAACTAGCTGCATACCATAATGACTTGCGTTTCACTTTGAACTCCTGCTTCTCATTTCTCTAGTGCTACTGCATATGAACCTGCTATCGAGCGGGAAAGAGGGTATAAATGTAACAAATAAATAAATATGTGCACAAATACATATAAAAGAGACAGTTCCTTCTTCATACAGTTTACAGTCTAGTCATGACAAACATTCAAGGGGATTTCATATATGCTAAACCTAGTGGACCTACCGCCCAGGAATGCCAAAAAATCGGCCCGCAGATTCCTCAACCTGAACTTCCCCAGCTGTAAAGGAATGAAATACAAACAGGCGTATGCTACCACCTTTGCGTACAAAAGCACACAATATTGGAACGCACTACCCATGGCCCTGAAAACCATAACCAATCTAACAAGCTTTCGCAAAGCTCTGAAAACACATCTCTTCAACAGAGCCTACAAAAGTCACCCTCAATGAAACACATCATTCCGCAAACTACATAAGGCACCTACAACACCTCTCACACGACCTCACCTAACACCTTTCCATCTGAATTCCTCTTTCACCTCAGCTTATGATTGACTGTTTTTGTTCTTTCAAATCATGTAACGACGTTTTCATTTTCCATACTCTGTAAGCCACATTGAGCCTGCAAAAAGGTGGGAAAATGTGGGGTACAAATACAATAAATAAATATTAAAAGGTTCTCTTACTAAGGTGCGTTAACAGATTAGCATGTGCTAAATGCTAAGAAGCCACTTTAAACCTATGGGCTTCTTGGTATTTAGCGCTGTTAACTAATCATTAGCAAGTACTAAATCTGTTAGTGCACCTTAGGATCATCATAGGCAGAGATTTCAAAGTTGCCTTAATAAGGTGGGAGACCAATACTTAAAAAAAAGCTGAGCTCTTAAATTTACGATGTTAAATTGGTGCCCTATTTTCAGCCAAATTTATGCACATAACCTTTCTGCTGAAAACTCAAATTTAGAAGCTCAAAAGTTATACTTATAAATTTAGGCCTCGATTTGCTTCAGCATTAAGCTCATAACTTTTTTTCCCCACCCTAAATCTGCCCCTGTTGTCACCCACTTTTTAAGCTCCAAAGTTTAGGAGTTTAGTGCAATTTCAAGTATAAATATATGAACGCAGCCCTAGTAAATTTTCAAAGAGGCCAATTAGGAGCGTAACTCTTAAAGTTAGGAGTATGAATCCTTTGAATATCAGGCCCTGGATTTTTCGAATGGATCTCGCTCAGATTCAAAACTATATAAAGAGGAAAGGTCCCACTGAACTTTCTTTCTGAGAAATTCCGAGAGAAGAGGACATTTCTCTGGTAAGTGAACACTATTTTGCTTGTGCTTTGGGAACTTAAAGATTGGGGTTTAAAGGAGGAATTGTAGGTTAGTGATAGGCAAAATAAAAATATGAAAAGCAAATTTTATCAACTAATCTCCATAGTCTTTTCCACTTAGTTTTAAAAACTTTGTACTACAGCAATAACAGATAGAATCTAGCAGGCACTGCAGGATCTAGTTTAGCCTTTAGTACCTAGCTCCAATCTGCTTTCCTCCTGCCCTCTCTTACTCTCCCAATTTCTCCTCTATCCCTTAAAGACCTTCACCTTCCAACTCACTCCCTCTTAGAACCCTTTCTCATAGACAGATAGCTAGATAGCTAGACAGCTAGATAGATAGCTAGATAGCTAGATAGCTAGATAGATAGATAGATAGATAGATAGATAGATCATATTCTTTACCCTTTTTGTCCCTTCAGTGCACAGCTCAGTCATGTTATGGTACCCCTGATTTATTCCAGGGGTATTTCTAAATATCTCTACATAGCATGTATTTTACTAGCAGGCATACACATAGGCAGGACTCAAATGCGCATAACTCCTAGAATGTCATATGTTACACGCATATCACCGGAACTTAGGTATATACACTTACAGCTGCTCTATGGCTGGTGGAAATGCTCACACCTAACTTCCAGGTGTGTATATGCCTGGGTACACTAGTGTCCTATAAAAGGAAACTAAGTGCATACGCTGCTCTATAAAACAGGCTCCTCTCAAGTACTCAGTTACACATTTACTCCATAGAGCTGCTGAAAATTCACATATAGAGCCACCTAAGGCATTTATTTAGATAGTGACCGCCAGTGCTTTTTTTGTGCTGGTACGGTATATCGGCACCTTTTTTCTCTAGGGCCAGCTCACCTGCCCACACTTAGCTCCCCAGCCCTGCTTTCTGTTCCGGCCACCCCGCGACGCATTTATATCTTTTATTTATTTATTTACCTGAACTCGCAGCGCCTGCATTAGTGAAAGGACCAGGCTCACCTCCTCCAGCCTTCCCTTCATTCCCTCTCAGTGTCCCGCCTTCCTCTGACGTAGTTTCCTGTTTCCGCGAGGGCGGACACTGAGAGGGAACGAAGAGAAGGCTGGAGGAGGTGAGCCTGGTCCTTTCACTAATGCAGGCGCTGCGAGTTCAGGTGAAAAAAAAATAAATAAAAGATTTAAACGTGTCACAGGGTGGCAGGAACAGAAAGCAGGGCTGGGGAGCTAAGTGTGGGCACATGGGACTGGGGTACTAGAACTCGACGGGGGCAGGTGGAGGCTGGGGCGAGTTACTGGACATGGTATGCGATACTTTATATGTATACCCGAGTTGATTTGTCTTTGCCATTTTCAGGGCACAGATCGTAGAAGTCTAATCCACAACTGCAGTGTTGGCCAAACGGACATAAGCAAGTCCACTTCTTGCACATTACTAGGCTCTAAGGATATGCATGGCTTTTCAAATTCTTGTTCCGTATAGTTTACAGTTTTAAAGTCTTCTTTCATACTGTGCCTAGAGGAAAAAATCATTACTAAACAGGACACTATGCCATCAAGATGAAAGCACCACTATAAAACGTGCAGCTGTTTATTGCTATAGGGCTTAAAACCGGTTGCACAACTTTGCTGGGAAAGTACTAAATAGAAATAAAAAAAAAATTTTTTTTAAAGATCATACTGTTTTTATTGGACTAACTCAATATATTCTTTGACTACCTTCTAAAGGCCAGAACCACCTTCTTCAGATCAGAAATGACCAAATGATGGCAAATATCAGAATATAAGGGAAAGGGGATGGGACTTGATATACTGCCTTTCTGTAGTTACAATCAAAATGGTTTACATATTACATACAGGTACTTATTTTATACCTGGGGTAACGGAGGGTTAAGTGACTTGTCCAGAGTCACAAGGAGCTAAAATGTTAATTGAACCCAGTTCTGCTGGTTTACAGTCTGCTGTACTAACCATTAGCCTTCAAAGGTTTTAAAAGAAAACAAAAAGCATTCCAACGAAAGCCTTCAAACGCCAGTCAAAAAATGTGTTGTTTGTCCAATAAACTTTTTTTTTTGCTTTATTTCTATTTATTACTTTTAATAGTGGGCTTATATGGCTACCACACCATTTTATCAGAGAAAGTACAAAATTCTACTAGCCATTCAAACAAAGTTAGAACTTCTGCACACAGAATTCATTGGTTCATTTGATTTGATTTATAACTTTTTGCAACTTGATACAATCAATGGCGCTAAGCTACGTAGACTACTGCAATGGAATTTATGCAGGATGCAAAGAACAAACCTTAAAGAAACTCCAGACCGCTCAAAACATGACAGGTAGCCTTATATTTGGAAAAACGTGATTTGAAAGCACAACACCCCTCCATGAAAAACTGAACTGACTCCCAATCAAAGTGAACACATTGCCTTCAAAATCTGCACCCTGGCCCACAAAATTATCTACAGTGAAGCCCCGGGATATATGACAGACTTGATCGACCTACCACTAGAAACACATCTGAATCAACACGATCACGTCTAAATCTGCACTACCCAAGCTGTAAAGGACTTAAATACAAATCGACTTATGTATCCAGCTTTTCCTACATAAGCACACAATTGTGTAACGCATTATCAAAAGCCTTGAAAACAACATACAACCACCTAAACGTCCGGAAATCACTAAAAACTAACCTTTTCAAAAAGGCATACCCCACCAATCCAACTTAAATGCCTGATCCCTGCAACACAACAAACCTAAAGTATGTAATGGACAAAACTCAACTCTTCCGTTGTACGTTCCCTGATGTGGCTATGCCACATGAACTTTATTTTACCACTACATCACTTTGTATCTGTTCTCACCGGAGTCTGCAAACGCCTCTCCGGTACTACTGTATGTAAGCCACATTGAGCCTACAAATAGGTGGGAAAATGTGGGATACAAATGTCACAAATAATAATAATAAGTAATAACTCACTTTTGAAAACTCAAAGAGACATACAGTAAACATGGCATAAAGCTATACATATACACATCAAAAATATTACAGATCTATCATAGCATAATTAAATAATACAGCATTAAACAGATAAATAGAACCATCATAAAATAAGAATAACATCGGTCCAAAAGCTACGTCCAATATAAACCCTAAACTAAAAAATTCATAGATAGAAATTTCTGGAATAACCCTACATCCTATGAATGAGAGGCAAGGCCAAAATTACATATCTCTTGTGTTTCTTAAAAGTCAGCAAATCAATTAAGAGACAGAGCTCTTTAGAAAGTAATTTCCACAGACTTGAAGTAGCTACCAGTCTAATTTCTCCTGCAGAGAGAATTTTAGTTAAGGACACAAAGTAGCTTAGATGGTACTCACCAGACCCTTCAATCTTTAAGAGAGAATGGGCTGAGTGGAGGACTAGCGTAATGGTTAGAGCAGTAAACTACAAACTAGGGAAACCAGGGTTTAAATCCACTACAGCAACTTGTGATCATATGCAAATTACTTAACCCTTCACTGTCTCAACAATACACACTTAAAGGGTAATTCTATACTAAACACATCTTGTTTTGCACAAATAAGTGCAAAGAATAAAGACACTTTATTCATGTAAATGCACCAATTTTTCTCAGCTTTAATTCTTTACTACCTCATTTTTGTATGCTATACACCACCCTCCCATCCCCCCACCCCAACCTATCAGATGAAAACAATACTAATAATAGACTGATAATAAAAAGAAGAAAAATACACAACAGAAGTACTAAGACTTAAACAAATATACATTTTAAGATATTGATAAGAACCAAAATTCAAATATCTCCCCCCTGCCCTTTCAAGGAGAACCTGTGTCTTTAAATCCCCCACATATGGAGGGCTCAGTGATGCAATATATTGCTACTCAGCTGAGCTCTTTTTTATAAATCTTTGCAGTTCTTGACAAATTCCTACCCAATTGTCCACCCTTGGACTCTGAGGCCCAGATGCACAAAACTTTAACGACCCTTTAACGACCCTCTAACGAGGAAAATTTGAAACGTAGCATGCATTAAAGGCCATTTTCCGACAACGCTAGCAGCTAACGAAAACAGAATGCAAACGAAAAACTACCATTGAAATGTGGACAATTCAGAATGCACTAACCATACCGACGATTGCAACGAATCATTTTCCGTGAGAAATTTAACGTCAGCTCAGACCTGTCGTTAAGGCCTGAGCGGTCATCTCCCCGCTTCCCCCTGCACCATGAAAATCCAAGCTGGCATGTTTAAAAACAAAAGTGAGATAAAAACACAAACAGTGGCTCCCCGCTTCCCTCTCCATAAAATAAAAAATGAACACAAAATCGAAAAAGGATCGGGAGGGGGCAAAGGCGCTCGTCAGAAGCATCCTGTATGGACGCCTTGCCCCCCCCCCCTGAGGTCACCGCTGCTCCCCGCTTCTGCTCGTATAAAATAAAAAATTAAAACAAAACTAAAAAGTTTAGCAGCCCCGGTCCCCCTCCCTTCCTGTCTCTCCTTCTCCCATAGCTCCGCCTCCCGGCATCCGCTACCGTGCCCCGCCCCCCTGAGCTCGTCGCCGCCGCTCCCCCCTCTACCGGACCCCCCCTCCGCTTTACCGGCCCGTGCAGTGCCTCTCACCTCAGCTGGGACCTACATAAGTTCTGGCAGTGAGGTTAAGTCCAGTGAAAGCCTGATATTCAATGCTGGTGCCCAGACATGGTTGTACCTCAGAAAAGCGGTATATTAAATCTATGACCCTTCACTCTTTATCTTCTTATAAAACTGCATGGCCAAATATTCGCATACAAATAGATGTACTGTACTGACAAAATGGTGTGTGATTACACATGGTCATGAGTAGGATTTCTCAGAGGCATTATTTGGGTGGAGCTGTGATGTACATCACACATTTCATAATATATGCATGCACAGTTCATGCTCAAATTTAAATCTTCTTTGGAGCACGACTGGGGATAGTACAGGGTGCCCATCTTGTAAATGCATATTGGCACCTACATTACCTTTATAAAAGAGGCATTCTTTTGTAAAGTTACCCCAAATGGTCAGATTTGGGTCCCATGGCTACAGTATTTAGGAAGGCATATTGGTGCACCGTCCCAGAAAGCTGCAAGAGATTCCAGCCTAATTGTGACCAAGCTCCAGTCAGACAGAAGGAAAACTCAAGGGGGCACTAGGTTTGTAAGAACTGCCATCTAGGTGTCGCTCCCCTTCTAAACTCTTGCATCTAATGTGTAGATTTTCTGTTTCACAGCAAACTGTTTGAAAATACAGCAACTCCTTTGCAGCTCTGGGCATAAGTTTTTGACATCCCTTCCATTTGCGATGCTGAATGTCTGTGCGAAACAGGAAGAGATATACAACCTAATCGCTTGAATCAAAGGCTAGTGGGCCAAGCTCTAGAAAGCAAATCTTGGCAACAGATGGTAATATTGCCTAATGAATTTCTAGCAAGCTATTAATCTTACCTTTGTTGAAAAGTTGCATACTGTAAACTTTTAAAAAAGACACTTCCTTCCTATGAATGCCACAATTCCACCTTCTAAAGAGCCACTGCAGCTGAAAATACATGTATTCATGTGCTGGGTGTTTCCATCTTTTTAAATTATTTAAGTGATACACTGCCCATTTTTGAAACAGAAACTCCATACTGTGAACAAACAGCCTTTTTGACAATTTAAGTGGAGGGCAGCTGGAAATCTGGCAGTGTGGGTGCCTGCATAGATTCCCAGAGCCTCTACTTAAAAAAACAGTATTACTTTACCTCAAGTCTGACATCAGTGGTTGCCAGGTAGAGAATTACTTGACCTATGAACATTCTAGCCTATTCTAGAAAACGGGAGTACCTCCAGAGTATATAACCTTGTTTCATTTTGGCATAACCATCTTTGTTTCTTTGCCTCCCTGGCCTCTGACCATAAACCTAAGGGGAGAGCCCTTCAAGCCTAAATTTTAGCCATATAAATTCTAGATCTTCAGACTTTCTACTGTGCTATCTTAGCTGGTATAAGAAGATCAAGAAATGATTCAGGAGGGCACAGATGCTAGAAGCTGCTTAAACATCTGTCCCGTTGGATGCCTGGGGGAACAGGGAACCCTTTACATCTCTTCTGAAGAACTGAGAAGAAAGAGACTGGGCTATGCGTATTTTCCAGCATGACTGGATTTCATCCCATCTACTGGTAGTCCAGGAACATCTGCTGGACTGAAGGAAGTTACCATCTAAGTCTAAAACCACATCTCAAATTGACCTGACTCGAAGGAAGCTACCTCATCGCATCGCAGCTGACATCTGAACTGTAAATGAAAACAATACTAAACTGCATTGCCCTGCTACCCATAGCAGTAGGATTAAAGGACAGAAGGGTTGTTTTTTTTTTTTGTTACATTTGTATCCCACATTTTCCCACCTTTTGCAGGCTCAATGTGGCTTACATATAACGGTTAACGGTGTTAGCCGATTACGGTTTGAACAAATACATAGTATGAATGAATACAAAGTGATATTGTGGTATAATGAGGTATATGTATGGTAGGAAACAGTTGGGATGAACTTAGAGAGGGAAACAGGAAAGAAGAGTCAGGTAATGTCCGTTGCAGTCTTTGGTTATGTTGTGTCGCAAGTGACCGGTACTTTTATGTTGGGTCAGTGGGGTATGCTCTTCTGAACAGGTCTGTCTTTAGTGCTTTCCGAAACTTTAGTGGTCGAGCATAGTTTTTACTGCTTTTGGCAATGCGTTCCATAGTTGTACGCTTAGGTAGGAAAAGCTGGTTGCATAGATGGATTTGTATTTGAGTCCTTTGATGCTTGGGTAGTGGAGGTTTACGTATGATCGTGCAGATTTTGTGGAGTTTCTGGTTGGCAGGTCAATGAGGTCTGTCATATATCCCGATGCCTCGCCGTAAATAATTTTGTGAACAGTCGTGCAGATTTTGAAAGTGATGTGTTCTTTGATTTGGACATTTTCTGGGCTTTGGAGATAAGGGTATCAAGCACCAGAGATATTCTGGCCAATTTTCAAAGCAAGTTAACCAGCCAGGAACGGCTGCCGACCAGTTAACTCGCTTGTACGCAGCTATCCGGTCATTTATAACAGCACTTAACCAGTTAGTGGTGCTGAAAATGACATGACTGGTTAGCACCAAAGTATAAGCTGGCTATGTCAGGGACGTTTCAGGGGTGGAGTCCAGTTAGCTCCAAATACTTACAGCTAACTGGCCATGTTTAATGCATAAATAGGACCTCATAAACAGCTGTCTTATCTTTAAGCAGTAGCCCATGGCAGGTTAAATGTGAATAAACCGGCCCAGAGCCCGGCATTGGGTTTCCTTTTTTAGTGCCGGTGGCAGACAAAAAAACACTGCCACTGGCTGAAGATCAGCTGGATTGTAAATAATTATTGTCGCCACTTTGCCTTCTGCAGTGTATCTGCCTCTGGAACATTGTGTGTTTGTCTTGCCTGAAGAGATTTGACAGTTGGTTCAGAAGCATTTGGACTGGAGAGAGCAAGAGTGTAGAGAAAAGTAAAGCTGCTTATGATCTCCATGAGAATTCCAGTGTTGGCCCTGGTCCCAACTAAATAAATACTGATTATATACACTGTTTACATCCAGGTACACACTAGCAAAGGCCTACCAACTACAACAACTTACTATCAGAGATGAGCTCGTAACTCTTTAAAAATACTTAAGTAAAAAATAAAAGCAGAAAGACTTATAAAAAAAAACATACTCAAGTAAAAGTAAAACAGTACAGTTCTTAAAATTACATTTTTGTTATTACCCAGTAAAAAGTAATCTTAACAAGTTGGACCACAGAATCTAGTATGTTTACAAGCAATACTGTATTGTGATTATTTACCTATCAACTTGAAATCTATCTTGGTCTCTGGATACAATGGAACAGAAACTTAATAAATGAAATTACAAATTTAAATTAAACACCTTTTTAACAAGCTTGTTAAATTTACTTGTGAGAGAGTGGAGGGAAAGAGTCTTGTGTTTTACATTTTCAATGATTGCCACTATAAAATGTCAATAGTAATATGCATAGCATTTTTAAACGTACATTAATTTTACATTTGTGAATATTTTGTCTTTTAATCACTTCCATGATAGGCTTCCATGTGGGATGCCAGCAAGAAAGGGTAGAACTGGGAATGAGAAAGGAGAACCCTATCCGAGAGAACAAGGCAACATGCCACCGATGCCAACAGCTTCCCCTCCCACCCCCCCACCCCCCCACCTCTTCTGCAACCCTAAAGAGGCAGACAAGCCAGGGAATGGTGCCTGCAAATATCCAGTCGTCTCTCTCTTGGCTCAGTGGTGGGCTGATTGCTTAGCTTGCTGTAGCAAAAAAATAATATACCCGACCTGGTACTGCTGCAGAATGCAGAGCAGACACTTGAAGACTCTGAGAATGAGAACTAGCTGACTACTAGTTAGTAACAGTGACTAATGCTACCGTTGAAGGCAGCTTTCCCTACAGACTGACTGCAGACTTGCAAAGCATGCCAGCCCATCTCTGCCAAGAAGCTGCACCAGGTCCTGCAGCCCTGGCAGCTTAAGGTAAGTGAGCAGCACTAATGGGAGGGGTTATGGGGAACTTGGTCAGGATGCAGGAATAGGTCTTCGCTGAACACAACCTGCACAGGAGACAACTTCAGGGCATAAGGACCGCTTCCTCGGTCCCCCTCGTTTCAATCAGCACAGCCGCACTAGTCTGTTGCTAAATTCGAAGAAGGCAGGAGCAGGGGCCACCTTAGAGGACTCTGGGTATGTGAGAGGCTGATAGTACCCTTCCTCAGCCAATCATACTTGGGGGGGGGGGGGGGGACTACAGTTTCCAAGTGATGAAAACCCCAACTGGCTGGGTGGACCCCGAGGACTGGACTGAAAACCTCTACACCAAAGTAAGGTACCTAGGAAATTGCTCCTTTCAAATTGGCTGCCCTTTCTTTTCTACTCTCCCGCTTACAGACACACAGAGCCAATATACACATACACACACTGATGCAAATACATACACATACACACATTCACAAATACACACTCTTGCATGCATGTGCACACACACACACAAGCAGGACAGAAACTATTTTCATGAGGCATACACTAGATATTTCCCCACCACACCGCCTCCCCATTGGTGCTACATCCCTATCCCTGATGGGCTGCCTAAGTAATTTAGAAGTGTATTTTGATTTCTTTGTTATAAATTCTTCTATTAAATCTACTGACCAAACTGTATGGATTTCTTAATGCTTGCTATTTGTACTGCTAATTAATACCTGCTGCTATGAGATGGAACACCCTGTGGTTACTCTAAAATCTATACTTTCAAATCTGATGAAAGTGAGATCAAATGGAGGTCTTACCTGATAGTTTTCTTTCCATTAGTCCTTCCCACTATTCCAGAACCTGTGGGATAGTTGTGCATTAACCAGTAGGTGACTTAGCTTATTGAGAGCAGGACTTCCTGTCCGCAAGAAAGGAAGACCAGCATGCCTGAAGGTGGGACTGACAACCAGGCCGGTACTGCCTGCTATCTCAAAATCAAGATCAACAGCCCCTTAGCCTCCGGCAACCACTGTGGCTTAGTTTCCCCCCAGTTCTTTCACCAAGTTACTGAGACCTTCTCCAAACAGGGTTCCAGTTCAAGCTGTGCTTTCTTATGTGATTAGGCCTCCTATAGCCCTTTGCGTTTTTCTCTTTACCCTGCTCCAGTAGCCTCTTCCTGCTCAACTTGTAGGGATTCAGTCTTTTGTAGGCCTGTCCTATGTACCAAGGGCTTTTACCCAGAAACATAACACCACCAAGTAGGCCAACCCCACTTCCAGCTGGGCGTTAAGGCGCCCATCTTCTGCAGCCGACTGCTGATGCCATTTCAGGCATGCTCTTCCCACGAATGAGCTACTGTCGCTTGAATACCCAAAGAAGCCACTTCAAAGGCTTGTTTCAGTAAGCCTTCTAGAGAGTTAGAGTATATAGCAATGATGAGGTAGATCTAATAGGCATTTCAGAGTCCTGATGGAAGGAGGACAATCAATAGGACATTGTGTTAACAGGGTACAAATTATATCAAAATGATAGAGTGGATCAAATTGGAGAGGGGGGTTGTGCTATATGTTAAAGAGAGAATTGAGTCAAACAAAATAAACATTCAACATGAAACAGCAGCATGGAGTCATTATGGATAAAAATTCCATCTGTGAAGGGAAGGAATATTCTTATAGGCTGTACTACCGCCCACCAGGCCAGAATGAACAGACAAATGAAGAAATGTTTAAAGAAAATAGGAAAGCTGGCAAACTGGACAACAAGTAAGTAAGTATAATAATGGGTGATAGAATAAATGTTACATCAGGGACCGCTAGGAAGATAAAATTCCTAGACATAATACATGATTGCTTCTTGGAGCAACTGGTCCAGGAACAGACAAGAGGGGGAGTCATTTTAGATCTAATCCTTAGCGGAATGCAGAGAATAGTACAAGAGGTAATGGTGTTGGATCTGCTGGGAAATAGTGATCAACAACATGACCGAGTTTGAGCTAATATACGGAGTGAAGCCACAAAGGAAATCTACTTTAGTACCATTTAATTTTCGAAAGGGAAACTATGATAAAATGAGTCAAATGGTTAAAAAGAAGCTAAAAGTATCGGCTGCAAAGGTTAGGACTTTAAATCAGGCATGGATGTTGTTTAAAAATGCCATCTTCAAAGCACAGACCAGATGCATTCCACATATTTACAAAGGTGAAAAGAAGAGAAAACGACAGCCAGAATGGTTGAAAGGTGAAGTGAAAAAGGCTATTAGAGTCAAAAGAACATCCTTCAGAAAATGGAAAAAGGATCCAAATGAAGAAAATAAAAAGCAACGCAAGCACTGGTGAGTTAGATGAATAGCATTGATAAAGATGGCTAAAACAGCATATGAAGAGAAACTTGCCGCAGAAGCAAAAACTCACACGAACAACTTTTTCAGTTGCATCAGAATCAGAAAGCCTGTGAGGGAATCCATACGACTGTTAGATCATGAAGGAACAAAAGGGGACAAGGCCATAGCGGAGAAACCAAATGAATTATTTCCTTAGGTCTTTACAAAAGAAGATACAAGATATTTACCTGTACCACAAATGTTTTTCAAGGGTGATGATAAGGAGAAACTGAAAGAAATCTCTGTGAACCTGGAACACATAGAGGGGCATTTTCGAAAGAAACGTCTATGTTTGGATTTGGACGTCTTTGTAAAATGTCCAAATCCAGGGGCGGGGAAAACCGTATTTTTGAAAAAAGATGGACGTCCATCTTTCGTTTCGAAAATACCAAGGACATCCTTGAATTTGGACGTCCTTAGACATGGACATCCCTAGACATGGACGTCTTTCCCTTTCGGCGATTTTCGAAACCAAAGACGTCCATGTCAAAAACGTCCAAATGCAAGCCATTTGGATGTGGGAGGAGCCAGCATTTCTAGTGCACTGGTCCCCTTGACATGCCAGGACAACAACCGGGCACCCTAGGGGGCACTGCAGTGGACTTCATAAAATGCTCCCAGGTACATAGCTCCCTTACCTTTTGTGCTGAGCCCCCCAAAACAAACTACCCACAACTGTACACCACTACCATAGCCCTTATGGGTGATGGGGGACACCTATATGTGGGTACAGTAGGTATCTGGTGAGTTTTGGAGGGCTCGCTCTTTCCTCCACAAATGTAACAGGTAGGGGGGTTTGGGCCTGGGTCACTGCAGTACCCACTAAAACTGCTCCAGGGACCTGCATGTGCTGTCATGGACCTGACTATGACATCTGAGGCTGGCATAGAGGCTAGCACGAAATATTTTTAACGATGTTTTTTTAGGGTGGGAGGGGGTTAGTGACCACTGGGGGAGTAACGGGAGGTCATCCCCGATTCCCTACGGTGATCATCTGGTCATTTTGGGCACCTTTTTGTGCCTTAGTTGTAAGAAAAACAGGTCTAGGTGAAAACATCCAAGCGTTCGTCAGGGACAGCCTTGCTTTTTTCGATTATGGCTCAAAGATGTCCAAGTCTTAGGCATGCCCAAGTCCCGCCTTCACCACGACTCCGACACGTCCCCTTGAAATTTGGACGTCCTTGCGACAGACTGCAGTTGGAGACGTCCAAAATCAGGTTTCGATTATATCGATTTGGATGTCCCTGGGAGATGGACGTCCATGTTCCGATTTATGTCGAAAGATGGACGTCCCTTTCGAAAATGAGCCTGATACTGAGCCAAATCAACAAATTTAATTAAAGGTAGTAAATCACCTGGACCGGATGGCATTCATCCAAGGATACTGAAAGAATTCAAACATGAAATTGCCAATCTGTTGTTAGTAATCTGAAACCTGTCATTAAAATCATCCAAAGTACCTGAAAATTGGAGGGTGGCCAATGTAACACTGATTTTTCAAAAGGGCTCCGGGGTGAAATTATAGACCGGTAAGACTGATGTCAGTGTCTGGCAAAATAGTGGAAACTATTATAAAAAATAACATTACTGAACACATAGATAAACATGGTTTAATAGGTCAGAGTCAGCATGGATTAAGCCAAGGGAAATCTTGCCTCACCTATTTGCTTCATTTCATGAATAAACATGTCAATAAAGGTGAGCCTGTTGATGTAGTGTATCTAAATTTTCAGAAAGCTTTTGACAAAGTTCCTCATGAGAGATTCCTGAGAAAATTAAACAGTCATGGGATAGGAGACAATGTTCTGTTGTGGATTAGGAATTGGTTACTGGAGTGCTGATGGGAACTATACTGGGAACAGTGTTCTTTAATATATTTATAAGTGATCTGGAAACTGGAACAACAAATGAGGTGATTAAATTTGCAGATGACACAAAACTATTCAAGGTTGTTAAGACACGTGCGGACTGTGAAAAATTGCAGGAAAAACTTACAAAATTGAAAGACTAAGCATCCAACTGAAAGATTACATTTAAATTAGACAAATGCAAAGTGGGAAGAATAATCCAAATCATAGTTACCTGATAATAGGGTCCACCTTGGGGGTTAGCACCCAAGAAAAAGATCTAGGTGTCATTGTAGACAATATGCTGAAATCTTCTGCCCAGTGTGTGGTGGTGGCCAAAAAAGAAAAACAGGATGCTAGGAATTATTAGGAAAGGGATGGTAAAAAAGACCAAGAATATTATAATGCCTCTGTATCGCTCCATGATGTGATCTCACCTTGACTACTGCATTCAGTTCTAGTCGCTGAATCTCCAAAAAGATATAGCGGAATTAGAAAAGGTTGAATTAGAAAAGGTTCAGAGAAGAACGACCAAAATAATAAAGGACATGGAACTCCTCCTATATGAGGAAAGGCTAAAGAGGCTAGGGCTCATCAGCTTGGAAAAGAGACGGCTGAGGGAAAATATGATTGAGGTCTACAAAATCCTCAGTGGTGTAGAACGAGTAGAAGTGAACTGATTTTTTACTCTTTCAAAAAGTACAAAGACTAGGGGACACAATGAAGTTACATGAAAATACTTTTAAAACAAATAGAAGGAAAATTTTCACTCAGCGAATAGTTAAGCTCTGGAACTCATTGCTAGAGGATGTGGTAACAGCAGTTAGCGTATCTGGGTTTAAAAAAGGTTTGGGCAACTTCCTGGAGGAAAAGTCCATAGTCTGCAATTGAGACAAACATGGGGAAGCCACTGCTTACCCTGGGATTGATACCATAGAATGTTGCTACTATTTGGGTTTCTGTCAGGTACTTGTGACCTAAATTGGCATACTGGGCTGGATGAACCATTGGTCTGACCCAGTATGGCTGTTCTTGTGTTCCTATCCTATAAGTTTTTTAGGGCAATGCCCCCTTCCACCAGCAAAGTGGTCTTTTTAGTCATCGCTGTATCAAGGTAATCCACCATGGGAAGCTTCAGTTTAACTTTCTCCTCCTGAACTAAAGGGTAGAGGTGAGACATGGCTCTTCCCATTCTCAGCCCCGCTTCCAGTGAGACCCATTCTGCTGTAATCAGATCCTGAATGGCAGGATGTATTGGGAAGGCCTTCAAAGGATCTCTAAGCTCCCTCATGATCAAAAAGATGGAACTCCTGGTACCAAAACAGAAGACTCCTCAATGGAAAGCACCACCAGTACCTCAGAAATAAGAGCACTGAGCTCCTCTTTATGAAACCTCATTACTTTCAGATCATCCCCCTCCTCAGGAGGGAGCTCTCTCTCTCTCCTCTACAGGCTTCTTCCATGATGGCTCCCCTGAATAAACCGAGGCCACATCAGATAATGAGGGCAAAGCACAGAGCCTCATCTGCCCACTCCTAGAAGTCTAATGAGATCTCTTAGGAGCCGGAGGGGCAGCAGAGCGAGAAACTGAATCACCTTGCAGCAACGCTGTCTCTGCTTAAGTCAATAGGCCCAGAGTAGGAGCAATATAAACTCTGGAGAAATCAAAGATCACGATGCAGCTGAATGCTCTGTTGGGCCTAGAGGTTGTAAAATGGCGGCTGTGCTCCACATGAGATCAGAGGCTGTTCCTCACTGCCAGTCGGCCCCAACAAAATGGCACCCATTTCTGTGCTCTCCTGCATCAAACTGTGCACCAACCCTGCCAGAGAGCCCGAAGTCCCCAGCATATTCAGATGCTGTGCCGAATTCTAAGACATGCTGTCGCTGCACGCTTCTCCCCTGTCCCATGGGATTCCCGGCTTGCATGCACTGCAATGCCCTGACGCTGTCCGGTGGGTCCCACAGCAGGAAAACAGCTTATCTGCCTCCCCAACTGGCACAAGTGCAGCACAACACAGTCCCAAGTGAGGAGTAAGGATCCCTATCCTGCATCAATAGAACTTGCAGCTCTCCAAGCAGTTCTGAGTCAAACCTTAGTCAGACTTACCACTTCTGGTTGCACCCCCAAAGCTCACAATTTCCACATATCTTACCCCAGAAGAGAAAGTATCAGGACTGATACTCTGTCCCACACTCTCCAATAAACTTCTTTCCGTCTCCTTTCTTTTTTTTTTTTTTTAAGGTTGTTGTGCTGGAAGGAGAGAAGTGAAGGGAGGAAACAAGTACATTTGTGGGCACCAGAAACAAGGATCTGAAGACCTCCAGATATGATTCTGCAAACTGAAGCCACCCACAAAGCTCAACTGGGGACCTGCTGATCAACTGGACCAGGAGCAAATCACTCAGAACCAGAGGCTGAAAAGTGTGTCCATCCAACTGCTGGAGATAGAAAATACTGAGGAGCTGGACTGAATGCCAAGACAGATATGTCTCAGCTCAGTTTTCAGTTCTCTATCCCACAGGTTCTGGAATAATGGGAGTAATGGAAGGTGATATATTATCACACTTAGTTTCATTTTATTATTTTTTCTAAAACTTCTGAATGTTTGGGTACTGCTCCATTCATACCACCTGTCTCCTCTCCACTCCATATCAAAGAGACAACACAGACACATAGACACATGCACACATACACACACACACACACACACACACATACATATAGAGGTTGGAACGAATTCTGTAAGCCTTGCTCTACATGCTTTTCCTACTGGTCATATTACCATCTGTCACAACTGACAGTGAGCCCTTGGGTCGCAGCTGGATTGACGCTACCTAGCCAACCCGAGGGCTGGCTAGGCCCTGACTGGCGGTAGGCGAGACACCTGGGCAAGGCTGGATTGGAGGAAAGGCTGGAACTACTAGACAGCAGTGTTGCCAGCTTTAAAAACTTTTCCCCACCCAAAACTGCACATCCCGCCTCCGACATCATCAACCCTGCTTCCGATGTCATCAACCCGCCTCCCGACATCATTATCCCCGGCTCCCGACGTCATTAACCCGCAGCCTTCAAAAATTTCCCGCAGCGGTCACGGGAACCCGCCCAATTGGGCGGGAAAACCGCCCACCTGGCAACACTGGTAGACAGGGGTTGTGCTGAAACTGAAACCAGGAGTAGAAGCAGGAACTGGACTGGAAGCTGAAGCAATGTTTAGAACTGAAGCTTGTGATGAAAGCTTCAGCTATGCTGGAGCTGAAGCTTGAGCTGAGAGCTGGAACCACAACTTAAAGCTGAAAGACAGGACTGGAGCTTGGAAACAGAAGCAAAGCATAGATATGAATAGGACACAAACTGGAACAAGGCTGCAACATACACTAGACTAGACAACTCTAGGAGACCTGTTGCAAAGCCAATGGCTGGGAGGCAGGAACTTGTTTAAATACTGCCAAACAAGAAGTGATGACATCAGCCAGCGCCCTCTTGCAGAGCTATAAAGGAAGTGCTGGGTTTCCAGGAAGTAAACAGATCCTTCTTGGAATGGAATGTTGCTGGAGAGCATACAGAACAGCTGAGGGGCGTGACACCAACTTAAAGATTATTAAAGGAAGGCTGTTGCCTACACCTGGATTTAATTCATAGATTTCTAAATCTGTATGTATGTACTGGAATGCAAAATATTACAGGGTTAATCAGTAAGTAAAGTCTTGCCAGTTTACTCCATTTATCCATTTCACACTAGCTGACAAGTCCACAGCAAATCCAGCTAGAGATACAGACATAAGTCCCTCTGCTGTTCACTTCATTGCTTCCTCTTCATTGTGTAGCTCCCATCCTTGGAAAGCACATGTGTGCAAATTTAGGGCCCTGTTTACTAAGCGGTGCTAGCATTTTCAGTGTGTGCTAACATTAGAACGCGCTAAACACTAGAGTCGCCCATATGTTCCTATAGGTGACTTAGCGTTTAGCGTGTGCTAATCATTAGCGCGCACTAAAAATGCTAACATGACCTTAGCGCTGCTTAGTAAACAGGGCCCTTAGTTGCATTTGGTGGGCGTGGGACTAAAGGGAGGGAATCTGGTGTAGCTGCATTCACCATTAATGGTTAACTACATTTTAGTTCTTTAAACAATTAACTTTTTAATCAATAGTTAAATTCCTGTTGCGGGCTACTCATGAAAACAAGATGAATTTAAAATAATACTGCACAGATGATGGAAGAGAGTTTTCTGCAGTGGTCCAGTGGGATTTAGAAACATTTCCTGATAAAAGCACACTTTTTGTTCATCATCCCCCTCATTCTATAATCTTAGCACCTCAATGTACACCCCACTTGTGCACTAAGGTTCTAGAATTCTAGCACTTACATGTTTGAATGCACTTTGCATGTTCATCAGTGTTGATTCTAGATCAGTGTTCTAGAATGTGAGTGATCAGGGTGCACAGTGCTTAAAACTGCAAGGTATGCTCACAGGGGAAGGCACATGAGTGGGTCCCACACCTACATGCATTGCTAAAATGCTACATTTACATACTCACATTTTACATGTCATAAGTGATAGTGCCCGCAAATACCAACTTATGCTCTATTCTATAACAAAATCTGGGCGACCAGAAGTCATTATAGAATTTATGCTCAGCACTCAACATTTTGGCACCCAAATTTGTGTGACCTTTATAAAATTGCTTCCCCTTGCACCCTCACTTGATCTTATTCCTAGACCTGATTTATTGGAAGGTGGAGAAGGTAGAAAGGAAAGGACAACTTCTTGTATATTTTCCTTAGAGTTTTATATGTTTCGGAAATAAGAAAAGAGCATTTTTCATGACCATAATCCTTTCATCAATAAAACTCTTCTTTCCCAAAGTACACTCTCCAGCTGTTCTCCATGTGTGCCAATGTCATTCCTACAGTGAGCCTGGATAAGGGCATTCCCAGTACATCCATCCCAAGCACTTAAGCTTTTCTAATGATGGGAAGTGTCTAAGGGGGAGGAATTTTAAAAACCATTAAATAATAATTTAGTGAGCCTTTCACCTCTCCATTGCAGATTTCTATCCAGCCAGAACTAGGGGTAGTGAAAATCCACATCCTCTGAAAGCCCTTCATTGGCTGACATGAAAAGAATTAGCTGGTGGTCTGAGACTTTCTTCTATGGACAGGTGGCTGCATTACTATAAAACCAACTTCACAATTGGCATCACTTGTCTTCTGCAACATACTCTAATGAGTTCATCACACAGACCCGGCCTCACTTCCCTTTAACTTTGTTCTGCCATAATTTATGAGAGTGACTCACTGATTTAGGGTGCCATATAAGTGCCAAAATATACACATCTGTCTCTCCTCACAAAGGAAATAGCAATGAGAACAAATAAGGGGGAATCTTATTTGTTTTGACTGGAAACTGATTTATTAAAAAACATATTGTTTGGCACTGTTGTTTAAGACCTCAATCACTAGAGGGGATAATTTTATAAAGTATTTTTCTGAGTTAAGAGGGCTTTCATAAAATTATCCCAGGAGTTACGCAGAGAAAAGTATGCACGATCACAAGAAGGTCCAAGAAAGCAAACGGGCAGACGATCTATCTGCAAGATCCAATATAGGCAGCAAACCAGTAGATTTATAGTAAAAAGGATCTAATTTTATTCACCACATAAAAGCTTAAACATATAAAAACTCAAATGCCCCAAAGGACCATGGTTTGCCCTCTCAAAGGCTGCATAAAGAGCTGTCTAAAAACTGTTAATAAATACATAAAAATCAGTTAGTATAAATCATAAATGTGTATCAGATAAATAAATAGTCAAATCATATAATACAAACTACAACCACAGACAAAGAATAAAATAGTTTTCAAAATAACACTATCAGATAAAACAAACTAAGCACATATATGAAAGTAAAAGAGGTGGAATAAAGCACTCATGTACCCAAGAGGTGTGATCCAATTGTATCGCCTATTGGTTAAAAGCTAGGAGCAAATCAAAAATATTATGAACTAAATGATATCTTATAAAGCAATCCCCCCTTCAAAAATCAAACAAACAATCTAAGAAACAGCCAATAAGGCACAGACTGGCTAAACCTGCTACAAAGCAAGGTGTTGCATTCACATACCACACTCCTATGTGTCAGCAGCTTGTGGTGAATCTGCCCCAACTGCATGAGTGCATACTTTATTGGCTATGTGTGCAGAAGTCAGAGATTAACTTGATTTCATTAAAAATCTAGTTAAAAAACTACAATAATGAATAAGAGCTATAAAAAGGCATAATACCTCACTAAGGGGCCCTTTTACTATGCCTTGTTAGGGCTACCGTGGCAAAGGTGCACGGCAATCTATACCTAGCACAGGGCTCCCAGGGGAGCCCCAACGATAGTTCTGGCCCCCACCGAGTGCCATTTCATTCCCACAGATATTTGTTTTATAGCATGAGCGGTGGGGGTGTGCCCAGCGGTAACTGGTCAGTGCCATACGCTTAACAGTTACCACTGGGCTACCGCCGTAGCCCCTACCACCTCCAATGGTCATCTAGCACACGTTTCACTTACTGGACGGCCATTTCCTATCCCAGCCATAATTTTCCCTTTATTGGGTGGTAGTAAAAGAGTGCCTTGGCAGGCAGCAAACCCATACTCCGATGCCACCGCAGGGCCTCTTTTACCGCCGCTTGGTAAATGGGGCCCTAAAATTGTGTAGCTTATATTAAATTAAGTAAAATAGGTTCCTTCCACTCTCCCAATGCATATTATAGCTCAAAACATGAGAAATCTCAAAATACAACAACATTAAAAAATGATTACAGATTCTGAAAGAGTACACTCAAATTAGTAAAACAGCACTATTTCCACACGGGATCAATGTGTTCCAATGACATAAACACGCATCAATGACATCACTGGACGCTAAAACATAGGGGAATGACCAGAAATAGTACAGATAAGCATAAAAATGCTTAAAAACCTTATAGTACTTAATAATATTACATAAATATTAATTAAAATCAATTTAAAAGCCCTTATTCCACCTCCAAAGATACCAAAAGCAAAACCTATGCACATGCACAAGTAAAAACAACAAAAGCTCATAAATATATAAATGCAGGAATAAATACTTATTACAATACATAAATCTAAAAGACAAGAATAGAAATCAGAGAAATACCGATAGGTCCATTTCCATATTCAACCCCAAGGGGGTCACTGTCTTAAATTTAAAAATGAGTCTCTGTTCTCTCCTGAGCAGAAGTTTATCCAGATCACCTCCTCTCCATATTATACACTGAGCAGCCAGGAGAAAAAAATCCGTAGTCCTCAAACTTGTGTCCAGCTTGGATGGTATGCTCTTCCAATGGATTTTCTTTAATCTGTCACTTAATAGCACATGTTCAATAATCTTCAGACTGAATCTTCTTTGATTTTGCCAATGAAGATCAAGTTGCAGGGCCTTGATGCAGCATGATTTTGCAATTGGAAAAATGTCTGATTTCAAATTCTTCTCTAGTGGTTGGGTGAAGGTTTAAATCTCCATATTAACCACACATACGGTACAGGACTCACATTTAAAAAGAGAAAAAGGTTATTTTCTCTTTATGTTATTGACAGATGGAAGTGCAGAGGGCAATAGCATGTCCCTCAAGTTCCTCTTCCTTTTGTACCCTACTATTAATCCTTTACCTGAAAAATGTTCAATACTTTGAATAGCATTCCAGTGTTTTTTCAGTATATTTACCAAATCATTGGACATATGTGTGAATGGTAATGGACAAACTATTATCTCAACCTTCTGTCTTTCTTTATTTATTTATTTTTTTAATTCATTTATTTGTAATTAACAAGCATTACATCTTGTATTTAGAAACACAGAAAGGCAAAAAAAATATAGAGGAAAAAAAAAACAAAATACATTTTTATATTCTTCCTTAGACCACAAAACAATGGGGGAAGGGAGACGTGTCTAGTAAAGAAATAAAGAAATAACATAGTCTTATATAATAAGAAATAATAAAGAAAATGGCCTGGCTCATTAATCCACCATAATAAAGATTAATCCGTTGTTAAATTATTACACTGGGGGTACATTGAGGACCCGCTTTTGTTCCAGGAAAGATTTTAACTGATCTGACTAAAAAAAAACATACTTTACATTAAGATACTTCACTATGCATTTACAAGGATAGGATAGCAAAAAAGAGGCTCCAATTGCCCTTGTCTCCTCTCTTAACGCTAGAAATAACTTTCTCCTATCTTGAGTAGTTTTAGTTACGTCTGGATAAATCCAGACCCTGGATCCACAGAAAAATTTCATTGAATTTTTAAAGTACATTTTTAGTATTGCGTTAAGATCTTGTTCAAAAACTAGTGATATCAATAAAGTCTGTCGATGTGAGACTACTGAAAAAGACTGTTCCAGAAACGCCGAAAGATCTTGTGATTCCTGGTTTTTCTCTTGTGGTTTAACTTGATTGCTTATCTGCTTCAATTCTCCCTCTTTATTTTTAGGCAAAGGAACATAAAAAATTTTATTAACTGGAGGAATATGAGAGGGGGAATATTGTAGATTTTCAATCAAGTATTTACGAAACAGTTCCATCGGACTCAAGCCAATTATAACAGGAAAACTTAGTATCCTTAGATTCAAGCGCTTATTAAAGTTTTCAAGTTGTTCAATCTTTCTCAAAGTCATCAATTTGTCTTTAATCAAAACATTGTTAGTCAGTTTCAGCGTCGTTATTTCTGTTTGAATCGAATCTATTTTTGAAGTAGTGTCTACTTTAAAGTTATCCATAGCTTCAGTTAAGACATCAACTTTACTTACAAGCATGGAAGTCTCTTTTACCGTGTTCGCTACGGTTTGAGTCAGTTCTTGAATAGCGGTCCAGATCAACTCCAGTGTAACCACCTGGGGAGCTTGCTGTTCCACAGTTGTTTTCTCGGTCTGCTTTGGGGTGGAGCCGCCACTTGCAGATCCGCCGCCTTCGACTTCCGAAGCGGCTAGATCCGACATCCACTGCCGACTATGAGCTGGACAAGGTGGTTGATTAATATCCGGCGGGGTCAAAAAGATCTCTGAGCCCAGGTGAGCCGTCGCTCCTTCGTCGGCGCTCACAGCGGGCAAACTCTCACCGGAATTAAACGTGGGCTTTGTTGTGAAGCGATCCAGCGTCGTCTGAACCGGCGATGAGGTAAGAACCAATGGCGGATGGCTCTTTACCACGGCTTTCCTCTTTGTATGAGGCATTTTTAGAAATAAGAAACAAGTTTTTAGGTATAAGTCCAGAGAGCTCGAGCGCACACACTCAAAGCTGAGCCGCCATCTTGGACACGCCCCCTGTCTTTCTTTATTTTTAAGCAGTTCTTCTCTGTCTATGGTCAGAGCTCACTGAAAAAAGGTATCAACACACTTCTTAGGATAACCCTTCTCTTTGAACCTTTCACTCATCTCTCTTCATCTTTCTGACATCAAGAAATGGGATACTTTGGGGCTCATTTTCAAAACACTTAGACTTACAAAGATACATGGATGGGCATTTTCGATATGAAATCAAAATCCGACTTTTTTGGCTGACGTCCAAAAATTCAGTAACGAACACAGCCATTTTCGAACCTGAAAAATGTCTTCTTTTTTTTTAATGGCCATGTGCTAGACGTTGTTATGCTCATTGCATCTATCTTTTTGGACCATTTTTGGAAAAAAAAAAAACATCCAAGTGAAAAACGCACAAAATCAAGCCATTGGGATGTAGGAGGAGCCAGCATTTTTAGTCGACTGGCCACAAAGACATCCTAGCAGAGCAGTGGGACTTTGTATCAAATCAAGGGCTTCACTCTCAGTAACTTTTTCCTGAATGCAAGAAAATTATGTATAAAAGTTTCATCTTTTCCCTGAACATTGGCTTCTCCACACAAAAGGAGAAGTTGATCTCTTGTTACTGTGGGTCTTTGGAGTTGAAGGAGGAGGGTACAACAAACCTTGTTTCTTTAGTGTCTTATGTCCTGTAATGTTGTGGAAGATCCAGTGCTGGTGCTTCTGGTATACAATTAATCCAGGAGTCACCGTGTCCAGAGGTGCAGAGGAGAAAAGGATTTGCAGAGGAATCAAGTATTTGGAGCTTCAACATCAAGTAATGAAAAGGTTCTTAGGGATAGGAAGGCGTAGTAAAGCTGCAGAAAGAGGCAAAAGTCCAAAGGAAAGGAAGGAGAGTGACCCTGAAGTGTTCTGAAACCCTGTTCTGATTTGCTGTACTTATGTCTGTGAAACTCTCTTAGAACCTGTTGCCATTTATTCAGTAAAGACTTGTATTTCAAAACACCATAACTTTGTTTTAAATGTCTCCTTGAACTAGACAAAGTATTCCCTAGGCTCTGAAGTGGAGAATCCTTTTGCATTGTTAGCAAATCATATCAGGTTATGCTGATAGTTCCAAGTCCAAGTGCCACAGACTATGTAAATCACAAGTGCAGGGATGCGCAACCTGCGGCCTGTCACTGAATTTTATGTGGCCCTTGAGACCTTGGAAGTAAACAAGGAAAACATCATTAACCAGAGCTTTGGCAATTTTAAATACTATATTTCACAAATATTTCCAGAATAGCCATTAGAGCAGTTTGTTTCCATCATTTTTAGTTTTAAAATTTTTACTTATTTTTCTTATTTATCACAGAAGCTCTATGGAGCTTTGTGCATTATGTAATATTGCGGCCCACTAGCAACAGTACTGACATTCATGCAGCCCTCTGTGTATAAAGGCTGCTCAACCCTGCGTCTAGTGTGATGTGAGCACTCAGAAGAGGGGTTACATAACACGAGCAACTTTACAGCTGAACCATATCAACCCAACCTCCAGAAAACCAAGGTAACATAGAGGGGCATAATCGAATGTCGCCGGCCAAATAGATCGCCAGCGATCTATGTTGGCGGCGGCAGCGCTACAGCTGGCCGGAACCGTATTATCGAAAAAGATGGCTGGCCATCTTTTTTGTCGATAATATGGTTTAGCCCGGCCAAATGCCGTGGAGTTCGCCAGGTTTCAGATGGCCGGGTTTGTTTTTCAGCGATAATGGAAAGTTATGTCGGCCATCTCAAACCCCGGCCAAATTCAAGGCATTTGGCCGTGGGAGGAGCCAGCATTTTTAGTGCACTGGCCCCCCCTGACATGCCAGGACACCAACCAGCCACCCTAGGGGTCACTGCGATGGACTTCAGAAAAGCTCCCACGTGCATAGCTCCCTTACTTTGGGAGCTAAGCCCCCCAAACCCACTACCCACAAATGTACTGCACCAACTAAAATTGCTCCAGGGACCTACATACAGCCTCTAGGACTTATTGCTGCTGTATAACTTTGGCACACCAGTTCACACCTGAAGACTAATCTCTCTGAAAAAGTCCTTTCTTGAAATAACCACATTTACTCACAGTTAACTGCAGATCAGAGGTTGTGCCCCACTGGCAAAGAGTCCACTGGTACTAAGATTAGCAGTAGGTCAGAGCTGACAAAGTGGTGTACAATGCCCTCTTTCAGCACCATTCAAGGTAAGAACTACGTTCTCTAACGTGGGTAACACAGAAAAGGGAACTAAAACTGGCTTACAAAAATGGCCACTACCGCATGGACTACAGGAAACAAAACAGGGCACACTCTGACCCAGTTAGCAGGGGGGAAAAGCACCTTGGGAGTAGAGCCCAGTACCCTACACCCACCACAATGCATGGCTAATGTGACTCAGCAGGGCACCTAACAGAAAAGGTGTCACACTCACCCGAGAGGCACATCGCAACCAGGGAAAGGCTGTCGGAGGATACAACACATTCTGCTGTCATGGAGGTGGGTACGGCATTTGAGGCTGGCATACAGGCTGGCAAAAAAGGTTTTTAGTTTTATTTTTTTAGTTTGGAAGGGGGTTGGTGACCACTGGGGGAGTATGGGGAGGTCATCCCCCATTCCCTCCAGTGGTCATCTGGTCAGCTGGGGCACCTTTTTGAGGCTTGGTTGTGAAAATAAAAGGACCAAGTAAACCCGGCGAAATACTGCTTAACGCCGCTTTTTTTTCCATTATCGGTGAAAGCCGGCCATCTGGTAGCAACGCCCATGCCTGCCCATGTCCCGCCTTTGCTAATCTACCAACACGCCCCCTTGAACTTTCGCCAGTGAAGCGACGGGAAAGCGGCGATGCTGTCAAAAATGCTGCTTTCGATTAAACCGATTTCGCCGCTTTTAAGAAATTGCCGGCCATCTCTTGATTTGTGTTGGAAGCTATTACACATCAAACCATTACTGCCTCCTCCCCTTAGCAAATGCTACAATTTGAAAAGCTGATTAAATAAAAGCCAATACAGATTTCCGCATTACCTTTTCACTTTTCTATCAGTACCTGAAATGATTTCTGTAATTTTCCCACTCAAATGCGAAAAATCAAAGATTCCATGAGCGTTGCTAAAATAGCAACCTGTCAAGCCAATCACAAGAACTTCATACATCCATTACATTTCTCCTGCAGGAATTAGACTATTAAAAAGCACTTTCAGCTACATTACACATACAAAAAAGATTGCAGAACAATTTCATGGCAAAGTCTAACAGCTTCTGGCATGCTTCCTATCCCTTCTCCCTGTAAAAACAAATAAAAATTAAATTAATTTACTATATTATACCATAACAGTTCTATTTTCTGGCCCAGGAGTAAGTTTCAAACTATACAACAACAACAATAAAAATTCCTAAACCTGCCAACAACATCCCCTCCACCCACACCCTAGCTGTCCCTCAAAATTTTCCAGCTACTGGACAGAGTCTACACGTTGTACTAACTAAACCCTACTAGTTCTATCCAGGGCTGTCCTACCATTAAGCAGACTAGGTATTCACCACAGCAGCATGCTTTGGAGAGGGAGGGGAGGGGCAGCATTGCTGGCAAAGACAGTGGCAAAAGGAAAATGATATTCTTACATAATAATTTTCTTTCCTTTAATCATACCAGACCAGCCCAGACCAATGGGTTATGTCCATCCACCAGCGGAAGGACACATAAAAAATAGACCCAAGTACTTCGCCCCTTAAGGGCATCCTGCAGCCTGGAATGCTCAGTATTTTGAACAGCCAAGCAATGGTGCTCTCAACTGCCTCAAAAAAGAACACAGGAATAGAGTCCACTGGGAAGCCAACAACAACCGACCACGACAAACAGTAAAATCATGCAAATCGAGAGGTAAGATTGATGCAACCAAATTTTGGTCAGCTTTATATGATAATCAATGGTCACCAATTACTGACTCTGAAGAATTCCTATCTGAATGGGACAGAAGAAGCACAACCATACTAGACGAAGTAACACCTGTGAAAAATAAAATCAGACAAAATCATAAAACAGCCCCTTGGTACGATGTGGACCTAAAAGCATTAAAATCACACTGCAGAAGACAAGAGCAGAAGACTAGAACGAACCTGGCTGAAAAACAAGAATGAAACCAACAAAACCGCATGGAAGGAAGCACGAAACAGATAAAAGACCAAAATAAGACAGGCTAAAACGAAGTTCTATTAAAAACAAGTAGGCAAAGACTACAGAGATGCGAAAAAACTATACCAACTGATAAACAACCTACCAAATACCAAACCACTAACAATAACAAAAAACAAACCACCTTCAGTAAATGAACTGGCCAGGTACTCTGAGGAAAAGGCCCTCAATCTGAGGAAGAGCTTACCACAGGATGACACCAACCTAGACGTCTTTATAGACAAAATGGATTGCCCCCTTGAAGAGACCCTAGTGGACAGAACATGGATGACCTTCACCCAACTCACCAAAAGACAGTAGCACAAGCAGTAAGGAAATTCTCCACAGCCCACTGCATGCTAGACACATGTCCCAATTACATTCTGAAAGTACTCCTAGACTGGTACCACTGGCTGTCACCCCAGCTGTGGGATGAGGAACCCGTGACCACTGGAAATCATCCACAGAAGACAGAAGCAGAAGTCATTCAGTCATAAGCCCCCTGCTCAACTGCTACCTGGACAAGCCAGGGTAGGAGCTACCAGCCAAGCACCAAAAAGCAGCTGCACAATCCATCCACCATCCACTAGGAGACAGAGAATACTGAGCATTCCAGGCGAAGCATTTGGAACTATTTTTTCTGCTGGTGGATGGACATAACCCATTGATCTGGACTGGTCTTGTGCTGATGACAAGGAAAAGCCCTTTAAAAGCCACTGTCACTACTGGGTCTTGCAATATCCCAGTACGTACAATGAGATGCTGAAATGCCTGCTGGTGACAATGGCTTTTAAAGGGCTTCCCTGGTGCTATCTTTGCTAGCCACACTGTACCACTCCTTCAGCCTACCTCATGGTGGTAGGGTGATGGGGGCAGCAGTAGCAATGGCAAAGGATGCAGAAGATGGGGGCGATGTTGGACACTTTGGGGACAGGAGACAGAAGGGAAGAAATGCTGACTCCTGGATGGGGCAAAGAAAGATGTTGGACACTTCAAGAGGGGTAGAGAGATACTGACAACATGGGAGTGTGGGAGAGTAGGGAAGAGGAGATACTGGACTACGGGCAGGGCATGGTGGGGAGGGCTACAATGGGAGCGGGTGCGTGGTTAATGGTTTACCTAGGGCATCTGACACCTTTAGGCTGGCTCATCTCCTATCACCAGACAATTCAGTAGGAATGAACCAGTCAGGGCTCAATTGCTTAAAACCCTTTAGTGAATTACTTCACACCACAACACCTACTTTTGTCTGTCTCTCCACACAGTAATAATCCTTCTTTATTCTCTGCCACCTCCTCACCACTCTGGTATATTTGTTTATCAAATTAGACCTGTCTTTCGCAGAGCACAAGCTACAGTACAGAATAATAAAAACATAGCTGGCCAAAAATATGTGGGACAGCACAGCATGACAAATGGAGTGGAGGAGTAGCCTAATGGGTAAAGCATTAAGCTGACGACCAGGGAAGTCAGCTCAATTTCTGCTGCTGCAACTTGTGATCTTGAGCAAGTCACTCAACCCTCCATTGCCTCAGGTACAAACTTAGATTGTGAGCTCTCCAGTGACAGGGAAATACCTACTGTACCTGAATGCACCTCACCTTGAAAAAGTTGTGAACTAAACCCAAAATCATTCTCATACCAGACTATTAAGAACATGGAGTAGAGGAGTGGCCTAGTGGTTAGGGTGGTGGACTTTGGTCCTGGGGAACTGAGGAACTGAGTTTGATTCCCACTTCAAGCACAGGCAGCTCCTTGTGACTCTGGGCAAGTCACTTAACCCTCCATTGCCCCATGTAAGCCGCATTGAGCCTCCCATGAGTGGGAAAGCACAGGGTACAAACTACTGAAGACTCATCTCTTTGATAAAACTTATCGCAAGGATCAAAACGAATGAAGTCCATACAAACTAACAGAAGTGCATCAACACACTCTCCTCTGAATTCTCTTCCCCCATATCCTCACCGCACTTAGAACTCTACCTATAGTTAAATCGCTATACCCAAATGTTTCTTATTATTGTCCTATCGCCCTATCATTTTCCCATTGTTACACTCCACTGTTCTCTTTTCCTAATGATACTTTGATTTTGCCTCCCATAACCCTTCATGATGTAACCCATAATTGAATTGTAACAAAATGTATCTCCATTATTCACTATGTATTGTAAGCCACACTGAGCCCGCAAATAGGTGGGAAAATGTGGGATACAAATGCTATAAAATAAATAAAATGTAACAAAAAAAAAAAATAAGCGTTGCCATACTGAGACAAACTGAAAGTCCATCAAGTCCAGTATCCTGTTTCAAACAGTGATCAATTCAGGTCACAAGTACCTGGCAAGATCCCAAAAGAGTAAAACAGATTTTATGCTGCTTATTCCAGAATAAGCAGTGGATTTTCCCAAATCCATCTTAAGAAATAAGCAGTGGACTTTTCTTTTAGAAAATTATCCAACCCTTATTAAAACCCTGCTAAGCTAACTGCCTTTACTACATTCTTTGGCAACGAATTCCAAAGTTCACAGATGCCTGGACCGCGGGGCCCCCTGGAGCTGTGGGGCCCAGGGTAGCTGCCCTGTTTGACCCCCCCCCCCCCCCCAACACCGGCCCTGCTTTTTAATGCAGGAGACAGCAGCATAGGTAAACCTCATGTTAGCTGGTTAACACTTCTTAGTAAAAGGGCTCCACTGTGTATGACCCTATAAGAAATAAATAAAACAATTCAAAATGTTTCTTTTAAATCTATTAAACCTAAGTAACAGGATTTAACATTAATATTTTGCCTACAGCAGGAACAAAATCAAGTCTTCCTATTTTTCAGGAATGTGCCAGTAACAATTAACATTTATTCAACTCTATAGGCTACAAGCAATTTTCTATACATAGCGTAAAGCGTGTCCAAGCAAGATAACAGCCACGGTTGTTCTTCTACTGCCTTCTCAATGCTGAAGAATAAAAGTGATAGTATCGATGAACTGTGAGCTACATGATGATGGCTGTGTAACCCCATAAAAAACAGCAAATGAAGTAATTAAACCATTTAGGGGGTAAGTCTATAACCCAGGTACTAACATTTATTCATTCATTTATTTATTCACTTATTTATTGGGATTTATTAACCGCCTTTATGAACAGATTCACCCAAGTCAGTGTACAGCAAGTACAGTTTGACATAAAACTTATAATTTTGTTAACAGCATCACAATAGTAAAATGACCACAATATAAACATAAATACAATAAATGAGGTCAACTTGAAAACAGTAAATTGAAACCTAATAACAAGACCACCATGAAACAGGCTCAAAAATATACACATTTAACAGCACTGAAATTCAAATGCCAGCAATATAATACAATGTCAGCAGAATACTAATGAAACATCTATTAAGCATGCATTAGAGCATTCATCTAACATAGATATGATACTAATGATTTTTTGCAATACAGCTTACCATATAGCTGAAGGACCAAGTGCAGATATATAGTTGGGGACTAATATTACACCCATGTTTAGAATACGGGCATGTATGCGCATATAACAGAGTGGGGCCTAAGGGTTATTCTGAAAATACATAGTAAGGGGTAAATTCTATAAATACAGCCTAAAAATCAGCACCAAAAATTTAATGCGCTTAGTGCAATTCTATAAGCAGTATAGGGCCCTTTTACAAAGCGGCAGTAAGCCCAATGCGGGCTTACCGCTCGCTAAAAGGGAAGTACCGCCAGGCTTCAGCAGCAGCCCAGCAGTAGTTCCCTCCCCCAGCATGCACCATTTCTCAATATTTCAAATATATTTTTGCAGCGCCGGTGTGTTAGCGCGGGAGCCCTTATCGCCACCTCAGTGGGTGGCAGTAAGTGCTCCCCCCACCGAAATGGCTGTGTGGCGAGTGCTTCACTTGTCGCATGGCCATTTCTTGGAAAAAAAACAAAGAACTGCCTTTTACCCGGTGTGGTAAAAGGGGACCGAATGCCAGCGCAAGCCCCCTTTTGCTGCAGCTTCATAAAAGGACCCCTATGCGTCCTTTATAGAAGCACACTAAGGTGACCTGCTATAAGAGGCTTAAATGCTGGCGCCTAACTTAGGTGCAGTTTGGCCTGATTCTATATCAACAAGTATAAATTTTGGGCATGCCCCCAAATAGTTACATACGTTAGGATTTAGGCGCACTCCATTGTAGAATCGGATATGTGAGTAAATTCTAATTAATGCCAATTAGTGCAGATGTCATACTCAGGTCCATGACAGAAGCATGCCGGTCCCTGAAGTAGTTTAGTAGTAGGTGCAGTGATTTCAGACAGGTGGACCCAGGCCCATACCCCCACTATCTGTTACACTTGTGGAGGAAACTGTGAGCCTTCCAAAACTCACCAGAAACCCACTGTACCCACATATAAGTGCCCCCTTCACCTGTAAGGGCTATAGTAGTGGTGTACAGTTGGGGGTAGTGGGTTTTGGGGGGGGTTTGGGGGGCTCAGCACACAAGGTAAGGGAGCAATGGTCAGATGTGTACCTGGGAGCATTTTATGAAGCCCACTGCAGTGCCCCCTAGGGTGCCCGATTGCTGTCCTAGGATGTCAGGGGGACCAGTCTACTAAAAATGCTGGCTCCTCCTATGTCCCAATGGCTTGATTTTGGACGTTTTACACTTGGACCTTTTTTTTCCCGAAAATGGCCAAAAATCAAAGACGTCCAAATCGCAAAACGTCCAAATCACAGGTCATCCATAGTATTTTTGAACACAAAAGATAGACGTCCATCTTTTTCGAAAATGACCTTCTTCCCTGTTCAGAATTTGGACGTCTTTGTAAAACATCCAAATTCTGATTTAGACGTTTCTTTTGAAAATGCCCCTCCACATCTATTGTCAAGTTCCAATGGGTTTCACAGTGGTGGACATTATATTGTTGGAATTAAAACTTTCTTTGCCATCAAAAGTGAGCATACCTAAATGTTAGACATACACATACCCAGTTACGCTTTCTGTAAAGGAAAGTAAAGTAGACGCCTCTACTCCTTTATAGAAACTGCTCCTACCACACACCCTGCAGATGTCTAATTGTAGGCACCCAGCTACAGGTTCACCCCCCATAGCACCTACACAAGTTGACAGGATTTTTTTTCACTTGCAGGTGCTTTTCATTAGAATAACTCTATCAGATTTCACCAGCTCCTCTACCTTTCTTTCATAGGAGAGTTAACAGCAGGGCTTTTTTTGAGGGGGTACTTGGGGGTACTGAGTACCAGCACCTTTTCCACTGTCTGCTAAACTTGACCCATGGTTCTCATATTTTAATGAAAGAGCTCAGGTTCTACATACAAATTCTGCCTTGTCATAGATTCTATGACTGGTTGTAGGAGTCCCTCAATGATCACTCCACCCCTGAAGGATGGCCTGGCATTTGAGTACCGGCACCTTTTTTGCTAGACAAAATGCACTGGTTAACAGCAAGTGTACCATGTGCAAACCCGGATCATCAAGAGGATAAGGGGAGGGATGCCAGGGCAAGTGCCCTCACACTGTTATGTTATCAGGGATTTATTTCTTACCAACTCTTTGATATAAGATTCAAGGCAAGTTACACTCAATTAAAATAAGAAACTGACAGCAAACATCAGGAATTATACAAGTTCAGAACAGAGAAATACTTAATACATTAGTAAAAAACCTAAAGCCCCCCTAGGTCTAGTATACAGGTATGTTTTTAACGCTTGACGAAACAAAACATAATTCAAATGGAAGATTATTCCAATAGCGTACAGCTAAGAAGAAAAATGATTGAGAAAAAGCAGCCTTAAACCATATATTTTTTGTTGAAGGAAAAGCTAGCAAAAGATGATTATATCCTCTGGAAATTGTCCTAGATTTTAACGCATTTACCAACTGAGATCTACCTTCAGGACACGTACTTTCCAAGAACTTAAACGCTAAACAGGGTACCTTAGAAACAACTCGAGACTTCATAGGCAACCAGTGCAATACGCCTAATAAAGGGCTTATATGATCAGCCAAATTTTCTGAAATATCAACCTAGCAGCTAAATTCTGAATCATCTGAATTCTGGAAAGTTGTTTAGTAGATAGACTCAAATATAATGAATTTCCATAATCCAATAACATAGGATAGTTAACTGCACAATGATCTTAAATTGATCTTCTAAGAAATAAGATCTTAGCAAACTAACCACCCGTTTACTAAGATGCACTAACGGATGCCATGCACAAATGCTGACACTGTCCATTCTCTTTGAATGGGCAGTGTCGGCGCTGTGGCTTAGTAAACAGGGGGGTAAGTTGTTCAGAACCCTTATTTTACCATCTTCACCTTAATATTCCCTTATCTCTTGTCAGTGGCGTAGCGAGGGGGGCTGCCACCCAGGGCGGGGCGGTTCGCCGTTGCACCCCCCCCCCCGGGTGCAGCACGATGACACCCCCCCCCTCGGCGCATCGACACCCCCTCCCCCCCGACCAGCTCCCGCACCCTACCTTTAAAAAGAATGTCGGAATCCGAGGCGAGGTGCAGCCCCTCGCGCCTGCCCTGCACGTAAAAGAAATGTGGACCATCGGGCCTTCTCTCGCTCTGTCTGTCCCGCCCTTGCGGAAATAGGAAGTTGCATCAGCGGAGGTGGGACAGGTAGAGCGAGGGAAGGCCCGACGGTCCACATTTCTTTTACGTACAGGGCAGGCGCGAGGGGCTGCGCCTCGCCTGGGATTCCGATATTCTTTTTAAAGGTAGGGTGCGGGAGCTGGTCGGGGGGGTGTCGATGTGCCGAGGGGGGCTGGCAGGGAGCACCCCCCCCCCCCCGAGCTGACACCCAGGGCGGACCGCCCCTCCCCTTGCTACGCCACTGTCTCTTGTTTGTCCTGTTTGTCTGTCCTAATTAGATTGTAAGCTCTGTCGAGCAGGAACTGTCTCTTCATGTTCAAGTGTACAGCGCTACGTAAGTCTAGTAGTGCTATAGAAATGATAAGTAGTAGTAGTAGTTTTAGTTTGAAACAGGCTTTTCTAATCAAACTATTAATCTGTGGCTCCATTGTCACAGATGACTCCAGTACTATTCCCAAAACTTCGGAAGTTCTTTCTACTTTAAACTGAGATCCATCGTCTCCCTAGATTATCTGGGGAACTTTTGCTGAATCCATTTAAAACCATAGTACCTTGGTCTTATCTTCATTAAGTTTTAATTTGACCTTAACAGCCCAATTTTTTATCGTATTTATGCAGCTATTGATTTTAGAAGTAGCAGAGTCTACAGCTTATTTCTCATAACTCACACTAACACTATCTGCTTTTGTCTCACCTGGAATGTAAACTGCACCGAACTCTGGAAAGGGGATGTTAGCAGTATACAAGAATTGAATTGGACCAACGGGAAACTAAAAGAAAACATCATCTGCATAAGAGAACATGAGCTCACCAGGTGCCAATAAAAGTTGACCAAGAGAGCTCATGTATAAGTTATACAGGAGTAGAGAGAGAGAGCCTTGGGGAACACAAGAAGGTTCCCAAGAAGGTGAATATCTGCCGTCCTTTAGAACTAGATAATGTCTGTTTTTCAGAAAACGAAACCACTTAAGTCAAATTCCGATAACATAATTAATTGTATTTCATGATTGACAGTATCAAAGGCGGCAGAGATGTCAAATTGTAATAAAACCATCTCTCCACCACTGCACAAAATATGTCTTACCTCAGATGTTAGAAACAGCAACAGCATCGAAAACCATGTTGAGAACTCTGCAGAAGATTATGTTCTTCAATATAATTTGATAATTGTGAACCCACTACAAATTCAAGCAGCTTTGCAAGGAATGGAATGTTTGCTATAGGTCTAAATTACAGACAGAGGTTAGGTCCCCTTCGAGCTGTTTTACTACAGGTGTAAAAACAATATTTCCTATATCCCGAGGAAACCAACACAGCTTCAATGCAGTATTTACAAACAAAACAAGCCATGTTAACAACTCTGCAGGAGGGTCTCTCAAGTGTCTCAACAGGTTAGAAGGAATAAGATCTAACGGACAACCAGATCTAGACAACCTATTTACTAAAGGGCATACAGAAGACGGTGAGACAGGTTCAAAAGTAGTCCACAATCTATCAGTTGGAATGTCTACAAAACCATATTATCCAAGTTTAACTTGATATGCTCGCCAGATTGCAACAAGATCTGAAAGGATTGGTGAATATTGTACACTTCGGAGGCAAAATAATCAGCCAAAGCCAGATCAACAATTATACTCATATAGTACACAAAAACAGTGATGGAATTCAAGAATGAATGGGATAAACACAGAGGAACAATAATAGAGAAAAAGGATGGAATCCAATTAAAACAAAACTTATATTGACCTCATAGCTGGAGTGAGCTTTAACGGCAGCTTCAGAGATTGGGAAGTAAGACCAATGCCGGGCAGACTTCTATGGTCTGGGTCCAGTAAATGGCAAAAACAGATCAGGATCAAGGCTGAAATGGGTTTTGACAACAACTTCAGTAGTTAGGAGTGTAGTACTGGTGCTGGGCAGATTTCTACAGTCTGTGCCCCAAAATTGGCAGGGAGAAACAGATAAATGAAGAAGTGGAACCTGTGCAGAGTGAATTCAACTCTGGCTACCTTGTTGGGCAGACTGGATTAGCAGGGGCGTAGCCAGACAACAGATTTTGGGTGGGCCTAGGGAAGTGGGTGGGCACCAATTGTTCCCCCCCCCCCAACTACCACCCAAAAAATATCTCATCTGGTGGGAAAATGCTTCTTTCCACCTTGGCAGTCTGCAGCAGGCATGGCCGAGCTTGGGATCCCACCAGCTACCACTAAACGTGTGCTACTGTTGGGCCCACCCAGGCCCACCTGTGGCTATGCCACTGCTGGATAGACGGTGTTTAATGTTTAATTGGCTCCTGATACACATTTCCTAAGAAGGTCAAAGCAGTTTCCAATTACAATACTAAAAACACAGTAAGGAAAAGAACTCCATTTGAGGACAGAAAAGGCACACTCATCAAGAATTTCAATCACACTATTTAAAACAATATAATATTTACCATTTTGTTTACAAACAAGCTGCACTTACACTGTTTCAAGGAAACAACAGCAAAATTGCTCAACCCAAAGGGTCACTGAAAGCTAAATGGAAGAAATGGGTTTTCAATAATGTTTTAAAGTGCAATGATGAAATTTCAGATCTAAGGTCCAAAGACAGACTGTTCCTTAGGCAAGGCGCCAAAAAAATAAAAAGCTACTGTCCTCGTGGATTCATGACACACAGCCCTAAGAGAAGGCAAAACCAAACGATTGGAAACTAATGACCAAAGTGACCAAGCCGGAGTATAAGGAAAAATAAGGGAGTTTTAAACTGTATGCAAAACCTTATGAGTATGGAAAAGAGTTCCGAATTGTATCCGCTATTTTACTGGAAGCCAGGTCTTTATCTGCCAATAAAAAAAGAAGACTGTCCCCAAAGCACAACAAAAGAACAAAGAAAAACAATTCCAACTAGAGGAAACAATTTATTGATAATAATAAAAATATGTAAGATACAAAGGCTGAACTAATTCAGCTAGTTTCAATGTGTAATTATGTGCCCTTCCTCCATTTCCTTGAAAATGAAAGAGTTCAGATAAATACATTGGCAGTCATGAGATGAATTCCTGTGTGGTACTCTTAGTTAGGACTGGAACGATCCCACATACCAGGCAACCTAGGTGCCTAGAATATGGGGCCTGAGTCTGACAGGAGCTGCTACTTCCACTGGCCTGGGCCCAGGACAAAGGCCTTGGCCAGTAAAAGACAGTGAGGTTGGAAAAAGGGAGAGGAAGAGAATGGGTGTAGAGGCTGGAGGAAGAGCGAAGGCAAAATATAAAAAGAAAGTTTAAAAAAGACAAAAATTGTGCTGAGAATACACCCTGCCACCTATTCTGTCTGAGAAGGAGGGAATTGAAGCTCCAGAGACTAAAATTTATGTTTATTACAAGACTCACTATACTGGAAGCATCAAAGAGGTTTACAAAATATTAAACTGGCCTGGCAGGCAAGTTTTCTGCTCTTGAAGCAGTTTGTGAACTGGAAAAGGGGAACAGAAATTGTGGAAAATCAGCAGAACAGCATTCCATTCATGCTCTGCTTTGAAGAATGTCCCTTGTAATTAAGGCCAAAAGCTCCAGCATCCAGCCTCATCTCCCAAAATAAACTTGCATCCTATGTTAACGCTAACATTGTTTATCCCTCCTGAGAAACAAGACAAATGAAATAATTCTGAAAATGTCACCTAAAGTTAGATGCTAGGATGCTAGGCGCTAAGTGCAAAGGGACAAATTTTATAAGTGGTGCCTTACAAATCAGCGCTGAAAAACCACACAGTTAATATGATTCTGTAAACTACGCCTAAAGTTACACGTAGTTTATAGGATATGCTCACGCACCGTTCTTGTGACTAAAATTTAGGTGCAGCCATTTAGGCCACCTAAAACTAGGCCTAAATATCTGTGCCTTACTTAAGTGCAGATCAGGTGTATTCCATAATAGTGCACATAGTTTTCTGAAATGCCCAATAACCTGCCCATTCCAAGCCCATAACCATGCACTCTTTTCAGCTGCGCACATGAGAACGTACATGCACCACGTTATAGAATATGCCTAGAAAGTTGTGCACATAAATTTTAATTAAAGCCAATTAGTGCCACTAATTGGTTAACAATTGTCAGCACTGATAGGCTTGTTAATCAATTACGGTGTGTGCGTAATTTGGTCATGCGGCAAAATTAGTAGGCACAACTTAAGGTGATACTTACAGAATTTGGGGGAAGTCTATAATGGCATCTGGGCGCCGAGATTCCATTACAGAATATTAACATTCGGCAACATTTTTGCCCTAAAATTTAGGCGCAACCACTTATGCCATGCGAATGGCTGGTGTAAATGGTCAGGATAGTGCATAATTGCTTGGCACACCCCTGCCCTGCTCATGCTGCTCCCAGGCCCGCACCAGGGACGTAAATTAGTTACATGCTTAACTCTAAGTTAGTGCCAATTAATGCTTGTTAATGTCAACTACTATTACTACTACTACTTAACACTTCTATAGCGCTACAAGGCATATGTGGCTAAACAGTAAGATAAAGGAAATCATTAGAGCCAAAAAACAATCCTTCAGAAAGTGGAGAAGAGAACCAACTGAAAGTAACAGGATAGATCATAAGGAATGCCAAGCCAAATGCAAAGCGGAGATAAGGAGGGCAAAAAAGGACTTTGAGAAGAAATTAGCGTTGGAAGCAAAAATACATAGTAAAAACTTTTTTAGATACATTAAAAGCAGGAAACCGGCCAAAGAGTCGGTTGGGCCGCTGGACGAAAATGGTGTTAAAGGGGCGATCAAGGAGGACAAAGCCATAGCGGAGAAATTAAATGAATTCTTTGCTTCGGTCTTCACCGAGGAGGATTTGGGGGGGACACCGGTGCCGGAAAGAATATTTGAAGCGGGGGAATCGGAGAAACTAAACAAATTCTCTGTAACCTTGGAGGATGTAATGGGTCAGTTCAGCAAGCTGAAGAGTAGTAAATCACCGGGACCTGATGGTATTCATCCCAGAGTATTAATAGAACTAAAAAATGAACTTGCGGAGCTACTGTTAGAAATATGCAATCTGTCCCTAAAATCGAGTGTAATACCGGAAGACTGGAGGGTAGCCAATGTTACTCCGATTTTTAAGAAAGGTTCCAGAGGAGATCCGGGAAATTATAGACCGGTGAGTCTGACGTCGGTGCCGGGCAAGATGGTGGAGGCTATTATTAAGAATAAAATTGCAGAGCATATACAAAAACATGGACTGATGAGACAAAGTCAGCACGGATTTAGTGAAGGGAAGTCTTGCCTCACCAATCTAATGCATTTTTTTGAGGGGGTAAGCAAACATGTGGACAATGGGGAGCCGGTTGATATTGTATATCTGGATTTTCAGAAGGCGTTTGACAAAGTGCCGCACGAAAGACTCCTGAAGAAATTGCAGAGTCATGGAATCGGAGGTAGGGTATTATTATGGATTAAGAACTGGTTGAAAGATAGGAAGCAGAGAGTAGGATTGCGTGGCCAGTATTCTCAGTGGAGGAGGGTAGTTAGTGGGGTCCCGCAGGGGTCTGTGCTGGGTCCGTTGCTTTTTAATGTATTTATAAATGACCTAGAGATGGGAATAACTAGTGAGGTAATTAAATTCGCCGATGACACAAAATTATTCAGGGTCGTCAAGTCGCAGGAGGAATGTGAACGATTACAGGAGGACCTTGCGAGACTGGGAGAATGGGCGTGCAAGTGGCAGATGAAGTTCAATGTTGACAAGTGCAAAGTGATGCATGTGGGTAAGAGGAACCCGAATTATAGCTACGTCTTGCAAGGTTCCGCGTTAGGAGTTACGGATCAAGAAAGGGATCTGGGTGTCGTCGTCGATGATACGCTGAAACCTTCTGCTCAGTGTGCTGCTGCGGCTAGGAAAGCGAATAGAATGTTGGGTGTTATTAGGAAGGGTATGGAGTCCAGGTGTGCGGATGTTATAATGCCGTTGTATCGCTCCATGGTGCGACCGCACCTGGAGTATTGTGTTCAGTACTGGTCTCCGTATCTCAAAAAAGATATAGTAGAATTGGAAAAGGTACAGCGAAGGGCGACGAAAATGATAGTGGGGATGGGACGACTTTCCTATGAAGAGAGGCTGAGAAGGCTAGGGCTTTTCAGCTTGGAGAAGAGACGGCTGAGGGGAGATATGATAGAAGTGTATAAAATAATGAGTGGAATGGATCGGGTGGATGTGAAGCGACTGTTCACGCTATCCAAAAATACTAGGACTAGAGGGCATGAGTTGAAGCTACAGTGTGGTAAATTTAAAACGAATCGGAGAAAATTTTTCTTCACCCAACGTGTAATTAGACTCTGGAATTCATTGCCGGAGAACGTGGTACGGGCGGTTAGCTTGACGGAGTTTAAAAAGGGGTTAGATAGATTCCTAAAGGACAAGTCCATAGACCGCTATTAAATGGACTTGGAAAAATTCCGCATTTTTAGGTATAACTTGTCTGGAATGTTTTTACGTTTGGGGAGCGTGCCAGGTGCCCTTGACCTGGATTGGCCACTGTCGGTGACAGGATGCTGGGCTAGATGGACCTTTGGTCTTTCCCAGTATGGCACTACTTATGTACTTATGTACTTATGTACACCATACACGTAAAGACAGTCCCTGCTCAAAGAGCTTACAATCTAAATAGGACAGACAAACAGAACAATTAAGAGGTAAGGGAATTAAAGAGGTGGGGATAAAAGGTACAGGCAAGTGAGCAGTGATTACTACTGGTACTTCTTGCCCATTAACCTCCTAATTCTGTAAAAGTAGCCAAACATTGTGTGCGCAATTTAATTAAATAACAAGCTAATTAGTGCACATTATTGGCTTTTTAACAAGCAATTATTGGCACTAATTACATTTTTAATTGAACTTTATGCATGATTTGAAAAAGGAGGTGCGAAAATAAGAGGGTTATGGGCGGAACGAGGGCATTCCTAAAATTTTTTTTTGTTACATTTGTACCCCGCGCTTTCCCACTCATGGCAGGCTCAATGCGGCTTACATATACAGGTACTTATTTGTACCTGGGGCAATGGAGGGTTAAGTGACTTGCCCACAGTCACAATTTGCTGCCTGTGCCTGAAGTGGGAATCGATTAAAATGCATTGTTATAGAATAACGGGGATACACGTCTAATGTAGGCATGTACATTTGCACCACGTTTCAGTTGGTGCAAATGGCTGTGCCTAAATTTAGGCGCGATTCCCGGGCATAACCGCTATTCTATAAACCACGTCCAACTTTAAGCACAACTTATAGAACAGCACTTTTTTTCGGCGCTGATTCTTTTTGGCGCAATATATAGAATCTAGCCCTAAATGTCAACTTCAGTGCCAATTAGATAATCAAGTTACGCATGCAACTGCAACTATTCTATAACTGGGCAAGCAACTGCACAGCATTTATAGAATTAAGAGGAAACTGTATTTCTTAGCTCATAGTGCAACACCACAGCTAGTCCACAGACCAGTGCTGAATCTCCAAGTTGGTCAACCACTGCTAAGCACTTTCACTTTTCTTCCTAACATGTATTTTTAAACCAGATTTGTACCTCGCCAATTATTTTTAAATGTACAAGAATGTGGTTCTTGCAGCTTCATTTCATGGTCAATGAGAAGACAGAAAAAGATGTGATTTTTCAGCACTGTGTATGTGACTGAGGTGAAAGTCTATGGAAGTTACAAGTAAAAAATACCACTTGAACTGATGTGCACAACTACAGATCCAGTTCCTTCATCAATAACTTAGATCCCTTTCTTGGAACCTTGCATGACGTAGCTATAATTCAGGTATCTCTTTCCCACATGATAGTAATGTGGTCACGGAGGCAGGCAGGCTCTTCAAGTTATTTGAGAGAATGCAACCAAATTGCTATATATGCTGTGGTTTGGGGCTAACTCCTCACTCAGGGTGAGCTTCAGAGCTTGAACAGCATTCAAATTAAAGAGAACCTGAAATTTTAAAAGTGCTAAAAATAAGTTTTAAAAGTATTTGTATTAAATCTAATTGCAGAATTCAGGTGCTGGGAGTCTGTACTTGGTTGTCATATGCTCAGATTTGTTTAAATCATATGCAAATTAGTCCGTTTTTGAGAGGTTCTCAATTGCATATTTATGAATAAAAAATGATGGAAGTGTTTACAGCCTTAATGTTAGGGCATGGCTCTGATCAAAAGTGTGAAGTTTGGTCCAAAAACGAAGGGTTTATCTAGTGTTTTTCACTAAAAATTCCCATTACAGTGTCTGTATGTTAATCTGCATTCAAATAGAGCTCTCTGATTGGATGATCAGCTTCTGTTAGAAATCTGCGCAGAAGGGAACAGAGTGAGACAGCAACTGACCGTCGGTTTGGCCAAGAGAGACATGCAGCTGTGAGTTCCTATGTGTGTTGACTGAAATTATAAAAGACTGCCAGATTATGTGGTAAATGAGAAAATATGAATGAAAAGAGGTTGGTGGAGATTTAAGTTTGAGGTTTCTCTAGTGAAAAAGGATCTGAATATTTCAGGATTACTTGAAGTTTATGAAGAATAGAAAAGGGTGAATTTCAGTTTAAGAGTGTTTAAATCATTTAAGCTATATAAAGGCTAGGTAGATTTAAGTGACTGTAAGCAAGGAAACCTTAATATTTGATCTGAAATAAATATTTGATCTGAGATAGTTGATCAGAGACAAATGTTTGATCTGAATTATATCCTTTGGTGCAAAGGAGATTAGAAAAAGAATCTTTGGAAACTAAGAGGACTTTGCTCACATTTTGAATTAGCATTCCTATTTTGAGTTGGAAATCTGTGAAGTGTTATGAAAATACATTTTGCTTTAATGAAATTGCTATTAGAGTCAGAGACTTATCAATGAGGGATACATACAGTGCTATTTTTTCCTGAGGTCCGGCTTACTTGCCTGCTCCCTTCTGTTCCTGCTCTGCTAGATGGGGGGGGGGGGGGGGGCGCCAACTGATAGTCTGCAGGGGGGCACCAGAGACCCTAGGCACGGCCCTGTGCTGACCTTTACACCAGATCTGGAGACTTTCTCTGAAATAAGGACGGACTCACTACATACAACCTGGAATTGAAGGGCTTATTTCCAAAACCCTCTAAATCCAATGCAACTAATATTCATAGTAACATAGTAGATGACGGCAGAAAAAGACCTGCACGGTCCATCCAGTCTGCCCAAGAAGATAAATTCATATGTGCTACTTTTTTATTTGTACTGTCCTCTTCAGGGCACAGACCGTATAAGTCTGGCCAGCCCTATTCCCGCCTCCCAACTACCAGTCCCGCCTCCCACCACCAGCTCTGGCACAGACTGTATAAGTCTGCCCAGCACTATCCCTGCCTCCCACCACCGGCTCTGGCACAGACCGTATAAGTCTGCCCAGCACTATCCCCGCCGCCCAACCACCAGCCCTGGCACAGACCGTATAAGTCTGCCCAGCACTAGCCCCGCCTCCCAACCACCAGCTCTGCCACCCATTCTAGGCTAAGCTCCTGAGGATCCCTTCCTTCTGCACAGGATTCCTTTATGTTTATCCCATGCATGTTTGAATTCCGTTACCATTTTCATCTCCACGCATCCACGCATCTTTCATTCCAAGCATCCACCACCCTCTCCATGAAAAAATACTTCCTGACATTCTTTTTGAGTCTGCCCCCCTTCAATCTCATTTCATGCCCTCTCGTTCTACCGCCTTCCCATCTCCGGAAAAGGTTTGTTTGCGGATTAATACCTTTCAAATATTTGAACGTCTGTATCATATCACCCCTGTTCCTCCTTTCCTCCAGGGTATACATGTTCAGGTTCGCAAGTCTCTCCTCATACGTCTTGTAACGCAAATCCCATACCATCCTCGTAGCTTTTCTTTGCATTGCTTCAATTCTTTTTACATCCTTAGCAAGATACGGCCTCCAAAACTGAACACAATACTCCAGGTGGGGCCTCACCAACGACTTGTTATGAACTTAGTGGGTTTTGGAAATAAGCCCTTCAATTACAGGCCACTGCCCAATGCCAACCTGTGCAAGTGACCTAAATTATATAATTTAACATATTTATGGCATGAAAATGTATAAAGTGAGACCAATAAAAAAGGTCTCATTTACATCGTGTCTATTTGCCCTTCTTTGTCTCCAAGGTGCTACTGGTGCGCTCAAGGAAACGACGGAGCTCAGTTTCCAAACTCTTCCATTATCCCAGAATCTGTGGCACAGGGTATGATTCTCTTCACTTAGACATGAGGATTTTGCTGCTGCAGTCCTGCTATTGTCTTGAGTCATTAGGGTAGATGCCACAGGTGGCACTTTTTTGCATCTGACCTTCAAAGTGAGCTTGTTGTGCTATATACTGCACCTTCGTGACTGAGCAATGAGTACATTTCCAGGACAGTCACTTGTGACATCATGGCGAGATCCTAGCTGCCAACTGGCTTTATTAATGCACAAAACAACAGCAGCTGTCACCCTCCAAAGTATGAATCCTGCTGGTACATTGGCACTTTGGAATGTGTGGATGGTACTCCTAGTTCCTCTGACTCCTTTCACTAACATTTATTTTCTGAAGAGCTGCCTCTTGTAATGAGCACAACCATGCAATCCCAGCAAGATCTGCCAGGAGCACTCCACACTGGCTAATCGGATCTGCCCACTCAGCCGATTCTGAAAAAGAGATCTGAGATATGCAGCCAATATTCAGCATGCCTGAGCTGTGGTCAAACTCCTTTCCCTTCACAGTCTCCTTCCTTTATATCCCTCCTCACTTCTATTCATTCTGCTACAGTACAATCGTCACAGGTAAATATAAAGAGAATGCTACATGAGATTCATCAGAGATCCATCTCAAAAAAGAAGTAGTGGAATTAGAAAAGGTACAGAGAAGGGCGACAAAAATGATAAAGGGGATGGGACGACTTCCCTATGAGGAAAGGCTGAAGCGTCTAGGGCTCTTCAGTTTGGAGAAGAGACGGCTGAGGGGAGATATGATAGCGGTCTATAAAATAATGAGTGGCGTAGAACGGGTAGCCATGAATCATTTGTTTATTCTTTCCAAAAATACTAGGACTAGGGGGCATGTGATGAAGCTACAAAGTAGTAAATTTAATAAGAATCGGAGAAAAACTTTCTTCACTCAACGTGTAATTAAACCCTGGAATTCGTTGCCAGAAATGTGGTGAAAACGGTTAGCTTAGCAGGGTTTAAAAAGGGTCTGGACGGTTTCCTAAAGGAAAAGTCCATAGACCATTATTAAATTGACTTGGGGAAAATCCACTGCTTATTTCTGGGATAGGCAGCATAAAATGTATTGAGTTTTCTGGGATCTTGCCAGGTATTTGTGACCTGGATTGGCCACTGTTGGAAACAGGATGCTGGGCTTGATGGACCTTTGGTCTGTCCCAGTGTGACAATACTTATGTACTTATGAGAGATGCTAGTGCAGCCTTCACATGTGCGTTCATCAGAGACAAACCGACTGCATCAGAACCAGGGAAAATGTTCTGTACATCATCCCATAGTCGTTACCTTGGAGATGTTAGTGTGCATATTTAGATGGCAATGCTATATGTGGGCACCTCCTTGTCGGCACCCCAGTGCTACACAGAGAGAGTCTATTCTATAAGGGCATCTTGGCACCCAGATTCCATTACAGAATGCTAGCATAGCCCAGTATCGGTGCACCTTATACCTGTATTTAGGTGCTTGCAGTTATACCAGCCCTTAGAGCCCTGATGGCGAACCTATGACACGCGTGTCAGTACTGACACGCGTAGCCATTTTCAGTGACACGCGGCCACATGTGGCCGCATACAGAGAAGCAGCGGAGTTCCTTGCTGACACCCGGGGCGGATCGCCGATGCGCCCCCCTCCCCCCCGGTGCAGCGCGACCTCCCCCCCCCCGGCGAAATCACCCGGTGCATGTTTACCCGCTGGGGGTGTGCCGTGTGCGCTCCTATTGGCTCCCTCCCTGCTGCTCCCTCTGCCCCGGCTCCTCACTTCCGGCCGGCGGAGCAGAGAGCAGCGGAATGCCGTGGGGGACGCATCTCTGAGGGCCCTGTGATCACCATTACCAGCAACCATCATCCAATCTACTGTTCTGGGGTGTCGTGGATTTGTAATTGACCACCATTACTGAGATAGGTGAGGGGGAGGCTGGGAGAGGCGAGGGCATGTGCTATGGGTGCCGTTTCCCGCCATTAGAAATAGCGGCAGCCATCTTAATTTACATAACTACTACTACTACTACTACTACTATTTAGCATTTCTATAGCGCTACAAGGCATACGCAGCGCTGTACAAACATAGAAGAAAGACAGTCCCTGCTCAAAGAGCTTACAATCTAATAGACAAAAAATAAATAAAGTAAGCAAATCAAATCAATTAATGTGAACGGGAAGGAAGAGAGGAGGGTAGGTGGAGGCGAGTGGTTACAAGTGGTTACGAGTCAAAAGCAATGTTAAAGAGGTGGGTTTTCAGTCTAGATTTAAAGGTGGCCAAGGATGGGGCAAGACGTAGGGGCTCAGGAAGTTTATTCCAGGCGTAGGGTGCAGCGAGATAGAAGGCGCGAAGTCTGGAGTTGGCAGTAGTGGAGAAGGGAACAGATAAGAAGGATTTATCCATGGAGCGGAGTGCACGGGAAGGGGTGTAGGGAAGGACGAGTGTGGAGAGATACTGGGGAGCAGCAGAGTGAATACATTTATAGGTTAGTAGAAGAAGTTTGAACAGGATGCGAAAACGGATAGGGAGCCAGTGAAGGGTCTTGAGGAGAGGGGTAGTATGAGTAAAGCGACCCTGGCGGAAGATGAGACGGGCAGCAGAGTTTTGAACCGACTGGAGAGGGGAGAGGTGACTAAGTGGGAGGCCAGCAAGAAGCAGATTGCAGTAGTCTAAACGAGAGGTGACAAGGGTGTGGATGAGGGTTTTGGTAGAGTGCTCGGAAAGAAAGGGGCGGATTTTACGGATGTTGTAAAGAAAGAAACGACAGGTCTTGGCGGTCTGCTGGATATGAGCAGAGAAGGAGAGAGAAGAGTCAAAGATGACCCCAAGGTTTCGAGCTGAGGAGACAGGGAGAATGAGAGAGCCATCAACAGAAATAGAAAACGGGGGGAGCGGGGAGGTGGGTTTGGGGGGGAAAATGAGAAGCTCGGTTTTGGTCATATTTAATTTCAGGTGGCGTTGAGACATCCAGGCAGCAATGTCAGACAAGCACGCTGAAACTTTGGTTTGGATGCAAGGTGAGATATCAGGGGTAGAAAGGTAGATTTGGGAGTCATCAGCATAGAGGTGGTAGGAAAAGCCATGGGATGAGATTAATGAACCAAGGGAAGAAGTGTAGATAGAAAAGAGGAGGGGACCGAGAACAGAACCCTGAGGTACACCGACAGGCAGAGGGATAGAAGTAGAAGAGGATCCACCAGAGTGAACACTAAAGGTGCGGAGGGAGAGGTAGGAAGAGAACCAGGAAAGGACAGAGCCCTGGAATCCAAGTGAGGACAGGGTATCGAGAAGTATGCTGTGATCGACAGTGTCAAAAGCAGCGGAAAGATCAAGAAGAATGAGGATGGAATATTGACCTCTGGATTTAGCCAGTAATAGGTCATTGGAGACTTTAGTAAGCGCAGTTTCAGTTGAGTGGAGAGGGCGAAAACCAGATTGTAATGGGTCAAGAATAGCATGTGAGGAGAGAAAATCAAGGCAGCGGCGGTGAACAGCACGCTCAAGTAATTTGGAGAGAAAAGGAAGGAGGGAGATGGGTCGGTAATTAGAGGGACAAGTAGGGTCAAGTGAAGGCTTCTTAAGGAGAGGTGTGACCACAGCATGTTTAAAGGAAGCAGGGACAGTCGCAGTGGAAAGTGAGAGGTTGAGAATGTGACAGATAAAAGGAATAAGAGTAGGAGAGATGGCATTAAGAAGGTGGGTGGGAATGGGATCAGAGGAACAGGTGGTACATTTTGAGGAAGAAAGGAGAAGTGTAGTTTCCTCAATAGTAACTTCAGGAAAGGAGGAAAGGGAATGAGGGGAAGGAGAGAGAGGGGAACGGACTAGTGGAGGGAGAGCTGGTGAGGTAGAGAAAGCAAGGTTTATCTTTTGAACCTTGTTGTGAAAGAATTCAGCAAGGGTCTGAGGAGATAATGAAGGGGGAGTTGGGGGAGGGGGCACCTTGAGGAGAGAGTTCAATGTGGTGAAGAGAAGTCAAGGATTAGAGCCAAGAGAGTTGGTCAGTTGGATATAATAATCCTGTTTGGCACGTAAAAGAGCAGGTGGTCAGTTAGGCTAGTTAGGGCTAACAGGCTATCTATAATTCTATCTTCTGTCTCTGCCCCCTGATGGAGAACTCAAAAAATAAAAAACCAAGGTTAAGTAAAGGAAGTGGTAGTAGCAGTAGCCGACCCTTTCAAGAGACATGGACCGAGATGTATGGCATTATAGAAAAAAATGGCAAATCATTTTGCGTTCTATGTACTGAAACGGTAGTAAGCAGAACGTGGAATATAAATAGACATTTTGAAACTAATCATTCCCAGCTCTTGAAAAAAAGTGAGGATGAACGGAAGGAATACATTTCCAGGCAGCTACACTTTTATAAGAGCCAATCTAAGTCCATCCTTAAATTTGTAAAAGGTTCTACAAATTTAACATCTGCAAGTTTGAGCATTGCTCACTCCATAGCTCAGCTTGGAAAAGCACTCAGTGAGGGAGAATTTATTAAAGAAACTCTCCTAAGATGTGCACCAGTTCTATTTCACGATATGCAGAATAAAGATGCAATTATTAAGAGAATATCTGAGTTACTAGGAAATTTGGAGTGCCTGGATCCGATTACCAGACACTTTTAGCACCCTGAAAAATATAGCAATGGCTTTACTCACAATTTTTCCCTCTACGTACTTTTGTGAAACCTTATTCTCAGCGTTAAATAATATCAAAACCAACAAAAGAAACAGATTGACAGATGAAGTTAGTAGCGCTTGCTTGGGCTTGAAGTGTACAAAATACCAACCTTCAATTGAAGATTTAGCCAATGAAATTCAGCAACAAAAAAGTCACTAATAGGCAGATTAGTTAAAGAATTCCTCCTCCCCCTCACTTATCTTAGTTCATGGCACCCCACACAAGTTAAATAATATCAAGACCAACAAAAGAAACCGACTGACAGATGAACAAAGAAGTCACTAAGTAGGTAAGTTAAATAATTAGTTTTTGGTTTATTAAATACAGTTTTATATTACAATTATACATTTTTGTTATTTAAACTATAAATATCGCGAAATTATGGTTTTTTTCTCGAAGTGACACACCACCCGAGTTATGCTCGGTTTTTTGGCGAATTTTGACACACCAAGCTCAAAAGGTTGCCCATCACTGCCTTAGAGCATGTCTAAATGCGGCATGGGCGTTCATAACTTACCGTATTCTAGAACATGTGTGGCTGGAAGACACACCCACGTGTAGGTCCTCCTTACATTTGCACTCTATAGCAATTACGCACACTCTTACAGAATAGCACTTAGGGCGTTTACATATGTTAAATGCTACTTTTGGGCATATACACGCACAAAGGGACTCCTAACCTCAGGCACCTAGTTACAGAATTGCCCTTTTAGTTTTTAAGTGCCGGCGGCTTAGCCCAACAGTATGAGTCTCAGTAAAGCAGATGGGGATGGTTAGAGACTCTCATGTGCATCAGGATAATCAAAACAGGAGGCCGTACATTTAAAAAAAATAGCTCCTTACTGTAATGAACTGAAACAACAGGAAGAGTTGGATTCCGCAAATATCAACTCGCTTCCACTGCCACCTGCTCAATGCTTACTCCCACATCTCCTTTTAAACTTTTCAAATGACCTAGTTTTATTTTTTATCTTTCTTAAAGATCTTCTCTCTCCAAATCCTTTATGAACAGTTTATACTGCTGCGTTCATATTTTACATCAAGGTTTTTCAGACTCTGACCATGGGAGTCTGATATTCAGCCTACTCAAAACAAATATCCATGAGATATACTAGTATGCCGAGAGCCGGGAACTATTTAATAACAGGAACGATCCCCTGATACTGAGGGCACTGACTCACTAGTCCCGCTTTCTAAGAAACCTGCATGCAACACGCTACAAACCTATGGGAACTTTCACAGATTCAAATCCCAGCAAAAATAATTAATTCCTTCTCAACTCAGCTGTAAAAGGAAGGTAATAACTGCTGAATTTGGCCAGAGAGAGATGCCAGTTAGACTGCAGAAGGCTCCCTGCCAACCTACCTGCCCCAGGTACAGTGCTGAAGGATAGGTACCTGCACTTAAGCCTGTGGGGCCAACGAGGGTACCTGTGTAACACAGCTCAAGAAAGAGGGAAATTTATAAAGAACAAAAAAAAATCCTGTATTATTTTTGATGTTCTCCATCCACAGGGTACAAATTAAATGCCTGGAACATTTTAGATTCACATTGGCATTAATGCCTCCTGTGGCCTGGTAGTACAGGAGGCTCATCGATCCTGCCCCAGAAGCCATCTGTTAGCACACAGTATACCAAGCCACACACACAGCAGCAAAGCTGAAACCTCCGCTGGATTCTAGAGCAGCTGCTGCTCTCGGGGAAAGTCTGTCTGCTTACATTCTGAAATATTACATAGGTCACAGTAGGGCAGTCACGGAAAAAAGCCGCCCTGGGTGCAAGGAGCAAAGAGAAGTTCTTTATACCTCCGGCACAAAGTAAGAGTTTCTGTTAGCTTATTCTGCAAAGTTTTCTTAAACCCTTTGAAAATTATTCTCACTTTTTAAGACTAATTTCTACACATTCCCATAAGCTGCAGGGGTACCTCTACTTGTCCTGTCTTATCTTATTTACTGTCATTTTTTCTTATTTTGCCTCATACATTGGACTTTGGCCAGCACTACTAAACTCAGCACCTCCTCCGTCTTTCCCTTTCCCTGTCAAGTTCACGAGATGCCCTCCCTTAACAACCTGAAGGTAAAAGAAAAAAAAACCACCAGTGTTTTTGGAGACCATACCTTTACAGGGCTCACGAAGCTTATGGGATGACTAAAGTCTCCTACTTAAGTTTCAGCCTTATGGGATTGATAATGATCTCGGTGGGCTTTTCTTAACAACCAGGAGCTATACAGTATGGATCTTAATAACACAGAAAAGCAAGAGCATTTCTTTTTAATCTCTAATTGGTGTTTCCTCGCTAAAATGATTCACCAGTGCTGACTGTACATAAGTACATAAGTAATGCCATACTGGGACAGACCGAAGGTCCATCAAGCCCAGCATCCTGTTTCCAACAGTGGCCAACCCAGGTTACAAGTACCTGGCAAGATCCCAAAACAGTACAATACATTTTATAGTGCTTATCCTAGAAATAAGCAGTGGATTTTCCGCAAGTCATTTTAATAAAGGCATATAGGGCGTCTTTTACTAAGGCACACTCACGTTTTTAGCGTGCGCTAAAATTGTGGGCACACTAAACGTTAGAGACGCCCATAGGAATGTATAGGGGTCTCTAACGATTAGCGCACCTATAATTTTAGCGCACGCTAAAAACGTGAGTGTGCCTTAGTAAAAGACCCCCATAGACTTTTAGGAAGCTATCCAAACCTTTTCTAAATCCCACTAAGCTAACCGCCTTTACTACATTCTCTGGCAACGAATTTCAGAGTTTAATTACACATTGAGGGGCATAATCGAAAGGGACGCCCAAGATTTCCTGAGGACTTCCTCACAGGACGAAGGGGCGGGGAAACCCGTATTATCGAAACAAGTTGGGCGTCCATTTTTCGTTTCGATAATACAGTCGGGGGATGCCCAAATCTTGAAATTTAGGTCATCCCTAGAGATGGTCGTCCTTAGACTTGGTCGTTTCTGATTTTTGGCGATAATGGAAACTAAGGACGCCCATCTCAGAAACGACCAAATGCAAGTCCTTTGGTCGTGGGAGGAGCCAGCATTCGTAGTGCACTGGTCCCCCTGACATGCCAGGACACCAACCAGGCACCCTAGGGGCACTGCAGTGGACTTCAGAAAAAGCTCTCAGGTACACAGCTCCCTTACCTTGTGTGCTGAGCCCCCCCAAAACCCATTCCCCACAACTGTACACCACTATCATAGCCCTTACAGGTGAAGGGGGGGCACCTACATGTGGATACAGTGGGTTTGTGGTGGATTTTGGAGGGCTCATATTTACCACCACAAGTGTAACACGTGGGGAGGGATGGGCCTGGGTCTGCCTGCCAGAAGTGCACTGCACCCATTAAAACTGCTCCAGGGACCTGCATACTGCTGCGATGGACCTGAGTAGGACATTTGAGGCTGGAATAGAGACTGGCACCAAAGATTTTTAAACAATTTTTTGAGGGTGGGAGGGGGTCAGTGACCACTGGGGGACTAAGGGGAGGTCATCCCCGATTCCCTCCGGTGGTCATCTGGTCAGTTCGGGCACCTTTTGTGGCTTGGTCGTAAGAAAAAAAGGACCAGGTAAAGTCATCCAAGTGTTCATCAGGGACACCCTTTTTTTTCCATTGTGGGTTGAGGTCACCCATGTGTTAGACACGCCCAAGTCCCGCTTTCGCTATGCCTCTGACACACCCCTGTGAACTTTGGTGGTCCCCACGACGGAAAGCAGTTGGGGACGTCCAAAATCGGCTTTCGATTATGCCAATTTGGGTGACCCTGTGAGAAGGATGCCCATCTTGCGATTTGTGTCGAAAGATGGGCGTCCTTCTCTTTCAAAAATAAGCCTGATTGAGTGAAGAAATATTTTCTCTGATTCATTTCAAATTTACTACTTTGTAACTTCATTGCGTGCCCCCTAATCCTAGTATTTTTGAAAAGAGTAAACAAGCGCTTCACATCTACCCGTTCCATCCCACTCATAATTTTATACACGTCTATCAAATCTCCCCTCAGCCGTCTCTTGTTCAAGCTGAAGAGCCATACCCGCTCCAGTCCCTCTCCATAGGAAAGTCGTCCCACCCACCTACCTGGACACAGCATTCAGGGCTCCAGGAACTACTAGATCAAGTAACCAGAGATGAGACTTGCTCACCCAGAACCATGAACCATGTGAATGAGACAGCTTACTCAGTACATCATTAATAATGGCAGAGTATGTCCGGTAGCGCTATAGAAATGATTAGTAGTAGTAGTAGTACTAGTAGTATAAAGGTCAAAATGGCCCATCCAGTCTGCCCAGCACTGATTTTTCCATTTGGGGTGGATCCATATACAAGTTTTATTTACTTATTGTAAAAGGGTTGATATACAGCCAATCACACATATGTAGGTGTAGCTAAGTGGTTTACAATCATAAAAGCTCATAGTGAAGCAGATAAGGGAGAGAGGGAGAAGCCGATATTAGAGCGAAAGAAAGTAAGGAAAAGCAAAAAGTATAGTGAGAGATACAAAAACAAAAAGGGTAAAAGAAAGATTACAGGAAAAATAACACAAAGGTAATGAGGGTATTGCTACAGGATCATGATTTGGGGATGGAATAAGTACTGTGGGACATCGGCCCTGCTGCTCTTAAGACCGCCGCCCCAAAGGACACATCTGACTACGCAGCATCATCCACCCTATAATGCTTGCTGAAAGAATGCAACGACAACCACGTCACGCCCTGCAAATGTCTACCGGAGAAGACGTCTCTGCCCACGACGTTGCCACACGCCTAGTCGAGTAGGCCTTTAAACCCAAAGGCGAAGCCTTCCCTGCCAGGAGGTAGGCGGACGACACCACCTCCTTCAACCAGCGGGCAATGGACGCTTTGGAGGCCATTAGGCCCAACTTCTGTTTACCAAACAAAACAAACAATCTATCCGAGCAACGAAACTCGTTAGTCGCCTCCAGATACTGGATAAGAACTCTTCAAACATCCAGATGCTGCAAGGACGCATACCCGGAAGGGTGGTCGAAGACGACCCACTCCTTTCAGAAAAAGGGACCGCCAGCGAAGAATTGCACAAGTGCCCTCGGAAGCAGGCCAAGGCCGCCACCTGGACCTTCAAGGACCCCAGCGCTAAGCCCTTGTGCACCCCCTGCTGCAGAAAATCAAGGATGCTGCCCACCGAAGCGCTAAAGGGATCCAAACCCCTTTCCGCACACCAATCTTCAAATATACGCCAGACGTGGGCATAGGCCGAAGAAGTAGACCGCTTGCAAGCCTGAAGCAGGATAGTAATAACCGAATCCGAATAGCCCTTCTTCCTCAAATGAGACCTCTCAAGGGCCAGGCTGTAAGACCAAAGTGGGAGGGATCTTCCATGGCTACCGGTCCCTGCCGGAGAAGACCCCTCTCCTGTGTAAACCGCAGCGGCTGGCCGCCCAGAAGACCAATGAGGTCGGCATACCAAGGACACCTGGGCAAGTACGAAGCCACCGCGTCTGGCCCCGGAGAAATGGGTGAACAACCCTCCAAAGGGTCGTCCAACAGGATAGGCCGAAGTCTCTTAGGAGGAGGAGGGGCTGAGGCCGACTCCGCATCCCCTGGGACCCCAGCGCCCCCCTGCTTCAATAAAAATGCCTGGTGCATTAACAAGACAAATTCAGCGGAAAAAGGCATACCCTGATCAGATAAGCCCCCTGCTGCGACTGCCCCTTTCTCTGCCACCGGCAGAGCATGTTCCATGACCGCCGAGGACAAAATGTCCGAAGTTCCCGCCTCCGCCAGAGAGGAGTCGCCAAGAGATCCCCCGGGGACCCAGAGCGCTGATCCAGGCCCGTTATCCCCAGAGAAAGGCCACCAGGATCTCCTCCTCCACTCGGGGACACTGGTCTGCACACCGTGCAGCGGCCTGAGGAGGAGCGTCTACCCCCCCAGGAGCACCGCTTCACCACCTCAGCAGGGACTGACATGCCGCTGCGCCAAAAAAAAACCCGGTCAGGGGCCTGACCCTCAAGAGTGCACTACAAGCCCGCTAACTTGCTCCCTCTTCTAATTTTTTCTTATTTTTTTCTTAAACTTTTGGCTCTAGTGTTTAATAGAAAAATAGGTGCACCGTGAGAACTGCGCGACCGTTACCACGGTCCACTAACAGATCCCCAACTCACCACCTGGATCCTGAAACAGGGTGTGCACCCCCCGAACTCTCCAACCTCCTCACCTCCCCAGCCAGAAGTGACACCGCCGGACTGGAGCTGTTCTGATACGGCCAGAAGAAACGTGGCTCTTTTTTTTTTTTTTTGTTGGTTGCTTCACAGACACTACCACAAGAGAGGCTCGGGAGGGAAATAAAGGGAAGAAAGCCTCCAGCCAGCAAGACTGGGAACCAGTCACACCAACCGGACCAGGAGAAACCAACTGGAACACAGAGAGAAACGAAGTATGTCCATCCACCTGCTGGAGATAGAAGATACTGAGGAACTGGGCGGCTAGCACGTGGCTAGGTAGTAGTGCTCAGTTCTGGATTTTCTATCTCCAGCTGCTGATCGATGGACATAACTACCCACTTGTCCTGGAATAGTGGGATAGAACTTAATGGAAATGGCACCTTAAAAATCAACGCCAAAAATGGTTAGCGTGATTCTAAAAACTATGCCTAGTTAGGCACAGTTTATAGAATATGCCTACACTCCGTTCTTGCGACTAAAATTTAGGCACGCCCATTTAGGCCACCTGAAACCAGGCCTAAATACCTGCGCCTAAGTTAGGTGCAGATCGGGTATATTCCATAATAGTGCGCATAGTTTTTTGAAATACCCACAACCAGCCTAATCCACGCCCATGATCATGCCCCCTTTTGACTGCACGCATTAGAATATGCCTAGAAAGTTGTGCGTGTAAATTCTAATTCAAGTCAATTAGTGCTGCTAACTGGTTGTTAGGTACCAATTATTGGCACCGATTGGCTTGTTAATCAATTAAGTTATGCGTGCAATTTGGCCAGGCGGCCAAATTAGCGCCCACAATTTAAGGTGCAATATATAGAATTTGGGGGTAAGTGAAAAACAGCTGTTTTGGGGGCGTTCTGGGGGCAGAGTCAGTAATTGGCCAGTTAAGTTCCGATATTCAGGGTAACCACATAAAAGTCAGTCCTATCTTTATGCGGCAACCCGTAGCTACTTAAGTTCTGAATATTGACTTAACCGGCTATGAGTTAGCCATGCATAAACCAGATATTCATTGCAAAAGCCTGTACATGACCCAGCATTATATACCCGAGAATAACGCCGGCGACAGTCAGCACAACATTCATCACCGCTAGCTGAATATTGACCCCCAGATCTTTACTTGCTTCTTAAACTTTATAAAATGATGGTGCAAGTCTGAGCTAAAACGGCATGGAGCTTCACAACTGTGGACCAAAGTAGCAAAAGACAGTGTCACAAGACACAGCCAGCAAAGATAAGATGGTGGTAGAAGAGCTTGCTGGAAAGAACGAAGACTGCGAGATGGGCAACAAGGAATAAGAAGATTTGAGACAACCTGGAGCTGTGGGAGAGAGACCTTTATACACCATGATCAAAATGTTGAATTTAATACGTTCAGATATTTGTAGCCAGTGTTCAGAAATTAAAAGAGGAGAGACGGGATCAAAACGTTTTGTGTGGTGAACATAGATATGTAGACGCTGAAGACACTTGAATGAATAAAGTGGGGGACCACAATATAAAGCATTACAGTAATCTAGCACCAAAATATGAGTATGGATATGAGGGCCTTTACTGAACAGATTCTCTGGAACTCGATACCCACCCACCCTACCCCTTTTACCTCACCTTTCTCAGATTTTAGGGCTGAGAACTGTCACAAAGACTTACATTTACGCTTTCTTTGCAGCTGAAAATCTGCCCCGCAGACAGCAAACAGAATGCTGTGCTTGATGTCTCTCAGTCCGCCAAAGGGCAAGTACTTTTGGGCAGACTGGTTGGACCGTACAGGTCTTTATCTGCCTTCATTTACTATGTTACTAAGCTGATATCATTCAGCGACAGAAAAATTAAGGGCGACTAAAATGATAGCCGGGATGGGACGACTTCCCTATGAAGAAAGACTAAGGAGGCTAGGGCTTTTCAGCTTGGAGAAGAGACGGCTGAGGGGAAACATGATAGAGGTATATAAAATAATGAGTGGAGTGGAACAGGTGGATGTGAAGCGTCTGTTCACGCTTTCCAAAAATACTAGGACTAGGGGGCATGCGATGAAACTACAGTGTAGTAAATTTAAAACAAATCGGAGAAAATTTTTCTTCACCCAAGGCGTAATTAAATTCTGGAATTCGTTGCCGGAGAACGTGGTGAAGGCAGTTAGCTTGGCAGAGTTTAAAAAGGGGTTAGACGGTTTCCTAAAGGACAAGTCCATAAACTGCTACTAAATGGACGGGAAAAATCCACAATTCCAGGAATAACATGTATAGAATGTTTGTACGTTTGGGAAGCTTGCCAGGTGCCCTTGGCCTGGATTGGCCGCTGTCGTGGACAGGATGCTGGGCTCGATGGACCCTTGGTCTTTTCCCAGTGTGGCATTACTTATGTACTAACCACAAGACCTGGAAATTTTCGCAGTGATATAAAACTGTGAAAATTAAAAACTACAACCACAATGGGAGGCTGAACTAGGAAAAGGCAACTCTGGACTACTTAGGTGCCTTTTTGTCTGGCAGGTATTTAAGAAAATGATAACCTGAACCATTAGGTCTCCCCCTAAAATGACTCCCCCATCCCTCATAGTATTGCCAATTACACATTTCCAGAAAATGTATTTAACATTTGTTCTCGTACATCAGAGAAATTTCATTTCACAAGCAGCCACACATATGGTTTCTGTGACACTGCCCATATGTTAAAACAAGCAGCAATTAAATTGGGTATTGAAAGCCAGGCAGGGAAAAGAAATTATGCTTGGTATGTTACTCTTCTGACTGCTTGATTTGTAACACAAGCATTCACCCAAGCCAGTTCATAATTGCTAACCGATCTATAAGTGCCCCTCCCCAACTGCTAGTCCCCTTCTAGACCGCAAACCAGGATGGTTAACCTTCAGCTCCACTAGGACCTTGTCACTAATGGAGGACCCTCCCCCCAACTCTTCTCCAAACTCCTCCACCACCCCAGAAGAGTCACCAGTATAGCTCCTGTCAGTCAATACTGCCCCCACCCCCAACAGCATCAGAAGACCTCGTGGACGAGCTTCCATCTCATTACCAGAAATTTCCTCTCCAGCTGGCTCAGGATTTCCCCTGCTGCAACAAAAAACAACTTTCAAACAATCTGCAACATAGACTAACAACCCGCAACACAGAATAACAACCAACTAATCAGTTTTATTTTCTTATGTATGTTAGTCTTGTACATTCCAGGGCAGGCGTACAGGTGATCACGCTGGGCAGGCTGCCAAGAATGCAGTCTGAGGCATCTCTCAGCCACATATACAAACTGCCATACCCACACACACTCTTCACTCACCTCCTCACCAATCACCAAGCATGTTTGCGATTTGCCCACACTTTGCCCATTCCCCTCAGCCCCTCCTTCCTAAAGCCCTCCAGGTGAGTGAAGGGCTAGGGGCTCCCATGTAGCCATGTTTATTTTGGCTGACCAGACTTGTTGGCCAGCCTCCTCTTTTCTGTGTTTCACCATGTATTTTTTTCTACAGTTATAGTCCAGCTGTCTCAAGGGGGGTAAAAGATTAAATGTATTTGTATCTTTTAATTTCCTTTCCTTGAGTTCTGCTAGACCTGTCCAGACCAATGGTTGAGTCCCCCTAACAGCAGATAGAAGTAGAGATATGGAACTATTCTAGATGAAGCCTGAAATTCTTGTATGTCAGTGCCAAAGCGGAACCAGGTATCTTCTTACCACACACCAAATTTGAACCCCAGAGAATAATGACACCGCTATTTCTAATGAACTATTTACAAAACCCAGGAAGAGAGCAGAATAAGAGGCCGAATATGCTTCATCCTCTGCTGAAAATGTACGATGTCTGCCTGCGCCGCTAGAGAACCCCCATGGAACTTACGCTGGAAAAATGCAAGAGCTGCCACTGGACCTTCAGAGGGCCAAACCTTGAACTTGCAGCATGTTTGAATAGCTGCATCTTGTGCTCACCAGCAGGAAAGCTCATGCCCCACGCACCAGCATTCAAAAACCCATCAGACTCATAGATACGTTAAACACACAGACTGTCTCTGGGCATTGACCAAAGCCAAGCAGCCCCTTTTCCTCAGATGCCAGTTATCAAGGGCTAGGCCATAAGTCAGAAAATATCGGGGTCCTCCATAACTACCAGGCCCTGCCTCATAATCTCCCACCCCAGTGGAAGTGGGAGCCCCATCAGCAGGTGCCAATGTCAACGGGTCCAGTTCGGGCCCACCTGGATCATGAGGTATGGATGCCTGGCTACCATAGGTGGTTGGTGGCCCAACTGTTTGGGGAGTCTAAAGGGGGTGGGGTTAGGGGTGGGGCCAGGGGTGGAGCTTAAATCCATAACTGTCTGATAACACGCAGAAAAAAGTAAATAAAAATAAAAGTCACAATTAATACCTTTTATTAAATTTAGATATTAGATATGTATCATATGTCAAAGAATAAAGTGGTTGCTCAAAGCATATTCTAACCACAATCGCTCAACTGCAAAACACTATGCACAACTTTGTCCAAAAACACACTCAGAAACTTACTGTACCATAAATATTACACTGGGCAGACCTAATACACCAATATACCACCCATACAGAAAATGCAGACCGTCAACAATATGAAACAAGGGATCATATCATCACAATTCTCATGTAGAGCCACAAAACACCCTAATTCATGTTTAATGTGAGATAAAATGCCATAAATAAGTAAATAAATATAAACTTTTAATGTTGAGCACCTGATTCTCAAAGTGGACATATTCCAAACACTATAATGAAAATAAAATGATCTTTTCTACCTTTGTTGTCTGGTGACTTTTTCTGATCATGCTGGCCAGTATCCGATTCTGCTGCTATCTGTCCTCAGTGCAGGTCAGGAAGTCATCCTCGTTAAATATCTCCCTGGCAACCCAGGACACCTCCAGCCAACCCCCCCTGCTTTCCCAGCAGTAAGGTAAACAAACCATAAACCAATTTCTACAACTGCTAGAGGGCTTTCACTGCAGCTCCTGCTGTGAGGATGGAGGTAAATCAACAATTTAATCCCCTCAGAGCAGCTGGACTCAACAGCTGATCCATTCTGCTGCAGCAGGGGGGAGGCTTAGCCTCTCCAAGCCTCTTATACCGGGCGCCTATGCTGGCTACCCTCCAGAGGATCCTGCTAATCAGGCTCCTGTCATGGCCAGAGCTGCACCAGTGCATCAACCATTGCTATGTCGAACTCCCTTCTGCAGCTGAAGAACCAAGCACATTTTGTATTCTAACACAAAATCATCAGGTCAAAGCACAAAAAGCCCCATCGATCCACCAAGAATTGAAAGGCAGAGGAGTTCAGCTCCCACTCCTTCAGAACGAGAACAATTGAAAAATCAACTGGCTTCCAGTGCCACCACCGAACTCCAAGTCCCCCCATGTTTGTTGATTTAAGCCACTGCTTTGACATTGTTCAACATCATCTGGACTGCTTTTCCCTTGAACAAGGGGAGGTATTTCTGCAGTGCTAAGCAAATGGCCCTCACCTTCAGGTGAATCGACAAAAATGCTTCTAAGACCTCCAACCTTGCGCAATCCAACCTAGACAACGGGCTCCCCACCTCTGGAGGCCTGCATAGGTGGTTAACACTATCCACTTGGGGAAGTCTAAGCCAGAAGTGGCCCATCCTTCAACCGAGACCTACCCTTCGAGGGAAAAAAAGTTACATGTGGGCAATTTCTCCAAGTCTTCACCAAAGAGTAACCAGCCCCTAAGGGACAGCTTACTTAACCGCAACTTTGAAGCCGCACTGGCCACCCAGTGCAATACCCACAACTACCTATGGGCCACTACCACCACCGCCAACAACTGAGAGGAGATGCATATAAGATCATAGAGGACATCCACCAAAAAGGGTGCCCATGACTCCAGGTGTGACACCACCATGGACTCTAATAGCTGCTGGACCCAGCTCAGAAGAGAATGGGCCACATAGCCCGCACACACTAAGGCCTGACCCCCATTGCCAAGGAGGTGAAGGCCTGCTTAAAGAACTGCTCCATCTTCTTGTCATGGGCATCCTTCAGTGCAGAGCCCCATTTAATCTCTATTATATCTCCTCTCAGCGATCGGAATCCTAATGGGGTCAACTCTGTCGTAGTCAGGGCAATAGAGGCCTGTGGCAGAGCTGAGCCACAGGTTTCCATGGGCTCCACAATAGCACCCATTGGGCATGACAACCTTCACAGACAGGCATGACCACCCTCCCTCCCCAAACCTGGAACCTGACTGCTACCTTACCGGGACCTCTGGGCCTGCCTGCTGCCTGTCTGAGTGGCTACAAGAATGCTGCTCCCTGCTATGCAGCTGGTGTGTGGCCTTGGTCTTTTTCATTTTGGGAGGGCAGAGGTTTGATAACTTTACTCCTCTAACAATGGTTAAGGGAATAAAGCCAAACAGCCAATTAAAACTATTTTTGTTGCTGCAGGGGGCATACAAGGAGGAGGTTTGGGGGGAGAAAGATTCACAACCTCCTCCCTGCTCCCCGCACCTCAATGGGGACCACCGCCTGCAAACCACACCAAGCTAAAGCCTGTGGACTAGAGCTTGGGGCTGCAGAGAGAGAGAGAGAGAGAGAGAGAGAGAGAGAGAGAGAGAGAGACTCTTCCAAGCTCAACTGGGGTAAGGGCTCCAAGGACTGTGGCCCAAATCCCAGGAGCAACACCGGCCCAAGGACTCAACTTCAGAGGACGCAGGCCTCTTTCTGAAATTGTAGCTGTGGCGTTCTTTTCACACCAAGGCGGTTTTTTTTGTGACTGCATTCCATATCAGTGTGATCCAGATATATGCTATTTAATCAGGACATTTCATTGCATGCACCATTTTTTCATCTCACCAATCAGTATAATCTTTGACCCCTGAGACAGGCGGCTTGTCACAACGAAACACAGCCCTGTGTCGGGTCTCTGCTTTGTGCAATTAAAGATGTTTTCTGAATAATTCCTGCGTGGGGACCTTTGTTGAATACTCCGTAAGCTGTAGCTCGTGTTGCATTCTCTACTCCTGTATCCCACGGAGCCAGCCAGGCCTGAACAAGAGGTAAAGAAATACTAGACAATTCCGGGCTACACCATTCCTTATACCAGTAATGTCTTTTTTGTTTGTTTTATGTTTATGAGACTCTTGATAGACTGCCTTTCTGTAGTACAACCAAAGTGGTTTACATATTACAGGCAGGTACAGCATGAATTTTACTTACTCATTCAACATCATTGTACATTCCTAGGCTTGTAGATTGCTTTAATAATAGTTTTTGCACTCCACCTTGCTTACTCTAGATTTTGGTTTCATATATGAACTAACTCTTACAAAAATAACTAACCCTAAGTCTGTGCTTATTTGGATTTAAGTTGGTGAGTTCTGCCTGCCTCTTATCCCATTAGTGAGGCTTGTAGCAGTGTGGAAAGCTAAGTCAGTGGCCCGTGTTAGTGAAGCATGTAAAAAAAGGTGATTTAGTGCGGAATACTGTTTTATGAAATCAGTGGTGTACGGTAGCCTACAAAGGCATTTTCTGTTGCTGAAAATTCAGCTTCCTTATCATTCTGCTAAACTAGTCCAGCCTAGTGGGATGATTCCCCCTACCAGCAGACAGAAGTAGGGATACTGAACTATTCTAGTGATACTGTTTGTAAAGCATCCCTCCTGGGCAAGAAGGCTATTCTCTGGGTATAGAAAAACCTGGATCCGTCCTCCTTTTGGGCATGGCTTAGCTCGCTCCACAGACTGATACAGATGGAAAGTGTGGCAGCAAATTAATTAATTAATTTCCTATTTATTTATTTATTTATTTATTAGGATTTATTTACTGCCTTTTTGAAGGAATTCACGCAAGGCAATGTACAGAAAGAATAAGTCAGACATAAGCAACAGACAATCAGTGGCGTTCCTAGCCTGGTTGACACCCGGGGCAGATCGCCAATGCGCCGCCCCCCCCCCCCTGCGAAATGACACCTCCTCCCCCCCCCCGGCAAAATGACCCCCCCTCCCGGGTGCACGCCGCTGGGGAGGGGTGCCGTGGCACGCGCCTGTTGGCTCCAAGTTCGCTAACTTCGCTCGTTCGCTGCAGCACCCTCTGCCCCGGAACAGGAAGTAACCTGTTCCGGGGCAGAGGGAGCTGCAGCGAACGACCGGTTAGCAAACTCGGAGCCGACAGGCGCGCGCCGCAGCACCCCCCAGCGGCGTGCACCAGGGGCGGACCGCCACCATCATCCCCCCTTGGTACGCCACTGCAGACAATAGACATAAGCAAATGACTCCCTGGCTGGCGGAACAAGTTTTCCAGAAGTTTGGGAAGCAGAAATCCAGACTCTTGAGCACAAGATTAGAAGTTTCAAACCCAACAAATCCCTGAGGTGCTAAGGCAGAGCACAGGAAGCACTGCAATACAAAGCAATAATATCAATGCTTACGTGGAACACCGCACGGCAACCCAGGCAAATCTCAAAAATGGGTTTGAAATTTTGGGGGTCCTTTTACTAAGCTTACCGCAGCTTAAAATGCCTCGGGTGTGCTCAGGCATTCTGCAGTAATTTTGGCTTCGGCACGTGCTTCCCATGCGCTAAAAAAACAGATTCTATTTTTTTAGTGCTGGAGGCGGGTCGGGGGGGGGCAGGGAGTAGATATGTTCTGCGCTAATTGGTTAGTGCAGCTACATTGCCGCGCACTAACCAATTAGCACGTGAGCCCTTACTGCCTACATAATGGATGGCGGTAGGGGTTCACGCACTAATGGCCATGCGCTAATGGGAAAAATTAGCGTGTGGCCATTAATAGAAAGAAGCTGAAATTTGGCCATTTTTCCCATGCAGAAAAAATGGCCTCAGAATGCAGGAGTGACCCGGGGGTAAGCACGTGCTAAGGCCACTGTTTACCAGGGGCATAGCCAGACAACAGATTTTGAGTGGGCCTAGGCCAGAAGTGGGTGGGCACCAAGTGTTTCCCCCCTTCACCACCACCCAAAAAAATATCTCAGCTGGCAGAAAACGCTTCTTTCCATCTTGGCAGTCTGCAGCAGGCATGCACTGAAAACTGAGCATGCGCAGGTGCCGGTATTGTGGAGAGTAGCGTGGAGAGTAGAGCTACCATCAGGGGGAAGTCTTCAGCTGCTGGAGCTTGGGATCCCCACCAGCTACCACTAAACATGTGATTTTGTTGGGTGGGTCTGAACCCTAAGTGGGTGGGCCCTGGCCCATCCAGGCCCACCTGTGGCTACGCCACTGCTGTTTACCACAGTTTGGTAAAAGGGCCCCTTTGTTTGCAGGTGGAGGACGGCATCAGAAGCAAAACTGTAGTACATGAGATGAGACCCAAAGTTAAATCAGCACCAAGTGAGCTGCCACCAAGTCTGAGGCATCACCTTCCAAGTCTCTGTTGCTGTCCACGGTGATTGGAGCAAGCCTGAAAACACTCACACTTTTAATGTATAAGTAAATGGGGGAACAACACGCAGCGTTTTTTGCTTTAAAAGATTCCCGCATTCTAATTTTACCATCTCTGGCCTTGCGCCTTCAGAGACTTTTTCGCTTGAATGAATTGGTAACATGCATACAGTGTATAAGATAAACATGGCTATGTCAATATGGAGGTATATGAATAATTAACAGAGGTCACACTAGGGCAACTGGTTACCAATGGAAGCAAGGTTAAAATTTAAAGTTTTGACACTAGCACATAAAGCTTTTTTCTCACTCAGTCCATCATATCTGTCTAACCTTATTATCCCCTATACTCCAACTCGGACACTTCGGTCGTTGACAGATAATAGACTTGTAATTCCTTCTCCATCTAAAGCTAGATGGGAATCAACACGGACATTGGCATTCTTCATTCTACCACCGTCCAGTGGAGTTCCTAGCCTCGACAACAACCGGGGCAGATCGCCGATGCGCCCCCCCCCCCGGGTGCACGCCGCTGGGGGGGGGTGCCGCGGCGTGCGCCTGTCGGCTGCGAGTTCGAATCGCTACGCTAAATTCTCTCGTTCGCTGCAGCTCCCTCCCTCTGCCCCGGAACAGGAAGTAACCTGTTCCGGGGCAGAGGGAGGGAGCTGCAGCGAACGAGAGAATTTAGCGTAGCGATTCGAACTCGCAGCTGACAGGCGCGTGCCGCGGCACCCCCCAGCAGCGTGCACCCGGGGCGGACCGCCCCCACCGCCCCCCCCTTGGTACGCCACTGCCACCGTCTCTTTGGAACTGTCTTCCTAAAGAACTTAGGCTTGAGGATTCTTATACTCATTTCCGTAATTATTTTTGTGTTTTTACTAACGTTTTTAACGTTATTAACGTGAAATCTGAATGTGTGTTGTCTTTTTGTAGTGCTTTCCTATCACAAATGGATTTCAGAGTATGTTTACTTACTGTTTTAATATTATTTTAATGTTATTTTATATTGTAAACCGTTCTGATTTACTTTTGTAATAAGTGACGGTCTAGTAAATGAATAAACGATAAAGTAAATTGTGCGAAAGAGCTTAGAATCTAAGTAGGAATAAAGGGAATAGACAAATTAAAATACTGAACTGTACTGAAATTTACTGGTAATATTAAACTCTTACTCAGGATCTCTTAAAAGCAGCAGTACTCACTCGGCTCTGACCAGATGCATTACACAGCACACATTCTTATTAATTAAACAGTACAGATGAGGAATCCCGAGATACCACGGCAAGTAAAGCAGAAGGAAAGCATGGGAAACGCATAACTCTGCAAGACTGCTCAGGAGAGAGGCCATTTACACTGTGCTCTGGATTCGGTTCTAGGAGGCAGAGCATCTTCACAGGACAACTGAAGGGCTTATTTCCAAAACCTGCTAAGTCTATATTAGTTGCATTGCACTTACAGGGTTTTGGAAATTAGCCCATCAATTTTTAAAAAGCCGTTTATTTGGGTAAATACCAATTTATCCAGATAAAAGGACTAGATGGGTTAAGAGGAAACATTCTCCTGGATTTGTTTTGGGTTAGATTAGGATATGATACAGGTAGATTTTATTTTCAAATGTGTGGACGCTATTTCCAAGTCAAATTTAGCCTGCACGAAAAGTGCAATGTTCACAGACCAGCTATACCACTGGGCGGGCTGAAAAACTACCTATTTAAAGGACAGTGTTCTTTGTGAAGAACGGTCCTGCAATGGACAGCCAAGCTTTGTGAGGTGATCTTTTCAGGAATGGTCAATATCCTTTCACACTCAGCTCTGGAAACAAATCAGTCTATCATCTGATGCATTCTCATTCAGTCTGTACCAACAAGTGCTTCTAATGAGAAAAGTCGCACCTGAGGCCTGGCAGTCACAGGGCAGCCGTGCACTGGCAACCTGGAGGGCTCAGTTCTATTAAGCCACACACTTGGCTTTCTGCCTCTCCCGGGGCAAGTTCAAACACATCCAAATTTTCCACAGGGCAAGTCCAAGCACATCCACATTTTAAAGGGCTGGAGCTCGAGCACTGAACTGCACTTCGACACAGCCACATAAGGAGGAAACGAATCCCCGGGCCTATCAGCCAACTGCTAGCCAAGCAAAAGCTTCCAAGTTCACCGTTTGCTCTAATAGATCTCAGCCTCCCCTTTACAGAACTCTCTACAGCAATCCTTTGTTGGTTCAGCCCTATAGCATGAAAGAGCAACCAGTGAATGAAACCATTTTCCTTTTGACTAATTAATCAAATAAAAGCAAACAAAAAAATGGCTATACCTGACAATCACAACCTACAATCGGATCTAAAGATGTAGTAACAAACATATCAATGCGTACGATGCCTGCCAATTCGTCTGCCAGGTCAATTCAATCTATGTCTTCCCTGCCAATATTCTTTAGTGTATACTGTATACGCCACTTGGCAGTGTATTCATGCCAGTCTGTGCCAATCCAAGCAATTCATTTCCTATCATTTCCAAAAGAAAAAAAAAATATAGAAACCATGCATGTGAAAACCTGTGCAAAAAATGTTGCAGGGCTTTCATATTTTAAATTTTTGGCCCCAGATAGTGGGCTCTTGGTTTCACATACATACAAAAGTCCTTCACAAGAGCTAAATAACTGAAACACACTGCCCAAGAGGACACCGTGCCAGGTGTCATTAATCAGCCCAAGTACTGCTTTGTGTGTCTAGGATCTGTGCACTTTCCTTGCAGTGTCCTGATGGATCCCTCAGATTTAATGAGAATAATGTGTTCTGTTCCTCTGCCACGCTCGCGCTCTCGGTCAGGGAGGCATTTCCTTTCAACAGGCACTGCACACACACAGACTTTCGTTGGCCGGTCCAAAGAATGCATTCCTATTTCCTATAGTCACAATCAGCTAGCACAGCTCACCATTTTCTCCCCATCTTTCCTCTTCATCCTAAAGATTAAAAGTATTCCTAAAGTACAGTTAATGCTTTCATACTTAAACTCAGACTCACCAACAAGCTGTCAAAGAAAGCTAAGGCCTCTGTGTGTTGCTAATGCCCACCCTTAGCCAGAACACAGTTTTAAATGCTAAACCGTTACATTTGCGATCCTTTATGTTGTCCTCCCGCGCTGGCAGCCATGTCTGGAATAGTGCATTGAACTGCCATTGGTCCATAAAGTATGTGATGTCATCTGTGGTGTCGCAACCAATCAGATCCAGGCAGCATAAGGAATGTGGGACTCTCTGCTAATAGTCCGCTCCCAGATGCTTGGGGAAATTAAGAGGAGAGGCTCAGAAGATTGCAAAATGAAGGCCTTAATAGTGAGAGTATTGCTGCAGACATTTCAACAGTATCCTATGCAGAAAGCACTCAGTCTCATTTATCCTTCAATCCTTTTCTTCATGAAAGGTGAGTCATGACAAGAAAATAACTAGTCTTTCATATCATTTTCAAAATGCTTTTTTGCAGATGTCAAAAATCTCCCTGCCATTTTTAGTTCCTTTTTTTAATTATTTCGTAACCTCTACTAAATGTGAAGCCGAAACAGCTCACACAGTGGCACGCCTGTGACACTTTGGACTGGAAATAAAAATCAGAGCAGCTGCTAAATTACAAGCACAGCAGTAGATCAAACACTTGTGAAATCACTTATTTCCTCAGGACAGAAAAATTCACGCATGGAAAACACAAAGCTGTCCAATTCAATTGATCAGTATTTTGAAACACATACACACCCTTTCTGTAGGATTTATATGCTCACTATTAAGACCACAATGGAGCTGAAAGATTTTGTAAGTTTTCATGGGTACAGTGGACATGTTAGCTATAATCACAGCCCCCAGTATCACAATTCTGCAGCTGCAAGAAACAAGGAAGTCGATGGACAAAACTGTACGCAGTGCAAGGGTTGCTGCTAGTGGCCCTTTCCCTTGTAGGCTTGTGTGCTAGCAGATTCACAGCGGACTCAAAATCCAAAGTGGCTACCCTGAGTGTCTTCCCCTGGAGACAGCCCTGGGGGAAGATTCATTAGGCACCTGACCATGGGAAATATGTCATATTTTAGATCATAGTAGATATAGAGGGGCATAATTGAACGAAAACGTCTATCTCCATGGGCGTTTATCTCCGAGAACGGGTCCATGAAGGGGCAGACCGAACCGTATTTTCGAAAAAAATAGACCATGTTTGTCCATGTTTTATTCGACAATTTGTGAGCTGGGCATTTTTGTTTTTCAGTGATAATGCAAAATGAAAGCGCCCAACTCAAAAACGAATAAATCCAAGGCATTTGTTCGTGGGAGGGGCCAGGATTCGTAGTGCACTGTCCCCCCTCACATGCCAGGACATCAACCGGGCACCCTAGGGGGCACTTTTACAAAAACAAAAAAAAAAGGTAAAAGAGCTCCCAGGTGCATAGCACCCTTCCCTTGTGTGTTGAGCCCCCCAAATCCCCCTCAAAACCCACTGCCCACAAGTCTACGCCATTACTATAGCCCTAAGGGGTGAAGGGGGGCACCTACATGTGGGTACAGTGGGTTTGGGGGGTTGGACGACTAATAAGCATTAAGCAGCACAATTGTAACAGGTAGAGGAGGGATGGGTCTGGGTCCACCTGCCTGAAGTCCACCTCACCCCCTAATAACTGCTCCAGTGACCTGCATACTGCTGCCAGGGAGGTGGGTATGACATTTGAGGGTGAAAATAAACAGTTGTGAAACGGCATATTTTGTGGTGGGAGGGGGTTTGTGACCACTGGGGGAGTCAGGGGAGGTCATCCCCGATTCCCTCCAGTGGTTATCTGGTCATTTAGGGCACTTTTTGGGGCCTTATTCGTGGATAAACAGGGTCCAGGAAAAGTGCCCTAAATTCTCGTTAAAAACGCATATTTTTTTTCCATTATCGGCGAAAGGCGCCCATCTCTGATCGGCCGATAACCACGCCCCAGTTCCGCCTTCACCACGCCTTCGACACACCCCCGTCAACTTTGTACGCTTCCGCGATGGAGTGCAGTTGAAAACGTCCAAGTTCGGCTTTCGATTATACTGCGTTATTCGTTTTTGGGAGATAAACGCCTATCTCCCGATTTAGGTCGCAATATAGGCGTTTTTGTCTTTCGATTATAAGCTGGATAGTAACATAGTAGATGACGGCAGAAAAAAAGACCTGCACGGTCCATCCAGTCTGCCCAACAAGATAACTCATATTTGCTACTTTTTGTGTATACCCTACTTTGATTTGTACCTGTGCTCTTCAGGGCACAGACCATATAAGTCTGCCCAGCACTATCCCCGCCTCCCAACCACCAGCCCTGCCTCCCAACCACCGGCTCTGGCACAGACCATACAAGTCTGCCCAGCACTATCCCCACCTCCCAACCACCAGATCTTTCTACAATATTTGTTTTAATGATTATCAGTTATCGATTGATTCATTTTTTTAATTTCTGAAATTTTTATTATGCAATCTTCGTATAATGTACAACTTGAAAAAAGAAACAGTCTAATATAACCTTCAACAATACTGTGCTTTTGTCATATCTACATTTTCCTACTACAGAAATCCCCTTCTCCATCTTTACCTCCCCCTCCTCACCCCATCCCCCTTCTCTTATTACACTCTATATAGAGTGTTCACCCCAATCCCATATAATCTGCACTATGTCACCAAATGACCAACCACTTCCTTAGTCCCTAATCCACAATTTTTTTTTGTTACATTTGTACCCCGCGCTTTCCCACTCATGGCAGGCTCAATGCGGCTTACATGGGGCAATGGAAGGTTAAGTGACTTGCCCAGAGTCACAAGGAGCTGCCTGTGCCTGAAGTGGGAATTGAACTCAGTTCCTCAGGACCAAAGTCCACCACCCTAACCACTAGGCCACTCCTCCACTCCTAGATCCTAGATCTGGCTCAGTTCAACAATTTATTTTCCTGCCAGTTTTTGTATAGCGCCCATATGGTCTGAAAAGTCAGTACTCTCTGCTGTCTGTTGTAGTCATGGCACTCGTTCAAACCTCATTCAACCTGCGCAGTATTACCTGCACCCATGAAGGATCTTTATCTTTCCAATGTAAAGCCATCTCCATTTTTGCTGCCGCTAACTTGTGTTTCTTATTATCTATCCCTTCTGGTATCACATTGAGAATAAGGAATCCAGGGAGCAATTCTATATGAGACCTTACTCTCTCTCTCGCATCAACCGTACCAACCTTCCCAAAATGCCCTTATTTTGTTACTGCCCCACCACATATGAAAATATCCCCCCCCCTCCTTCCAACATCTCCCTTGCTCCCTGCTACACATCCAACTCAGCCTCAAAAGTGAGATATACAGGACTTTGTATCCATTCTCTATTACGGCTGTTGATATAGACAGCTTTGCTACCGATTTAAACACTTACTTCAACTCCCTCATTTCCAGTGTTCTCCCAGATCTTCTTCCTACACCAAAACATAGCCACAACTTTCAAGATCCATCCCTATTAACGCCTGTATTTCTTTGAGATCAGCCCCTTTCCCCATATGTCAATTCAAACCGCGCGTGGCCAGCTTTTAAGATCTGCCTGTTTATTTGTGCCCTGTAAATAATGTCTAAATTAAAAGTAATAATAGAAATCCCACTTCACTATCCCAAACTCCATTTGCACCTCCTCAATGGATTTAATCTACCTGCCCCCACTCTCTAATGAACTGACCTACTGGGTCCCCTCTTTGGTTTCCCACTGTCTGTATCTCCCTCACCCTGGTCCAGGCTAATTGGTTAACTGGAATGCAATTTCCTCATTCACTGACACCATCAGTTCCCTCCTGCAGGCCTGAAGGGATTACAGCACTCTGCTGGTTATGTTCTTTTATGTTTCCCCTCTAAGTCCCTAATTTTATTCCGCAGTTCCCTTTCCTTAGACAACTTCTGTTTCTTGTTGCAAGCCACTATCACCACTAATTCCCCCCTCATTACCGACTTCATACTATCCCATAGAACTTCCTCTGAAATGTCTGCTGTATCATTTAATTCAAAGTATTCTTTGATGTCCCTTTCCAGCCCCTCGTATATCTTATCTCCTTCAGTAATGATTCATTCTGTCTACAAAACCGCAAGCCCTATTCCACCTGACTCAATTCCAACTGCACCCAAACTTGAACATGGTCTGTCCATTTATCTGTTGAGTTCTACCCTTTTGATCCTGTGCAAGAACTGGTTATTTATAAGGAGTAGGCCTATCCTACTATATGTATTGAAAGGGTGGGAGTAGAATGTATAATCTCATTTCCCCTTTCTCACTCTCCAAACATCTACCAGCCCTTGTTCTCCATTATGCTTTTTAGCCTTCTCCTATGCTTTCCCAATCCCGTAGCCACGCCTCTCAAACTGTCCAATCTCGCGGGTCCTGGCTGTAGCTTTTGATCTTGTGGATCATTCTTGACCCTTAGATCGTTTAGCAGAGACTGGTATTCAGGGTCACATCTTTGGTTTAGCTTTTCCTTGTCTGATCATTCCTTTTTTGTTGAGACAGGTGGTTTAAAATCCTCTTCTCATTTTATCTCTTGTGGGGGTCCTTCACGGTTCAATTCTTTTCCCCATTCAGTTTAATATTATTATTAGTCCTTTGACTTTTCTTATTCAAGATTATGGTATTAGTGTGTATTTTTATGGCACCAACTTTACAGAACTGTAAAAAAAGAGTGAATAATTGGTTATGTAAGAACCGTTTGGTGCTTAATCATAATAAGATGACAGCCTGATGGGTAACAAGCCATCCTAGTTGTGTATTACCTGCTTTATAGGATTCTCTTATGGAAATGGTAGAATCCTTCAAGTATTTAGGGGCCATCTTCAACTCTGAACTTTCAAGGCTCAAGTATCAACAGTTGTTAAATTGGGTTTGGTTATTTCCATTTTTCCACACTACATATGCTTCTTCTCATATTACTCATTCCCAAGTTAAATTATTGTAATGTAGTATATGCTGAGGTGGTTCATTACCATCTCAAACGGTTGCAACTGCTTCAGAACAAAGCGGCTGTGATATAATGTGGAACCTATAAATTTAATCACATTACATCGCTATTGATAAAGTTGCACTGGTTGCCGGATCAATTCAGGTTTCATAGGGCTTTAGTTCTTAGATCTCCACATGAAGGTTTGGTTCTTCCTTCTCCGGCGCGAGCTCATCCTGAATCTACTAGAAATTCTGATTTTTTTTCTTTTTGACCACTAGTCTTTAAATAATTCTTCCATTTCTCTAAATACTGAAGTATTGTTTCAAAGGTTTAAATCTGTCCTGAAAGCATATGTCTAGTTTACTTGGGTCTTGAGTCTCAACGGATTTCCTGGTATTGATTTTTTTTGTTTGTTTGTTTTTACATTCTTTAGTTTTCATGTTTTAAATTTGGGGGCATTTGAACTCTTTTGAATGTTCCTGTCCTATCTAGTCATATAGAGTTCCTTTCTAACTTTTAACCATTGATTGTAAAATGCTTTTGTCAGAGAAAGCGGTACAGCAAGTTTTAAATAAACATTTTGAACATTGGCTTCCCTTATCTTATCATGTGACTTGTACGTTTCTTTTGACTGCCTTTAAGGCACTGTGCACAGGTACTCAAAATTATTTATCTAGATTTTTCACAACTTAAGTTCTAACTCGCAAACTTACATCCCACAGGGGTCATCTACTTACAATTCCCTCTTACATATTTTTTGGTATGAAGTCACTCGCCCAACAGCTTTTAGATTTCAAGTGCCGACATTATGGACCTTAGGGCTACTTTAGTTTACACAAAAACTGCTCCAACTGTCTTTAAGGTAGTACTGAAAACATATCTGTTAAAAAAAAAACTACTTATAATTAACAGATGGTTGACAGGATTCGGGGCACTAGACAGAGAGTTCTATGTTGACTTTTTATCCTATTTTATATATTACTTGCATTTTCTTTTGCTCTGTGGCATTTTATTTGCCTTCTGGTGTTTATTTCTATTTTAAAGTATTTTATTTATATATTTTATTACTGTATTATATTGTATAATCCACTTATCCATTTTATATCTTCCAAATATCAGGGTAACAAGATCATTTATCTAGGAAGCCTACTGAATCAAGTGAACACTTCTGCCACCCCCACAGACAGCAACAATAGACACTTTTGTGCCTTTTTGGCTCTTTTCCTTTATTTATGACGGCTGCATTAGCATAAAGTCCAATACCACGGTCAGCTTCTCAAATCGTACATCAACTGAGAAGTCAGCCATGATATTTTACATATTTATACAAGCAGTTTCCATGCATTGGTAGCTACCGGACTGAGTGCTGTTGCACTGTATTATATAGTCACTGAGAGGGTTTTTTTCTCCATTCACATTAGCATATTTATCTTCAGTGATCGTATTTTTGGTATAAGTTTATTGACAAGAGGACTGTGGGTAGTGCAGTGTTTATGATGCATTACAACCAGATGCACAAAAGTAACCCGTTTGGAGACGTTCCTCAGACAGAGATCAGGAATACCAATACATTTACCGCAAGAGATCCCTGCAGGCTGGCAGGAGACCTCACCTCAATCATACACACACAGGGCACACATAAACCTTCTCCAAATACTGAAGAGCTGACTACAACTCCAAGATGCCAAACCCTGTATGCTCCTGGGTAAAACGGACAAATTATGAAAGGAAATATATTTCCTCCCATGTAAGGGAAGTCTCGTCATCATTCCTGTAGGAAATGTTTATACCAGGGCTGCCAAATCCCAGTCCATGTCCTTGTGGAGAATGTTATGGGCCCCCCCCCCCCCAAATTCCCATTGCTGATCTTATTTTGGGGGTAATGTTGAGGTTGCTGAGCTCCCAGCATAATTCTTGTGGAGAATTGGTGGTGTGATGTTATACAACACCAACACCTACCACCCACATGAATGAATACAGGGACTCAGCAACCCAACTTAATGTCCTTCTCAAGAAGAATGATCAGGGTTTGGCAGCTGCAGTATAACATTTCCTGCAAAAACCAGGAAGAGGGCTCATCTTAACACATAGATTTCTTAAAGTTAATTTACTAGTTCTGATAACGGGGGCTCGGCAGCCCAAATATAGCATCTTCCACCCCACCCTTGTTTTACTTTGCCCCTTCTCTCTCCTCTGCACCAGTTTCCATCCCCCTTTTCCCTCCTCCCCGTCCAGAGAGTCCAGCAGCCCCTGCCCCTTCCCTCTCCTTGTCTCCACCAGAGGGCCAGGGTAAGGAGAACAGAAAGCGAAAGCAATAGAAAGGGGAAAAAGAGCAAGACCTAGAGATATGGAGAGAAGAGAGACGTTGTTTGGGAGATATTGAGGAAGGGAGAGAGGTTCCAGGGTCTGAGCAACAGGATGAAGTTGGTCCAGAGGGTGGCTACTGAAATAGTCAGTGGTCTTCATCATAAAGTGTATGGGGACAGACTTAAAGATCTCAATATGTTTACTTTGGAAGAAAGGTGGGAGACGGGAGATATGATAGAGACATTTAAATACCTATGCAGCATAAATGCACAGGAGGCGAGTCTCTTTCAGTTGGAAAGGAAACTCTGCAATGAAGGGGCATAGGATGAAGGTGAAAGACGATAGACTCAGAAGTAACCTGAGGAAATGGTTCTTCACGGAAAGGGTGATGAATTCATGGAACGGCCTGCCGATGGAAGTGGTGGAGGCAAAAACAGTATCTGAATTCAAGAGAGCTTGGGACAAGTACATAAGATCTCTAAAGGAGTGATAGGATGAGTAGATGGTATGGATGGGCAGACTGGAGGTGTTTTTATCCTGCTTCTTCTCACATCCCTATCCATTCTTTAGTCTCTTTGCCTCTCAGCTCCCCAATCCTGCATGACCCCTCTCTCTCACACACACAGCTAATCCCCTCCCCTGTAAGCCAGCCTCCAAGCCCATCAGTCATTCCTCCCACTAGTTAGCCATTCCCCCTGCATGCAAATACCTTGCCCCATTCATCCATCCCTCAATCCTGACCTGCAAGCCAACCAGTTAACCCTGTATCCCACACCCCCAACCAACAAGCCATTTCCTTCCCCACAGCTAGCTGGCTTCTTGTATCTGCAAGTTAGTCTCCCTAAGCAGTCCAGACTGCCTCCCTCTCCCCAGCAAGCCCCCATGCCCTCCCTTCTTTCCATCTCCCAGTAAGCCTGTCCCCTAACTTGCTCCAGCTCTGTAGACTCTCTCCACCTGTACAGTCCGATGAGACTCAGACAGATCAAACTCACAGAAAGTCACACAGTTCCACCATCAGCTATTCTGGGACACAGGACAGAAGCTGGAAAAAGCTAAATGGCCATAGCCCGAGTGGTCTACCCCATTCTGCAACCCTTCTTTAATATACAGATAGAGAGATACATAGAGAGACAGAGAGAGAGAGAGAGATTTTGTTTCACTCCCCTGAGCAGTCTCTGCATCCTTTATACTGCCCAGGGGGCATAACCAAACGATCTGGGGACCTGCACTGTTCCAAGGGCTGGAGGAGTGTTTCCTTCAGTGTGGCACTGTGCGGGCAGGTGGTGCAGAATAGGAATAACTGGCTTCCCTCTCTCCCTAGCACTGAACACACTTGACTGCAAGATTTTCTGCACCGCACTGGAAAGTGCTGAGACCTGAGGGCTGGAGATTTTACACAGTTATTCAAAGCAGAAATGATTTCATATTTACAGCCTTTCGCGGTATCCCTCTGCACTGTGGTGTTTGTGCAAGCTGTTTTCTTTCTGCTGTGTCAACCTGCTGTTCTTTTCTTTGTAGATTCTATTTCCAGTGTATTAAATTTATTGCATTTCACTTATTAACTGTATTTATAATGCGGTGCCTGAGCACCGCTTCAGTAGGCATCAACTTAAAACACCAGCAAAGAAGACAAGGACATTCCAAAGAAAACATACATGATCACGCTGGACAACTGCAGTTGAAGTCTGAAATTTCTTGCAGATGTTTTAAGTGTTAAATGCCTTATCTCCGGGATTCTTTAAATGGCGACTAAAATTGCGAGTGCAAATCAGCGCACACTGTCGGTTTGCACGAGCAACTTTTGATTAATGAGCCAATTAGCATGAATAATTGGCCACTAACAACCAATTATTTGCATTAATTGGGAGTTATGCGCACACTGTATTCTATAATGCTCTGCACAGAACTCCTATAGCACATAATTTCAAGGGGGCGTGGCCAGGGGCGTTCCCAGAATTTACGCGCATTGTTACAGAATAGACTTGATCGGAATCTAACTTGGGTGCCGGAATTTTCGGGAGATGTGATTGCTTGCGCCTAAATTGAGGCTCTGTTTATGTGCTTAGTGCCAATCTATAAATAACGCAGATCCTAGAATAGCGCTCAGCGCTTAAATTTCTCAGCACTATTTATACAATCTACTTTACTTTACTTATTTCTTATATTCTGCAGCCACCCATATAAGAAGAAAGAAGCATATCCTGCGAATTCACAACTGATCAGATAAATTACAGTATAGGATGATAACAATTCTAATATAAAAACAGTTTTCAAAGCTTTTCAGAGGATAGTAAAATTCTGCATTTTTCGAACTGGTACAGGGAAAGAATTCCACAGCTGCGGAGCTTGAAACATAAGACTTGCGGAATACATTGTTTTATTCTTTAATCTAGCAGGGCTAGGATAATGTAGTAAGAAGCTATCACTAAAGTTTCTATATCTAGTCCTAGATGCAACTGGAAAATTGTGTATTACTTGTATATATTTAAGTATTTAAACACACTGTGAGGTTTCTCATCAAAAGTGGCTTTGGTCCACAGTGATGCACCACATATTACACAAAATATGCAAATGTGCCACTATAGAATCTACCCAAAATCTGCTCCAGGACACCAAGGACTTTGGTCATAATTCAGGGGAAGAGATTTTGAATTCAGCTCACACCTCTTTCAGTAATAGTTCAAGGGACATTTCTGCCCCCAGAGGGATTTCAATCTAAATTTGTACCTGAAGCACGGCAGAGTTAAGTGACTTGCCCAAGATCACAAGGAACCGGAGGGATTTGAACTGGGCTTCCCTGTTTCTCACTCTGCTGCTCTAACCATTAGGCTACAACTAATAAATGCCAATGGAGTGAAGGAGTAGCCTGGGCTTGACATCAAGGGGTACTCAGCTTAAATCCCACTGCTGCTCCTCCGTTGCCTCACATACAAAATTAGATTGGAAACCCTCCAATAACAGGAAAATACCTAGTATACCTGAATATAACTCACCTTTACCTACTACTGAAAAGGTGTCAGCAAAACCCAAATTAATAATACATAGGTATATATTGGATAAACATCAGAAAAACACTGCTTCCCCTAGAACTTTTTCACCTCCCTGGCTCGTCTTGAATCCTCCAGTTTTTTTTCACCTTTTCTGCACTGATGATTCCTAATTGACACAGGCATATAAATTTGATTCCACCAGAGGAAAATGATCCAGCAGTAGAACCTGTGGTGCAAAAGCACTGATAATCACCAATTTTATTGTACCTTCAAAGAATCTCTATTGAGTTGGGATAATAAATACCTAAATTTACAGTTTAAAAACTTCTAAAAATAGAAGCCCTAGTTATAATTGACTACAATCACTAAATTACAAGCTGATACATAAACCCAGCTGCTAATGCTCCGATCTCTCATATATATGAGCCAGAGCCAAGGTCAGCATGGCATGCCAACTTCCCCATTCCTTTGGTACTGACAGGACAGCACCAGGGAAAGCAGAAGCGGACAGATGGCACTGGAAGCTACAGGCAGGCTGCGACTGTGGTTGACAACCTGACATACTTCGAGGAAGCTTATAGCAGCTGCACTTTATCTACCAGCTAAAGTTACACAATATAAATTGCAACTTATAAGAGACGGCCATAGTACAGTACTGATCAAAACGGCCACATCAACAGCAAGTTAATTAAAAATGTCCACATTTTCTTCGTTCCACTCTGCATTCAAACCTGAAAGTAATGCCTGGCAGCTCTTAGAATGTCTTAATCCTTATTTTGCATGAAATAAATGAACGGTAAGGAAGGAGTAGTGGAAACCAAGGGCCACACACTGAATACACTATGCTCTCTAGCTGCCCTTTGCAGCCCCTTTAAAGGTGGTCCTATTCAATCCTATAGACCGCACCTCAACAAAGTTCAACTACTTCTTGTGAACACTGGCATGCGCTATTTGAACAACCAATGGCCTGGAAGCACTGGGAATAAAACGTTTCTGATAAATGTGACTCCAGTTTGAAAAGAAAGGGGAATATGCCAGTGGCTGCAAAATCTTGCCTTCTCCAAAATTCACTTCTGCTTTTCTTTCACGAATGCTATGTGGTTTTGCATCCTGATTTTCCCATACAATGAACTATCAGATACAGAGCAGAAAGAGGTTTGAAGGTGGCTCTGCCCATTACCATTCCAAGATTAATTGGAGGTCATACACTATGAGGAAGGCTATCTCCTGGGAAATGAAAATTTTTAAGACTCACAGTGGTAAGTCATCTTGTATGTTTATAATGAATTTTACAGCCTGGGGAAAGAACCACTAAAGAACCTTCAACCACAGTGCATGAAAACATTTGAGTCCTGATGTCTGAGGAGCAACGGCATAGGCAAAATAATATATTATACCCTAAAGTGAAAATCAGGCACATTGCTTGCTTTTCACCTACTGGCAATTCCATTTACAAAGCAGTTGCCCCTATAATGAATGGGAAGGTCACCAGACACAGCAGCCTGCGTGGGAACAATGGGCTTAATAAGACAGGATGGTGGCTGCTGCCAAAACTCATCTTGGAACTGTAATTGCCTTGATTTCACTTTCTCACCCCTCCGATCCCTCGCTGTGTGCAAGTGTCACCAGGCAGGGGGAAGAGTCTGAGGCTGCAGGGGCTCAGCCCAGGGAGAGCGCCAGCTGGAAAGGACAGAGTTCAAGGCTCCCCGACCCTTGTCAAGAGACAGACCTACTGCTTTCAAGAGGCATGCTCAAGATTCTGGGTTTTGCTTTTAAGTTTACTTTAGATTCATTTTTTAATATACCATCTTTCAGACCTGCCAATGCAACAGAGCAGTTTACAATATAATACAAAGTTGGAAAAGAAATACAATCTTCAAAGAGCAAGATGTCGAACCAGGGTCAGTGTGAGGAGTGCCCTAAGTAAACTTTCAGTCTTATGTGACCCCCCTCACTTAAATTTCAGACTCCTTTGCTGCCCCTCCCTCAAGATATCATGCTTTTAAATATTAAACTTGACCCTAGTACACAAAGTATTACATTCAGGCACCCCCTTCCTATATTTCGTCTCATCACCACCTACATCCTGTCCCATGCTCTCCGTTTGTCTGTCTGTCCATCCCTCTTATCTACTATTCCCATTTAGAATCCACACGCTACTTGGCTTTTTTTTTTTTTTTGCCATGCTCCTTTCCTTTGGAACTCGGTGCCTATTGCTATACGAAAAGCAAATCCTACCCAAAATTCAGATTTGCCCTGACATCTTTTCACATTGGCCTTTCCTCCAGGATTGTAAGGCAGTCCGGGTTACTGTCCAACCTGGGAACGTCATTTGAACTTTTTTTTTTTTTTTGTTACATTTGTACTCCACGCTTTCCCACTCATGGCAGGCTCAATGTGGCTTATGTGGGGCAATGGAGGGTTAAGTGACTTGCCCAGAGTCACAAGGAGCTGCCTGTGCCTGAAGTGGGAATCGAACTGAGTTCCTCAGTTCCCCAGGACCAGAGTCCACCACCCTAACCACTAAGCCACTCCTCCACTTCTGCCGCTCTTCTTTCTTCCTGCTCTTTCTCTCTGCCCTCCATTAATATTGCAGTTCCTTTCCTTAATATGTTTCATGATTTGTGAACCGCTTTGATTGCTAAAATTTAAAGGCTGTATATCAAGTGCCATTAAACATTTTCCGTGTGTAGATAGATAGATATCACACAAATAAATAATGAGCAGTTTCCAGAAGTTATTAAGAACATAACAATAGCCATACCGGGTCAGACCAGTAATCCATCTAGCCCAGTATTCTGCTTTCTATTGCGGTCAATCCAGGTCACCAGTACCTGGCAGCCTCTCAAATAACAGCAACATTGCATGCTACCAATCCCAGTGCAAGCAGTGGCTTCCGCTATGTCTATCTCAATAGCAGATTACGGACTTTCCTCCAGGAACTTGTCCAAACCTTTATTAAGCCCAGATATGCTAACTGCTGTAACCACATCCTCCAGATAAATGAGCTATTTGAAAACTACCCATCCTTCATCCAGGAACAAGTATTTATTGATGGCTCTTCGCGTTTGTGTGGCTGTCAGGATCTATTGTTTATTTTGACTGCAGCTGCTCTTTGCTGACTTCCTTCCCCCCCTCAAGAAGCTGCTGCCCTAGGCATATGCCTGGTCTTGCCTAATGGTTGGACTAATAGGGAGTTAGTATTTCCATCACATACTAAGCCCAGTCGCATTCCAATGCTGTAGTTCACCATAAGCTCATTTATAGAGGTGAGTCTTCTGTACACTTTTTAATTGATTACGATTAAGTTCACCTGCAGCTCGGGGGGGGGGTGGGGGGGGGGGGGAGGTGGAGCACAATAGTGGGGACCAAAGTAGGAAAAACATGTCTGGGCTTGGAAGCCCTACTTTTCTTTTTTTCAGCTTCTGGCCGTTTGTTGCCCCCTGTCCTGACTGCCTTTACTTGCAGGCAGATCAAACTGCTCCACCTTTGATAACTGATGCTTAGAGAGGGTGCAGTGCAAAGGAACTTCCTGACCTTCTACAAGCACAGGGATGCAGCGAGTCTTACTTTTGGTTATGCAGAAATAACATTTTTTTTGCCCTTTATTTCTGCATCTTCAACCAAACTAACATGCCAACCACAATATTTGGGGGTTTTATTAGTCACTGCTCCCCCACAAGTTAAAAGACGAAACTGGGAGTCCGGAGTCACTAGCTAGACATTATGTAGTTATTCCCACAAAGAGCCAGTTACAATGAGTAAATGAATCACATTTATCAAGATTTTATATTTAGGGAACGTCCCTGCTAAGATTAATAGCTCTTAACCTACCAAATTTCTTAATTGATGAATTTTCAGCAACAGTGAAGATAAGACCTCACTTTTCACTCCATCGAACGGTTTTGCAGTTAAGACCACAAAGACACGATTCCTTCAGCTCACTATACTGTACTTTTGCTAAGACACCTCTCAGGCTTTTAATTACTTAAGACACTAAAACTTACCAAAGGAACTTGCAGCAGCATCGCTGCCTCTCTATAAAATCATGTGTCCGGTACAGCGATCCCCTGGTGCACCTCACCCGCAGTTCCAGCAACAACAAGCCCACCCGGGGACGACTGCACCCAACACTAAATACACACACACACCTATATATATATATATACACAAAAGCATCAGTAAGAAAAATAACAACGATAACTACGCCCCACCCGTCCAGCAGCAGCATCAAATCAACGTGCAGGAAAGTTTCGGAAACATACAGCAAAAGATGAAGGAGAGATAGAGCGAGAAGCAGCAGTAGGAGCCGGTCATAGGGCATGAGAGAGCCAAGCGGCCACTTACCGGGAGGAGGGGCAGTGGCGCAGGGTGCGAGCTGGCTGGCACGCGCTACTGGGTCCCCACAGTTCCACCAGCTCTCGGCTCATTCAGGTCCCGCCCCGCCGCCCACCCGCCAGCCAATCCCAGACCGTTGCCCCTTCCTCGGCCTCTCCTGTCACAACATGCAGGGGCCGCGAGGAGCTGGGCTAGTGAAAATTGTTTTACAGTATAAGGAGGAGGGGCCGGTAGCGGTGATGTCATCAAATCCCTCCTCCTCCTCCTTTCCATCGAAGGGTTCTCGCTTGGTGTTCGTTTTATGCGTTGATACTTTAATGTGCCTGTGTGTATGTCTCCTTTAAAAATAGTTATAGTTTATATGTATACATAATACATACACTGAAATTTAAAATTTGTCATTATTTTGATTTATGATCCATCTTTCAATAAACTCAAGCCATGGAACAAGGACAATCATAAAATACGTTTAGTGTTTGTGCTCCAATATCCTGCATATCAATTGGAGTTAATATTCCACTAGAAAGTTATGTCCCTTCCCCTGCCCCCAATGAGCAAGTAATCCTATGCCTAGCTCATGCCAAATATAGGGGCCCCTTTTACTGTGCAGCTGTAAAATGGCCGAGCTCTCATTTCCTCAATGGCCATGCACTAATTGGGAAATTAGTCCATGAGCTTTTACCAAACACTTATTTAGCAGGTGGAAATGGCTCACTCGCTTACCATATGCTAATCGGTAGGCACCATGGGCGTAGCTATTATGAGGCCACGGGGGCCTGGGCCCCTGTAGATTTGGCCCTGGACCCCCCTACCACCAACCCTCTCAACCCCTCCTCCCGCCGCCAACCCGCCATCGCCGTCTGCTACCTTTGCTGGGGGGATCTCACCGCCATCTGAAACTAAACATGACCAAGACTGAGCTTCTTATCTTTCCCCCTAAACCAACCTCTCCTCTTTCCCCATTCTCTATCTCTCTGGATAACTCTCTCATCCTCCCTGTCTCATGGGCTCATAACCTTGGGGTCATCTTCGACTCCTCTCTCTCCTTCTCTGCACATATTCAACAGACTACTCAAACTTGTTGTTTCTTTTTCTATAATATCACCAAAATTCATCCTTTCCTTTCTGAGCACACTACCAGACCCCTTATCTACACTCTTATCACCTCTCGGTGGTGTAGAATGAGTAGATTTTTTTACTCTTTCAAGAAGTACAAAGACCAGGGGATAGTCAATGATGTTACATGGAATTACTTTTAAAACAAACAGGAGGAAATAATTCTTCACTCAACGAATAGTTAAGCTCTGGAACTCATTACCAGAGGATGTAGTAACAATGGTTAGTGCATCTGGGTTTAACCCTTAGTGTCCAATGTTCCCGTAATAAGCCATATGGGAACAGATTGATGGGAACATTGGACACTGAAAGGTTTGGACAAGTTGTCTGTTATTGAGATAGACATGGGGGAAGCTAACTCTTGCCCTGGGATTGGTAGCATGGAATGTTGCTACTAATTAGGTTTCTGCCAGGACCTGGATTGGCCACTGTTGGAAACAGGATACTGGGCTGGATGGACCATTGGTATGGCTATTCTTATGTTCTTATTTACTTAGTAGCAGTTGAAGATCCCCATGGCCCAGATATTCTGTATAATTGCATTTTCCTACTGTGCAGCACCACAGACCCTGTTCAGTCTCTTGTCCTCTCCTTCCCTTGCCATGCCTCCACCCTCTCTATCTATTCCAAGCATGCATGAGTTCTGTTATTGTTTTCATTGTCACCACTCAGCAGGTATGTTATTCCAGTCATCCTCCGCCCTCTCAATAAAGAAATACTGAGTGCTATTTCCCTCGAGTCTCCGTTCTTCTAGTTTCATATTATGAAATCCTTCTTCTCATGCTTCTTTTTGTAGGGAAAATTTGCCTTCTTATATTGTGTTAAAGCCTGCAAAATATTTGAATGTTTATGTTGTATCACCCATTTCCCTTTCTATTCTTGGACCAAATATTCTAAGTGTTTTTCTGCCTAGACACAAAATATGAGTTCTTTAGTATACTTGGAACCATCTACATTCTGATTTCTGTGTCATGTTGGGGTTGCTCTTCTCTGAGCTTCCATCATCTCTAAAGTTTACGCAGATATGGACTCAGGAGCTGAACACAGTAGACCAGGTGAGATCTCACGTTTTCGTACTCACGCCAAAATACTATTAACTTTATCATAGTGACCGGCAACCTACAGGTTATTAGAGATGATTACTGCTAAAACTGTTTCCTGTCTGACAGTTGCAACTTGGTTAATTTTTTTTGCACTCCAAATATATGATTTTTTTAAGTACATTTTAACACATTTTTCAATACCTTTCTTTTTGTTTTCTCTGAGCCCTGTAATATATGGAACGGATTGATAGACCACCAGTGAATCAGCATGTTATTGTCTTATCCTTGTTCAAAACTAGCCCATGGGACTGTAACCAATCAGAGACGAGGGCCAGACAGTCCTGCAAAGGCTGAATAGTTGGTGAAGAGGGATTAATGGAATAGATCAATAGAATGTCATCTGCATAAAAGTGAAACAAGATTCCTGAAGTTTGAATGAGAGTTGGTAAGGGGCTAAGAAAAAGATTAAAGAGAAGAGAAGAGAGTATTGAGCTCTGAGGAACCCCATGACCAAGAGAGTGAGAGTAAGAAATGGAGGCCGAATGAGGGAATGAGAGGAAGAAACAAAGGCTGAATGAGGGAAGCAGCGGCGTAGCCACAGGTGGGCCTGGGTGGGCACATGCCCACCCACTTTAGGCTCAGGCCCACCCATAAGTGGCACAACTCTGATGTGGCTGGTGAGCCTCAAGCCTCGTCAGCACAAGACTCCCACCATCTCTCCCTCCCCTCCTCCAAATACATTTTGGCATCTGTCAACTCAACCCCCCCCCCCCCCCAACTTCTCTGTACCTTTTCAATTTTTCAATGTTTCGCAAACAGCGACTTATACCCACGGCTCATGCCAGTTCAGAGCCTTCCCTCTGATGTAACTTCCTGTTTCCACAATAGTGGTACCAGGTCAGAGGGAAGGCTCTGGACTGGTGAGAGCAGCGGATATGAGTCACTGTTTGCTGACAGTGAAGCCCTGAAGATTAGAAAAATTATGAAGGGAAGGAGGGGAGGATGGAATTGAGAAATTATTGGTCGCCTGGGGGGGGGGGAGTGGTGGGAGAAATGCCAGATGGGATTTTTATGCTCACCCACTTTAGGCTCAGGCCCACCCAAAATTGGGTGTCTGGCTACGCCCCTGGAGGGAAGCATGCATCCTGGAGCTAAATGTGTGGCTGCTTGGATGGGGCCAATGAGAGCGCTTTGGTTTCCTTGACCATGGGATGATTTTCCATGAGCTACTGAGCAGTGATGGTGTCCATCTTACAAGGAAGGGGTGAAGTGTCTTCAGCAACAGACTGGCTAAAGTATTAAAGAGGGCTTTAAACTAGATTCACTGGGGATGGGTGAGAAAAGCCCCAAAGTCATTAATAACCCTCAGGAAGGTAAGACATCAAATACCCTTATAGAAAGGGGAAAAAAGTGTAACATCTGGAGATCCTTGTATACCAATGCCCGTCGTATGGGCAACAAATTTCTAGATCTAGAGGCTACAATGATAGAAGCCGACTTGGATATAGTGGCAGTCATGGAGACGTGGCTCACAGAAGGCCATGACTGGGATATAGATATGCCTGGCTATAATCTATTTAGAAAATACAGGGTAGGAAAAAAGGGTGGAGGAGTGGCGTTATATGTTAAGAATAATATACTGGTGACAGAACTGCAGGACATACAGGGTAAGGAAGAAGCGCTGTGGGTTAAACTGCTAAGAGGGAAAGGAAAATATATTTTAATTGGTGTAATATACAGGTCACCTTCTCAGTCGGAAGAAATGGACAGAGACTTAATTGAAGACATCCACAAGATAGCTAGGAAAGGGAAAGTACTACTGTTAGGTGATTTTAACATGCCGGACGTCAACTGGGGTGTTCCAGCCGCAGGGTGGTATTGTGTCACAAAAGGAAAGGGAGATGTAAGGTTGTAGACGCTCACCGATTGATTCATTTAGACAGATATATAAGCAATTAACCTCACATTGAGGTCCATGTGGAGTTGTCACTGCCATTTTTAAACTAGAATAACATCAGCCTATGAGTGACTTATCAGCAGACCCCTGAGGCAGGTGATTACACCGAAATATGGTCCCGTGTTGGGTCCTAGCTGTTTGTTCTCAGCTGTTGCTTCAATAGACATTTGAACCTACGTTTTGCATCTGTTTCCTGTGTTGGAAGACCGTCTACAACCCTACTGCTCCTTTTCCTGCCTTTAGCATACAGCCATGAAAAACAAAATACCACATGAGCACTATCTGATTAGCACAGGAACACCTACTCTCTGCTCCCTGACACGCCTCCTCCCTAAAAAATATTTGAATGTGTAGTTAGCATGGGCTAAAATTGGACCTAGTACAAGACATCTGAGCATGTCCTATGGTACGCCATTTTAAGCTGCATTAGATGCACGTTAGCACCTAATACAGTGTAGTAAAAGGGCTCCTATGTGACTGAATCCAGTTTCAAGTTTTCCATGGGCACCAAACCAATAGTGGCAGCTTATTCATGAGTTTTAGTATGCTTAGAATATACTGAGGGGAGGATTTTCATGATGAGTTTAAAAGGATTGTGCTGTAAATGTCATGTCATGAAGAAGTATCAACCCCCCTGAGGGGTCTTTCTTCAGTTCCAACTCCAAGAGGAGGACAGCCAAGCCTCAAGGAAGGAATGCCTGGACCCTACAATTGACATATGCCTAGGACTGGAAGGAAGGGATCCAGCAGAGGAGTGGGTCAAGTACTGATCCACTGGAGATATGAGGAGGGTAACTGGGGAGGAAGTGTTCTGTGTCCCCATAGGTGCCCACAAGGAACCAGGTGAAAAAAAGAGGACCTAACAGAAAGCTGAGAAGAAGAATTGGTGCAGAGGAACAGGAAGATCTAGCTATAACTACAGTTTGCCTGATAAGATTTAGGGGCCGCTTTACTAAGCTGCATTAAGTCACAGCAGCCCTTTTTGCCACGCGCTAAGGCCCTTTTTACCACAGCAGGTAAAAAGGCTGAAAAAATAAATGGCCACGCGGTAAGATTGCACTTACCATGTGGCCATGTATGTGTGGGGGGGGGGGGGGGGGAGTGCTCCCACATAACCGAGCAGTAACCGGGTAGCACAAATCACCACCGGGTAACTGCTCCAGTAAAAAATAGTAAACTATTTTCTCTAGCACTGGAAATGCCATTTGCTTCTAATCAGGGCACTTTCTTTGTGCCAGCTGCATTGTCTTCAGGACCCCTGAGGAAGGCTTCACAGCCAAAACACGGCCCTTGTTGGGTCATGTATACCAAACGCATCCTGTTTTTTTTTCCAGAATAAACCTTCAAATGTTTTTGGTCATCTTATGACTTGGTATTTTGGATCTTCCACCTCTCTTTGTTTGTTTGTTTGCTTGGCTTTCCCAGTGGAACAGCTGGTCTTCTTTCCCTGGTTTGTAATTTACATGTGAACATTTACCCATGGGATGCTACCAATCAGTTGTAAATGTCCATGACGTTTATACAAAATAGGTGTGATTTCTGCTACTTTCTGCTTAGGAGAGGGAAGTTGTCAATGCGGGCTGCCATTAAGATAGGGCATTTTCAAAAGGACATCCAAGTCAGAATAGTGTCATCCAGTTGATAATGTCCAAAATGGACGTCGATCTCATATATATTTTAGAACAGAAATTTGTCAGGATTTCCTGTTCAAAAATATGTGAGATGGACATCCGTGTGCTGAGGACATCCAGCATGAATAGCCATTTTACAAAATTTACAAACACATCAACACCAAAAAAGCAGGGACAAGAACATCTGTCTGGCAGCATTTACATAGTAACATTGTAAATGATGGCAGATAAAGACCTGAACAGTCCATCCAGTCTGCCCAACAAGATAAACTAATTTTACATGGTATGTAATACTTTATATGTATATCTGAGTTTGATTTGTCCCTGCCTTTCTCAGGACACAGACCGTAGAAGTCCGCCCTGCACAGGTTTTATTCTCCAAATACCGGCGTCGCCACCCAATGTCCACTAAGATTCCATAGATTAATTCCTTCTAAACAGGATTCCTTTGTGTTTATACCACGCATTTTTGAATTCCGTTATCATTTTCATCTTCACCACCTCCTGCTGGAGGGCATTCCATGTATCCATCACCCTCTCCGTGAAAAAAATACTTCCTGACATTACTCCTGAGTCTGCCCCCCTTCAACCTTAATTCATGTCCTCTAGTTCTACCACCTTCCCGTCTCCGGAAAAGGTTCGTATGCGGATTACTACCTTTCAAATATTTGAACATCTGTATCACGTCACCCCTGTTTCTCCTTTCTTCCAAGGTATACATGTTCAGGTCAGCAAGTCTCTCCTCGTACGGTTTGCAACGCAAATCCCATACCATTTTCGTAGCTTTTCTTGCACCGCTTCCAGTCTTTTTACATCTTTAGCCAGATATGGCCTCCAAAACTGAACACGATACTCCAAGTGGGGCCTCACCAACGACTTGTAGAGGGGCATCAACACCTCCTTTCTTCTGCTGGTTATACCCCTCTCTATGCAGCCTAGCATCCTTCTAGCCATGGCCGTCGCCCCTATGTGACTAAAACCTTCTTCTTTACACCAAGACTCAAGCCACTTATTGAACGCCACTGTTTTGCGAAGTCTTTCTTCTCCATTCCCCCACGTGGGAATTACTTCAGAAAAAGCCACAGTCTGAACCAAAGATTTCAGTCCCTCCCCAAGCTTCTGGAATGCTCTCTGTGCTGTAAATTTGTTATTGTTGGCCAGGTCATTTGCCCTCAGGTGAATTACAACATCAATACTCGAAGCCTCACTCTCTTTTCGGATCACCTCCAGAATTTAGTCGGTACATCTGGTAGCTGAAGATCCTGGAAGGCAATTCACTAGGTTGGAACACAGGTAACATTTTGTAGAAGAATGTCCTCACAGACCTCCCTGTAGAGCAGAGGGACAGCCGTGGTTAGAGCAGTAGACTGTAAACCAAGGGACCCAGGTTCAAATCCTGCTTTAACTCTTTTATTTTGTAATTGTGAACCCTCCAGGAACAGAAAAATACCTACTGTACCTGAATGTACACCACTTCAATAGCCTTCAGACTTGCAGGTGTCGTATATATTTAGGTACAGTAGGTATTTTTCTGTTTCTGGAGGGCTCACAAATAAAAAAAATTATATTAAAGTGGGATTGAATCTGGGTCCCTTAGTTTAAAATCCACTGCACTAACCACTAGGCTACTCCTCAGACTTGTTTCCTGCTTTGCTAAAAATGCTCAAAATACCGAAGCTCTCATAGACCCTGGTATCCCCTTTCAGTTTCACTTTCAGGTAAAATGGAGGAGGATAGTGACTACTGGGGGATTAAAGAGGTGGCTTGCCTTAATCCCTCCAGTGTTCAATCAGTGCACCATTTAGTCTTGCCCAGTCTTAAACTTGCCCAGTTAGAACCCACTTGTTATTGTGCTTTTTTCTTTCCCACCCCCTCCCACTAGAATTCCCTCCCATTAGACATCCATGCAGAAACCTCTTTTAAGAATTTCAAGTCAAAGATAAAGCCCTGGCTCTTTGCAAAGCTTATACCTCAATTTGAGCTGAAGAAATTAAAGTTATCCTCCCCCCTGCCCAGGGCCATGCCAAGGGTCTGTGGTGCCCCCCTAAGGAAGATCAGTTGGTGCCCCCAGCGCCCCCCCGCAGATGAACAGTTGGCGCGTGCGCGCCCCCTCCCCCCCGTGAAAATGATCGCTGCCCTCCCATCCATGCTCCTCTCTGCCCTGCCCTCCCGCTCCCATGTCCCAACTGCCCGCCCTCTTCTTCCCCCACAAGATCCCTTTTAAATTTACCTCCGTCCGGCAGCGAAGGCGCAGCATCAGTGAAGGAGGCGGCGCTCCCGACGTCTCTACTAGTCTTCCTTTCGCTCAATGTCCCGCCTTCTTCTAAAGACTAGTAGAGACTTCGGGAGCGCCGCCTCCTTCACTGATGCTGCGCCTTCGCTGCCGGACGGAGGTAAATTTAAAAGGGATCTTGTTGGGGGGGAGAAGAGGGCGGGCAGTTGGGACATGGGAGCGGGAGGGTGAGGTAAGCATGGTGCGGCGGAGCGCCCCCAGAGGACGGCGCCCTCCTGCCATGCTTACCTCGCTTACTGTGTTGGCACGGCCCTGCCCCTGCCCTCTATTTCTCCCTTCCCTTTCCCCTTCCTTACACTAGTCTCTCTTCTCTTATTTTTTATCTTGTCACTCTGAGTGTATACTCTCCTTTTCTGTCCTATCAAATTTTGTAGTTCTTTTCCTTTTTTTTTTACTATTTTAAATTATTGTAAACCCCCGAGAGCTGCCAGTTAGTCATGGAGGTATAGCAAATTTTAAATAAACCACCTTTTTGTACCCTAGACGTGATTGAAACAGGTCTAAGGACGTCCTTCTTTTTACACCTGGACGTTTCCTTCCCTTTGGTAATCACTGTTGAATGTCCTGATTTTGGGCCCTCCCTAGTCCCGCCCAAACCACATCCACAACACTCCTCCTTGCTATTTGGACATACACCAGTAATGGACGTCCAAATCCTGCCTTTGCAAAATCAGGATTTGGACATTTCAAGCACATGGACATCCATTTGAGCATTTTGAGATATCCATATGCTACGAAAATAAGCGCCCTAATTAATAATAACCCAGGTTATTGGTAAAATAACCCATCTTAACAATAGTGCCCATGTCGATGACTTCCTCCCTTGGTATTTTGTAGAGGCATCCACGTGTCTTTATAAAGTTGGCTTGAAATTGTCACCTACTAGCCCTTTACACATAGGTGACCTATAATATTACCTTCTTGTGATTTCATGGCCTACATACGTGTGTTACTTACCTTCAGAACATCTACTCATAAAACAGGTTATACCCAGCTAATTTGATAGATATTTTGAGCCAGGTATCTTCTAAGTTAATGTATTTATCTATAAAGCTTTTGGTGGAAACCTGGAACCAGGAACTGGGCAGGGCAACTAATTACATAGTTCCTATAAAAATACACCCAGTGAGGGCTGCAGATTACACCTTGGTTTGCAGATCTGTTGTGAGAACAGAAGAAGAGAGAGCAAAAAGTAGATCAAGCATGGGAGAAATCTTTTCAGGCATAGGATAAAGCACATTGTAATTTACATCTAAAGCTCATAATTCATAGATCGCAGCAACAAAATTTACATATTTTCCATGTTTCATTTACTTTCTTGAAATAGACCAAACAGTTTTTTTAGAATTTCCACCCAGTCTGCTTCAAATAAACAAAATGATTACTCAGCTATAAAATCCAATAATTTTTTTAAAGTTTTTTTTCCAGATAAGATATGGAACATCATGAAAGAATTAGATTATATCATCCTATTAGATTACAGTAGATGGACCAGTCTTTATCTATTGTGTTATCTGTATCAGAAATCCTCTTTTCTTAAATTCAAGAAGGCCCCGATCCTTGTGGCCCAATATTCAAATGCAAATATATAGATAACTTTGGAAATTATCTGGATATTTGTGTTGGCCAGGACTGACATGGATGGTCAGCTGTACTATCCAGATAGTGCTGGGGTGGACCAGGGTAGAATTAAGTTATGGAGGTAATTCTATAATTAGGTGTCACAATGAGGCACGATGAGTGCCAATTCTATAATGGCACCTAGGTGCACCTAAGACTTTATAGAATACTAGTAAAAAAGGCCCATTTCGGTATGAAATGAAACGGGCGCTAGCAAGGTTATCCCTCTCTCCCTCCCTCCCTCGCTCTCTCCCTCTGTCCCCTCCAAGTCCCACGGCCCCCTTTCTTCCCTTCCGATTTCCAGGCTCTCCCTCCCTCTCTCTCTCTCTGTCCCTCCCCCAAGTTCCAGTCCCCCTCCTCTCTGTCTCACAGACACGTCCTTGCGATGCCTCCACCCGCGGCCCTCCCCTCTCCAACACTGGCCCCGCCCATCCCCCTATGTGCACGTCGCCCCCCTCCAAAATCGCCAACCCCCCTCTGCTACCCTCCCCTCCCCCCTCTTACCGGGGTCCGGCGGTAGCAGTGAAGAGCCTCGCGAGTCTGCTGCCTTCCCTTCTCTTCGCTCTCAGCTCTGACTCTGGTCCCGCCCTCATTTCCTGTTTCCGCAAGGGCGGGACCAGAGTCAGAGCTGAGAGCGAAGCGAAGAGAAGGGAAGGCAGCAGACTCGCGAGGCTCTTCACTGCTGCCGCCAGGACCCCGGTAAGAGGGGGGGAGGAGAGGGTAGCAGAGGGGGGTTGGCAATTTTGGAGGGGGGGCAACATGCATGTAGGGACGTCTCTGCCCACTCCCGCTGTTCTTCAATGCACATCTCTCACTGGGATCGTAACCCCCTGCTAACGTCAGGCAAGCAGGGTTCTACTGCTGGCCAGTGACGTCAGCAGGTGGTTACAATCCCAATGAGACACTTTAGAACGTTCACATAGCAAATTATTATATTAAACTAGCATAAACCCAATTAGATGAGCCAAAAGGTAGGTCTGATCACATACTCCAGATCAATGGTTGGTTTAAGTGGGTGTGCTTAAGGGCACCATGCAATGCATGCAACTGATAGCATTCTATAAGTTGCATGTGTCACTAGGTGCCATGCCCACGGCCAACCCATGCTCCTTCCCTAGCAGTTACAACCATAGCACTTACATGCTACTTTAAAGAATAGTGCATATCTGCCAATTAGGGCAGCACTTACCCATGCGAGGTCCAATTACAGAATTGCCTTCTCTATGGTTAACAACAATCTTCAGTCCACTAACCAGATAATATGAATCCTGCTGCCCTAACTTTATCCAGATAGCGTTAGGGTGTCTGCAATGATTTTCAGCAATATTATAAGGATAATACTGCTGAAAAATCAGTGAGTGACCCTGGGAAGCAGCAATTTTCTACTACCCAGATAAGTGCTTTTGAATAAAAGAAATGTTCTAGAAATATAATAGATTTCGCTGGAATAAGAACACCTCTACTTGACCAAATACTAAACTTTTTTGAAGAAATTGACATGATTGTCATCAACTCAATTGTGATTAAAACTAAACAAATCATGAGTTGGCTTGATTGTAATCGCTCCTGGTAACTAACATTGGCAAGAGATAATTTGTAGGAATCAGCTGGGAACATAAGAACATAAGAGTTGTCCTACTAGGTCAGACTAAGGGTCTATCAAACTCAGTATCCTGTTTCCAATAGTGACCAGTCCACGTCACATATATCTGGCAGAGTCCTAAAAAAGAAGTAAGATTCCAAGATACTTAACCTCAGGGATAAGCAATGGCTTTCCTCTGGTCTACCTTAATAACAATTTATGGGCTTTCCTCCAATAATTTTTTCCAAAACTTTTTAAAACTCAGGTACATGCAGGGGTATGTTACCTAAGGCACGTTAACATTTTTAATGTGCCTTTAAAGTTAAAGCACGTTAAATGCTAACATGCCAATACATTTCTATAGGCGCATTAGCATTTGACCAGCGTTAGTGTTTAACGCATGTTAAAAATGTTAACCTGCCTATTTCACGCCTTTGTAAACACAGACGTAACTGCTTTTACCACTTGGTCAAGCAATGAATTCCAGAGTTTATGCACTGAGTGGAAAAAACATTATCTCCTATTTATTTTAAATATACTCCATGGAGTGTCCCCCTAGTCTGCACATTTTGAAAGAATATACATATAGGAACATAAAACATGATGGCAGATAAAGGCCATATGGCCCATCCAGTCTGAAATCACTCTAATAAAAATGTTATAGACGTCTATCATATTTCCTTTTAGCTGTCTCTTTTCCAAGCTGAAGAGCTCTAATTTCTTTAGTCTTTCCTCATATGAGAGTCATTCCATCCCCTTAATCATTTTGGTCACCCTTCTCTGTACCTTTTCTTGTTTCACTAGATCTTTTATGAGATGCGGTGACCAGAATTGCGCACAATACTCAAAGTGAGGTCTCACCATATAGCAAAATAGAATCATTTTGATATTCTTTGTTTTATTCTCTATACTTTTTCTAATAAATCTTAACATTCTGTTTGCTTTTATGGCTGCCGTTGCATACTGAGCAGAAGATTTCAACATATTGTCCATGATCATACCTAAATCCTTTTCTTCGGTGGTTACTCCTAATGTGGAACCTAGCGTTAAGCAGCCTATGATTGGATTATTCTTCCCAATGTGCATTACTTTCCATTTGTCCACATTAAATGTCATCAGCTATTTCAATGCCCAGTCTTCCAGTCTCATAAGCTCCTCCTGCAGTTTCTCACAGTTCACATGTGATTTAACAACTTTGAATAGTTTTGTATCATCTGTAAATCTGATCACTTTACTCATCATTCTGATTTCCAGATAATTTATAAATATGTTAAAAAGCACTAGAGCACTCCATTATTCAGCTTCCTCAACTGAATTAACCAGTTAACCTTACCCTATGTTTTCTATCTTTTAACCAGTTCCCAATCCACCATACAACATTGCCTCCTATTTCATGGTTTTTTAATTGCCTCAGGAGTCTCTCATAAGGGACTTTATCAAAAACTGTCGGAAAATCTAGATGCACTACATCAACTGGTTCATCTTTATCCACATGTTCATCATGCCTTAAAAAATGTATCAAATTGGGAAGGGAAAATGATTAATACATGTGTAAAGCAGTGACGTAGCTACTTGGGTCCACGGGGGCCTGGGCCCCTCCAAAATTGCTCTGGGCCCCTGGTTTGGCTAGTGGGGGTCCCCAACCCCTGCCAGCTGAAGCCATCGTCCAGTGCTGGTCTCCAGCGCCGCTGCATTGCCTGCCCTGCTCTCTCTTCCCTTCACAGTCTGGCACGCTCCTTTTAGTGAAACTGAATTGCTGCACATATGTTTTGGGTATGAGACCTTACAGCCAGCCATTGACCTAGCGGTAAAGTCTCACGCAGTAACTGGGCGGAAATGACCTACACACGTCAAATGCCACTTGGCACGTGTTCAAAAATTTTAAAAAAATATTTTTTGGACGCGTGTATCGAACAAGCACCAAAAATGAAATTACCGCAAGAGCCACGTGGTAGCCAGGCGGTAACTCTATTTTGGCGCGCTGGGTGCATGTAGACGCTTACGCAGCTTAGTAAAAGGACCCTCAAGTTAATGCATATTCATTGTGGATATCCTGAAAACCTGACTGGCAAGGGATACTTCATGACCGGACTTGGGAAACACTATTCTATAAGATGACTGTAATCTCCTAGATCTTGATCTATGCCTGGTCCCTTCCTCTGGTCTTAACAAATGTTCTTAAAATACATAGGTACACATTACCTTTGTATCTTGGTTTACCTTGTGTTTTTTTCTTACCAATGGGAATGAAGGTTTGTTTGTCAGGTGCAAATTATGTTGTAGTTTATCTTACGGGCCCCTGTATTGATAATCTAAACATTTGATCTGTCTTTTCCAGGAGGCAGAAATAATTTTGCATGTGGTAATATGTTTATATTTATTTAAAAACTTGACATATCTCCCTTCTTTAGAAACAAATCAAAGTGGTTTACAATGCTTAAATAAAAAGTGAAGTCAGGGGATTCGAGAGACAGAAAACAAAGAGCTATAATAGAAAGGGATTATAGCAGTAGCCATCATTGCTTGACCTAACCCCACATGGGCTAGTCCTTGGAAAACAGTACTATGTTTTCACAGAAAGGTGGTATAACAAGTCCCATTTCTCTTTCCCTTCTGGGATATAATTAATAGCTTGAATTTGATACAATAGCAGACTGGTAGCCAATGTGTGTCTTTAAGGAGTGGGGGTAACATGATCAAATTTCTGTTATGTTAGAAGTTACTATGGTCATTTTATGGTTAATGGAACATATGCATCTCATCTGCTCGACAATAACAACACTATTTAAGTTCCACATTCTCCTGTTTATGCTAATGACCAATTGTTTATCTTAATTGAAATGCTGAATTTCTGTTTATGTGATGTCACTATGATTAGAGGGTGTGATTTTAGATATTCATCATCCTATCCACTCCCGATCTATTACGTACTCCCTTAATGTAACATGTTTACAGTTTATATAGAGCATTTTTTTTATACAGAGACTCCAGGAACAACTCTAAAACGAATACAAGACGACAACTGAGAAAATCACTAAGGACACAAGGACACTGAGTTACTACATTTCTAAAATAGAAAATAAAGGGAAGCATTCATGATGGGTACATCAAGCTCCATCTCTGGCCATCTTCAAATCTAAGCTAAAAGCCCACCTTTTTGATGCTGCTTTTAACTCCTAACTCTTGTTCACTTGTTGTTCAGAACCCTTATTTTATCATCCTCACTTTAATATTCCCTTATCTCTTGTTTGTCTGTCCTAATTAGATTGTAAGCTCTGTTGAGCAGGGACTGTCTCTTCATGTTCAAGTGTACAGCACTGCGTACGTCTAGTAGCGCTATAGAAGTGATAAGTAGTAGTAGTAGATATTTCTTTTGGAAAGTCACACACTGAACGGTGTGTTAAATATGCTATTCAGTTTCATTGTGGTGGCATTACTTGGGTAAATCCTTATCCTCATTTTTTTTTTACATTTGTATCCCGCGTTTTCCCACTCATGGCAGGCTCAATGCGGCTTACATGGGGCAATGGAGGGTTAAGTGACTTGCCCAGAGTCACAAGGAGCTGCCTGTGCCTGAAGTGGGAATCGAACTCAGTTCCTCAGTTCCCCAGGACCAAAGTCCACCACCCTAACCACTAGGCCACTCCTAGTGGCTTGTTCGTTGGCAAGCAGTCGGTACACAACTCATCACGATCAGGTGTACAGTGTTAAACTTTATTAAACTATCACAGCAAAGTTAACTGAAGATATAAATTACCCCAAGTCAGTAGTGGGCATTCACAGGCCATGGCAAGTCTAGAAAGCTCCAGCATTTCATGGATCTGTTTTTTTCTTCATTAGCTGCATTTAATTTCCATATGCATTTCTAAATTGCATGCGTGGTAATAAAATCAAGAGTGTTGGCTTATCTTAGGAGAATATGCCCCATTGAGGCTTGTAGCTTGTAATAATTAAAAAAAATCTGATCATATCAATTTTTTACCAATTTCAAGTACCACTCTCTCATTCTAAGCAGTTCCACTCAAAGAACAACAAAGTTTGAGAATAGTAGCACTTAGGGAAAAGCTGACAGTCACTCAGGAATGCATGTTTCAAAGTAAGATACTTACTGGCAGGATGCTGAAGTTAGAATATCCTGATCAGGACTGGCCTTGGGGAGGGGGCAGACAGGGCAGCTACCCTGGGCCCCACAATCCATCTCTTCCCCTTCTCCCCACCACAGTCTGTCTCCTCCTTACTTTCCCGATCTTCTTTAAAAATCAATTTCCCTTCTCAGAGGGGTCCCAGTGAGGCAGTTATCCTCACAAGCTACCTGCGGCAGCCCCGAAACATTTCCTCTGCTGTGATCCGCCCCCCTCTGATGCAACTTCCTGTTTCTGCCTGGGCAGATCACAGCAGAAGGAAAATTTCAGGGCAGCTGCACGCTACCGCGCTGGGGCCCGTCTGAGAAGGAAAATAAATTTTAAGGAAGACCGAGAAGGTAAGTGGAAGGGAGGGAGACGGACCTTGGTGGGGAGAAGGGTAACAGATGCCCAGGCTGCGTGGTAGCAATGGCAGATGGGGAAATCTGGGGGGAGGGAGGAGGGAGGAAAGGGGATCAGGGGCCCCCTCCTTAATTTCTGCCCTGGGCACCAGCATGTCTAAAACCGGCCCCAATCCTGAAAGGTTGTAGTAAAAGCTGAACTAGCCTAGGTGCATTTAAAACAAAGAACCAATAGTGATACATGATTTCAACTCATCCTCATCAAATACAAAACAGGTTGTGAACACAAAGTTGTGAACACAAATAGAACTATGCTTGAAAAGGTGTATGAATGCTAGAAGCAGGGCTTTTTTTGAGGGGGTACTTGGGGGTACCGAGTACTGGCACCTTTTCTGTTGTCTGCTAAAATTGACTCATGGTCCCCAAGTTTTAATGAAAGAGCTCAGGCTCTACACAACAATTCTGCCTTGTCTTAGATTCTGTGACTGGTTGCAGGGGGCCTGGCTATTTTGGGGTGGATCCCTCAAGATCACCCCACCCTTAAAGAATGGCCTAGCATTTGAGTACCGGCACCTTTTTCACTAGAAAAAATGCACTGGAAAGTCTTACAAATACAATTCCTTTCTGCAGTATTATTAGCAACAAAGGAAGGTATAATCAGGGTCTTCTGGTTCACGCTGTGTCCAGCTGTGTTCATTTGACTTTGGCCTGTTTTATTGCTGGTTCTGGAGGTTATTGAACTTTTATAAAACTGTGGTCAGTTATTTCTTTTGCTTTTTGCCACAAAGTCTATACATTCTATGTAGTGTTATATTGGCTTTGTATACTTTTAAATCAAGAGTTTGGCACTAAATGAAGAGGTAGACATGACAGACATCTCACAGACCTGGTGGAGGGAGGACAACCAGTGTACAAATTATTTTGAAATGATAGAGTGGATAAAATTGGTAGAGGGTAGCACTAAGGGGGTCTTTTACTAAGGCTCACATTAACAATCAGCTGGCACTAAGGACTAGATTCCATATCACGTCTAAAAAATCAGCACTGAAATGAAATACTCCTAAGTGTATTATATAAAGAATGCTTTAATTTAGGTGTACTTTATAGAATAAGCCTAAATTTCCATGTGGTTTATAGAATTCACCGAGCGCCCGTCCACGTGACTAAATTTAGTTGCAGTTACGCCAAGTAAAGCTTGGTATAAATGCCGATGCCTAAATTACACATGGACTGGGTGTATTCTATAAAAATGCACATAAATATTAGAAACGCTCATGACCCACCCATTCCACACCCAAGGCCATGCCCCCTTTTCAACTATGCGACTTGGAATTTACGCACATCACATTATAGAATACGCTTAGACAGTTCTGCGTGTAAATTCGCATTAATGCCAATTAGTGTCAATAATTGCTTGTTAAGTGGCAATTATCAGCGCTGATTGGCTTGGTAACTAATTAAATTGCGCACGTAAATCCAGAATATGATTGGATTTGTACATGCAACTTAAGTCGCACTATAAGGAATATAATAGGTGTCTCAGCATTTAGCACTAGCTGATTTGTAGGATGAACTAAAAACGCTAGCGCACCTTAGTAAAAGACCTCTAAATGTTATAAAGTAAAATATGATAAATCAGGGGCTTAGCCATACTTCGGTGGGAGGGGGGTCAAGAGCCTAAGGTGAAGGGGCACATTTTAGCCCCCCCCCCCGGCGCCACCAACCCCCCCTCCCGCCGCCAACCCACCGTCGCTTACCTTTGCTGGCGGGAGACCCCAATCCCCGCCGGCCGAGGTCCTCTTCTTCTCGCAAAAGGCTTCCTTCTGTTTCTGACGTCCTGCACGTTGTGCGTGCAGGACGTCAGAAACAGAAAGAAACCTTTTGCGAGAAGAAGAGAACCTTGGCTGGCGGGGGTTGGGGTCCCCCGCCAGCAAAGGCAGGCGACGGCGATGGCGACGGCGGGTTGGCGGCAGGAGGGGGGGTCGGGCGTGTAATCGGCAGTGGGGTCCAGGGCCAAATCTACGGGGGCCCAGGCCCCCCTGGCCCCACGTAGCTACGCCACTGTGATAAATGTCCTCCAGGAAGGAAAATGCAATGTGTAATCTTTATGGATATAAATTCCATGTGTGAAGGGGAAGGGTATAGTGGTAGAAATACTTTACCATCCACCAGGACAAGACAAAGAGACAAACAGTAAAACAAATATGGTAACATAATAATAATGGGAGATTTTAGGGCTGCATTTCGATCAAAATTTTAATCATGATTGATTGCGCAATTAAAGGTGTTTTATTTATAAAGGGCCCTGTTTACTGAGCCGCACTGTAGGCGTGCTAAGGTTTTTAGTGTGCGCTAAAAATTAGCATGTTAACAAGAGACACCCATAGGCATATATGGGTGTCTCTAGCATTAGCATGCGCTAATATTTAGCGCGTGCCAAAAATGCTAGCGTGGCTTAGTAAACAGGGCCCTTAGTTTTGTTCCCACTGCAGCTCCTTGTGACTCTGGGCAAGTCACTTAACCCTCCAGTGCCCAGATTTATGAGGAGCTGCAGTGGGAACAAAAATAAATAAATAACATACCATTAATCATGCAATTAATTGCGATTACAAATTTTAATCAAAATTCAGCCCTAAAAAATTCAAGAATAAAAAGTAATGAAAAGATAAGAAATACAAAATATAAACTGAAAATTTATAAATTAAAGAATCTAAAACAGCATGCAGAATAGCTATAAACAACCTTACAATTTTCATAGCCTGCTTTAAAAATGCAGCCCTAATTTCAACTACATGTACTCCAGTACTAACTGAGTATGCTTCTCATCAGAATATACTGGGAAGGAAACGATTTTAGATGCCATAAATGACTGTTTCATGGAGCAGATAGTTCTAGAATCAATGAAAGAAGAAACCACTTTAGATCTAATCTTAACTAAAACACAGGACCTGATGAATCCAAGATGGCCGCAGTCTATTGAGGAGCTGTGGGTCGCGTTTCTTTGTTCATCTCAGAATGCCTAAACGAAGGGGGAGAGTGATAGCCAGAGCCCCGCTATCTACTCCCTCCTTACCTGGTCCTATGGACCGCTTTGCTCGACCGCAGATAGTTGCTTTGGAGGGCGGGACGCTGCCAGTTGGGACGCCCGGCGTGTTAGGAGACTCGGTCTCCCCTGGATTAGATACCACTCTCAGCCCCGCTATGCGTACTCCGCCTCCCCAGCCGGTTGGAGCAAGCTCCTTTCTTGCTGACTCGACGGGGTCTCCCAACGAAAATGTGGTGGACCCGGAAGAACTTCGAGTGGAGGACTCGTTTCCATCGCAAGTTGGAGAAACGCTACCACCGTGGAATACGGGGAGGAAGTACCGAAGGACAGAGCGAGATCCATTTGTGACGGCGTCTGAGAGGTTTGAAATGCCTAAGGAACTCATTGTCAAACCAAGGGAGGTAACTTTAGATAAGCTATGGGATTTAGTTTCTGCCTTGGGACATTCCTTTTTGAACAGGCAAATGAAACTGCTCCAAAGTGAACTTATTAGAAAAAGATTTAAGAAAGATGGAGGAAAAGACTAAAGAAATGGATAGTAAGCCGAACAGGTTGATCAAAGGATTATGACATTGGAAACATTACACCTTTGATGACAAATGACTTGACTAACCTTAGAAGAAAAATGGAAATCTTCGATAACTATACTAAAAGTCATAATCTAAGATTTGTAAACTTTCCCAAGATAAAGACAGTTCCTCCTCTTGATATGTTAAAGAGATATTTGCGAGATACTTTGAATATACCAGACCAGAATCTACCACCATTTACTTCTGTTTATTATGTCCCAGGAAGGGAACTGAATCAAATTCCTGATATTCCAATAGATGTATCTCTTTTGCTTGAGACTTCTGACTCCGAATTAGCAACGGCAGCAACTTTGGTTGCTACCGTTGTGCTGTTACCGGATAAAAATTGGATCTTCCGTCTTTTCTTTCGTAACAGAGAAAAACCCTTCTTGGGTTATAAGATATTATTATTTCCTGATGTCTCCAAGGAGACAAGAAGACGGAGGAAACAATTCTTGCTCCTTAAGTCTGAAATAATACATTTGGGGGGGGCACCTTCTTTTTAAGATACCCCTGCAAATGTATAGTAAGACTTGATGGGAAGAAATATGTGTTTACAGAGCCCGCGCATGCATCAGCTCTTATAACTTCGGTAAAAATGGATAAACGCTAAAGAAATAAGTAATCACCTCAATAGAATTTGCATTAACTCAATTTAGTTTCCTAAATTTGTTTTTTGATTCTCCTTGTATTCCTGAATCTTGGATTTCCAATTTATGGACTTGAGTATTAATAATTTCTTAACAGATTGTTAATCTTTAATGATATATGATTTTGTTTTCTATTTTATGTTGCTTTTCCAACCAAGATGTTTTCTTGAAATGTTTGATGAAATTGAATAAATAAATAATAATAAAAAAAAAAAACACAGGACCTGGTGCCAGAGGTAATGATGGTAGGGTCATTTGCAATAGGGATCGCAATGCAATCAAAATGATCACAATCATTGTAAGGAGAATTCTAAAAAAAAAACCAAAACAAAACTATTGTTACAGCATTTAAGGGTAAAGAGGGAAACTATGATAAAATGAGGAAAACAAATTAGAAAAAAATTAAAAGGAGCAGTTGTTAAGGGCATATGCTTATATAAGGTGTCAACATTATTCAAACATACTGTTTTGGAAGCCCAGATAAAATACGTTGCATATCTTAAAAATAAGTAAAAAATAAAACTAATTGACTGCCCACTGGCTTAATGGTAAGGTGAAAATGACAGTGAAAGCCAAAAGAGCATCCTTCAAAAAAATGGAAAGTGGCCCCAAATGAGAAAAATGGTGATGAGCATAAGCACTGTCAAATTAGATATAAAACAGTAACAAGGCAAATCAAGAAAGACTTTGAAAAGAAGCTTGCTATACAGGCAAAAACTAACACTAAGTAAAAAAAAACAACAAAAGTGGAGAAACTAGGTCCGCTACATTTACAATTCACAGCTTTTCCTTCCAGCACAATTTGTTTATAATGTTCTCTAAGCCGAGCTCTTGTCCTCTTTTGTCAGACACTTTTTAACTGCATTTTCTAGTATCCCATGTTTACATATACCTTTTTCCTTTTGCTTGTCTCTACAGTCTGTATTGGTACTTTAAAGCTTATGCTTGGTGCATTCACCTATCACTAGTCTTTTTAAAGGTACATATCATTCCTCCTGTTTTCCCTGTACATTTTGCTATTTTCTCCTTTCCACATGTTTTTCTTCATCTTTCTATACGTATCTCTTCATGTTTCACATTGTCCACTTTTTAGGCTTGATTTGGCTTGCTTGCCTAAGATGCCCATTCATTGGCTTACAGAACAAACAGGTTAGAATTAAAATCTGATTCATCCTTGATTGGACCACCTTGATTCTGTTTCTGATGGACATATTGAAGGTTTCATCTCTGAATAATTGTATTCACTTTAGCTCTTTTATTAATACCTTTTTTCTATTGCTTTTTATATTAATAATCCAATTTACAGTCCCTCCTTTTTAATTAGCCCTATGTAATTTATAGTTTTCTTGGATTATTTATCTTTTTAACCTTTTATGTCTTTGTTAAAAAAAACTCCTTGTTTTATTGGTTATTACTTTTCATATTCTTATAATAAGTCACATATATTTTTATGCATTGTCATTTTCTATGCATTGTAATTGTATACTTCTTTTAATTTGTAGACTCCTGAAGCAGGCATTTTTTGTCGAAACACAGCTCCGTGTCAAGTTTTTTTTGAGGGGGGGACCGCTGGACCTCCAGCCCCCATTGCTCGGGGCAGGGGTAGTTGGGGCCTGGTGGTCCCATGTACCTCCAGCCCCTGTGTTTGACAGGTTTGGGCTTTTGACAGCCCAGACTTGTCAAACAAGTACGGGAGGATTGTGCTGAGCACATGCTCAGGCACAATTCGCCCGCACTTCTACCCCATGATCAGAGATAATTGCATGCTTAAATTTGCATGCAATTATCTCTGATCATAGGTCTAATAATGCCCTGCGCTGTTCCAGCACTATTTTAGAGCGCTGTTTGGAACAGCGCAGGGCTTTTGATCATCTGCTTGCAATTGCGTAGTGCACTGAGTTATGGAAACAGGTGCACGCACATTCACGAATGATCTCACAAATTGGAATTTATGCACATTTGTGCTAGGCGCTATTCTGTAAGACTGGTGCACTAGTTACATGGGGCTAGAGTCTATATATAGCACCAAAAAAGTGCTATTCTATACACCATGCTTAAAGTGAGGCACAGTTTATAGAATACCAGTGGCGTTCCTAAGGGCCTGACACCCGGGGCGGATCGCCGATGCGCCCCCCCCCAGGGTGCAGCGCCCCCCCCCCCGGGTGCAGTGCAACACCCCCCCCTGGTGAAAGGACACCCCCCGGCGAAAGGACACCCCCCGGGTGTACGCCGCTGGGGGGGGGGGGTGCCACGCGCCTGTCAGCTTCATTCGTTTCCATGCTCCCTCTGTCCCAGAACAGGAAGTAACCTGTTCCGGAGCAGACGTACATAAGTGCATAAGTACATAAGTAATGCCATACTGGGAAAAGACCAAGGGTCCATCGAGCCCAGCATCCTGTCCACGACAGCGGCCAATCCAGGCCAAGGGTACCTGGCAAGCTTCCCAAACGTACAAACATTCTATACATGTTATTCCTGGAATTTTGGAGTTTTCCAAGTCCGTTTAGTAGCGGTTTATGGACTTGTCCTTTAGGAAACCGTCCAACCCCTTTTTAAACTCTGCTAAGCTAACCGCCTTCACCACTTTCTCCGGCAACGAATTCCAGAGTTTAATTACACGTTGGGTGAAGAAAAATTTTCTCCGATTTGTTTTAAATTTACTACACTGTAGTTTCATCGCATGCCCCCTAGTCCTAGTATTTTTGGAAAGCGTGAACAGACGCTTCACATCCACCTGTTCCACTCCACTCATTATGTTATATACCTCTATCATGTCTCCCCTCAGGCCGTCTCTTCTCCAAGCTATATAGCCCTAGCCTCCTTAGTCTTTCTTCATAGGGAAGTCGTCCCATCCCCGCTATCATTTTAGTCGCCCTTCGCTGCACCTTTTCCAATTCTACTATATCTTTCTTGAGATGCGGCGACCAGAATTGAACACAATACTCAAGGTGCGGTCGCACCCATGGAGCGATACAACGGCATTATAACATCCTCACACCGGTTTTCCATACCTTTCCTGATAATACCCAACATTCTATTCGCTTCTTAGCCGCAGCAGCACACTGAGCAGAAGGTTCAGTGTGTTATCGACGACGACACCCAGATCCCTTTCTTGGTCCGTAACTCCTAACGTGGAACCTTGCATGACGTAGCTATAATTCGGGTTCTTTTTTCCCACATGCATCACCTTGCACTTGCTCACATTAACTCATCTGCCATTTAGCCGCCCAGTCTCCAGTCTCGTAAGGTCCTCTTGTAATTTTTCACAATCCTGTCGCGATTTAACGACTTTGAATAACTGTGTGTCATCAGCAAATTAATTACCTCGCTAGTTACTCCCATCTCTAAATCATTTATAAATATATTAAAAAGCAGCGGTCCTAGCACGGACCCCTGAGGAACCCCACTAACTACCCTTCTCCATACTGCCCATTTAACCCCACTCTCTGTTTCCTATCCTTCAACCAGTTTTTAATCCACAATAGGACATTTCCTCCTATCCCATGACCCTCCAATTTCCTCTGTAGCCTTTCATGCGGTACCTTGTCAAACGCCTTTTGAAAATCCAGATACACAATATCAACCGACTCCCCTTTGTCCACATGTTTGTTCACTCCTTCAAAGAATTGAAGTAAATTGGTCAGGCACAAAACGAACGTAGCGGACAGGCGCGCGGCACCCCCCCCCAGCGGTGTGCACCCAGGGCGGACCGCACCCACCGCCCCCCTTGGTACGCCACTGTAGAATACTGTTACACCCGGGAATTGCACCTAACTTTAGGCACGTCCAGGTTGCACCAGCTGAAATGTTGTGCAAGTGTATGCGTCAAAATTAGGCGCAGTTCCCCCTTATCCCCGTTATGCCCCCTTTTTTTCATTCATGCCTAGATTTACGTGCCTATGTTCCAATTAAATCTAATTAGTGCCAATAATTGCTTGTAAAGAAGCCAATTATCAGCACTGATTAGCTCATTCAATTAAATTGCACACAGAAATAGGGCGAATTTATAGAATTAGGGGGCTAGCACATAACAGGAAATGGGCGGTACTAGTGGGAGGAGCATGGACATGTCCCGGGCGTTCCGCCTAGCAATGTGTGTAATTTAATAGAATAGTACCAGATGTGTGCATTGCAAGTGCACCAGCTTATGCCGGCTATTGACATGGCATAAACTGTCATGCTTAAGTTTCGGTGCACCAAAGCAACTTTCTATAACAGGTCCTTCTGAAAATGCCCCTCCTCACGTACTTCATTGTGCCTCTTTATAGAATTGCCCCCTGTGTGTCTTACTGAATCTGAATCTGACTGAAGAACAGAATATATTGAAAAATGATATGTGTGAGTATTCTTGGTGTTGTCCTTTCATTGTTTATTTCACACACAGAATCAAGGCAAGTTTTCTAAAATTCACTATGAATTTATTTTCCACTAGGTGTGAAGTTAAAGCTGGGACAAGCAAGACTGAGTCAGGCACACAAGTGGGTGACATCATCCAACAGCTCCAGGATAGAACTGCTCTCCCAGGACTCAGAATTCAGTTCTGAGAATGCACAACCTTCCTGTGTGTAGTGGTCTCCTTAGCTCCTAAGCTTTTTTTATTCTGCTGAAACAGAAATATGACAAATCTCTCCCAATAAAATGTATTCATTTGTTATTTTTCATTCCATTTCTCAGTATACCGTTGACGCTCTCCAGCATTTATCAGTACTCCAGGTACTTCAACTAAGATTTCTGTATGAGTTCCCCAAGTCTTGAAGTATGTCCTGTTCTCAATGGTGTCCCCTCTGCAGAAAACATCCATCTTGACCTACATTCATTCTGCTTGGAAAACTATATGTTCTGTCTGGTGAAGTCCATATCCCACTGACTTAAGTGGATTGAATATCTCTGTCATCAGGACCACTTTAGTGACTTTCTTTCTACGATGGTTGTGCACCAAACTATCCAAAGCACTAAGGGGTTTACATCTATTTCTCACATAACTTGGAATACTGCCTTGCAGTCATTCTATGAAGATGTTACTAGCTAACCTTTTCTTGCAGGACATGCTGGATGGCTACAGAATGGATTCCTCAAAAAGAGAACTTCCTTTCCAGTTCTGAGGTGCATCATGACTGTTTTAACAGTCAAAACAAGACTTGTTTCCTTTGAAACCTGGATTTTATTCATTTTGCTATCATGCTGTTCACGCCAGCCTGTTATTGGCTATATATTTACGCTATTGTTCTGTTCCTTGCTGTTGTGCTCTCTTACTAAGATACAGATCTCTCTGCTTGATACGTTCTTTACTTGATATAAGAACTTCCTTTGCTAGAACATTAATGCTCTTGATTGGAATTGTCTCTTCTTCATTTCATGCTTACTGATATCTCCTGTTATATGGATGGGTTTCCTAAGTTTCTAGATTCTGTTAGAATGTTGAAGTATGTTGAGCACAGCCAGATTGTGTGAACTGAATAAAGATTTCCAACTAAACTTGAATTCGTTAGGTTTGTTATTTGGGGGGTTACACCCTTTACCATCATCAGTACTCTTGGAACATCACTACAGAAGGGATGTGGTAAAAAAAACCCCCCACAGTAAAATAGAAAGAACATGAGCACTGGCAATCCAAGGAATGGAATATACTCTCGGCCAGATGCAGGATGCATCTTTACATCTCAAATGTTTCATTCGTTAACTGTCTACTGTGTTGTATTTGCTTAAGTAGATACTGTACACCAGCTTTCTGAGTTTCTCGCCTTTAACTTAGTTCTTCCCCCCACACTCTCTAATAAAACTTTGGTAATCTATGAGATGATTGTTCTTTGTAGTTCATCCACTTTCTTGAGTTCGTTCCTGCTTATGCCTTGATTACAGATGGGTTTTTCACCTCTTCTTAATGGTTTTGACAGAAAGTGATGAATCTAGATGCAAAAAAACAAGGGGGGGAGAGGTGGAAGAGCACACTACATTCTTGGTTCTTTGACCTACTTTTTTCTTCTCAAGGAATCACCATGATTATAACCATGTTCCTCTGCTCAACACAGGTAATGGGATGTATGCCTGGACTGTTTTCTACCATGGTCCCAAATTTCTTCTTCAGTCTCATTTCTTGCAGGACCATATCTACTTCCATTCTCTTAGTTATGGCTATAGAATCCGTTCTTGTAAAAGAAAAGCGGTAGGATCCACACCAAAAGAATACCACCAAACAAGAGGATCCAACCTAGACAATGGTGTAAAGGACTTTATTATCTTATAGATGCAAAAAATCCTGACATGGCCATGTTTCAAAAATCCTTGTCAGAAGTGTAAGAAATCTAAATCCATTGCATGAACCTAGTATCAGTATTTAAAACAGACAGGCTAATCATTTTCAATCACATGTTTATAGCTGATCCTCAATGTACTAACATAAGAATTCAGTCTGGCGCTAACAGCATATGTTCTCATAAGCGTCTCTTCCATGCTGAATAAATAGTAACCTTGCATTAAGGCTGCAGATTTAACTGGGATCTACAAAAGGATGCCCCTTCTGTCTTGGGAATGTGATGATGGGACTGGTGATTCAAGAGTTAAAAGTTGAAATAATAAATTAATCAGGTGGTGATGGAGTTCACTGGCGTAAAGTCTGAGGACTCACTAATTGGCCTGACACAAAACCTGTGTGTGTATGCGAAGGATTACTCACACTTTCCAAAGACCCTCTCCCAAGTAGCATTGTGGCATGCACTCACTAGGGATTTTATTCTTTACAGTGAACAGAGCTCCTATCGGAGATCACAGGGGCCACACTGCAGTTCTTAATAATCAGAGCGAAAAAAAGGCCTCCACGGAGACACAGACTCCTGATTAATTAAAGCTAGTCCATCCTAAGCTGTCCACAGTTCTCCCTGTTGCAATGCTTATCTTGGGATCCCTACAGGAGGACAGCAGGTCTTATGGGAAAAGTCACAGGCAATATTTCCACTTTGCTTCTCTTCCCTATCTCAGTGCTTCTCAACCCAGTCCTCGGGGTACACTCAGCTAGTGGAGTTTTCAGGATATTCATAATAATATGCATGAGATAGATTTGCATGCACTGCCTCGAAGTATATCTCATGCATATTCATTGTGGGGTATCTGAACACCTCAGTGGCTGGGTGTGCCCCGAGGACTGGGTTGAAAAGCACTGCTCTGAGTTCAAAGACCAAGCAGATTTGAAATCTTTGTTCTCCCATTGGACAAATCCTCTCTATGCTCCAATTGACCCAGTCATTTTTTGTAATTTATTTTTTTTTTCCATGTGGTTGCATTCCTTCATTTTCATGCCTAATGCATTCCATGCAGTAAGACAGCATTTTCCACATCTGACACTAACAGAACATTACAAACTACACTGTAAAAAAAAATTAACACCTAAATTACTACTACTACTACTATTTAGCATTTTTATAGCGCTACAAAGCGTACGCAGCGCTGCACAACATGAAGAAGAAAGACAGTCCCTGCTCAAAGAGCTTACATCTAACAGACAAAAAAATAAAGCCAGCAAATCATTAATGTGTAGAGGAAAGAGGAGAGGAGGGTAGGTGGAGGCGAGTGGATCAAGTGGTTACAAGTCAAAAGCACATGTTAAAGAGGTGGGCTTTCAATCTAGATTTAAATATGGTCAAGGATGGGGCAAGATGAAGGGGCTCAGGAAGTCTATTCCAGGCGTAGGGTGCAGCGAGACAGAAGGAGCGAAATCTGGAGTTGGCACTAGTGGAGAAGGGAACAGATAAGAAGGATTTACTCCATGGAGCGGAGTTGACTGTGAAGGGGTGTAGGGAAGGACGAGTGTGGAGAGATACTGGGGAGCAGCAGAGTGAGTACATTATAGGTTGTAGAAAGAAGGTTTGAACAGGCTGTGAAAACGGATAGTTATGTGATCAGAGGCATAGGCAATCCGATGAGGAAATGGCCATGCTGAGACAGGGAAGGGCTGCAGGTGGCTACAAGACACAATTCAACAAGGGCCTGCAGAAGGAAGTGGCCTATAGAACAGTTCTTCTCAACCCAGTCCTCAGGATACACCCAGCCAGTCAGGTTTCAGGACATCCACAATGAATATGCATGGATAGATTTGAATGAAATGGAGTGACACAGGCAAATCTATCTCATGCATATTCGCTGGGATATCCTGAAACCTGACGGGCTAGGTAGGTCATGAGGACTGGGTTGAGAACCTCTGAGTTAGAGCAAGGGGTGTGATGCAGGGGATCCAGCATTCAAATCCTGCTTGTGCTGCTGCCAGTCCTTGTGACCTTGGGCAAGTCACTGCATCTCCTATACCTCAGGGCACCCACTTAGATCACTGGTTCTCAAACCTGTCCTGGGGGACCACCAGCCAATCAGGTTGGAGTGGCCTAGTGGTTAGGGTGGTGGACTTTGGTCCTGAGGAACTGAGTTCAATTCCCAGCACAGGCAGCTCCTTGTGACTCTGGGCAAGTCACTTAACCCTCCATTGTCCCATGTAAGCTGCATTGAGCCTGCCATCAGTGGGAAAGCGCGGGGTACAAATGTAACAAACAAAAAAAATATGCATTACTTCAGGGGTAAATCTACAATAATTAGCCCAAATACATTTAATTATTCATACCAAGGGACTAATAAATCAGTCTTTGTATACCAACAAAGAACCTGATATATCTTGTTCAACGAATCAATAATCATGTTTATATCATTGTTACATATTCATACAAAACTTTGCAAATTCAATAAATCACACTACAAACAACCAAAGATATAAAAAGTTTTTTCAAGCATACAAACATTCAAACAGATGTCCAACTTTATCTTTAGCAGTCCCAAGCTTAGTGATGTAAGCTTAGCTGAAATTGGGTGGCGGAGCAGTTGGGGGGAAGAGGGGGTGGTGGTTGGGAGGCGAGGATAGGGGAGGGCAGACTTATACGGTCTGTACCAGAGCCGCTGATGGGAGGCGGGACTGGTGGTTGGGAGGCGGGAAATACTGCTGGGCAGACTTATATGGTCTGTGCCCTGAAAAGGACAGGTACAAATTCAAGGTAAGGTATACACATATGAGTTTGTCTTGGGCAGACTAGATGGACCATGCAGGTCTTTTTCTGCCGTCATCTACTATGTTACTATGTTACCGCTTCTTGTAAGATCCAATAAATAAATCATCAGTTGTTGTAATAGTTCATTCCAAGCTTTGTGTATGTAGACAAGACTCTTTGATGTAGAAACAAATTATCGCTTGCGACTGATCAAATTCTCAAACACTCCATTTCCGGAGCTGAATTGTTCACAGCTGAATCAAAAGAGCAAATTCAAACAACTATCTCAGTGTCGCTTCAGTGAGTGTTCACACATTCCACCCAGCATATCTTCAAGAGTGTATTTGGTACCAACTGAAATATTCACCGTTGAATCAAAAAACCAGTTTCAAGCTGTTAACTCATTCAGACAGACAAAACTCCATAATATTCTGGTCCCAACACTGGCCATGTTTCCTTCTTTACTTCATCAGGAGACCTTAAGCAACCTCGTATCGAGATTGGACACACCATAGTGAGCAGTAGCTCCCGCTATATGGACGTCATCTTTTTGGTTGTTAGTGTGATTTATTGTATTTGCAAAGTTTTGTATGAATATGTAACAATGATATAAACATGATTGTTGATTCGTTGAACAAGTATATATCAGGTTCTTTATTGTTATAAAAGACTGATTTATTAGTCCCTTGGTATGAATAATGAATATGCATGAGACAGATTTGCTTATAATGGAGGTAGTAGGCATGCAAATCTCTCTCCTGCATATTCATTGAGAACCCCTGACTTAGACTGTAAGCTCCTCAGGGAAGGGACATATTGTACCTGAATACTGCTGTACATAACTGCATATGTTAACTAGTGATATAAAAATGAAGATAATTATTATCATTATGACTGTATCAATGTTTCCTGTAAGCTCTGTGGGAGGTTTTTGCCTGCACTCCTACCAGTGGTGGTGGTGTGATGCTTCGATACTGTATTATCAATTGCGAGGGATAGGCAGCTGCGATATCACAGCATCACCCTCTCACCAGCAGGAATGTGGGGAGAGAAACCCTTTGCAGGTTACAGGGAATGTTGGGCTACACCTTGATAACAGGCACAAAAGTAGTGTGTAGTTGCATTAAGAGCAAAGTGGAAGAGAACTACACTGAGATCTTGCCGGCTTGATTGAGATAATGTTAAAAAAACTGGCACCACAATACTGGAAGAGCAAATGCACAGGAAGAGCCAAGAGCATACAGACTGGTAGATGCTCACACGATCAGTGATGTGATGCCAATTCCTATTAAGGGGCTCTCACCAACTGTGTTCCACTTGGTAGGCATTTCTTGTTTTCGCAAAATTATTTAACCCTTGGCCACTTCTCCATATTCGAGAAATAACTTGTATATATAACCTAGAATAGTGGATGGCAGGTTCTGAAACTTTTTACTGGATCAGAATATTCATTGTCTAAAGATATTGTAAACAATATACTTGAAAACACATAGGTCCCTTCTTCAGATATCACATCTGAGACTTTATTTATTTATTTTGTTACATTTGTATCCCACATTTTCCCACCTATTTGCAGGCTCAGTGTGGCTTACATAGTACCGTAACAGCGTTCGCCAATTCCAGTATAAACGGTTACACAGTGATGTTGTGGTAGAATAAGGTTCATGTGATACAAACATATTAGGGAATCGTATAGAGGAAGAGTTACGTTATGTCCATTTCGTTCTTTGGTTTTGTAGTGTTGCTGGGTTCAGGTATTTAAGTAGGGTCGGTAGGGTATGCCTTTTTGAACAGGTAAGTTTTTAGTGATTTACGGACGTTTAGGTGGTTATACATTGTTTTCACGGCTTTTGGTAGTGCGTTCCATAGTTGTGTGCCTATGTAGGAAAAGCTGGATGCGTAAATTGATTTGTATTTGAGTCCTGTGCAGCTTGGGTAGTGGAGGTTTAGATATGTTCGTGTTGATCTGCTTGTATTTCTGATTGGTAGGTCGATGAGGTCTGTCATGTATCCCGGGGCCTCGCCGTAGAAAATCTTATGAATCAGGGTGCAGATTTTGAAAGCAATATGTTCTTTGATTGGGAGCCAGTGCAATTTTACACGGAGGGGCTTGGTGCTTTCGAATCGCATTTTTCCAAATATAAGTCTGACTGCCGTGTTTTGAGCGGTCTGAAGTTTCTTTATGAGTTGTTCTTTGCATCCCGCATAAATTCCATTGCTGTAATCTAGGTGGCTTAGTACCATTGATTGTATAAAGTTCTGGAATGTATCCCTTGGGAAGAATTGGTCTTGATAGTCCATGCACAACACTTACATAATGTCTAGCCTGTAAAGGCAAGAGTGTGCACTTTCTGTGCACGCTGGACTGGTGCACATTCTCAAGCAGAAGTTTGTGAAATTTTGCCACTGCCACAGTGCCTGCCTGCTGCCCTCAGTGCCCACCCAGTGCCCTACATGCCAAAAGTGCCTACTTATTAAACAGAGTAAGGATCACCTGTCTACTAAATGTTCTGCTGAGCACTTTGTAATTTGGGGCTAACAGATGGATCACCCCTTAAACCCCACATTCTCCTTAACCTGCAGTGGTTGTTCATCCAAAGCAATCATTTCACCTATGTACCATGTAACTGCGTTGGATGTAGCGTGCCTCTTTTCATGAGACAGGGTGGTAAGACACAATCCTATTTGTTCCATTGTAGCCTGCCCCTGTGTTCAAGGTAGGGCCTGTTTTGTAACTGCTGGCAGGGGCTGAGGAAGCGGATTAATAACAGAGTTACAGCTACTAGATCCTTCCCCATTCTGCTGTTCCTTTCCTGCTACTACCATGTTGTTCAAAGTACTAGGTCAAAGTGCATAAGTAAAAGTAAAAATAAATGTATATTTTAATACTTAAGTAAAAGTACAGTGAAGAACACATTAAAAATTTTACTTACCGTATTTTTCGGACTATAAGACGCACTTTTTTCCCCCCAAATTTGGGAGGAAAATGGGGGGTGCGTCTTATAGTCTGAAGGTAGAGATTTCCCTCCCTCCCTCCCTCCCTCCGAGTTCCGAATCGCCCCCCCCCCGGCCCTGTCACCACTCACGCAATCTTCCCTGGTGGTCTAGTGACGTCAGGGCAGGAAAGAGCCCCCTCTTTGCTGCCCAGCGCGCTGCTCTCCGTCCTCCTGTATGCTGCCTGACGGTCTCGGTGAGATTCAAAATGGCCGCCGAGATTTCAATTCTCGGCGGCCATTTTGAATCTCGCCGAGACCGTCAGGCAGCAATGCATACAGGAGGACGGAGAGCAGCATGCTGGGCAGGAAAGAGGGGGCTCTTTCCTGCCCTGACGTCACTAGACCACCAGGGAAGATCGCATGACGTGAGTAGGGAGAAGTGCTGACAGGGCCGGGGGGAGGGCGATCCCGAACTCGGAGGGAGGGATTCGGACAAGACGCACCGGAGCACCTAGGTTTTAGAGGAGGGAAAAAGGAAAATTTTTTTTTTCCTATTTCCCTCCTCTAAAACCTAGGTGCGTCTTATGGTCTGGTGCGTCTTATAGTCCAAAAAATACGGTAAGTGAAAGTACTATTATTATTATTTATTACATTTGTATCCCACATTTTCCCACCTTTTGCAGGCTCAATGTGGCTTACATATAACCCTTAACGGCGTTAGCTGATTACGGTCTGAACAAATACATGGTATGAATGAACGTAAATCCCAGCACCCAGCAACACAGCATAACTAATGATCGTACTGGACAATTTATAATCTTCACTTCCTTCGTCCCCTTGATGCCTGGTCCACACCTACCTCATCTTACCACAATATAACTTTGTTATCAACCGAAAACGGTAACGGAATTCAAACATGCGTGGGATAAACATAAAGGAATCCTGCTCAGAAGGAATGGATCCTAAAGAGCTTAGACGAGATTGGGTGGCAAAGCCGGTGGCGGGAGACGGAGATGGTGCTGGGGAGACTTATACGATCTGTGCCAGAGCCGGTGGTGGGAGGCGGGACTGGTGGTTTGGAGACGGGGATAGTGCTGGGCAGACTTATACGGTCTGTGCCAGAATCGGTGGTGGGAGGCGGGGCTGGTGGTTGGGAGGCGGGGATAGTGCTGGGCAGACTTATAAGGTCTGTGCCAGAGCCGGTGGTGGGAGGCGGGACTGGTGGTTTGGAGGCGGGGATAGTGCTGGGCAGACTTATACGGTCTGTGCCAGAATCGGTGGTGGGAGGCGGGGCTGGTGGTTGGGAGGCGGGGATAGTGCTGGGCAGACTTATACGGTCTGTGCCCTGAAAAGGACAGGTACAAATCAAGGTAAGGTATACACAAAAAGTAGCACATGTGAGTTTATCTTGTTGGGCAGACTGGATGGACCGTGCAGGTCTTTTTCTGCCGTCATCTACTATGTTATGCTACTATGTAATACAAAGTGATATTGTAGTAGAATGAGGTACATGTAAGGTAGTTACATGTATGGTAGGTGCGGTTGGGGGGAAGTTAGAGAGGGAAAGGGGGAAGAAGAGTCAGATAATGTCCGTTACGGTTTTTGGTTACATTGAGTCGCATGTGACCAGGTATTTTTATGTTGGGTCGGTGGGGTATGCTTTTCTGAACAGGACTGTCTTAATGCTTTCCGAAAATTTAGGTGGTCGAGTGTAGTTTTTACTGCTTTTGGTAATGCATTCCATAGTTGTGCGCTTAGGTAGGAAAAGCTGGTTGCATAGGTGGATTTATATTTGAGTCTTTTGCTGCTTGGGTAGTGGAGGTTTACGTGTGATCGTGCAGATTTTGTGGTGTTTCTGGTTGGCAGGTCGATGAGGTCTGTCATGTATCCTGGTGCCTCGCCGTAAATAATTTTATGAACAGTCGTGCAGATTTTGTGATACGTTCTTTGATTGGTAGCCAGTGCAATTTTTCTCTGAGTGGTTTGGTGCTGTCAAAACATGTTTTTCCAAATATAAGCCTGGCTGCTGTGTTTTGGGCGGTCTGAAGTTTCTTTATGATTTGATCCTTGCATCCCGCATAGATTCATTACATAAGTATTGCCATACTGGGAAAGACCACAGGTCCATCAAGCCCAGCATCCTGTTTCCAACAGTGGCCAATCCAGGTCACAAATACCTGGCAAGATCCCCAAAAAAGTACAAAACATTTTATACTGCTTATCCCAGAAATAGTGGATTTTCCTCAAGTCCATTTAATAACGGTCTGTGGACTTTTCCTTTAGGAAGCTGTCCAAACCTTTTTTTAACTCCGCTAAGCTAACCGCCTTTATCACATTCTCTGGCAATGAATTCCTTTAAGTACACGTTGAGTGAAGAAAAATTTTCTCCGATTTGTTTTAAATTTACTACATTGTAGCTTTATTGCATGCCCCCTAGTCCTAGTATGTTTGGAAAGCGTGAACAGACGCTTCACATCTACCCATTCAACTCCACTCATTATTTTATAGACCTCTATCATATCTCCCCTCAGCTGCCTTTTCTCCAAGCTGAAGAGCCCTAGCCGCTTTAGCCTTTCCTCATAGGGAAGTTGTCCCATCCCCTTTATCATTTTCGTCGCCCTTCTCTGCACCTTTTCTAATTCCACTATATCTTTTTTGATGCGGCGACCAGAATTGACAATATTCGAGGTGCGGTCGCACCATGAAGCGATACAAAGGCATTATAACATCCTCATTTTTGTTTTCCATTCCTTTCCTAATAATACTTAACATTCTATTTGCTTTCTTAGCCGCAGCAGCACACTGAGCAGAAGATTTCAACGTATCATCAACGACAACACCTAGATCCCTTTCTTGGTCCGTGACTCCTAACGTGGAATCTTGCATGACATAGCTATAATTCGGGTTCCTCTTTCCCACATGCATCACTTTGCATTTGCTCACATTAAACGTCATCTGCCATTTAGACGCCCAGTCTCCCAGTCTTGTAAGGTCCTCTTGTAATTTTTTCACAATCCTCCCGTGATTTAATGACTTTGAATAACTTTGTGTCATCAGCAAATTTAATTACCTCACTAGTTACTCCCATCTCTGGGTCATTTATAAATATGTTAAAAAGCAGCGGTCCCAGCACAGACCCCCGGGGAACCCCACTAACTACCCTTCTCCATTGAGAATACTGACCATTTAACCCTACTCTCTCTTTCTATCTTTTAACCAGTTTTTAATCCACAATAGAACACTACAGTAATCTGCATGGCTTAGTACCATGGACTGTACCAGGTTACAAAATATTTCCCTCGGGAAGAATGGTTTTACGCGTTTGAGTTTCAACATTGAGAAAAACATTTTCTTTATGGTGGATTTCGCTTGGGTCTCTAGTGATAGATTACGGTCAATTGTTACTCTGAGAATTTTCAGGCTGTCTGAAACAGGGAGGGTGTATCTTGGGGTGATTAAGTTTGTGAGTTTGTATGTATTGTATTGGGATGAGATGATGAGACAGTGTGTTTTTTCTGTATTGAGTTTTAGTTGGAATGCATTTGCCCATGAGTTCATAATGTTTAAGCTTAGCTTGATTTCGTTGGTGATTCCCGCCAGATCATGTTTGTATGGGATGTATAATGTAACGTCATCAGCGTAGATAAATGGGTTAAGGCCTTGGGTGGATAGGGTCTTGGCTAGTGGAGTCATCATGAGGTTGAAAAGGATCGGTGATAGTGGTGATCCTTGCGATACTCCGCAGCCTGGTTTCCACGGTGACAATATGTTTGTTTTTGATTTCACTTGATATGTTCTTGTGGTTAGAAAACCTTTAATCAAATTGAGAGTGTCATCACTGATTCCGAAGTAGTCTAGGAGTCTTAGCAATATGTTATGGTTAACCATGTCGAATGCACTTGACATGTCAAATTGGAGGAGGAGTATACTCTTGCCTATTGCTATTTCTTGCTTGAATTTGGTTAGGAGAGTGAGTAGTACTGTTTCGGTGCTATGTAGGGGTCGAAATCCTGATTGTGATTCATGTAGTATAGTGAATTTGTTACAGAAGTTATTGCTTAATATATTACTTTTTGAGTAAAAAGTAATATATTAGGCAACATACTACAATGAATGCAACTGTTGTTCATATTTTTATCCCAACAACTTTATTGTTCTACAGTTCAATCCACTTTGCTTTTCGTAAACTAAGGGGCTCATTTTCAAAAGAGAAAAACGTCCAAAAAGGGAAAGGGACTTGATATACTGCCTTTCTGAGTTTTTTGCAACTACATTCAAAGTGGTTTACATATATTCAGGTACTTATTTTGTACCAGGGGCAATGGAGGGTTAAGTGACTTGCCCAGAGTCACAAGAAGCTGTAGTGGGAATTGAACTCAGTTCCCCTGGATCAAAGTCCGCTGCACTAACCACTAGGCCAGAGGTAGGCAATTCCAGTCCTCGAGAGCCCCAGGCAGGTCAGGTTTTCAGGATATCCACAATGAATATGCAAGAGATAAATTTGCATACCAAGGAGGCAGTGCTTGCAAATCTATCTCCTGCATATTCATTGTGGATATCCTGAAAACCTGATCTGCCTGGGGCTCTCGAGAACCGGAGTTGCCTACCCCTGCACTAGGCTACTCCTCCACTCCACAAAAAGCAGCACAAAGTCCAAAATGTCCAAATCACTATTTTTGAAACCCATTTTTTAAGACTGATACTGGTACATGCTTATATTTTGCACCAACCAAGTTCAGTGTGGATTACATGAACCAGAGCGTTCAGACTAAGATGAAAACTTTGCAGATCAGTAAGAATATAACAATACTATTAAGCACGCTCAGTCCTAAACTAATAAAAATACTTATTAAAAAGAAACATTTTAAACTGTTTCCTATGCAGTTTGCATGCAGTGCATCCAAATCAGAAGGGGGTGTGCTGGGGACAGGATTTGGGCATTCCCAAAACTTGGACATTTTTCTTCCATAAAGAAACAAAGCACAAACGTCTAGACCTATTTCAATCATTACTAAGACATGAAAAGGTGCCCTAAATGACTTTAAGGAGAAGATGAGGACATGCATAATTCATTCCGTTATTTGGGTGTTCAATTATCTATGGATACATCTTCAATAGATAGAATACATTTTGATAAACTGCTTCAAGATATGAAGTGTAAGTTTGATCACTGGAATAGTTTACCTTTATCTTTGATGGGCAGAATTAGTTTGTATTGAATGGTAGTTTTTCCATACTGGCTGTATGTCCTCCAGTCTCTCCCCCATCTGCCTTCTGGGGAGGGATGTCAGGTAACTGCAGAGGCTTTTAGTAAGGTTTTGTTGGGGTGGTAAAAAACCCAAGATGAGATGGAGTTATCTGAGGACAACTGGAACCAAGGGGGGGGGGGGGGGGGGGGGTGAGTGTCAGACATAGTTGTATAACCAGGCTTGTCTTTTATGTCACCTAAGAAACTGAATCCTGGACACTTGTCTACTCACAGATGTCATATTTAAACTTGAATATTTCATGCTTGGCATCTTAATTACCTTATTCATGCTCATCTACATCAGCTGCCCACCCAAGTGCATAGAAGTCTCTTATTATGTCTACTTTGGTATCTGTGGGGGGAGTTGCTTCCCTTTTGGTATCAGGATGCCCATAGCCGTGTTTTCTTACCCTTGGTGGGGAATACAGAGTTCTTGCTGGGCCTGGAAAATGCAGTGTTTAGGCAGTGGAAGTAACAGGGAATTTTGTTGCTTGATATGTGTTCTGTCTGGGAAGATGGGTCCTTTTTCACTTTTCCTGAATTACAACAAAGATGGTCATTTGGGCCAGCAGATCAATATGCATATATGTAATTAATCACACTATTTGTCCTCTTTGCCTCAACAAAGCCTGTCTTTCAGGTTTGGAGGCCAGATGCATGAATTTCTAGAAGGGGATACTTTGGGTCAGGTATCCATCTTTTGGTTTCATAAAGATTTAAAAAGTTGTCAGCCACCTAAAGAGTATCTGCTGGTTTTAGAGGCCTGGAACAGAGATATTGGGAGAAGTATATGTCTCACAACTTTTCAAGACATTCTTAAGACACTACTTGGTGTTGTCCACAGTACTGAACAACAGGAATGTCATTTTCGTTTTATACAGAGGGCCCATTTTGTTTTCAAAAGCAGGCCTTTATTGCTGGATGTGTCGACACCTCCCAATGTCTGAAATGTAAATTTGGTGAGAATTCTTTTATTCATGGTCTTTGGCAATGTAGCTGGATCAAGGCTTTCTGGGTAGAGATGTTCAATTATTTACAGCTCATTACGAGTCACTCACATTTTCCTTTGAGGGGATTATCTTCAATAAACCTGCTTTATTGAGAGCCTGAGGTCTTAGTGAAAAGCTGTATCTGGGGAAATCCTATATTGTTGGGAAAAAATACATAATCAGTGATTACAACCTACCCCTCCATTTTTTTTTTTTTTGCTGTTGGAGCAACAAGCTTCACGCGTTAACATTGTGGGAGTCTTACGAGGCTAGAATCTCCTCAAAAAGGCAAAAATATTTTTAACTGTCTGTGAACCATATTTACAACTGATATACTCCAAGGCCTACAGTCAAATACTGAATCAATTGCAGAAAGGGTCTTCTGTTCCTGCTGGTACTTCTTCAGCTCTCAGATGGGGTCGGGGGAAGGAGGGAGATAGGGAGGCTTATTAAGGTCAGATTGAATTGGTCTGGGGTCATAAGAGTCAATGATCCTAGACCAATGTTATGATGACAGTTGTATTTCTCAATATCATTATCTGATGTATTGTTCAACGGGAAGATGTGGGGGGGATTCACCTTTTCTCAGTACTGTATGCTTTTGATTCCAATTCTTTACATAATTTAATAAAAGTATTTTCTAATAATAAGGCAGACTGCTCTGGCTGGCATCGTGGCCTTCCCTCTGCTGTATCCTGTCTGTGTGGAAGCAGGAAGTTACCTCACAGGAGGAGAAAAACAACAGAGGGAAGGCCCACTTAGTAGCTGGACTGTATGTAGGAGGTATTGAGTGGAAGGCAGTTCCTGTTTGGAAAGGTCTGTGTGGAGAGGGATCACATAGAGAGACAGACTAGATTTGCCCTGTAACTGAGAAACCCTCAACCCAAAGGACTGGTGATTTTTGAAAGGCATCACAGATACAGATAAAGGAAATGTGTGGAGTACTATGATGTTTAATTAATGCTGTACTACGTCAGGACAGGAAGACTACCTAAAAGAAGTGTTTAGTTTGCACTTGTCTTCAGTAATGTGAGCTGGAACACCCCATACCTGTCTCTGAGTGATTGTTTTGAGGACCTTTACACCAAAACCTTGACAGGAAATCCCTTTTCTCTATAGATAACCTGGCCCCTTAGATAAGAGTGGGTATGTACTTCCTACTATGTGGGCAAAGATGGGGGAACTAATACAATTGTAGATGTTATGAAAATATAATTGACAGTGCGTTTATGTATGAAGATGGGGTTTGGAAGTGATAAAAGGATCTGTGTTACTCAGGGCTGGGTCTTTGGTAACCCAAACCCCCCACTGAGACCCAAGAAACCAAAGGGATGTCCTGATCTGGCATATGAAACGAGAGTTGCAGGAGGATGGTGAAATGTTTCTGCTCAGAAGCAGGGGTGGACTGAAAAAGAGAAAACAGGTTCTTCAGGGTGGAGGGATTGGAAACCCCAAGAGTGGAGGAGAACACCCTGCTGGAAAAGGAAGTGGGTAAGCAGAACCGCACCTTGAGAGGGGAAGGACAGGGAAGGTCTGGTCTTATGGATGAGTCCAGCGGCTGGGGATGAGCCTAGTGGGACTTTACTGAATTGAAAAAAGAGCAGCCCCAGGTTGTTCTGCCAGGCAGGATGAGACAGCGCCCACTAGGCACGAGAAGTAATTGTGGATGGGATGAAAGGATTCAGATGACATCACTGTTAATGTATTTTTTTTTTCAAGTTGCTACCTACAAGAACTGTTCATATAGTTTTTTTTTTCCTGTTTGTAAAGTTGAACTCTCAGTGTGTGAGTGAAATTCTTGGAGTTGCCCTAGCTGAAAGACAGAGTGTTAGAAGTGACCCCCCCCCCCCCCCAGCCTACTGGGATTTAGCCTGGCCCTAGCCTACACTCAGCTCATCAGACCTAAGACTTTTGTAGATCCTGGTCCGGGTTTGGTTGGACTGAAAATCTACACTTATACTGGTTGATATTCAAAATGATTTAACCAGCCAGAAACAGCCACTGATGGTTAAATCACTTGTTCGAGGCTATCCCCTAATTTTCAGCTTAACCGGTTATTGCCACTGAAAATGAGCAGTTAGCACCTAAATAAAAACCCGTTATTTTGGGGCGTTCCAGAGGCGGGGTCAAAATTTGACCGGTTAAATGCCAATATTCAGCACTTAACCAGTCAGAGTAACTGTAACCAGTTATGTGTTAGCTGGTGCCGCATAAACCAGATATTCAGTGCGGAAGCCTGGACCTGAACATCTGGGAATAAAGCCAGCAGCTGTCAGCAAAATGCTTAGTGCCGCCAGCTGAATATTCACCCCATAGTCTCCATTTTACAAGAGGAATATACATGTAGACCAAAAGGGGACAGGTGTAAAGATTGATGAACTCTCCTCTTCCCGACTGACCCCCCACCATGCATGTAAATCCCCCTCCCAACTTTCTACCCAAGCAATCTTCATCCCATATGAACCAACATCAATGGCAATTAGCAACCTCACTGAATACCCCAAGCACTGAAGCACTCTTCCCCCGGTAATGAAGGACCACCCAGCATTAAAGAAGTTCATACCTGGCACCCACTGTGGGCTATCCATGATAGTCCAGTGGGGAGCAAGAGCAATTCCCAGTCGATCCTGCTCCATTCTGTGCAAAGATTCAAAATAACATCTATGACTTCTAGTGGTAGTCTTGTTGCACTACCAGAAGGGCAAGGCTGCTAAATAAGGGCCTGCATATCACTAGGAACCATAGGCACCTTTTTGAATCTGGGTAAACAGTGAGTGCCTAGGTCCCCACTAGACCACTAGATAGATAGCTCTTGGTAGGTGTCAAGGGTAGACCTGGGGGTAGGGATTGGGGGTTCCTTCAGTGATTTTAAAAAGCTGCTCCCAGCACATCTGGGGGAGAGGACACTTTCTTTCCCCATGTGCATCTTTTTAAAATTGCTGCACATGCACATCATTACAGTGCTTTACAAAAGACTCTGGCTTAAACGTTCCTAATTGCTATTGATCTGGGTTTGGGTGGTTGCTGATTACTTGGGGGATGGGACAGTGACTGCTTGGGAAATTGGTTTTCATGCTTTGGGAAATCTGGACTGGCATGGGAGGGGATCAGAAAAGAATGGATTTCGAGAGTAGTGACTAAAACATGCTTCCATGCATATATTTAGGGGAAAGCAGGACATTCTTTCTCCCCCCAACCCCAGTCAACTTTTACATTTTTTTTTACTCCCATTGGACAAGTCAGCAAATACACATACACTCCTGCTCGTCCTTACAATATTTTACAAAAGGCTCAGTTTGGTGGAGCCTTTTGTAAAATACCAGGCTAATTGTGAACATACCGATCTAGACATCTCAATTCCCACCTCAACGTTCTATATAAAATTGAGGTTAGAATGTCAAAATGCCTCTGCATTGTACTATGAATATTTTGTATAACTGTAGTTGTCACATCTCAAAACAGAGAATTAGAAAAACTCAGAGAACTGTGATGAAAATGATATAGGGGATGTAACAGCTCCCCTATAAACAAAGGCTAAAGAGGTTAGAGGTGCCTAGAGAAGAGTTGGCTGAGGGCTTATGGGTGGAACATAGTAACATAGTAGATGACGACAGAAAAAGACCTGCACGGTCCATCCAGTCTGCCCAAGAAATGTGCCCCTTTTTTGTGTATACCTTACCTTGATTTGTACCTGTCTTTTTCAGGGCACAAACTGTACAAGTCTGCCCAGCACTATCCCCACCTCCCACCATCGGCTCTGGCACAGACCGTATAAGTCTGCCCAGCACTATCCCCGCCTCCCAACCACCAGCCCCGCCTCCCACTACCGGCTCTGTTATCCAATCTCGGCTAAGCTCCTGAGGATCCATTTCTTCTGAACAGGATTCCTTTATGTTTATCCCACGCATGTTTGAATTCTGTTACCGTTTACAGATAAACATGAATTGGTTGTTTACTCTTTCAGAAAGATTAGGGGATACTTCATAAATTAACACATTTGTCCTTGCCCTGAGAAAGGCAAGGACAAATCAAACTCAGGTATACGTATAAAGTATCACATACCGTGTAAAATTAGTTTATCTTGTTGGGCAGACTGGATGGACCGTACAGATCTTTATCTGCTGTCATTTACTATGTTACATTTTAAAATATTTTTTCATTTAACCCAAGCTCTGGAATTTGTTGCTGGAGGATATAGTTAAAACAGTTAGTGTACCCGGGTTTTAAAAAGTTTTAGGCAAGCTCCTGCAGGAAAAGTCCATAAACCTTTATTAGCAAAGTAGACTTGGGGAAAGCCACTGCTTTCCCTGGAGTAAGAAGCATGGAATCGTGTCACTTTTTGGGATCCTGTCAGGCTCAAAGAAGTAGGTCAAAGTACTTAATGACAAGTAAAAATAAATGTATATTTTAATACTTAAGTAAAAGCACAGTGAAGAACACATGAAAAAATTGACTTAAGTGAAAATAAAATAGCTATTGCCTAATATAATACTTTTTAAACATATTTTTATTATTTTCCATAAAGCCATCTGCAAAACTTTTTGAGTAAAAAGTAAAAGTACCACAACTACAATGCTAACAATGTTATCATTTTTATCCCAACAACTTTATTGCTCTGCAATTCAATCTACTTTCTTTTAGTAAAACTTAATTTTGGAAATGACTTCACTCATGTGGGTGCGCTTGTGAGTCATTAATCCAGCACAACTGCACTGGCAGGAAATGGAGTGTTCAGTCTGATAAAATGTTCCTTCAAATCAGACCAGGCTACAATACCACGAATATCTTCTGGTTGGGTCTGCAGGTACTGATCATGGAACTGTCTGTCTTAAACACTTTTCCTTATAGCAAAGAATGTTTTATCATCATCATTGTTAACACTTGCAATTTCATCTCTGTTATCACTGTCATGCTGTCCAATTACAAAGAAGACTTTCACAAAGCTGGAATCATTGTATGTTGTTTTTCTAAAAAACTTTTCGTTTGATGGCAAACTGTTTTGAGTATCTTCAATAACTGATACAAGAACTTCAAATGTGTGGGAACCCTTCAATCTTCTTAAGGTCCGACAAGGAAAATTCCACTCTAAAGACTCTATCAATTCAGTGGACAGTCACCCCAGTATAAAATTTTCCACGGGATGTCCAGCAGTCTGTTGTGGTTGAGACATATGTTCACCAAGAATTGCAACCAGCTTCAGATTCATCTCCACTTCAAAGTGACCCAACTCATCACTGTTCTGTTTGTCTGGAGACCAATAACCAATTCAACAAATACAGGCAATTTCACTGTTCTTATAGACTGTATTCCCTGAAAAGCAAAATTTAAGATGAGACTATTCACTGTTTGCGTGTGACGAGGTTTAAAATAGCAAACTTATGTTCTGGTTTTTACTGTTTCATTTGGTTTACTGAGAAATCATCATTTAGGTGTCTCTTCTGCTTTTACTTTTTACTTTTAACTGCAAGCATCAGAAGTAAATAGGTAACAGTAGTAAAATTTGGTGAAATTATTACTTCAGTAAAAGTAAAAGCAACTTCTTTACAAGTAAAAGTGACAAAACGTTTACTTAAGATTAACTAATTACATTTACTTAGTTAATATACAACGCTACTGCCAGGTACCTGGATTAGCCACTGTTGGTTCTCTCCCCCATTGTTTTACCATTACCTTACTTAGTCCCACTAGAGAAAATTCCCCCAATATTCAGAAGCATTTGGCTGGCTAAATGGCACTTAGCTGGCTATCCCCCACTGAATATTGCCGGTTAGCACCTAGCGGTTATATTGCGCGATATAACTGGCTATCCACCAATTTTCAACATGAAGCTGGCTAAGTTTGGTGGCAATCTTTGGTTGCGACAATAGCTGGAACATCTTTGGCTGGTTCCAACTTAACCGGTCAGCACTGAATATCGGCTTGGCCAGTATGTTGAAACCAGCCAAATTTAAACTGGATATTCAATATCGGTCACCAGAAACAGCCTGGCATTGAAAATCCAGGCTCAGCACCGAATGCGAGAGGCAGCCCGGCTACCTCCTAAAGTCTGAATATCGGCCCCATTGTCCTCTCTAAAAGGGCGATATATCAAATTTAAAAGAAACAGAAAATTAAACCTGGCCAAACACATACCTTTGTCTAGTCTTTCTTCCTTCCCCAACACTTTAGTGCCGTCCTCTTGCCCCCTATCACCAGAGAATTGTCTATAACAACACACTGAAGCAGTGGCGTAGCCAAGGGTGGGCTTGGGTGGGCCCAGGCCCACCCACTTTGGGTTCAGGCCCACCCAGTAGCAGCATACCTATGATGTGGCTGGCAGGGATCCCCAAGCCCCACCAGCCGAAAACTCCCAACAAGTGTCCCTCCTGCATACCTTGTAAGTAGCAGATCTTCGCCTGCAGTGAGCAGTGACATACATACTGCTCGCTCCGGCCCCACAGCCTTCCCTCTGATGTATTTCTGCCTAGGTGGAAACAGGTAGTTGCATCAGAGGGAAGGGTGTGGGGCCAGCATGAGCAGTGTGTATTAGTTGCTACTTGCTGCTGGTGAAAATCTGCTATTTAAAAGTTATACGGGAGAGAGGGGGATGTTTGAGAGACCATATAGCATGCAGGCGAGAGAAGGAGAGACCAAATCACCTGTGGGACGGGGCGAGGTTCTTCTGCCCACCCATCTTGGGCCCAGGCCCACCTAAAATTGGGTGTCTGGCTACGCCCCTGCACTGAAGGTTTGCTGTGCCTTACCCTGCAGGTGGGTTGGGGGTCCTGAAGTCTAAACTCAGCTACTGGTGGCACAGAGGAAACCTATGTTCTTCCTGCTTGAGTTGGTGCAAAGGTCTAAACATGTGAAGGACAATTCTATAATCTAGGTATCCGCAATTATGTGCCCCCTGTGCACATAAATTGATAGAATACCAGCACTTACACATGTAAATGTACACGTACCTATGGCAGTGCCAGCAGAGTGCCTAAGTGCTATCTGTTACAGAGCACATAAGTGGCATAGTGCCTAAATACAAAGGGACATTTACAGGGGCTCCCACTTACACCTGTAACTCACAGAATACTGTATGTTATGTGTGTGTCTGCTACATTTACGTACCAGCACTAACACCACATCTATGGTAGACATGTAAATGTTAGGCATGCTGACACAAGGTTATGTAAGAAATCTATAATAGAATCTGGATGGCCAGATGCCGACAGGCTCCTACTTCTATGTTCTCAGGACACATAAATGGAGGCACCCAGTTATAGAACTGTCGCCATTTTAGGATCCCTAGTCACAATTTACATGTGTAAATACTGACACTTAAATGTGTTCTCTGAATAAACATGGAAAACCCAATTTTAGAAAGCTGAAATTTACACATTCCATATGATCTACATGAATATGGCATGGGGGTCGGGTTTGGGCAGGACTAAGGTAGGACAAAAAAATACATGTGTATTCTTCATTTCAGAAGGGGAATACACATCTGTGATCACAGAGATCAGTATCAAGATTTACAGCTGCTCCAGGGTACACATAGGTTTTATAAAAGAACTCATTCTGAGTGGCACTTTTACAGGCGGGATTAGGGGAGGTTGCCTCCTTAATCTACTACTATTATTTTACTACTATTTAGCATTTCTATAGCGCTACAAGGCGTACGCAGCGCTACACAAACATAGAAGAAAGACAGTCCCTGCTCAAAGATCTTACAATCTAATAGACAAAAATAAAGTAAGCAAATCAAATCAATTAATGTGTACAGAAAGGAGGAGAGGAGGGTAGGTGGAGGCGAGTGGTTACACAATCCTCCAGTGTCTTCCCCTTCCTCCCCCCCCCCCCAAAAAAAAATGATCAAACCGAATGATTGCAGCCTCTGTACTTAATTGGGAGCATTTAAATGTGTAGGTTTCCAAAATGGCTATCATACGCCTTCTAAGCGCTGGCACGTACATATCTAGGTTCTGAAAGATGTACGGGCTGGCCCTTAGATCTCTATGTTTTAGATGTTAACATATATAAAATGGTTGCTTGTGCCACATGTAGCTGGTACATACATGTGCATTCCTCCTCTACGTCAGCGATCCTTTCTCAGGTACTAGTAAAATGGCAAACATCATAACCTGGACGACTCAATTCTGATTTCTACATTCTATCTAAAATGGGGCTGCACATCTCTGGACTGTTTTTTGTTGAAGAGATAGGTGGGGGAAATAGATTTTCGCAGTTATTACATGAGGCCCTCATAGCAGTTGTCTCTCTTAGCCATCTTATTTGTACTAGTTGCTGTGGTAACTTCTGCAGAGTGGCGCTAAAACTGCAAACCCCCAAAACAAAAGGCTTACAAGCTTATTCCTCTATATATTGCATTTCTCCCTCACCTAGAACACAGAAATTAGGCACTTCTACTTCCATTCTCTTTTCTTCCTCCTCTTTTAACAATGGGGTACTACTATCTTTCTCTCCTATTCCCACCTGTCTGATTACTGCCTGTTAACTCCCTAATATACCCCTAGAAGCTCTGAGTCTCTGCCCTGCCTTATCTCAGAACCCCAGCCTTTAGACCCTGCCTTTCCTCCTCCTTACCCAGCATCCAACCTTATGCCTCTCCCTCTCAATCTTCCTCCTGTATATCCCTTGCTTCTTCCTTCCCTACAATATCTCTCCTCCTCTCCCTTCTCACTCCAATATTTGCCCTTTTCTCCCACCATTCTCCCAGCATCAGCCCATCTTAGTCCCTCCTCTCCCAGCCCCAGCATCAGCCCCTTTCCAGTCCTAACATCCCCCAGCACTGTTCCCCTTCTAGTCCCAGCCAGATCCTTCTAGATAGTTGTAGGAGCTTCTTCCTTCTCTCCTGCCACTACGCCATACTTCTGGTGGCACAAAAACACTTTTAAAAGGTGAAAACAAGCACAGCCTGTTTCTTGTAAAGTGTTTTCACTTTTTAAAAATGCTGCAGTGCTGCAGCAGAGATGCCAGAAGCACAGCACAATGGTGGAAGTGAAGAGACAAGCCACTGAGAAGGGGCATACCAGTGAGGCAGGTTTTCAGCATCCTTAAGCTCGGGTGCTTGGAGACAGTGCCTCACTGGCTCACCCCTTAAGCCAGCCTTGCCCAAACCATCTGTATACCCCAAATTGTATATCATCCACAGTTCTCAGTTTGGTCTTCTGTACCTTCCAGGAAGATGCCACCATCTCTCCCCACAGGCTTAACATAGCCAAAATGCAGAACATCTTCCATTCTTTGGACTCTCCTGCGTCTGACACACTGGGCAACAGCAAAGTGAGAAAAGAGGTCTGAAGGAGTCCTGATTTGTAGAAAAAGAACATGTGCTGAGACAGGGTAAGTGAGAGAAAAATCATTATTCATCTCCAGTGGTACATGAGTGGGCACTATGCTCCACATTGGGACTTGGCCTACATCCAAAGCAAAATGCTTTTCTCTTTCTTTCTTTTTATGCCTTAGTACAATGAGCTTCTACATTTTTAGTCTGAAAACAGCAGGGCTTTTTCTTTCACAGAAAAAAAAATGATTGGGTAAAAAGTGGTAATTTTGTGCTTACAGGTTACGCTGATATTTCCGTTTCCCAAACCCTCCCTCCATTCCCCCCACGTGCACACACACAGATTTCAAATGGACCACATATTTATGCCACATGGGATGTCTTTGTTACATTTTGTACAGAATACATTTATAAACGTATGCTAAGCAGTGCTTTTGTTCTTTGAATAAATGGAAAATAAAGGCAAAAGCAAAAAAAAAAACCCAAACACTTTACATCTGACAAGAGCCAACGAGCTGTTTTTTTGTGTGTCACATCCCTGCTAGTGAAAAAAATGCATATTTTCCAAATGATATGTCAAAGTACTAATCATTAGCAAACAATGAACGTTCTAAAAAAGCATCCTTCAAAGTGTTACGCATTATCAGAGTAAGCAAGACACAAAGTTCTTTCTGTGAATTTGCTTAATTCTCTATTAGAATACTGATCTTCAGAATAAAATAAGCAAATTTGTTCATAATAAAAATAACATCTAAATATTGCGAGCTCCACATGAAATCTGTTATTACTCAGTCGTGTCACACCAGGCTAAAGATACCTGTAAGCAGCTTTTTCTGTGGACAGCAGGATATAAGCCCTCACAGATGGATGATGTAAAGTGATGGAGCTAGTGTAGGGAATAAACACTGCCAACAGAAGAATTTGAGAAGGTTTTTGAAAGGTTCTGCCATGCATGTGTACAAGTTCCCACTTCATGTTTTTGATCAGGAGCTCATCAGTCCTTGTAAATGATTAGTTTGGAGACAACTCCTAGGTGAGGTAAGTAGATATGTCAGTTTGGCTTTCTTTGAGGACAAGCAAGGAGAATCAGGATGTCCAGGGAAACCATCTTAAACTTTTCCTGAAATAGGAATTTGTTAAATGTCAAAGGGTCTAGGATGAGACAGAATCCTCCTATTTTCTTTGTGACCAGGACAGGTTTGATCTCACTGGTCTCGAAGAGCAAAGAGAGCCCTTGGTGAATATTTCTTGATGCTGAGAGTTTGACCAGTGAATAATTTGATTGGAATATCAAATAGACAGAGTTTGTATCCTTGCTGAACAATTTTCAGAATGCAATGGTAAGAGGTTGTAAGGGGCCAGTGGATTACATAAAAACCTTCCCTTCCCTTGTATTGGAAGGTTGTCTGGCAGTGCCAGTGGAATTCTGGTTATGTTCTTCTGGAAGCAGTCAAAACCCCAGCCCAGGTTTTGGCTGAGGAGCAGGATATGGCTTTTGGGTTCTTTGCTGTCTGAGACAAGAGTGAGATCCGTGATGAGACGATGGGAATGAGATGGAGGAGCCTTTGAGAGTATTATATCTTCCATGGCCCCTTACTTGTCTACCTTCTGGTAAAAGATGAGGTTGGGTTAGATGTGAACTGGGAGAGGGATTTAAACATCATGTAATGTGTTTTTTTGTAATGACAGAAGTTGACTTTTTCATCTTATCTCCAAAGAGATTTTCTACATGTTAAGGCACGTTGACAAGCCTTTCCTGTACATAATAAAGAAGGCCTGAGGCCCACAGCCATGAGTCTGTGAGCTCTAATATGCATTGCAGAGGCTTTCAATATCATTGTGAAAGCATCAAAGATCAATCTGACATGGACTTTCTATACTTTCCCACTAGTGAACAGAGATGGACAGACTTAACCCGTGGGAGAGAGTATGCAAGCTCCTCAATCTTATGCATAAACTTTTTGCATAAATTAACTGATACATAGCTGGTAAGAAGCTATTTCCAACAGATTCCAAAATCCTAGCATCCCTTTCTGGGGGCATGAAGGAATTTGATTTGGATCTCTTGGCTCTTTTGAGAGCAGATTCACCTACCATAGAATGGTATGGAAGTTGCTGTTTCTCTAATCTGAGAAACTTGTGGACTCTATACACTGAGTTCACCATCTTATTGACTGGGTGCATAGAGAGTGGGTCTCCCACATTCTCATCTATAAATCCTTAAGGATTCTATGAATGGGCACTGTCACAGCTTCCTTGGGGGAGACTTGAGGAAATATAGGAAATCCAATGTTTCTGTCCTGGGTTCCTCTTAAATAGAATGGTGTCAACTATTTCCCTGAGAAAATCAGTGAAGGAGAGGTCCTCTGGGTGGGACTTTATTATATCAAGGGAAGGAATGGAATCTTATGGCAAGAGGCCATGCCCTCCTCTGTCACCTGGTGAGTATTGATGGTCTAGTCTTGGATCATTGGAGACTAGCATGGCACCCTGGATACTGAACTGGTTGACAGAACTTTGGACCAGGGATGCATCAAGTGTACAGAACCTCTGTATTGTAAATACCACACTCATATGTGGCTCAATGTTGATGCTTTTGAGCCTAGACTATGTTGGGTGTCCTTGGTGTCAAAGGGTGAATCCATAAACTTCTACAAGGAGGAACTGGTCAATGTCGATTCCCAATGGTGTCTATTGACACTCAACATCAAAGGTTAATGACACACTCCTGACATATCCCCAGCATCTGATGCAGATCTTGGACCTCTCAAGATTGATGTCTCTGATGCTGATGTTGATCAACTGAACTTAGACACACTGAAGATCATTTCACACTGCTTTTCACACTCTAAATCTCTCTCTGTCATCTACAAGTACAAATTGCATTGAGAGGATAATGATTGGGTCCATGGCATTGCAACAACCATTTGTGGATATCCATATTGTATATGGCTTGCCATACTGTTTTTTTTCTGTGCCATAGTGCAAAAAAAGACCCAGTCAGGGTTCTCTGTATCCGAAGAGAGGTAACCTTGGATGTTGTGAAAAAAAAAAAAAAAAGAAAATTTAAAGCATGCTGAAAACCATGACTAGAGACACCAAAAGGAGAAAAAGAAGAGGTCTGTATCATAAAATAAAAAATAAAAATGATAAATTATTAAAAAATTAAAAATAATACATTATAAAAAATAAACAATCATCTCAGGAGAGAGGTGATAGTGAGGAATGTCCAAAAAGTACTGAGGAAAAGCAAAGCCTGAGGAGAACCCATGTGATACTGTGAAGAAGGAATCTGTACACATCTCATAGGGCCTTTCAAAAGTTTTCCAAAGGTTAGAAAGCTTTTTTCCCAGGTGGGCTCCATTGGATGACATCCCCCATCTTTGCGAAACTGATATCCTGCATGTCATTAGTGAAAATGTGTTACAAAAGTAGATCTAGAGGGAAATTTATGAAGGGGAAAAACATACTTCAACTTCTTACATCAAAAATAAGATGTTAGCGATATTCAATATGCATAATTGCTAGTTCTGATTTTTAAAGACTTCATACTATTGAATTATAAGGGCAGTGTGATAATATGAGTGTGGGTTGAGAATGGGCCTTCAGATTATACAGCCAGATAAAGTTACAAAAGTAAAGCAAACTCTTTATGAACTCAAAAGTTGAGATCTGTTATTTCACATGTACAGAAGCTGAGGGGTAAAGTCTCTTGCAATTCAGAGGAAATCTTTAAACATGCCTGTGACTGACAGACCACAAAACAGGTGATTCTGACTCTGTGAGGGAATATTCTTAAGGGACAGGAGCAGTGACTTATAGACACCCTCACATACCCATCCCCCTCAGCTTAACCATGCCCATTTGAGCGCTTGCCATGTCAGGGGCCAACTACTGAGACAAAAAAACAGTATTGGCATGCTCCCAGTCTGCCCAATGTCGCAACTGGAAGCTGAAGGGCTAGAGGCCAAGGAACCATAGCATAATACATGCATTAGAAATTTTGTGGTGAGGCATTCCCTTGAGGGGTTCATGGCCCATGACGAGCAAGAAATGTCATCTCAGCAAATAATACTGGAACATCTCCAAGGCCCACTTGACAGCTAGAGCTTCCTTCTCAATCACAGCATAGTTCCTCTCCCTAGGGCACAACTTAAAGCTAATGTAAGCCATAGGATATTCTTAGCTGTCTACTTCTTGGGCCAGGATGACTGAAGCTTAATCTCCGATGCATCTGTATGACCATAAAGGGACTGCTGAAGTCTGGGCTGACCAGCACTGGCTCTGTCCTTCTTCAGGGTCTGGAAAGCAGTATCCAGTTCCGATGTCCATTGTACTTTCTCTGGGGTTTTCTTCTGCAGGAAGTGGGTTTTTGTTTTTACATTTGTACCCCGCGTTTTCCCACTCATGGCAGGCTCAATGTGACTTACATGGGGCAATGGAGGGTTAAGTGACTTGCGGTTCTGCCTTATGAGCAATCCCTAGAATAAATTGTCAGTAGTGTCCAATGAGTCCTAGGAAGATTCGCACCTGCTTCTTGGTCTGGGGTACCGGCACCTGAGTGATCACTTCTACCTTCAAGATCTGAGGTCTTACTTGTCCTTTCCCAACCGAGTACCTCAGGTATTAGACCTCTTGACCTCCCAGGAAGCACTTTTTAGGATTTGCCACCAATCCAGAAGTCTGTAAACTATCCAGTACTGCCTCTACCTGGATGAGGTGGGTCCTCCAGTCCATACTGTAGATGACAATGTCGTCTAAGTAGGTAGATGCGAAGTCACCATGTGACCAAAAGGTAATACCATGAACTGAAATAGACCTTGGGACAGAGAAAAGGCTATCTTCTTGGCAGCTGGTGTGAGGGGTACCTGCCAATATCCTTTGGTCAGGTCTAGGGTCAAAATGAACTGGGCTCCTTATAGCCTCTCGATATGTTAATCGACCCTTGGCATTGGGTAAGCTTCCAGTTTGGAAGCAGCATTCACCTTCAAGAAATCAATACAAAACCGGATGTTTCCATCCAGCTTTGGCATCAGCACAATAGGGGATTACTAATTACTGGTCAACTCCACAATAATGCTCAGTTCCAGCATCTCGGCTACTTCTTTCACCACGGCCTGTTGCCAGGCTTCTGGGATCTGATAGGGGTGTTGCCAGACTACCACTCCAGGTTCAGTGATAATATCGTGAGTTGCAAGGTGGGTCCATCCCTGCATGCCGGAAAATTCATCCTGGTTCTGGTGGACCAACTGTTCCAGGTCGGCCTTCTGTGAAACAGAAAGCTGATCACCAAATGGGACTTGCAGAGGCCTAGACTCTGTTGGAATCTATGGTCCAAAGGTGTTCCTTTGCTTGAATATGCTAAGCCAGAAAAAAAAAACAGGCCAAAATTTGCTCCTGGGTCTTCTCCTCCCTCCAGTGATCTTCTAACAGATGACTGTGGTCTAATTGCATGACCTGCCTATGGTAGGGATAGGGTACTAACAGTTGCTCTACCTCCTCCCCCTCCAGGGTTCACTTGTTCATCCTATACAACAAGTCATTCTTTATTATGAAATATGGGAATGTCACCTTAGAGGGGTCCTGGCTACCCATGGGATTCCCATTTACAGTTACAACACAGGCTTGTGCTGCTGTAAGGGATTCATGCTCTCACTGGGCTCTTTTAAAGCTCCCTGTGGTTCCTTCGTTATTCCACTCAGGTAGACAATCTAACGGGTCAGATCCATCATTTGTGCTATACTTCAGAATTGCGGACAAAGAAGCGTCAGTTGCGAAGAAAAGAACAGAGTTGGCGGAAGCACCCTGATGCCTTTACACAGAGGGATTATTATATGGCTTTTGAGGTTTATAAGAGTGCAGTGATTACTGCAAAATGTATGTTTTTTGGTGATCTTATCGCTAGGGCATCTTCACAATCAAAGGAGTTGTTTTCTGTGGTGGAATCCTTGGTTGTTCCCTCTGTGTGTATGGATTCTTTTCCATCTAGTCAGTAGTTGGTGGATTATTTTCACTCTAAAATGAGTAGAATTTTGGTTGGAAAGTTGATGAGCTATGATGCTGTGGATGTTGTTCTAGAGTTGTGGACGGAATTTGCCGCAGTGAGGGTGATGCAAGTGGAGCAGGTAGTACAGTCATTAAAGAACATTAGTAGTCCTTTGAATCTGTGTTCTACACTTTAAAATCTGATATTTCAGGGTCAATGGCATTGCTTGTTAATCGGATGCTTGATGAGGCCTTGGTGCCTGCTATTTTGAAACAGGCAGCTGTTTGCCTTTTGTTGAAGAAGTCTTCTTTGTCAAGTGATCGGGTTCAACATTTCGTCCAATTTCAAACTTGGGTTCCTTGCAAAGTGGTTGAGAAGTTAGTACTGTCTCAACTAGTATACATCTTCCTGTCACCATCTGTACACTGTGGAGTAACTTTATAAAAGCCTTTTTTCGTGGCACACCTTCATGCATAATTTCACACCCAGCAGGCAAATAGCCAAAACCACAACAGAGATTCTGTAACTAGACTGATGCAGGCTTACCTACAGTATTTAGCACTGTCTGTGCAGTTTATGGTGAGATGTCATTCTTCTCCATGTAGGGTTTTTCCATGGACACAGGAGATAATCCCACTGATATTCAGAGAAACAAAAAGAAAATTAGACAGGCCTCAAGTTGCTTAAATTTGTGCTTTAGAAACATTTATAGTCAAAAGTTATTTGCAGACTTTGATAAATAAAATATAATTACATAACAAGGGTGGTAACATATTTTTAGCAACTTATGAATCAGTCACAATTTTTAGGCTCAGATGCTCAAAACTCCAGCGCTGTTCCTAACAGCACCGGAAAAATACCGCAGAATTAGCGCAGCACAGGAACTCCCTAATGCTCAACACTAATGAGATTCAAATTTAGGCGTGCTCACAGCATTGAGCATTAGGGACTTCTGCGGGAGGATTGTGCATGGGCATGCGTTCAAGAGCTGTGTGTTAAGCATAGCTCTTGAGTGCATGCCCAGAATGTCAGAGAGTGAGGAGGAAAGGAGGAGGAAGAAGTGCGGGTAAGGTAGAGGATGGGAGGGAGAAAAGCCAAAGAAGGAAAGGGGAAGATAGAAGAGAAGCCAGTGGTGGAGGGAGGAAGACACCCCCCTGAAAAACCTCTTGTGCTTTTTCTCTAGCCTGGCCGAAAATGCAGATATGATGCACTCCCCTGGCTGACTGCTCTCCCTGCTCAAGTCCTGCAAGTCTGTCACCCTCCAGCTAAGGCCTGATTCCTCCCCATCGCTTGCCACACCAGCTCTGAACTGGCGTAGGGGTTGCTGTGGGAGAAGTGCCCTTGTTTGGTGTGCTGTCTGCTGAGCATCAGGGAAGAATATGAAATAACCTCCATAACATTCATTTCCAAGCTCGTTGTGCTCAGAGCCAGCAAGCTCGTTGTTTCATGTGCTTGTTGGCTCTGAGCATTCAGCACCAGCAAATGCGGGCACTAGTCCAGTGCTAATGGCCTTTAGCCTGCATTTGCTTCTGAGCATTGGGGCCTTAGGGCAGAATAAGGTTTTATAGTAGTCTGGGCATTTTGGGGGGTCTTTTGTTTAACCATTTCCCTCCCAATATTCCTTCTAAGCTGTGGAGAAGTCCTCCAAATGTATTGCTGCCAGCAGGGGGTGGTGCTTCAATACTGTGTTTTCAATTGCTAGGGACTGGCAGGTCTTCTGGAGTCCTGCAGAACTTGGTTGTCCCTTGCTATTGAAAATGTGATATTGAAACAGCACCCCCACTGGCGGGAATGTAGGTGGAGGACCCCACACATCTTACAGGGAACATTGTTCCCTTTCTGCCTTCTGTAATCCCACAGCCCCAGTCCAGCCTCTCCTCCAAGTTTGGTCACTATTACTTCCCTGCCCTGGCAGCCAATGCCTTTTCTGGTTCTGGGCTATCACTGCTCCTACCTATCCATGAAGCTGATGCCTTTGTTGGCCTGGGTAATTTTCTTGTCTAGAACCCCCACTGTTTTTTCTAGCCAACACGTAATGATTTTTGTGGCCCAGCCCTGGGCTTCCACTGGTTGTTTTCTCCCCAGTGGCTGATACTTGTCTGGCCTGTAGCCAGTTTGTTCCTTCTCTTGCCCTGTTGCAGATACCAGGAGTGGGCTTTTATTACCATTACTGAGCTTAAACAGATGGATCACTTGAGTTCATACAGGTATCTTTGAGGAGGATTTCTTAAATTCTAAAACTGGGCCACGTTTGTCTGTTACCAAGGAATCTTGATTCTAGTGGGGGTTATCTATGGCATTGTCATTTATTTCCTGTTTGATTCCAGTGGCTTGATTGTACTGCTGTTTGTGGCTTTGAATAAAAACCGTTTTAAACTAAAAGCCTGGGCAACCTGACATCTAGATGTTTTGCAGCCCTGTCACGTACTATTAAAATTTAAAAAAAAAAATCACAGTTCAGAATCTCTACATATAAAAAAAAGTTATACACATTTGCCTTTCCCATCTCCATGGCACACACTGTTTTCTCTCCCCCTTCTGCCCCCCCCCCCCAAAAAAAATATCTCAGCTGAGGGGAAAAATTTCTTTCCACCTTGGCAGTCTTCAGCAGGCATGCGATGAAAACTGAGCATGCGCAGATGCTGGTATGGTGGAGAGTAGCGTTTTCGTTACCATCAGGAGAAGATTTCAGCTGGCAGAGCTTGAGATCCCCACCAGCTACCGCTAAACGTGTGCTACTGTTGGGTGGGCCTGAGCCTTAAGTGGATGGGCCCCAGCCCACCTGTGGCTACGCCACTGACTTGGTGCCTCAATTTAGGCACCATAATAGTTTGAGCTGGGCAGAAATTCTATAACAACATCTGGGTGCACCTAAACCGTTATAGAATACTAGTCTAAAGCTGTTTTGTGGCAACAAACTTTATGCAAGATCACTTATACCAGGTCAATGGCTGGCATAAGCTAGTGCACCTAAATGCACCATGCAACGCGTGCAACTGATAGTATTCTATAACTTGCATCCATCACTTGGTGACACCCGTAGTCCACCCATGCTCTGCCAACATTTATGCAGCTATATGCTATAGTACTTACATGCTACTTTATAGAATAGGCTGGGAAACCTGCATCAGGAGTCAATATGAACTCTGGCTGATGTGAGTATGGAACATCACATACAAAGGCAATGACGCCAAACACCGAGGATCACCGGAAAACCTTTTGAATAAGGCCAATAATGTTAAGAAAACATATAACTAATCCAAAACGGTGTTCTGTCACAGAAGAACTAAAAACACCATGTCTTGTTTTGGCGCAGCGTTTTTAGTTCTTCTGCGACAGAACACCGTTTTGGATTATTTATGTGTTTGCATAACATTATTAGCCTTATTCAAAACGTTTTCTGGTGATCCTTGGTGTTTGGCTTCATTGTCTTTGTATGTGATGTTCCATACTCACATCAGCAGCTATAGTTCATATTGACTCCTGATGCAGGCTTCCCAGTCGAAATACGGTGACCGTGTCGAGTCACTTTAATAAAGGCCTTCTTTACTTGCATAACACTTATGTTTATTTACTCCACTCTTTATTTTTACTATGTTTGCTTTGTGGAGTTTGGACTTCTCCGTTGTTTTTTACTTTATAAAATAACGCATAGTTAATTTGCGTGGCTCCACTTATGCATGCAGGATGCACGTAATTGCACACACCCAATTATAGAATTGCCTGGTTAATGTGTAAGGAGTCAAGAAATGCACCTTGCAGTTAATACGCAGGTGGTTACCACACATTAACACAGCAGATAACAAAAAGCAATTAACATTGCTTCGAGAGATGTAGTTTACATCATGCCATTTATGCAGTAAAGAAATCTCTGCGTTAACCAAATAGCAAAATGCTAGGAACACCTCCGATAGTTAATGTGGAGGTTTTGTAGTCACCGTACATTAACTTTGGCAATTAATATGCATTAAATGCAAAACCTCAGTAAACTTTAGTAAATAGGCCCCATAGTGAAGATTAGATTTCTGTATGTGAATCACTTTGCACTTGTCCGCATTATATTAAATCTGTCAAATCCAGTTCTCTAACCTGGCAAAGTTCTTCTGCAATTCCTCACAATAAGCTTGTTTAACTATTTCAAATAATTCTGGCCCTCATTTAGAAGCATCCCTACATGTAAATAGGGGCTTTTAAACATGTAGATTGTCTACAGTGCAAATAGTGATTTCAGAAAGCCCCTATTTACATATAGTGATCCATATTATATTTATAAATCTAGGGGCGTGGTTAGGGCATGGAGAGGGAGTGGTTTGGCAGGGCTGACAATACCAACATGTATTCCCCATTTTATACCTGTCCTCAGCATGCATAAGGGTCAGATGGAGGTATGATACCTGTCCTGGAGGGAGGGTTTCTGATGCCTAGGGTTCTCAGGAGGGAGGAATTTCTTATGCTGGGCAGGTCAGATGAGTACACTGATGTGGGAGGGGTGTGTCAGGTGGAGAGCTTTAGGTCAAGGGTTCAGGAAAGGGGGATTAGATGCTGCAGGGATCAGGAGATGGATGCTGTTGGAACTAGTGAATTAAAAAAAGTTGCTCCCATGTACAAGTGGGGAATACTATGTGTTTTTCCCCCCACATGCATCTTTTTAACATTACTGCTTCTGTGGGACACAAAGAGGCATGTCCTTACATGTATTTTACCAGGCTCTCTGCACTTGGAAGATTTTTTTGTGAAATACTGTGGGATATCTTAATTCCCTTTTTCAGCACAAACGTGGGCTGAAACCAACTTCAAGCAAAAATCACCATCACAGGGCTCTCTAAAATAAAAAATCCCCTAAAAAGTTCAAAAGAATTATATGGAACAGCAGCAACCAACAGTGTTCTCAAAAGCCCTTCCAATGAAGCAATAACAAAACAAACCATTCACATCAGTAGTATCGAAAAGATACTCCCTTGAAGCTGCAGAAATCATCCATCTGTAACTGTAACCAAATCTTCAATTCCAAATATCAAAACATGAAGGAGGATAGTTTTTGGATAGCCTTCACGTTTTGATATTTGGAATTGAAGATTTGGCTACGGTTACAGACGAATGATTTCTACAGCTTCAAATGAGCTTTGAAAATGAATACCAGCACATCGTTATCACTATGTTTATTCAGACTTTCAAAAAGTTTGTCATGCTAAATCAGTTAGCTTTTCTCGATTCTCTCTCCATATGCTCAGTAGTTCTATTCTTAACAACTGCTTCTATCATTTATTTATTTTTGTTACATTTGTACCCCGCGCTTTCCCACTCATGGCAGGCTCAATGCGGCTTACATGGGGCAATGGAGGATTAAGTGACTTGCCCAGAGTCACAAGGAACTGCCTGTGCCTGAAGTGGGAATCGGACTCAGTTCCCCAGGACCAAAGTCCACCACCCTAACCACTAGGCCACTCCTCCACTCCATTTTGTCCAGCACCAATGTCAGGCGCACAGATCTTTAATTACCCATATATCATGATGTTGCATTGGCTATCTTTCATTCCTCAGATGCAGTGGCAGATATTAATGATAGACCACAGATTACCAGCAGCAGATCTGCAATTTCATATTTGAGTAAATACCACCAGACCTTAGTGATTTGCTCTACTACATTTTCCAGTTTCACAGTGATTTGTTGCAGTTCCTCTGAAATCTCAGTTTCAAAGTTTGGTTCCAGTGTAAGCATCTCTCTAATAATCTCTTTAGTAAAGATGAAAGCAAAGAATTACTTTAGTTTTTTTCTGAAAAGCTTAATCCTCTCCGAGTGGCCAGTTTACCTCCTGATCATGTAGTGGTCTGACAACCTCACAAACCTCTTCACTCTTGCTAAACAGCAGGCCTAAACCAGGGGCGTAGCCAGACACCCAATTTTGGGTGGGCCTGGGCCCAAGATGGGTGGGCAAAAGAACTCTGCCCTATCCCACAAGTGCTTTGGTCTCTCCTTCTCTCGCCTTTATACCATATGGTCTCTCAGACATCCCCTTAACCTTTTAAATAGCAGACTTTCACAGGCAACGAGCAGCAAGTAATACACACTGCTCATGTTGGCCCCACAGCCTTCCCTCTGATGCAACTTCCTGTTTCCGCATAGGTGGGAATACATCAGAAGGAAGGCTGTGGGGCCGGTGTGAGAAGTATGTATCAGTTGCTGCTCGCTGCAGGTGAAGATCTGCTATTTACAAGGTATGCAGGAGGGATAGTTGGGAGTTTTCGGCTGGTGGGGCCTAGGGATCCCTGCCAGCCACATCATAGGTGTGCTGCTACTGAGTGGGCCTGGGTCCACCCGAGCCCACCCTTGGCTACGCCTCTGGCCTAAACTAAACAGTTAGTGGTAGCACAGTGATCACATTATCTGTATATTCAATGCTTCTACATATACAGATATACTGATGCTTATATTTAGCAAGTGCTAATGCTTAAACTAACATGGTCATTGTACAAGCTGAAAATCCAGCTTCACATGTCTAAAATTACTTGATCTCCTGCGTCTCTTGAATAGGGTCCATTATTCTACCTAATGTAAAAGTGAGAGCTAAATTCAAATAAATATAGGGGGTCAATATTCAGATGCTGGCGCTCAATGTTATGCGGACCGCAGATGGTGTTATACCCAGAAATTCAATGCTTTTCCACAACCAGGCTCCGGCATTGAATTTCCAGGTTTACGGAGCTGGTGAAAACATAGCCAGTTACATGCGATATGCAGCACTTAACTGGCCATGGTAAACCGCATTAAGGGCCCCTTTTACCAAGCTGTGGTAAAGGGACCCTGCGGAAGCATTGGCATGTGGATTTGCTGTGCATCAAAGCCCCTTTCACTACAGTGGCTATAAAGCAAAAATTTTAAAAAAAAAAGGAAATGGCTGTGCAGAAAGTCCACACTTCCTGTGCGGCCATTTCCAGGGGAAGCCCTTGCCACCTCCTGTTTATTATATAGAATAATCAACAAGAAAAAAATTTCTGCTTTTAATGATAAGCTCCGCATTCTTGCATACTGGATGTGTTCAGAAGACGTAGATCTAAATACAGGTAAGTGTTCAGCCATGTGGCTTTAATCTAAGCATAATGTCTTGAGAGTTCTGCCAGAGATTGGTGGCTTTCCCCATCTCTCTCTCTCAGAACATACTCACTTTGAGTGTTCATTGCAATAGTGATTTGAGTTTCAATTTACAGATAGCCATTAAAATTGATACTTCCTAAAGAAAATTTGACTAAGCTAGTCCATGCATTTATTACTAGCAAGTTAGACTACTGTAATTCATTATTGATTGGCTCTAGTAAAGCCAAGTTACAACTGCTACAGCTGGTGCAAAATAAAGCTGTATGGCTGAAAACTGGAGTCAAAATATTAGATCACATAACACCAATTTTGTATGATTTGCACTGGTTATAAGTTTTAAAATGAATGTAATTTAAGATGCTTTGTCTAGTTTTACAGCCTTGAAATTAGGACATCCTGAATATTTATCTAGAAAATAAGTCAAGTATTCTCCTTTACTTCAACTACCTGGTTTGCACACTGTTAGGTTGATGTTGACTCAGAAGTGAGCTTTTCATACATTGGACCATCTTTATAGAACTCCTGGTTGCACTGCTTTTTTTGGTCTTTCTTCCTATTACGATTTTCGTAAAACTTTGAAGACCTTATTGTATCAACAATATTACAGTTGACTTATGAACTGTTTTTTTTACTGTTGATTTATTAACTGTTTTCTGATGAAATAGGAAATTTTGTATGCTCTAAGTATGTTATACAATGTGTGTTTATGATTTTGTTGTAAACTGCCTATACACGTCAGTATATGGCAGTATATCAAATCAATAAATCCAATCCAATCTGCCCCTGTGAGAAAGGGAAATGGGACTTGATATACCACCTTCTGTGGTTTTTGCAACTACATTCAAAGCGGCTTACATAATATATACAGGTAGTTATTTGTACCCGGGGCAATACAGGGTTAGAGTCACAAGGAGCTGAAGTGGGAATTGAACCCAGCTCCCCAGATCAAGGTCCGATGCACTAACCACTAGGCTACTACTGTTGACTGATAACAAAACTCTTACATAATGTGCAGTGTGTATAAGGAAAACAGCTTGCTACCCACAGTAAAAACCTAACAAAAGCCCTCTAGTCTTCATTTAAATTGACAACAAAACTTAATTTTATACAATGCTGGCTTCTGCAGCCAGTTTCTGATAAATCAGAGCTTGTTAAAATGCAATCACACAAGAATTCTCCTTTCTGCCTAAGACTCACACTGCATGATATCTACTTACAGAAAACAACAAGGCACTTTGTTGAAATTTGAAATGTTGCTAATTACAGACAAACCTCGCTGTATCTTAAGATATTGATATAATACATTTCAAGTTCCAATGCTACTGAGAAGGTGCAATATGGTAAGACAATAGTTTGCTAACTTACAGTATGCTACTTTTCATAATTGTGAACAAATGCACAGAGAAACAATTTTTTTTTTGTTTTGTTACATTTGTACCCTGCACTTTCCCACTCATGGCAGGCTCAATGCGGCTTACATGGGGCAATGGAGGGTTAAGTGACTTGCCCAGACTCACAAGGAGCAGCCTGTGCCTGAAGTAGGAATCAAACTCAGTTCCTCAGTTCCCCAGGACCAAAGTCCACCACCCTAACCACTAGGCCACTCCTCCACAATTTAGCAAAGACATCACAGTGACAAAATTGGGAATAGGAGGATGTTATATGTCACTAGGGTTTTGTGGTATTCACTGGCAACAAGCACTTTTGTGCTGTCTAAAATGCAGGTCTAAATAACACTTATTGCAGCAGCAACAACAACAAAAAAAAGATTGAGACATTGAGGTTCTGTGGCTTTATTTTTCATTTTTGCAGTTGAAATCATAATTTAGTAGTTTTCTTCCATTAGATGTAGTCCAGTTTTCACAAAGGGGTGAGGTTTGCTCTGGATGTCACACAAGTGTGCACATGCACAATGGATGGTGTGAGCAGGGTGGTTCCACTATCAGGAAAGAGTGCATACTCTTTCTGAAAGTGTGCTAGTGCGACTGAAATTGCGCACACAAATGGCCGCTGTCGGAGACAGGATGCTGGGCTTGATGGACCCTTGGTCTTTCCCAGTGTGGCGGTGCTTATGTACTTATTCATATTCTGGATTTGTGAGCGCAATATAATTACTTAACAAGCCAATCAGTGCTGATAATTGCCACTTAACAAGCAATTGGCATTAATTAGAATTTACATGCACAACTTGCTAGATGTATTGTATAAAGTGGTGCAAGTAAATTCTAATGCGTGCTGCCAAAAAGGTGGCATGGCTATGGGTGTGGAATGGGCGGGCTGTGGGTGTTCCAAAAATCTACACACACAGTTATAGAATACACCTGCTCCGTTCCTAACTTAGGGGCTGATATTTATGACAAGATTTTTGGGATGCGCCTAGAGTTAGGTGCAGGCATGGCCGCTAGATGTATTCTATAAACTGTGCCTAAATCTAGGAACTGTTTACAGAATACACCTAGGCAGAAATATTTTTCAGGCACCATATATAGAATCTAGTCCAGAGTGTGCATTATTATCATTGAACAATAAAACACAAACCCTCAGATTCTATATATGGCACCCAAAATTGGGCACTGAAATTTAAGCACCAATTGACGATGTGCGCTCAACTAAATTGGTTCACAATTTAATCAGCGCTAATTGGGTGCTAATTGGCACTAATAAGCACTAATACATGCAAGTATGGGTCATTTATTGTTCGCCCTAATGCTCCAACAAATGTGGACAATACAAGGGTGCTCGTAGTGCTCCAAATCCTACACCAGCTCAGAGCTGGCATTAGGGTGCTTTAGAAGCAGAAGAAGGTTCCGTGGACCAATGAGATGCAAGCAAAAATGATCCAATGTTAAACTTAACATGGTTAAACAGGTACTTAAAAAGCAATACCAAACGTTTGAGCAGAGAGTCACCTTGCTTCCCTTTGTGAGATGGCCCTCACTCCAACCCTCTCCCCCCTTCTGTCCCACAAGAACAATGCTGCAGGAATGTAAGGGTGCTGCGGGATGTCTTGATGCTGTCGGCACTTCTTCCTTCTTCTCTCTGGCGCATGTGACTCTTCAGCGCACATGCCAGGTACCACTCACCCAATTTACTTTCTCATGCTCAAAGCTAATAGCATGCATATCATTAGCATACTATTAGCTTCAAGTATGAGGAAGTTATTTTGGGGCACTGTTGTGGAGGTAAAGCATCAGGGCCTTACTATACTACTAGTCCTTGATATATCAAAGTTTGATTGGAGCTGTATGGAATGGATACAAAGATTTGCAATGAGCCTCAAATATCTCTGAGGTCTTTTCTCCTTGGTTGGTTAGTCTTTACCCCCTTTTCCCTACAAAAATGTTAAGCTAAAATGACTGTTTTACTGATTTCTCTGGACAATAAGAGCCCATGTTATTTACATGCAAATGACTTTGGAGGGAAATCAGGCACATTAAATTTCTGAGCCTAATGTTGCCATTAGAGCAAAATAAATTCTTAACTATGACCTAACAAAGTTTGAAAGGAGTATTATAGAATAGACGCAAAGATTTGAAAATGCATAATACTAGAAGAAAGTAGAAATAGATTAAGGCATAACTGTAGGAAAAAGTAAAACAAGGAAGGCTTTTTTGGACTTATGATGAAGACAGCATGGCCATTTAAAACACATTGGTGATTATAATGAGTTCCAAATATGCCTGAGGTCTTTTCCTCCTTGGCTAAATAGTCTTTACCCACTTTCTCCCAAATTGCCTCAAAGCACCTCTATCTGCAACTCTCCACCTTTTATGGTTGGCACCACTTTAGCTTTCATTTTGTGTGCTCTGTAATCTTCCATTGCCCACTCTGTCACTGTCTCCTCTCTGGACAGTCACTTATGTCAAAACATAAGTACATAAGTATTGCCATACTGGGAAAGACCAAAAGTCCATCAAGCCCAGCATCCTGTTTCCAACAGTGGCCAATCCAGATCACAAATATCTGGCAAGATCCCAAAAAGTACAAAACATTTTATACTGCTTATCCCAGAAATAGTGGGATTTCCCCCAACACTATGACTTCGTGGTTCTCAGTGTGACTCGGGGTCCTCTGTTGCTTGTAGCGGCTTTCTCTAAACTACCCTCTCCACAATCGCTGACACTGAAAAGCTTGGTTAGATAGACATCATAACAAAATGAGGCCCATCTCACTTTGCAGATGACTCGGGTTCTCCTTCGTGGATTGCTCAGGGTCTTCCTTGCAATGGCCGTGATCCTCCAGGGTGCGGCTTATATATACTATCCTCTCCTTGAGCTCCAGTGCACTTCCATAGGCTGAACATGTCCACGTTCTGCTGATGTCACACCACAAAAACACAAACTCCTGTCTCCAATGTCCTTGAGCAGGCGTGTCTTGATTGTCCACTAGCAGGAAGCTTCTCCACATTTGAATTTTAACAAACATTCCCCTCCAGAGCTGCAAAATTGTCCATAGCATGTCCAAAATTCTTCATTTCATCAACTGACAGTATTTTTGCAAGTACACTGACTGTTTGTCCACCTGCTCTCTTCCAGAACCAACAGTCCAGGTAGTTGTTTGTGAAAGCTCCGCTCCCAAAGTTTAAACATCTTGCATCAAATTTTTGTGCTACAAATCACAGTGTTTTAGTTCAGAATGTCCAAATATAAAATTCTCCTTCTTATTTCAGGTCCCTATTTGGGCATCAATTTATGTAACCCTGGGTTCAAGTGACCACCTAGGTGGCTGTCTAGTGCATACCCCATGGAGTGGGAACCACGTACACAAACAAATTTATTGGGACTGGATAAATCCAGGAGGTCAAATAAGCAGTTCAGACTTTAAGGGCTGGTGAAAAATTAGTGAAAAATCAGTGCTCAAAGGGTGCTTTGAGATGAGCATCCATCACAGAATAGCACCTAGTTGGGACTCCTGCACTCCAATTTGGGTATGAGTATTTATGCCTGCTGAAACCTGGTGTAAATCCTGGTGTGCACGTTGGTTGTGGATTCCCGGAATTCTATAACACTGCATGCAGCTTTTGAGAATGCCTCTGACTCACCCATGCCCCTTCCCTTTTGGGTTGTGTGCTATGGGATTTAGGCACCTAGGCTTATAGAACAGCGTACGCCAGATGCATATGCAACCCCCAACTGGTGCCAATTAATAGCATGGATCGTTAGCATCCAATTATTGTTAATTGACTCATTAATCAATTAGGTTGCACATCATAAGCATTTAAAAATATGTTGACTTCTCATGCGTTAAGCTGAAGTGGTCCCCAAATTTGATTCTTGGGATCTGTAGCCCAGTTGGAGGTTCTCAGTATTCCCAGAATAGATATAGATAAAATCTATTTGAATGCACTGCCTCCATTGTATGTAAATAAATCTCTTTATATTCATTGTGGAAATACCAAAAACACAACTAGACAGCAGGCCTCAGGGGTTCTTTTACTAAGCCGTGTAAGGCTCTATACATGCCCAACGCATGCCAAACTGGAGTTACTGCCCGGCTACCATGTGGCTCTTGTGGTAATTTCATTTTTGCCGATATGCGTGGCCAAAAAATAATTTTTATTTCAGACACATGCCAAGTGGCATTTGGCATGTGTAGGCCATTACCGCTTGGTTACCGCGTGAGACTTTACCGCTAGATCAATGGCTGGCAGTAAGGTCACAGACACAAAATGGATACGTGGCAATTTTGATTTTGCCGCATATCCATTTTCGGCAAAAATTTTAAAAAGGTCTTTTTTACAGGTGTGCTGAAAAATGGATCGGTGCACGCTCAAAACCCACTCTTACACTACTGCAAGCCATTTTTCAGCGCACCTTAGTAAAAGGACCTATCAAGGACTTAGCTTGTGGACACCTGCTTTAAGCATTTTTATTATATTAATTTCCATTCTATTCAGGTAAACTACCTGAATTAAATTCCTAAAATAATTCCACCTAATTTGATAGAGGCAAATATCAGTTATATTAAAAATTATAGCTGAAAGTACAATAGAGCCTTGATTTAATACTTAAAAGAATGCCTGTTTTCCTGTGAAGCCAGGCAGTTTTGGCTTACATTTTCCATTCAGTCAATATGGTCTCTGGATTGAAGATGTGTCATGCTAGCAGTCCAGATGAGCCAGAAGAATCAACACATTTCAGAAATGAGTCACTCGGATCTGACTAAAACTCAAAATAGTTTGTAGGAATTTACATATATTTGAACCAGAAACAGGACTGATTATCAGACACTTTTATGTTGGTATTCCTGACATCCATTTAGAATTTAATTTTCTAGCCATCAAAGCCATGCATAATTAAAACCAGACTCACAGAGAGATTCCATGGTATGAAAAGGTTTACCATATGTACATAGCATAATCATTAGTAGACTAGCAGAAGTAAAGTTATAAAAATCGTTTCATCTGTTTCTGCATATACATCCTATACATCCTATCCTTTGGAATATATTTTTGGCAAGTAAGCTCACTTCTTTTGATTTTATGCAGCGCACTTTGTAGCAGATAATGCATGATAATGCTGTCATCATACACCAAGAGAAGGGGGGTAGTTATTAAGATGTGGTAAAAGTCACCTTAATTTACCACAGGACTGTCTAATCTGTGATAGCTCAGTACCACAGGTTAGTCCCTCATATGGTTCAAGAATAACAATATTTATGATCAACCTTGCAGGAAGTATTATTTTACTGTCTCAGGAGCATTTGATCTCAAGCCATGGCCTGATACATCTGGGTGCTTGTTAAAGGAGATGACTTTCAATATTCTTAGCTGTTCCCCTTCTCCCCTGATAGCCCCCATTCAATAGGCTCCCCCAATTATAGATATCCATGAAGCTTCCCTCAATGCCAGACCATCAATCATCATGTTAAAGAAATCCATTGGTTTGGGAGTGGTGCACTGAGGGCTTTTAGCAATGTATACAATTGCTTCATTACCTACCACAAGAGTGGTGTCCACTTGTCTTTGAGCACTTCCTTCGGCAGTCCAACTTGCATGAACACCTCTATCAGGGCACTTCTACTGTGGTGGTCTTCATATTATCCATGCTACAGCTTTAGGGGCCCCTTTTACTAAGCTGCGTAGGCGCCTATGTGTACCCAAAGCGTGCCAAACTGTAGTTACCGCCCAGTTACCGCATGGTCCTTGTGGTAATTTCAATTTTGGTGTGCGTCCGCTACCTGCTTCTGAAAAATATTTTTTATTTTCTGACGCGCGTAGACCATTACCACCCGGTTACCGCGTGAGATCTTACAGCTAGGTCAATGGCTTGTGGTAAGGTCTCAGACCCAAAATGAACGTGCGGCAATTTTCATTTTACCGTATGACCATTTTCAGCAAAAAAAAGGCATTTTTTTGTAGGTGCACTAAACAATAATTCTGCGCGTGCCCAAAACATGCATCTACACTACCGCAGGCCATTTTTCAGTGCACCTTAGTAAAAGGATCCCTAGGGTAGCATAGTCAAGAATGCAAAGAATATATTTATTTCCTCAGGTGGTTCTTTCTAGTGGTCCTACCAAATTCATGGCCAATATCTCAAAGGGCTTCTTTATAACTGGCATTAGTACTACTTACTACTATTACAACTTATCATTTCTATAGCGCTACTAGACGTACGCAGCGCTATACACTTGGACCTCAGTAGGATTACTTAGTTTGCTTATAAGGCAAGACTTACAAAACATCTGCACTTGCTCGTATAACTCCAGCCAGTAGAACTGGGTCAATATTCACTCATGGGTCTTTTTCTTTTCCAAATACCCCCCTTGCAAAAGGTTATGAGCCAACTGAAGCACTTGTTGGCAATAAGGCTGGAGTACTAGGAGGTGATCTACCACGTCCCTTTCTATGCTTCCTTTCATTACCCTGTAGACTACATCTTCTTTATTACAAAGTAAGGAGGGCCCGCTTGGACTTGAGCCCATGCACACATAAGGGACTTGTCCTCCATCTGAACTCTCTTAAATTTTAGGGTGTTATTTTCCCCATGCCATTCAGTTATATTCCTTAAGTTCCAGGAGAATTTCGGGTGTCCTAAACCACTTCAGGGTTCCACTCTGCTGTATCTCCCAGTGTAATGGGACTTCTCAAACTAGTGTTACCATAGGGGTTTAGATATTTTAGGGTCCATAATGTATAAATCTGAGTCTTCCAGCAGGAAGATCTCTGGGAACAACTCCTTTTCTGAGCTTGCTGAAGCAACAGTTAGCTGGGCACAGTTCCAAAGTCTGGAGAGTACCATCCCAAGGCAAACAAATGAGAAAGCCAAGATAAGACTCTTACTTCCAGCTCAACTTGCCTGACTAGAGTCCTAATTAAGACATGGGCTATCAGGTATTGCCTCTGCTGTCCATGAACACAGATTAAGATCAATGTCCATTAATAATTGATTTGAAATGTCTTGATTAACTCTCTCCAGATAAAGGTCTTTATGTTTACAGAGTCCACCAGAGCTTGAGTTGGTGCCCTGTCTACCTCAACTTGGATCACAAAGTTCTGAATTTCAGGATGTGGAGCATCCTCATAGTTGCAGGTATAAGTTACTATCAAGTTGGTATCCGTAGCCTCCTCCTCATCCACAGGACAGTCTCAGGCAAAATATCCGCTCTCTTCATAGTTGAAGCAAGGTGAAGGTTCTAGCTTCTTGGTTTGGGATGCAGCTGGTTGCCAGTTCCTCAGTGGGGACAGTGGCAGCCATTTACTCCTTTGCCTTGGATTTCTGGGATCCTGGAGTGACTTCTTTTCTTTCAATCTAGGGCCCTCAGGCATAGATTGAGCCTGATGGAAGGTTCCAGCTATATCCAGAGTTTTTGTTGCATCAGTTGGGGATGCTGGTGAACCCTCTGCTTTGTTGGTGGACTCAAACTGTCTAGAAACTGTTAAAATAATCTTGGCTATTTCAACTTTGTACTTCCCTGCTGGTTGCAGCCACTTCTAGGAGATATCATGTAGTCTTTAAAAAAACAAACAAAAAAAAACAACAAAAATAAAACCTCAGGGACTATATTGAGTGAAGGGCTCCCTTCCAAAACTGTTGTTGTTTTGTCTCTGGGATGCACCCAGCCCGATCCAGCATGATGGCTTTCCCTTCTGGTTTAGCATCTTGGAAAGCAGCATAGCTACTGCTGATTAGCAGGTTCCTGGCAAGCAGTCAACAGGCTATTTCTGGCCACCCATACAAGCACGCACTCCTATCAAAATTCACCAAAAAATAATGTGCCATCTCTCTGGGTCATCTTGTGCATAAATGGGACTGGAGAGGCTGGTTACATGCTTGCCCCCTATATTGCTTGGACACTTGAATGAGGAAGCTCTGTTGTAGCTCTAGCAATGTGAAAAGCTTGCTGTTACTTGCATTGTGCTGCCTACATTAACCTCTTTATTCTGTCCAATCCAGCTCTGTGCCTACGGAGCTGTGGTGTTGAATTTAGGAAAAACTGGAGTTATGTATGTAGGAACGAAGGTGGATCCTACAATACCTGATGTCAAAGAAAGTGCTGTAAACGTAAATGAACAAACAGGAATACAGTAGGCGTACATACGGTACTGTATAAAACTCACTATACACAAGAATCTTATCATGGTTCCATTTCTGCAAAAGCATGGCCTCAGATCAAAATGGATCCCTGGCAGGAAAAGCAGGCTCTCAGGTCACACAGCGCTGCAAATCAGCTTCAAAACGTTCACAAAAGCACGATCTCAGATTAAAAATGGATCCCTGGCAGGAAAACAGCTAAAAACATCTTTAATGTTCACTTTCTTTAGCAGTTCCTTTCTGCAAAAGTTTCTGCTCTATAGACAAAGCAACTTCTTTCCACTAGCCAAAAATTGCTGCCATGCTGTAACAGTAAGTTCTCAGCTAGAAACTTCTTCAACTGTTCCCACGCTGTAAAATCAGGGTACCAGGTCCAAAAATTGTTGCCATGCTCTAAAAGGACTCATTTAAAAAGATTTTCTACGGTTCCCTCGCCACACAAGCGGGGTCCCAGGTCCAAAAATTACTGCTGTGCTGTAATGTTTTAAAAGCAAGATCTCAGCTTTAAAGTTTTTCTATGATTCCCTTGCCGCACAAGTGGGGTCCCTGGTCCAAAAATTATGGTTCCCTTGCATTGAACCATGGTCTCAAATCAAAAACCGGCTCCCTCACTACAGAAGTTGGGTCCCAGATCCAAACATTCATGCGTAGAAGCATGGGCTAAAATCACAAAGAGGAAGAGCAGCTACGCATTTTTTAAACTTGTTTGAGGGGTGCAGAGAAGCATGATCTCGGATCAAAAACATGGCTTCCTTGCAGCATCTGAAGCAGGAAAACAGGAAGAGGAGCCGTATGCTTCTTAAGGGCAATGTGATGATGTAACTGGGGGGGGGGGGGGGGGGGGTCCATCAGATATGCCAAATGGTCAGATTAGCGAAGGTTGGATAATCGAGACTACAGTGTATTTGAGTGGGGGGGGGGGGGGGATAATCTAGCTCAAATGGGATCACAAAATTATGAGCGTCAGCTTTTAGGACATTGACAAGGTTGCAAGTATGGGCTACTGTAAGGTTAATGTCCATGGGGTTGTTGTTGACCTAGGGGTATTCTCTTGTGAAATTATCTCTTTATCCACAATTAAAGCAAGGAGGTAGGTTGGATCCTAAGGATGGTATAGAGCTGGAAGCTCTTCTCCAGTGGTCTCTGGAGTCCTGAACTGCCCTCATTTCCTTTGGGCTTAGATTCCCAGTATAGACTGAGCTTGATGGAAGGCATTGGCGTCTCAGATGCCCTCTAAAGTGGGGGTGATTTTCAACTGTGCTTTTTACACGTGCTGTACTGCAGCCTGCTTGGATTGGCTCCTGGCTTTTCACCACAGAGCACATAGACCAAAGCAGCTGCAGCCTACATAGGCACCCCGTTTAAGAGGCTTGGGAAGGCTAAGCCTCCCCAGCCCAGTGGTGACCTTCGTCGCCTGCCTCCCGCCCCCCTCTGAAATTTAAAACTTGATACCTGCTCAGGGTTAAGGCGGTGTCGGCAGCGACACAGCATGTCAGCACCAGTGAAATGCGTGCTGGCTCGGCGCGCCTTCAGCTTCCGGGACCAGTGCTTGAGAGACAGAACAAAGGGAAGCTAAAGGCGCGCTGAGCCAGCACACGTTTCACTGGTGCTGACATGCTGTGTCGCTGCCGACGCCGCCTTAACCCCGAGCAGGTATCAAGTTTTAAATTTCGGAGGGGGGGGGCGGGAACTGGACCTGGTGCACGGTGGGAGGGAGGGAAGGAGGAAGGCCTGATGCTGGGTGGGTGGGAAGGAGGGAGGGAGGGAGGAAGGAAGGCAGGCAGGCAGGCCTGATGCTGGGTGGGGTGCCTGGCGCTTGATGCTGGGTGGGAGGGAGGGAGGGAGGGAGGGGTGCCTGCCTGCCTGCTTGATGCTGGGTGGGAGGGGGTCCCTGTGCTAGGTGGATGGGAGGAAGGGGTGCTTGATGCTGGGTGACAATTATGGGTTTAAGCCCCGCCCCAACCCAACCACCTTTAGCCTCCTCGAACAGTTGGGCCACCGACCGCCTATGGCAGCCTACAAAGCAAGCACCTAATCAGTTACCAGAGAAAGATCCAGACCAGAAAGTCAAGGAGTCAGCAAGCAGTTAGCAGCAAGAAGAAACCTAAAGGTCAAGGAAGTCCTGTGGCAGCACAGTACCAGAGCTTGTCTGTGTGTAGCAGCTAGCAGCAAATTGGTGCCTTGGGGTAAGCAGAATTTTCTTTTCTCTTTTCTTATCCTGTAAACCAATGGCCAGTCTGATGGCTTGCCGCTCTGGATAGTTTCACCCATCCCTCTCCCCACCATGAAGCCTCCCTATGACTATCGTCCAATCTAGGGTTCCCAAGTGGATCCAGATTCACCCGATAGGATTGATCCAGTCCTGGGCTTACCCCACTGCATGCAGGAACTTGTAACCTTGCTCTTCTTAGAGAATCCAACGGGGAAATCAGAACCACAAGTCCCTATCGTTTACCAGTCAGATACACATATCTCCTTTAACTATGTGTACCCACACAGTATGTCTATAGATTTGCTTACATTATGCTTTAGAGAAATGGTACTCCCGTTTAAACATTGTATTCCTCTGCTTATATTTTGGTAGTGTTAGTACTCACGGTGTTGATAACAGTGTAGCAGTAGCACATTCTGATTTTTAATATTAGCCCCTCATTTGGATAGGCTCTAAATGCGTGTGAGAACCTGCATAATTAATCACACTTTCCCTCCCCCCCTCCTTTTCTCTCGAATGGATGTTTTTTTCAACAGATTTTCATGAGATTGTTTAATTATGTACACAATAATAGATCATTGAAAGTGACCAAGTCACCAAAAAATATATACATTTTTTGAAACGTAGGTTCTTTACATTTTTCATCATGAATATGCATAATGTTCCCCACGTTTTGCATCTTTATTTCTGTTCACACTATTTTTACCTCTCTGTACATATATCTTAATACTTTTAAGGTATAATGATGCACAGCCTTTACCACTGCCATTCCTTTTTTTATTTTTTTATAGTTTGTTTACATTCATATGCATGTGCGGTAGCGGTCCATTTCCTTTTGGTGCACCGCTGGGCATTTAAATTACAGACGCATTGTGTATGCCCTCTTGATGCTTCAAAGAGACCGCTTTGACAGTCCATGAAAGTTGTTTTCTTCTGAATGTGGTAAGTCCTCTTTCGATCATTTGTACACATTTTTTTATGTTTAAATCCTTTTTATTGATGGCAAGTATAAAACACAACTGGTACATCATGGCAAAGCATCAAAAACTTGTTTCAATAAACAATCAAGGTCAAGATATTCAACACCATCATAACATTTTCCCCCCTGTGTTACTCCCCTCCCATCCCCTTCCTCCCCCCTATTCGACATTGAACAATATAACATTTCTTGTTTAAGTCTGCTTGATTTTACAGCACTCAGCCTCTGGGACATCCTCCAAATCTGGCAGTGCCACCCACTGACTACAACTCCCACTTGGGGCCTGTTCTCTTATGGCCCCCAGTAAATGATCAACAGCTCAAACCAATATGAGCCACTATTCATTAATCCCAGCTTTCCAGGTGTATATCTGAGTCACTGTCAATGACAATCCCTCATAAATACTTCCAAACATCAACCTCCAAGATCTCTTTAGCTAAGTGTGAGGCAACTAAAGAGAGGCCAACAGACACTATCAACTAATGGGTCTCAAACCAACCCTACACTACTAAACCCACTCCCTTCAAACCACCCTAGCCCCCTACCCACCCTCTCCCTCCTGTGTTTCCATGGTGTGCTGATCAACAATTCAGAACCCTGCTGCGTGCCACTGGGGCCAATGAGTCCCAAAAAGGTGCCCATCTCCGACAAAATTCTTCTCCTTTGGCCGATGTCAAGTCCCCCACCCCCCTATGCTCCAGTGCACACAAAGAAATCATCCTGGATCTCCATTGTTGAAAAGTTGGGGGTTCCGCCACTATCCATTGATGAAGTATCACTTTCTTGCCCATGAGCACCACCCGCTTTAGGAAAGGCTTGAGCCCCACTGCCCCCGGGGTCGCTACTTGGAATATATCAAATAATTGGGATGCATGTGGCGTCCAGGCCACTCCCCAGAGAGCCGACACATGCCCCGCCACTTGCCTCCAAAACTCCATAACGCTCGGGCATTGCCAGAACATTTGGCCAAGGCCCGCCGGGGAGTAGGCGCACCTCGCACAGGCATCATCTGTACGCATGGTTGCTCTCATTGCCCTGTGCGGTGAAAAATACATTCGCATTACAAACTTGTAAAGGGTTTCTCTCAGCGTCACATTCTCCGTTACCCTGGAAATATTCAATACATAAGTCTTTAGCTGCTCCCCCCGAAGCCTCAGGGATAACTCATTGTTCCATTGAGTTGCCAGCTTTTCATAATCTACCTCGCCCAGCTGACCCCGTAAACATAAATGATAGTATTTGAGGGGGGCTGCCGATTGCGCATCCAAGGCAAATAGTTCAAGCAGCTTTTCCCACACCACAGCGGACAGGGAAGCGGACGGGATCGACCAAACATAATGTTGTAGCTGGAGCTAGGCAAAGGAATCTCCCGTCACCGTCCCAAATTCCAGTCTCCAATCATCCAACGTCCTCCTCTCGCCATCCTCTGTATATAACTGATGTAGATAGTGCGCACCCCTGCCTCTCCAAGCTACAAATTGGGCTGACGTCGAGCCCGGAGGAAAATCTGGATTGCCCTGTAGGGGCAACAAAGGAGAGAGTCTCGACGATAGCCCGAAAAAGCGACACACCCACGTCCACGCCCGTCGCAATGGTAAAAACAGAGACGCGTATGGCCCCAATGACCGGCACCCACGCGAACGTGCATGCAACCAAGCGCTAAAATGCATCGGACTCAACAACAACTTTTCCTCCTCCGACAGGGTGAAGTAACTCGTTCCTCTGAACCAGTCAGAGATATGCCTCATATTTCCAGCTACCGACAGTAATTTGACGTTCAGTAATCCCCAGCCCCCCTGACTCTTTGGCCGATAAAGTTGCAACGCTGCCATCCGCGCCCGCTTGCCCTGCCAGATGTAACGTGCCACCAGCCGGGTCACCAGCCGCTCATCCCTCCAACTGAGCAGTATCGGCACCATTTGTAAAATATAAGTCCATTTGGGCACTAACACCATATTAAATAGTGCCACCCTGCCCAAAGCCGACAACGGCAAAGACTGCCACACCCTTAAAGAAGCCCTCGTACTCTCCCGCAATGGCTCGACATTCAACTCATAAAGCTGATTTAAATCCCCTGAAATCCACACTCCTAAGTATTTAAGTGGACCTGATGTCCAGGACAAGGGAAACTCTCCCTCCCACCGGCTTCGTATATGATCTTGAATTGGGAACGCTACTGATTTTTGTAAGTTAAGGGTAAAACCAGAAAAATAGCTGAATTCTTCGATTTCACTCAGAAGGGCAGGGACCGATCTTTGTGGATTCGTCAAGGCCACTAAAATATCATCCGCAAAAGCTAATGTTTTCATTGAGAACGACGAGAAGTCCACACCGCAAACATCTGGATCACCCTGAATGGATCGCAACAATGGCTCCAGGTATAAAAGAAATAGAGGGGACAAAGGGCAGCCCTGCCGGGTTCCACAACACACCTCAAAGGGGGCGGTGCGCATTCCATTCACCACTAAAGACGCACTAGGCTTTTCATAAAGCGCTTCTACCGCTTTTCGAAACCATCCCGTGATCCCAATAAAGTCTAACACTGCAAACAGATAGTCCCAGTGCACCTTATCAAACGCTTTCTCCGCGTCTAGGCTGACTAACAGCAGAGGCTCGTTGACTACCTGGCTCCGGGCTATTGCAAGACACACTTTCCTCACATTCAATGAAGAGTGTCGTCCTCGGACAAAGCCTACCTGCCCTTCCCCAATCAGCGCTGGTATGTGTGGAGCTAATCTATCCGCAAGGATTCTGGCTAAGATCTTCAAATCTACGTTTATCAGGGAGATCGGTCTATATGAACCCGGCAGGTCTGCCGGCCCTCCTGGCTTAGGTATCAGGGTAATCAGGGCATCGTTCGAATACTTGGGAAAGGAACCCTGGAACAGCGATGCTTCAAAATAGTCAAGCAATGGGCCTGCAATTTGTGGGAGCATACATTGGTAGAACTCAGACGCATAGCCATCAGGCCCAGGCGCTGTGCCCCTTTTTAACGCCTTGACCACCCGCTGAATCTCTGTCCCCCTCAGAGGAGCATCCAACTGAGCTACGACGGAAGCCGAGAGGCGGGGCATACCCGAACCCTCCAAGTATTCTCTCATCGAGGGCCCCTCTTGAGGGGCTGGCGACGCGTACAAGGCAGCATAATAGTCATGAAACAACTTCGCTATATTCGACGTCTGCATCTCCCGTCGCCCATCTGGTGCTGTTAATGACGAAATAAACCGATTGCCCCCCCAGGTTTTCACAAGCCGCGCCAACAACCTGCCCGATTTGTTCCCGAAGCGATGAAACCTAAAGGAGCGGTAAAAAAGGTATTTCTTGGTACGTTCATGGATGAGGGCGTTCAGCGCCGCCAGAGCCGACAACATCTGCTCTTGACTCTGCTCTGAAGGGGCCGCCAGATGTGCTCGCTTCGCTTCCTGATATATCCGCTCCAGCCGAACCAAACCCTGTGAGAGTCGCCTCGAGCGTGCACACATATATGCTATTATGTCCCCACGCAACACCGCCTTGGCCGTGTCCCAATATAACCTAGCATCCGAAATATGGGAACCATTCGCATCAGCAAAGAGCGACCACTTTTTCTGCAAATATTCCTTAAAGTTGTCATCTTCTATCAAGTATGACGGGAATCTCCACAATCGCTGTCTCAGCCGCCCCTCCCCCAGATCCATGTCTACCCAAATTATTGCGTGGTCCGAGACCTCCATCGGGCCAATTTCCGATCGTACAACCTGTGGAAACAGAGGTGCCGACACCAATATGTAATCCAATCTGGACCAAGTGCCATGTGCTCGTGACAAATGAGTATAGTCTCGGGCGCTGGGATTACACAGCCGCCACGGGTCTACCAAATTTAGAGCTTGACACAAGTAAGGTAAGCCTTTCCCCCCTCCCATTACCGTCCCCGAGGTCTGGGCCGAGCAATCCTGGAGGGCATCCAGCACCTGGTTAAAATCGCCCACCACTACCCAAGGCGCTGATGCATGTTGTATTCCCAGGCGCACCAGGTGCTGGAAAAACGAGTGGTCGTACAAATTGGGTCCGTAAACATTTAATAGATAGAAGTCCTGCCCCATAACATTCATCCTCAATAAAATATAATGCCCATTCCCATCGCGCGACACCACCTTGCATGTTCTTGTGCACCAATACTGCCACTCCCCCCTTTTACCTGTGGCTGACGCAAAAAAGCAGTCCCCCACCCATCGCTGTTTTAACTTTACATGTTCTACGTCAGATAATTTAGTTTCTTGTAGACAGGCTATGGAGGCATTGTGACGCTGGAGAGCCGCTAAAATTTTTGTGCGCTTAATAGGAGAAGTGATGCCACACACATTCCAAGATATTATTCTAGGCAATGGTAGCTTAGCCAGGATCTCGGATCTGCACTTCAACAAAGACCCAAGCTCTCTGATGGTCCACATTTGTACACATTTTTAGCATGGCATATTCCACTCAGTGGTTCTGTAGTACTGATAGATCGATTGGCATTGCTTATCTTGGACTCACTGTTCCGCTAAAGGAGCCCTGATACACTGACACTGTCATGTTTTGTATAGGTTTAGCTTAATGGTTGTAAAAATCTTTCTTCTCTCTACGTTACCCTGCTCCAGTTATTAGTGTATCTTTCTCCTCACAGGGCTATAGTCCCATTGTGTAAAATACAGCCTTGTATTTTTTCTCGTATTCAACATTACAATCTAACATCACATCATACGGTCATTAATGCCTGAGACATTTCTTTTATTGCTTTATAGCTTTTACTAGCACTTCCAAGAGATGTTCCTATGGTCTTTAACAAACATTATATATAAAATAACAAAAAAAAAAGATGTATCTCTATTTGTATGATCTTAAATTATGTTTGCCCTTTATATAATTTTTCATTGAACTTATGCATGCAAGATTTGAATGGGTTTTATACTATGATTCTTGCATTTTCTCAATAGCATTTTTACTAGCTTTTTTCCATATAAGAATTTTTACCATAAAGATAGTGTCCTCTTCCACTACATATATGTATTTTTATCTATATGAGTTTGTATCATGAATATATGCATGTTTAAATTTGTCTTTATATAACATCCTTTATTTATTTATTTTTATGTACGTTTTGCTATATTTGTAGTTTTAGTGTTCTTTTTATTTATATGTATTTTTGTAGACTCCTGAGGCAGGTGCTTTGGCGCCGAAACATAGCAGCTGTGTCGAGTCATCTTTGATGTTATCCAATAAAGACTTTAATCATCCATACATCTCCTTCACTGTTTGGAAACAGCCTACTCTCCCTACTCCTTCTCTGCTCTACTTTGAACTGTTTTTCGTAGGGATCAAGTGCACCTCCACGTGACTTTCCTCACGTATAGAATAATATAGAACAGAAATAAACAAGATAAAACATTTATTTAAGGCCAGAAATTACAACTCATACAAATTAAACCATCAGTCTCCCTCTTGAATGCTGGGGGGATGGTAAGAGAAGTAGAGTGAAGCTTGGTTTTCAGGTCCTGCCATTACAGCTGCTTGGAGACTAGTGGACCTCTGCTGTTCTTCCTCCGATGGCTGTGATTGTTCCAGGTGTTGCTGTAAAAGAAGAAAAACAACATGAGATTACAAGTAATTAATTTTTCCAAACCCCTGCCTAACCAAATACAAAGGCCAACATAGCCAAACACAGCGAAATGGAAAAAGCAAATAGATGAATGGAATGGTTAAGAAAAGAAACAATATCAAAGAAGATATAAAGGCAGCATACCACCAAATGAAAGAATGAAACACCCACTCACTTCACAGATATATTTGGAAAACATTCACTCAGTGACTGAATCTGAATATGCTGGGCTCTTGATGGACTTTGTTGATGTTCAGTATACATTACACTTATGGACATATATGTATTTGTTTCATGTTTTATTTGTTTTTCAAAGGAGTTTAAATAAAAGCTTGATACTAGCCATTCATTTTATGAGATTTATTTTGAACCCATGTTATCGTTCATTATATTGATTCTGCACAGATTTATGTTTGGTTCATTATATGTGTCAGACTTGTGAGTTCTTGTACCAAGTAGAGCGCTGCTGAGCCCGGTACTCGGACCAGGTTCTGCTTGGTGGCTGGACAACCCCGGGATTCACCTGCGCTGACCACTGTTCCCCAGAGGTTGAGCCCCTAGGTGCGGGCGGCCTGCAGGACTTAAGGGACAGAGCTGGAAACGGGGTGATGAATATATCGGCTAGGCAGGCAGCAGGTCAAGAGAGTAATCCAGGTACAAGCGGCAGTCAGTAGGCAGGCAAGAGAGTAATCCAGGTACAGGCAAGTCAGTAGGCAGGCACGAGAGTAATCCAGGTACAAGCGAAAGTCAGCAGGCAGGCAGCAGGCAAGAGAGTAATCCAGGTACAGGCGAAAGTCTACAGGCAGGCAGCAGGCAAGAGATTAATCCAGATGTAGGCGAAAGTCAGTAGGCAAGCGGCAGGCAGAAGGGTAATCCAGGTACAGGCAAGTCAGCAACGAGGGACCAGTAGATAAGAAGCAGACTACAGAGTTAGAAACACCTACCAAAGTAGAAGCCGAAGCATGGAGTCCAGGGAGAGCTCAGCTGATAAAGTGCTAGCGTCTGACATCAGCAGGGAGAAGGGGGGACAGCCATAGGACAAAAGCAGGGGAAGGAGGAACCGGAAGACCAATAGGAGAGAAGCAAGGAAAGCCAGGCAGAGGAAGAGCAGACCCAGGTGGGTGGAAGCAAAGCAATCAAGGAGCCTGGAAGCCAGGCAGAGAGAGAGAGAGAGAGAGAGAGAGAGAGAGAGAGAGAGAGAGAGAGAGAGAGAGAGAGAGCAGAAACAGGTGCATGGAAGCAAAGCAATTAAAGAGCCTGCAACCACCACTCTCTGAACAAATCCAGAGAGGGCTACACACACATGGCTCAGGCAGTTCCAGTCAAGCGTGCGTGTCGACGGGACCCCACGCAGCCCGAGGATACCGCTTGCGTTGAGGTAGGGGACATGACATATGTGCAGTTAGTTTTGCCTCTCCTGTGTTTGTGCTGTGTACAATGTGTATGATACACTGGTGGATATTTAATGGAAGTAACTGCAACATTGTTTGGACTCAGATGCATCAAACAGGCACAGAGGTCATCTTGTCATACAACTACATATTAGAGACACAGCACTTAAATTCACACTTGTAGACCCAGACATCCAACTATGGAAACATTCAATAGGGAAATTCATATAATAGGGCACTTGCATTTACGTGCCACTTGAGTGCGTAAGTGTACAGAATACTGTCACTTTCACAGGTATGGGTACACTTATGTATGTAAGAGGCAGCAAAACACATAAGCATTATTTCATAAGAGTGTGTGTTAAGTGACATAGCCTGTAAATGCAAGGGAGGTATTCACATGGGTGGAGTATGGGCAGCACTACTATTTATACATGTAACATAGAGAATACAGTAAGTTACATGCACCCTTGTTGTATCTGGATGCTTGTGTTTACAAAGGTCTATGGCTGGTGTAATTATGGGCACCTAAATGTAAGGTGTGCTGATACTGGGTTGTGCTAGTATTCTATAATGGAATCTGGGTACCCAGATGCCGTTACTGAAAAGACTCAAACTGCATGGAATAAAGGCACTTAAATGGAGGCACCCACTTATAGAATTACCCCCTGTTTGGTTATACCAGGTCATTTCATTGCTCTCTGGCTCTGTATTATGGATCCAGGTTGCCCAAACTGCTCCCTCAGGTCAAGAAGAGAGTCCCAGCATCTCCAAAATCAATCTGAAAAATAAAACCAAGTTTATTTAAATAAAAAAAGGCAACCCATAGAAACATACGCTATGTCACTGCATGTAGCAGCACTTTAAACCGAACGGAAGGCGGAATATCAAAGGAATTTGGATTTAGCTCCTGTCTTTATCAGAGCATACAATTTAAGTTTGTACCTGAGACAATGGAAGATTAAGTGACCTCCCTGAAGTTACAAGGAGCTTCAGTGGGACTGAACATGGCTTCCCTGGTTTTCTGCTTACGTCTCTTACATTTAGGCTACTTCTCCACTCTTCCAAGTATTTGTAAATAAATAGACTATTAATTGAAGCATAGATAGGACACATCAACTACATATGCATCAAATACCATCTAATCATCTAAGGATTGAAGTAGACAAGTTCTTACAGGGATGTATAAGAAAGTCCCTCCAGTACATATCTCCTCTAGGTTCCAGTGCAACAGCTAGAGAGAAAAAGCAACCTTACACCCCAGGTGATCAGGAGTGCTAGACCTACAGCTGCTATCTCTAGAATCTGTCAGGCAATGAAGAAATACATTTAACAGGGATGGCATGATTGTTCATAAGTAAATAAAAGGGTGGTGGTATACAGCTAGTTAAAGGGACCCAGGGCATTTCACAGAACTGATACTGACAAAGAGATAAAGATGTGGTATAATAACCACGGAAAGGGTGGGTGATGCCTGGAGAAAAAAGCTGTGGTGGAATTCAAAATGGCGTGGGATGAACACAGTAGGTCTCTAATTAGAAAATGAATGGAACTTAAAGGGTTGCATATGTGTTTGCATATCAAGTGGGGCTTAGATAGTGGCTGTATCAAGTAAGGCTGGTGCTGGGCTGGCTTGTACGGTTTGAGTGCCGCATATAGCAATCCGATTTAGGATGGGCTGGAGAGAGCTTCGATAGAAACCAGCAATTTGGAACATGAGGACAGTGCTGGGTAGACTTTTACGGTCTATGTCCCGCAAATGACAAGACGGATTCGGAGAGACTTTGATGGCAACTCCAGTAGTTGGAACATAAGGACAGAGCCGGGCAGACTTTTACTGTCTGTGTCCCAGAAACAACAAAGAAAGACCATGATCAAGTATATACTGTAATATCATGTTCATTGTTGATTTAATCTAGAATTGAGAATGAATGTGACTGTTGGGCAGACTGGATGGACCATTCAGGTCTTTGGATCTGCTGTCACTTGCTATGTTACTATGAGACCAGGAAATGTGATTTAGCTTCCTATTATTTGGCCTGTAAAAGATGATCAGAGAATAAACCAAATGAATATGGCTTCTTTCTAAACAAATACTGGATTTGTTCAACACATGCACTTTCGATATCAAATGCTCTTCTGAAGATACCCAGTTAAATCCAGTTAAATAACAGAAGTTAATGAGTTGGTTAATGAACCTCAGTAGTAACACGCTGTTCCTTTATACACTTATGCACAGTGTCTTACATACTCAGATCGTCATTGGTTCACTAGCCGTCACCTTCCTATATAGTTTTTTTAACTATTCAATAAACGTTTGTAGAAATAAACTTAAATAAACTGCATTATACTGTTCTATGTTACTTGATACTCATCTTTAGGATACAACACTTGATCTAGTCGGCTTAGAGGTGCTCTTCTCCAACACGGCACGTGTTTCGCTGCAATGCTTTTTCAAGGATGTCCCCTATTATCAGCTGCCACTCATCTTGCCAACATTTGCCAAAAGTGGTAGCCTTAGGAGTAACTTCAGGAAGTACGTTTTTATGGAGAGGGTGGTGGATGCCTGGAATGCCCTCCTGGAGAAGGTGGTGGAGACAAAAAAAATGGTAGCGGAACTCAAAAACTCACAGGATAAATACAAAGGATCTTTATATGGAAAAAGGATGGAATCAAAATAAAAACTTGTTGGTGCTTAGATGGCAATTCCAGTAGTAGGGAAGTAAGGCCAGCACAGGGCGGACTTCTATGATCTCTGTCCCAAATATGGCAAAACAGGGCAGCCTTTTTATGATCTGTATCCCGATTATGGATGGGCAGGAATGGGTTTGATGGCAACTCCAGCAGTTGGGAAGTAGGACCAGTGCCAGGCACACTTTTACAGTCTGTGAATCGAGATTAGCAGGAACAGATCAAGAACAAATATGCGGTTTTTTTGTGTCACATTCACCTAAGGGTTGATGGCGAGTAAAATGTCAGTTTGCAACATTGCTGGATTGCTGGTTTATTCAAACATTGACAATAAATGTAACTACCCAAAATTATAAAACCACTTATTCTTGATTGAGTGACTGCCCTATTATTCGGCAAAGTGGATGAACCATGTGGGTCTTTATATGCCATCATATACTATGTTATTATGTTATGAGCCTGGTAGTGTAAATCAGTGCTAAGCTCCTAACATCTCCCCCCCCCCCCTCCCCCCACACACACACACATTGCCACTCACTTTTTATGCTCCTCAGGTGCAGAAATCCTTTGAATACTGGGCCCTTAGTCACCAGCTACAGCTTTTGAAATCACACTCTGAGGATTCAAGTTGGGGCCTTATCTAAAACAAAAACTGCCTAGAGGTTTATTCAGTTTTCGTGAGAGACACAGGGTCTCTTAGTCATGCTTATTTTCAGCATAGCATGTGAATATTTTATTTGTCAATAGTGACAAGTACCTTTCTGCCAGAAATGTTTCATAGACAAACTAGAATGAACTAAGCTCGCTGCCTTTGTTTCCTTTGTGTCTGTTTCTCATTTTTCTATCTGAACTGCATGCTGAAGCTGGTATGTAAAAATTCATAAAACCACAAACTGCAAAACTAACCTTCTTGCTTTGGTTAATGCAAAAAGGTTCTTGTCTTCACATTAATTACTGATTTATTCCATGGAGTTGTTCTCTTCTATATGAACTGTTGGCTAGTCATAGCTACATATCACACCATGGAAATTCAAAATAGACTTCAAACCCTCTGAGATTAAAAGCAAAATGACCAACATGTATTAGGTTATCACATAATATTATAAGCATCCACTTGTGACCAGTAACACAGGGTAAAGAAAACATTTACACAAGAAAAAAAGGCAATACACCTTATTAAATTAAACCCTTCCATAGACCACTGCAAAAAGGGGGAGTAGCAGGAAAAGTAAGGAAACTACTGGAAGAAAAACCATTAAAGTAAGGGCATTGCTCGATACAATAACCGCTCATATCCCAATCACCGACACCAAGTTCAACAAGCCATCAATACAAAACAGCCATCACATTCAAAAGTTGATACTTGAAGCTTGAAAACTGCAGTCCGATACACACCATAGGAGAACCTCACACTGCATAAAGGTCATCAAGTGCCGCACAAAATCTTAATTCACACCACGATGCCACAAAAAACCTTTACATTTTTTCAGGTCTCTTAAATCTCTTTAGGTCTCAACACTGGGCATGATTCATTCATACTTCTTGAGGAGTCCGTACTTGCTTAGCCTCTTACTTCGATTAGACATGGTACTCTTCAGCAGCGTGCACACCTGCAACGTTTTCACAGCTTGTTGAACTTTGGGAATTTGGAGCCTTTTGACTTTAGAATGATCTTTAAGAATGTTTCTGGTAGTGGAAGAGAACTTACTGTGAAGAACCATCACATCAACTTATGGACATTTTATATGGATATAATTGCTGCAAGCAGCGGGTGCAGTTTTAAAATGTTGTTTGTTTAAGAATATATTGTGAAATAAAGATGGTATGTTTTTAAACAGTGGGAGTTAGTTGGTGAATGTAAGATTATATGTTGTTATACAAATGAATTAGTCATCAGTTTTCTTATATAAAGAATATGAATGAGAGAGATTTACATTCAACAGAGGTACTGATGTTGATAAGGCACCTGGTTTTAGGATAGGCTATATAGTACAGAAACAGTTGTGACAGCTCTTGTGAGTGAACTCCACACTGTTACTTGACAGTGGACAAATGTAACAAGCGCTGCTTGTAACAATGGATTTATCTGCAGCATTCGATCTTGTTGACCATTCACAAATGGCAACTATAGGTCTGTCTGGTGCAGTGGCACAGTCACTGGGTGGGGGGGAGGCCACGGGGGCCCAAGCCCCACCCCAATTTGGGCTCAGGCCCTCTTCAAAAATTGCAGTACCCGATTCATGGCTGGTGGGGATGTTCATGCCCCGCCGCCAGCCACAGAACATTCATGGCCCAAGCCCCCGTCTATGCTGCCTGAGCAGCAGGAAATCGGTGGGGTGCTTCAGCCACAGATGTCAGCACTTCTGCACATGCTCAGTTCATTTGCTGGCATTGAAAGTTGAAGCATTCCATTGGCTTTCTCACTGCTTCTGCAGCATGGGCAGGAACTCCAGCAGAGAATCTCCAGCTAGCGGGGCTTGAGCATCCCTGCCACTAAAGGTATGATTCAGTGGGGGAGGGGGGGACTGAGAAGAAATGTTTGAACCCCTAGCCTCCCCCCACCAAAAACATTTTCTGGCTATGCCCCTGGTCTGCTCAGGTACTAGAGAGGTTTGTCTCCTATTTGTAATATTGTTCTTTCGCAGCTTCAACATCCACCTCTGTTTCAACTTCTAGGCCAGTGTTTCCCAAGTCAGTCCTGGAATACCCCTTTGCCAGTCAGGATTTCAGAATATCCACAGTAAATATGCACAAAAAATGTACATATAAAAGAGGCAGTGTATGCAAATCAAGTTCATATATATTCATTGTGGATATTCTGAAAACCTGACTGGCAAAGGGGTACTCCAGGACTGACTTGGGAAACACTGTTCTAGGCCACTGCATTGTGGAGTTTCCAAAAGTCTCATCTTGTTCCCTCTACTGTTTAACATTTTTTGAGCCCCCCTTGTCACCTTAATACACTAGTCCTTTAGTCCTTCATAGCATTGCTTATCAGCTGTGGCATGGTGGCTTCAAGATCATCGTGGTTCTCTATTCTGAGAAGACAGTTGATAATCTAGTTCAGACTGCTGATTCTTTTAGACACTTTAGAATTATGATTGAGTCCTAACTTTCTTTTACATCATCTGTGAATGATATAATTGGTTACAGCCCGGTGAAAGGGTAAGGGCAGTTTATTTCTTCTCAAAGTAAATACTGTAAAAACTGTAAAACACTGCCCTACAGTCATGGAAGACAGACAATTAGGGAATGCCGCCTACTTATCAGAAGAAGCAGCAGCCAGATCCCAAGGAAAAAGCCTTGGGAAGAGAGGCAGCTGCAGGAAAAGGACAGTCCCAGTCAGAGGGGGAGGAAGAGGGGAATTGTGCTACCCCCAAAACCCTGAAGCTTAGTTGAAAATAGGGGAGAAAGAAAAGAATATTCTATTTCCAATACAACCTGTCAAGAGCCTTGGGAGAGGGGTGGATGGAGAAGCTATTAGAGAGCCAGGATGGTTAGTTCTCTCTTGGAAGCTCTTGTAATCATGGGAAGTATAACCTCTGACCTCAGCATCCAGGAGAAAGATACCCTAGCAATAAAGCGGCAGGCTCAATGATGGCGTCACAGAAACCTGTAAGGAGTGGGGAAAAGAGAAAAATGCTTCCCCAGATTAGCAAGGAAAAGAGACAGGAGCTTCCATCAGAAAAATAGAAGCTTTTTTAGCCCAGAAAATATGGAAGTATGCTGTGAGAATGCAGAGCAGGCCTCACAGGAAGAAATGGATAGCGATGCTCCAATAGGGGGATAAGCTTGTGCAGACTATTTCTACAGTTATTTTGATTATTTTAAGGAACCAGTCAGACCTAATTAGAGGATGTAGCCTTCCCTGTCTGCTCTTGGTTAAGCCCTCCTGGGAAGGCAGATGTTTTTATGAGAGGAGTTGTTTTAAGAAGCCTTCCATATTGATGACAAAGTTTTTGCTCAAATATAAAAGGTTTTCTTTCTGAATGTTTTGGATTACAAGAAAGGGCAAATGGAAGATAACTACTTGTGACTTTTACTTTTTCTCCGACTATTGAAGGGAACTTAAAGCTAAGAAGAGTAAATGGGAGCAGCAGAAAAGTATTTGGCTGTTTGAATTATGATTCAAAAATAACCCAAAAGAAAAAACTAAACTAAAAAGTTCCCCTGACCAATCTAAACTATAGAACTGCCAGGTATGTATTTAAATATAACGAGTGAAACTGAAATAATTAATATGTGAAGTGTGGGACCTCAGTTTAATCAGTGGCCTTCAACCACTGGTGTTTTGAGCAATATCTGCATCAGAGAAGTTATAGCTCTAATCATGATAACATCAATGGGCTCCACAATGTGAATGGTTGATCTTGCCAGTAGCATATGCTTGTCTCAAAGATTAAGCCATACACGTGTATTTATTTATTTGGATTTTGCTCACACCTCTTTCAGTAGTAGCTCAAGGTGAGTTACATTCAGGTACACTGGGTATTTCCCTGTCCCTGGAGGGCTCACAATCTAATTTTGTACCTGACGCAATGGAGGGTTAAGTGACTTGCCCAATATCACAAAGAGCATCAGTGGAATTTGAACCAGTCATCTCTGGATGTCAAGACTGGTGCTCTAACCACTAGGCTACTCCTCCAGTCTGGCCAATGCAATGAAAACTGTGAATGGCTTATTAAATCAGTTAAGGTTCCTTTGATCACTCAGACTCTCTTTTCTAGAGTAGAGATTTGCCTGGTTTATGAAAATAACAGGCTCATTTTCAAAAGAGATGGCTGTCCAAAAAGTGAAATAAACCGGCAATTGGACGTCCATCTCACAGAAACGTCCAAATCGGTATAATCAAAACCGCATTTTGAATGTCCCTCTCAGAAGTCCATCTACAGGACGTCCAAATCTCAAGGGAGCGTATCAGGGGCGTGTTCAAGGCGGGACTTGGGCGTTCCTAAGACTTGGATGTCTTTGAGCCATAATGGAACAAAGCAAAAACGTCCAGCACTAAAACCTGGATGTTTTGAGCTAGACCTGTTTTTCTTACGAATAAGGCACAAAAAGGTGCCCCAAATGACCAGATGATCATTGGAGGGAATCAGGGATGACCTCCCCTTACTCCTCCAGTGGTCACTAACCCCCTCCCACACCAAAAAATTGTGTTGAAGAACATTACTTGTCAGCCTCAGATGTCATACTCAGGTCCATGACAGCAGCATGCAGGTCCCTGGAGTAGTCTAGTGCATTTCAGACAGGTGGACCCAGGCCCATACCCCCCACTACCTGTTACACTTGTGGAGGAAACTGTGAACCCTCCAAAACCCACTGTACCCACATATAGGTGCCCCCTTCACCCGTAAGGGCTATGGGAGTGGTGTACAGTTGGGGGTAGTGGGTTTTGGGGGGGGCTCAGCACACAAGGTAAGGGAGCTGTGTACCTGGGAACATTTTATTAAGTCCACTGCAGTGTCCCCTAGGATGCCTGATTACTGTCCTGAAATGTCAGGGAGACCAGTCTACTAAAAATGCTGGCTCCTCCCACGTCCCAATGGCTTGATTTTGGACGTTTTAGACTTGGACGTATTTTTTTAGAAAATGGCCAAAAATCAAAGACGTCCAAATCACAGGACCTCCATTGTATTTTCGAACACAAAAGTTGGACGTCCACCTTTTTCGAAAATGACCTTCTCCCCGCTTTGGAATTTGGATGTCTTTGTAAAACGTCAAAATTCTGACTTAGACGTTTCTTTTGAAAATGCCCCTGTAAGTAATTTTCATATTGTGGTTGTTTAGTTTGGCAACTAGCATATATTGTTTGGACGATATCCAGCGCTTCAATCCCTTGTTTTATTTTTTAATTCTATCTTGCATTATAGACTATTTGAGTGATTGACACACATTTACTTTTTGTCATCACTGCACATTATTGCATTCACAGTTTTGATTGGTCAGGGGAATTTTTTTAGTTTGAATTGTGACATTGTCATGGCTGGATTGTGTTACAGACTTGACTATAAAACAAAAAAATAAATTAAGGTACTCAGGTGCAGATGATCAAAAAACTCCCCCACTGTTCCAGACAGTGTTCTAAAATTAGTGCCGGAACAGAGCGGGGCAATAATGCCCCTATGATTAAAGCTAGTTTATGCGGCTATTAGCGCTGATCATTGGGGTACTTCTTTGGGAGGATTGTACCTGGGCATGAGCCCAAGGCACAATCCTCCCGCAGATGTTGTTTGACAGGTCCAAGCTGTCCAAAACAGCCCAGACCTGTCAAACATTCCAATGGGCTGGAGTTCCGGTGAACCTCCAGACCCCCCACCAACAAAAGAGCCCAACCTGACCCCTCCACCCCCCTGACAGATGACACGACCCTCCACCCCTCGAAAGAAGAGAGGGCTGCACCTCCAGCCCTCCCCTGGTGGTCTAACACCCCCCCAAACCCCTGTAGCTTCAAATGACAAAGGAGGGAGTAGCACTCCCTCCTCCTTTCAGTGCCGCTCCCAAAATGGTGGCATCCTGGGATGCACTGGGTGGGGCTTCCGTACCATATAAGGGAGTACCTTATATGGTATAGAAGCCCCACCCAGTGCATCCCAGGATGCACTGGGCAAGGTGCCATCATTTTGGAGATGGTGTTGGAAGGAGGGAGTTCTACTCCCTCCTCCGGCATCTGAATGTATGGGGGGGGCGGGGAGGTTGGGGCCGCTAGACCACCCTCCAGCCCTCTCTTGTCAGGGGGTTGGGAGGTTGGAGGTCCTACAGACCCCCAGCCCCCTATGTCGGTGTCCAGGGGTTATGGGGGCTTGGTGGGGGGGGGGCACTAGGCTGCTGATATTTATACAGGTTCTGCGAGTACCACTGGAGGTCATAGTGACCATTTAAAGACCCAGCCGCTAGGGGGCAGGAATTAATGGGCTTCCCTCCTGCCAAGAAACTCAAATGTGGGAGTTGGTGAATATAGAAAACTTTATGAGCCATCATTAGGATCTTAAAGCTAATTCTATATCTAACTGGTAGCCAATAAAAATTTTAAATTACTATTGATGTTCCTGCATAAAGGGAATTACCACAATCTAAACGAGATATAAAAAGGGCATAAAAAGGGTATATAAAATCTTCTCATCAAACAAGTATCTTATCAAATGAATTTGCCTCAATGTCATAAAACCAGTCTTGAACAGTGATACATGGTCATTAAATGACAGTCTATCAATATGTTCTAGTATCTGAAGCTATCCACAACTGGAACAGCACTACCAAAGAGGATAGGAGTTAAAGAAGGTCCTTCTGAATTTCTCGTAATCCAATAAGTAATTGTTCTATTTACATTGAGTACTAAATGATGTTCCTTTAGCCACAAAGACACTAAATCCAAACAGTTTATAAGAATGGATAGATCTAAATTAGAGGAGGATACCATAAGCATAACAAAACATCCCTAAACTCTGAATCAATCTGATAAGAGGACTAATATAAATGTTAAATAAAACTGATGAAAGGGTAGAGAGCCTTGAGGGACTCCACACTCTAATTGAAAAGTTTTAGAAATGTGTTGCTCTGACTTAGATGACAGGAAACCTTTGAACCAGTTTAGCACTTCTCCACCTGTGCCAACTTTGTCCAGTAGCCTTAGCAGAATCTGGTGGCCAACCATGTCAAAAGCTCTTGACATGTCAAATTGGAGGAGGAGAATTTTCCTGCCTCTGCTGATTCACTCTTGAAGTAGGCTAGTAGTGTATTGAGCACAGGTTTGGTGCTATACTGTGGTCTAAAGCCTGATTGAGACCTATGGAGAATGGAGAAACTGTTGAGGTAGTCCATCATCTGTTTGGTGACTATTCCCTCCATTATCTTCGTCAAGAGCGGTATAGAGGCCACTGGTCTATAGTTAGAGATGTCGCTTTAGCTGACTTTCTCATTTTTTTGGGGATCGGTATCAACACTATTTTGCCCTTTTTGGACAGGAACAGACCTTTGGAAAGCATTATGACATGTGAGATCTCAGCATCTCTATGAAATGGACTGGGGTAGTTTTCATTAAGTAGTTGGGGCAGCTGTCCAGGATGCAGAGAGGTGAGGAAAAATGGTGAGCAACCTGTTTTCTTTCCCTCAGCCATACATATTAAATTTAAGCAATTTTCACCTCCTTATTTTCTTAGGTGGCTGTAATTTGGAATTCCTTGCCTGTTGACATTAGGTAACAAACTGTTTATATGTGTTTCTGTAAGAAATTAAAATCTTTCTTATTCTCTCAATTTTTGGAAGTTTACTTTTATTTGCATTTTAAAACTTTTTTGTCACATCTCAATTGTTTGATTGGTTTTCTTATCTGTGATCCTGAAAATGGCAGATACAAATCAAGGTCAGGTACACACATAAAGTAGCACATATGAGTTTATCTTGTGGGCAGACTGGATGGACTGTACAGGTCTTTCTCTGCCGTCATCTACTATGTTACTATGAATCAGCTAAATCAACAGATTGGTAGGGATTTTGGTTTTGGAAGATTTGAAATTGTGGGCTTAGTACAGTTTTAAACTCCTAACTTCTGGCCAAGAAGGGCTTGAAAAAGTAAATAACTCATATTGTCAGCATCACAGCTTCTTTCATCCAAAACAAAACCAAAAACAACAAAATTAAAGTGCTATTATTTTCTTACATTTCAGTGAATCTGAAGTCATCTCTGTATATGTATAGTGTATTGCTGCTTCCTACAGGTTTCTTGCTGCTTGCAAATTGATATTTGTCAGGATAGGCTTCCACCTAGAGGTTGCTTTTGGAATGTCACTTTTCCGTTAAGACAATTTCTGAGTGGTCACATAGGGAAGGGGGAAGAGAAGGGATTTTCGATTTAGCTTATCTCTTTTCAGCAGCAGTTCAGGGTGTCCATTCAGGTACAGTAGGTGTTTTTCTTGTCCCCACAGGGCTTACAATTTAAGTTTGTATTTGACATAGAAATAAGAGTTGTCAAAGAAAAATTTCTTTGATGACAATTTTGTGATTTTTCCCCCCTCTAATTATAGTTTATTATCCATTCTTTTTGTTTTTTTGTTGTTGTTTCATAGGAATAAGAGTTGACGTACAAGCTGTATAGGTGAGACCTTTTTCTTGGACTAGCGGTTTACAATAATACAACTGGAAACACTATCACTAGACATTTAGGAAAAGGAATTTAAAATATTGAATAACACAGTTACAATCACTGAGATATGTCCTATAACAAAGAAGGAAACAAACTAACTGCTGCTAACCCCAGAAATTCTTCACTATCTGCTGCTTGAAAGAAGGTAATATGCCTGCTCAAAAAACTAGCCAGTCATTGTTGAGCCTGTACCATTCAATGTTTTTTTTTAAATGCTGACTACCACGGCCACCAGCACTGAATATCGGAGGCTAATTCCTACTGAACTGGCTGCTGGAATTTATGTGAATATCAGCCAGGAGCCACATAACTTCTGGTACTAGTAAGCACATTTTAAACTGTCTTCTGTCCCTCTCACCCTTCCCTGGCAAGGCACAAATCCTCTTCCCAGCCCCTCCCCCCAAAACTTAAACTCCCTCCCCCTGACAAGGTTCAAACCCCCACCCCAGCTCCTAACCTTCACATATGGCTCAGACTCTCCCCTTCCACCATCCCCCAATTAGAATAGGCTTACGTGGGCCTACTTTATTTATTTGAAGGCTCTGAAGACCTTTCTGTTTCAAAAATATTTGCTATCCACTTTTTGATTGTTTTGGCTAGGAGTCTTATAATTCCAAGGATTGGTTTCGTTCTCTTTATTTGTAATCCACCTAGAATTAAAAAGGTAATTGTGGAATACAAGTGTAATGTAATGATATTTAGCAGCAGTACCTGGTTAATTGCCACTGAATAGCGGTGGTTAGTCGGCACTAAGCGATCGCACCTCGAATATTGTGTTCAATTCTGGTTGCTGCATCTCAAAAAAAGATATAGTGGAATTAGAAAAGGTGCAGAGAAGGGAGACGAAAATGATAAAGGGGATGGGACGACTTCCCTATGAGGAAAGGCTAAAGTGGCTGGGGCTCTTCAGCTTGGAGAAAAGGCGGCTGAGGGGAGATATGATAGAGGTCTACAAAATAATGAGTGGAGTTGAACGGGTAGATGTGAAGCATCTGTTTATGCTTTCCAAAAATACTAGGACTAGGGGACATGCGATGAAGCCACAAAGTAGTAAATTTAAAACAAATCGGAGAAATGTTTTCTTCACTCAACGTGTAATTAAACTCTGGAATTCATTGCCGGAGAATGTGGTAAAGGCGGTTAGCTTAGCAGAGTTTTAAAAAGGGTTGGACAGCTTCATAAAGGAAAAGTCAACAGACCATTATTAAATTGGACTTTGGAGAAATCCACTATTTCTGGGATAAGCAGTATAAAATGTTTTGTACTTTTTAAGGCTCTTGCCAGGTATTTGTGACCTGGATTGGCCACTGTTGGAAATAGGATGCTGGGCTTGATGGACCTTTGGTCTGTCCCAGTATGGCAATACTTATGTACTTAAGTGGGCAGGAGCCTCTCCTGCTCTCTTAAATCACTTTGAATATCAATCCTTACTATAGGCACCCAGTATAGACCAGTGTTGAAGCTGGATGTAGTAGAGGAGGCGAGGACAGATGGAGAGAAAAAATGATAAATGGACAGGACATCTTTGGAAGGAGAATTAAAGACAGAAAGCAGCAGAGCTTTTTTCAAGGGGGTACTTGGGGGTACTGAGTACCAGCACCTTTTCCATTGTCTGCTAAAATTGAGCCATGGTCTTCAAGTTTTAATGAAAGAGCTCAGGTTCTACACACCAATTCTGTCTTGCCATAGATTCTGTGACTGGTTGCAGGGGTCCTGGCTATTGTGGGGTGGGTCCCTCAGCGATCACCCCCATCTCTGAAGGGTGGCCTGGCATTTGAGTACCGGCACCTTTTTTACTGGAAATAACACACTGTAAAGCAGTAACTAGAGAAAGGTCAACATGATTAAAACAACTAAGTGGCCAGTACAAATGAAGAAAAAGAATTTTATTTTTAATTTAGGATGAAGTAATGTGGTAGCTGTGTTAGCCCACTTTAAAGGTTAATAAATAAAATGAAAGCTAGTCAAAAAATGTATTAAGTTAGTCCTTATTTTCCATTTTGTTTTATTTGTTAATTTGTAATGTAGTGATTGGAAAAGGTTACTTTTTGAAATTTACATCTATCTTTATATTTTGCACATCGTGGGGGGGGGGGGGGGGGGGCATGCATCACTGCTTTACTTTCCCTGGTTGTTGCATGATATGCGGTCTGGCTTCTTGGGGTTTTAATTTAGGGGTCCTTTTACTAAGGTGCACTAATGGATTTTGCACACTCTAATGATAAGATACCCATTATTTTCCTATGGGCATTTTATCATTTAGAGCATGCTAATTGTTAGTGCACACTAAATCTGTTAGCGCATCTTAGTAAAAGGACCCCTTATTTTTTTGTGTTATATTTCTGTTTATAGTTTGTGGTTATTTATTCTGTACTTGGTGAGAGTAGATTTGAACCATATTCATGTTGATGGAGGAACAACTACAAGATAAGGTTGAATATGCTACTGCTACTACTAATCATTTTTATAGCAGTAATAAACGTACACAGCACTGTACACATTATATGCAGGTACTTTCTTTGTCCCTAGAGGGCTCACAATCTAAGTTTTTTGTACCTGGGGCAATGGAGGGTTAAGTGACTTGCCCACGATCACAAGGAGCTGAGTGGAAATTGAAACCAGGCTGCCAGGATCAAAACCCACTGCACTAACCATTAGGCCACTCATCCTTATCCTGAAGTCCTGAGTAGGGGAGAATGATTAAGAAAGCTGGCCAGATACTATGGAGTGTCTGTGAAGACAGCTCTAAAAGCAGGGATTAGGATTTTATTTCATATTCAGCCAGCGACAGTCCGCATTTTCAAAGCCACTGTCTGTCATTAGCTGAATTTGACTCGGATTCAATGCAGGGCCAATTCCTGGCACCGGTATTGACTATCCAGGTTATAGTTGGCCACTAGAACTCATCTGGGTACCAGCGAGACAGGATAATAAATGCCCAGAAAAAGTTAGGATAGCCTTTTTGCTGTCCTAATTTTATCCAGGCACTTAATGGACTGAATACCTCCGCAAACCAGTAAATCCCAGCACCACCCCAACTCCATCCCCAGACCATTAACTGGACAGTGCCATAACAATGCAATACATAGATAGCAGATGTAAATTCTCAAAACTGACATATTCCTATTACTAAAGTACAAACAAAAGCATTTATCTTACCATTTTTGTCTGGTGATTTTTATCTTTCTAATCATCTCTTTCCCTGTCTCTGATTCTGCTTCTCTGAACTCTTTCCAGGGCCTCTTTTATATTCACTATTTCTTTTTTCTCCTCCTTCACTTCCTGCCCTATATCCATCTTTCACATGCAATTTTCTTCAATTTTCTTCCTACTTCTCAAATCTATCTTGTTTCCATCTCCTTCCATCTCCCTTCCCCTCCATTCATGGACACCATCTCCTCCCATCTCCCTTCTCTTTCTCTCCATGGGCAACATCTCCTCCATCTCTCTTGCCTTCCCTTCCCCTATCCTCCCCCTCCTCTACATGGGCACCATCTCCTTCCCCCTCCGCTACATAGGCACCATCTCCTCCATCTTTCCTTCCTTCCCTCCATGGGCACCATCTCACATATAAACCCCACTTGAGACAGGATACTTTGGTCTGGGTTTCTTCCCCACCTTGACCGACATTTTTCTCTCTGGCCCCCCCCCCTACCGTGCTCCAGCATCTTTATCTCTTCTACCCCTCCCCCCATGTGCTCTGGCAGCTTTTTTCCTTCTGCTGCCCCCATGTTCACCTGCATCTCATTTTCCCTCCCCATCCCCTGGTAACCCTTTGAAACTGCCTGTACAGAGGATAGCGCTAAGCACACACTACTACTACTAAACATTTCTAGAGCGCTACTAGGGTTACGCAGCGCTGTACAAATTAATAACTAAGGACGGTCCCTGCTCAGAAGAGCTTACAATCTAAAGGATGAAATGTCAAGTTGGGGTAGTCTAGATTTCCTGAGTAGAGGTGTTGTGATTAGGTGCCGAAAGCGACATTGAAGAGGTGGGCGGTGGTGGAGAAGGGTACTGAAAGGAGGGATTTGTCTTGAGAGCGGAGGTTACGGGTAGGGACGTAAAGGGAGATGAGGGTAGAGAGGTAAGGAGGGGCTGCAGATCGAGTGCATTTGTAGGAGAAGCTTGAACTGTATGCGGTATCTGATCGGAAGCCAGTGAAGTGACTTGAGGAGAGGGGTGATATGAGTATATCGGTCAAGGCGGAAGATAAGACGTGCGGCAGAGTTCTGGATGGACTGAAGGGGGGATAGGTGGCTAAGTGGGAGGCCGGTGAGGAGTAGGTTGCAGTAGTCAAGGCGAGAGGTAATGAGAGAGTGGATGAGAGTTTGGGTGGTGTGCTCAGAGAGGAAGGGGCGAATTTTGCTAATGTTGTAGAGGAAGAAGCGACAGGTCTTGGCTATCTGCTGGATATGCGCAGAGAAGGAGAGGGAGGAGTCGAAGATGACACCGAGGTTGCGGGCAGATGAGACGGGGATGATGAGGGTGTTATCAACTGAGATAGAGAGTGGAGGGAGAGGAGAAGTGGGTTTGGGTGGGAAAACAATACGTTCAGTCTTGGCCATGTTCAGTTTCAGGTGGCGGTTGGACATCCAGGCAGCATGTCGGATAAGCAGGCCGATACTTTGGCCTGGGTTTCCGCAGTGATGTCTGGTGTGGAGAGATAAAGCTGGGTGTCGTCAGCATAAAGATGATAGTGAAACCATGAGATGAGATCAGGGAGCCTAAGGAAGAGGTGTAGATTGAAAAAGGAGGGCCCAAGGACAGATCCCTGAGGAACTCCAACAGAGAGCGGGATAGGGGAGGAGGACGAACCATGAGAGTGTACTCTGAAGGTACGATGGGAGAGATAAGAGGAGAACCAGGAGAGGACAGAGCCCTGGAACCCAAAGGAGGACAGTGTGTCAAGAAGTAGGTTGTGATTGACAGTGTCAAAAGCGGCAGATAGGTTGAGGAGGATGAGGATGGAGTACTGATCTTTGGATTTGGCGAGGAACAGGTCATTGTAGACTTTAGATAGTGCCGTTTCTGTCGAGTGTAGGGGGCGAAAGCCGGATTGAAGCGGATTGAGGATGGCATGAGAGGAGAGAAAATCAATGTAGCGGCTGTGAACGGCGCGTTCAAGTATCTGGAGCGAAGGGTAGGAGGGAAATGGGGCGGTAGTTGGAGGACAGGTAGGTCAAGAGATGGTTTTTTGAGGAGTGGTGTGACCACTCAGCATGCTTGAAGATGTCCGGGACAGTTGCAGTGGAGAGAGAGAGGTTGAGGATATGACAGATGGTGGGGGTGATAGTAGGAGCGATGGTGCTAAGTAGGTTGGGGGGATGGGGTCTGAGGAACAGGTGGTGGATTCGAGGAGGAAAGAGATGGGCGTTTCCTCTTCGGTGATATCAGGAAAAAGAGGAGGAGGCGGCCTGGGTTGGTGGTTGAGAGAGTGGGGTTATAGGATGAAGAGGAGGAGAGGTTGGGGTGAATTCAGGTTGATCTTCTGGACCTTGTCACGGAAGTAGTCGGCCAGGAGATTTGAGGAGAGAGTGAGGGTGTGGGGGGTGGGAGCAGAGGGCACTTGAAGGGGAGTTGAGGGTGGCAAAGAGACGACGAGGGTTAGAGCTGAGGGAATTAGTCAACACACTACTTCTCTCTTGCCAGAGACCTCCCTCTCTAGCGTCCTCCACGCAGAAAACAAGAAGTTCTGTCAGAGGAGGCAGGATGCTAGAGAGGGAGGGCTCTGGCTACAGAAAACCATGCACTTAGTGCTGCCGTCTATACAGGCAAGTTCAGAGGGGAGGAGGTGGAGCAGAATACGATTAATTTGTTCAAATTATTAGTGCAAGTTAAAATTTTAACGCGTTAATCACGTTAAAAACCATGAGTGGAGGAGTGGCCTAGTGGTTAGGGTGGTGGACTCCGGTCCTGGGGAACTGAGGAACTGAGTTCGATTCCCACTTCAGGCACAGCTCCTTGTGACTCTGGGCAAGTCACTTAACCCTCCATTGCCCCAGGTACAAATAAGTACCTGTATATATAAGGCGCATTGAGCCTGCCATGAGTGTGAAAGCATGGGGTACAAATGTAACTAAAATAAATAAATAAATGTGCATCCCTAGATTATATATATATATTTTGATTAACATGTTTAATCACAATCACACAGTTAAAGTAAGTTTATTTATTTCCCACTGTACCTCTTTGCGAATCCGGGCAAGTCACTTAACCCTCCATTGCTCTGGGTACAAAATATGTACATCACTTTGATTGTAACTACAGAAAGGTGGTACATGAAATCTCATCCCCCCTTCCCTTCCCTAAAAGACTAATAATTTCTGTCCTTCACACCCACAGATCCAACATCTCTCCCTTTCACAAGCTTCACTCCCTCTCCTCTTCCCCCAGGTCCATTATCTCTCTCTAATTATGGGCATCTCTGATGGATATGGCCCTGATACATCGGGGGTATTTCTTTAAAATACTGTGGGCTTTACTCTTGAAACAAAAACAATGCATATGGGATATCGGATAAAAACTCGGAGGTATTTTTATGTAAAGCATTTGCAGTGGGCAAAAAATGCATATTGAGACATTGGATGCAGGTAGAGCCACCCTCTGTTTGGCTATGGAGGAATAAGCTACATGAGCTAATGTTGTGGGAGGCAAGGGAAGCCTATGATAACTTGAGGAGAAGAAAGAAATTTCTTAATGTTTGGACTCATTATTTGCAAAATATATCTCATAAAGCCAGAAGTGCTGTATTTAACAGGCTAGGACCGATATAATGAAGTTATAAGCCCCTCGTGCAAGCGACTAAGAACTGGATAAGGTTTGACGAGAGTGTCATAGGAAGTATGAAGCTCAAATCCAGAGGTTTGTTGTTTTCACTTTCCTGGGGTGGGGGGGGGGGAGCGAGGGGGGAGGTGGGAGGGGGCAAATGTTAAAAAGTGATGGGATAGACACGCTGTAAGATCTGTTGCTGTTGTAGAAATATCGGTAAGGATATAAATTGTAAGCATTTACTATGTTTGAATGAGTATGTCCATCAATAAAAAACGTTTATATATAAAATACTGTGGGCTTTTTGGGGGGGATAACAGCTGAAACAAAATCAAATGACTCAATTTGGATAAAAATATATCCCAACTGGGAGCCTGAGGTCCTCAACAAAGGCGTACACTGAACTAAGTACAAAAAGTAACAGAAATTTGAAAACAGCTGAAAAGCTAGCTAAGACATTACCAGGAAAAAGAACCACACAACAGTGAAAGAACTAGTTGAAAAAACTTACAAAAGGTCAAAGTACAAGAATCATGTTTCAATGTGAGCTCTGATGACACATGTGCAATGAAGCAGCTGAAAAGCTTCTAGTAAATTACTCAGCTAAAGACAGGGGCGTAGCCAAGGGTGGGCCTGGGTGGGCCTAGGCCCACCCAGTTTGGGTTCAGGCCCACCCAGCAGTGGAGCACTTTCGTCAGAATGGCAGTGGAGGGAGCAGGCTGAGCTCCAATCCTGCATCTGCTTCCCAGACGCTGCCTACTGCCGCCATGATCCTGCATCTACCTCCCTCTGTCTCAGCAGCAGCGGACCAGGGGTAGCGATTCATGCTGCCTCCTGCTTCTAACCCAGAAGCATCTCCTCTGCTGCGTCCTGTCCCCATTATTTCAACTTCCTGTTTCTGCTGGGGCAGGACGCGGGCGCGCGGCAGAGGAGAAGCTTCCAGGTTAGAACGAAGCAGGAGGCAGCATGAATCACTACCACTGGTCCGCTGCTGCTGAGACATAGGGAGATAGATGCAGGATTGTGGCAGCGGTGCAGACAATGAAGGCGTGTTGCTGCCATGCCAGAGAAAATGCTGCCATCCTAACTGTGAGCCCACCCAAAATGATAGGTCTGGCTATGCCACTGGCTAAAGAAGCCTTTTCTTGCAACCTTCATCAGCAATGTCACCCATACTGTGAGGCTTTGCTATCTTGCTTATCCTTGGAGAAAATGTATAACACCTGGGCATCTAAGATTTAGTGAAGGTAAAGGCTAGCAGCGCAAATTCTCACCCTTGGGACCATACTGGATGGGGGGGGAAAACTTCTTCAAGGTCCTACCTTTTGAGGATGTGGCGATCCTTTTGACACTCTGTTCACAATCAGCACAGTTGCTCAAAAAATGCAATGTCCAGTTGGGATAACTGTTCAAAAAATAGAACATATTTATTGAACAGGTTCTTCAAGACTAATACATTGCAAAAAAATGAAAATGGAAAAAAAATTAGAAAAAGCACTTCACAGGGAAGACCAACTATATCGTCAGATTCCCTGAATTCCCTTTCATTCCACTTCCACTAGACTATCCACTGTTCTCCTCTAAAATCATGGGTTCACCTGGTGACTTCTTGAGTCACTCCTTTCTTGCTATGGGTTTATTGAATCCCCTCCTAACTCCTTGGTTCATAGAATCTGTCAGGGATCTGCAGAGACAAATCCTAACTCCAAACTCATTGGTTCAATAAACCCCTCCGACTCCTTAGGTTCATGGAACCTCTTATGTTTCTATGGAGAGATAAATCTCTATTTTCAATTCACTGTGAAAGACCTCTTTCATTTATCCATAGTCCACATTGGCCCTAGGACCCACTTATTCAGAACCCAGGCACTCCAGCCACAAATCCCACCAGCTCCTAAAGGGCAAGTGGGACCAAGCCCCAAGAGAACTTCCATCATTAATACATGAACATTATACTCACAAAAACATGCCTACTAACATTACTGCTTCTAGAGATGGAGGGTTCTCAAAAACCAACATTATAGCTGACATAAGAGAACCTGGTTTATTCACAAAATTACTCCTTACTTACAGTTATCACAGTAGAGGGTAATTTGGGATTCCCATAAAAATTCATGATAAATAACATCAATGAAGCGTAATTTGAATAAAAGACTATCTACTGATATTATAAGAAGCGAATTGTTAAAGTATTGTGCAGTGAGTATCATTATTGAGATGGTCCTATCAGCAAGAAAGGAGAAAATTACTCCTTCGTGACCAAAACATGTTAAGTAAATGATTTGTATCGTACCAAATCCCTAATCAATCAGGTTCAAAGTGGGTAAGAAAATAATCATATCTACAGTAGTAAATGAAATAACATATATAAAAAATTAACAATCAGCACATACAAATGTGGTAAAAAAAAAGATGTGTTTTCAGCTTCTTTCTACATTCTATATAAGTTGAAATTAGATGCATGTTCTTTATGAAGGTAGAGAATTCCAGATACAAATTGCATCATAACCAAAAGACCTTTCATGGGCAGATTTAAACTTCACTCCCTTCATCAATAGAAAAGACAAAATTAAACGTTAATTATTTCTGCCACCTAAAAGTTGAAACATAAAAGAAAAACCTTCAGATGCATCACCATTCGAAGTTGTATAAACCAAACAACAAAACTTAAATAAAATATGGGCCTCAACAGGAATGAAGACTCAAAAACGAAGGGGTGACATGATCAAATCTTGCTTTCTTAAATATCAGCCTAGCAGCAGTGTTTTGAATCAAAGAGCCTCTTTTACCAAACCATGCTAGTGATTCCCTTGCGGTAATGCCGACAAAGCCCATTCAAAGTGAATGGGCTTTGTTGGCATTGCCGTGCCAGGAATCGCTAGCGCGGTTTTGGTAAAAGAGGCCCAAACTTTCCTCTTAAGCTTCACTCAAATACCAGAATACAAAGAATTACAGTAATCCATCTGAAATAGAATGGTAGATTGAACTAATATTCTAAAACTAGCAGCTTCACACACTCATTAGGTTTCCGGAACCTTTTCCTCTCCTCTGGCTTTACTGAACCTTCTCCACACCTCCTGCCCTTCTGTGGGATAAGAACTATAGGCACCAAATTAGAAGCATGTTCCTTCAGGCTGTTTAACAAACATAAGAACACTAGTGGAACCCAGCCCGTTTCCTCAACAATGAAATAGGCCCTAGAAAGGCTCTCTTGTAAGTGATTTTTTGTCTCTCCCATGCCCTCCCCTCTCCTCCTTGTCCAGTGATTCTTCCCTTTCCTCCCATTCCCTCCCCTCCATATCCAGCGATTTTCCCCTTCCCTGCCCTCCCATCCATGTCCCGCGATTCTCTTCTCTCCTGTCCTCTCCTCCCATCCCATCCATGTCCATCGATTCTGCTCTGCTCTCTCCTCAATGTGCCGCGATTCTCTTTTCCTTTGTACCTCATCGTTTTCTGGCTGGCCTCCCTTCCGTTGGTAACATCCTGATGTCAGCTTGCCTCCAGCGTTCCCTTCCCTCTCACTGTTCCGCCCTCTGACATCATTATGTTTTGACACGAGGGCGGGGCAGTGAGGGGGAATGGAACACTGGAGGTTGGCTGACGTCATGAAATGTTACGAACCCAGGCAGCCAGACAGCGATGGAACGTTGGAGGTGCAAATTATTATGTAGGATGTTGTTGAAAACAATTAGAATGAATTAAACATTTCACACTAAGGGGGTCTTTTACAAAGGCATGGTATCATTTTTAGAACGCAATAAACGCAAGAGACGCCCATAGGAATATATGGGCATCTCTAGGGTTTAGCGTACGCTAAAAATGTTAGCGCGCCTTTGTAAAAGGCCCACTTAAAGAGAAATTTAATAGCATTCCCAGTACTTTAGAAATGTTATCTATTTTAAAACAAGAGCCATCCAACATTTTAACTGATGCAGGAATACATTCCTGATACAGACTAAACAACAATAATTTAGCTTTCTCATACAGAGGTATCACTGGTAGAATACCTTAAAAGACTGAGGACACCAAAAATATTGAGAAAGATCCTGAAATTCAAGTTGAAGCATGCTGTACTAGCAAAAGAAAACCTTAAATTCATATTTTCCATCAACAAATAGAATAAAACAGAAACAGGAGTTATCACGATAAAACATTTAGGCAATTCTACAGAGATTTGGGGAAGAACATAAATGCAGTTGGGGATAATTTCATAAAGCATTTTTGGCATGTAAATCATGTCCTACTCCTACATCTAGAAAATAGCTTTCATACAACCTTCTGGGGGTAGTCACACAGAAAGATCTATGCTTAGATGTTTCAGGGGGCATAGTTTGGACAGAGCAGGGAGGAGCTGCAGTGCATGTGCATATTTTTCAAAAATACTCTTGCAGCAGCACTGACACATGTCAAATGCCGTAGGCAAACCTTCAGCCTTGCATCCCCCCCCCCCCCCCCCGCCACCACCCGCAATTATTTTAAATATTTATAGCCCGTCTATTAACTAAGTAGGTTACAAGAAAAACAAACACAAAGCGAATGCTACATACCTGTAGAAGGTATTCTCCGAGGACAGCAGGCTGATTGTTCTCACTGATGGGTGACGTCCACGGCAGCCCCTCCAATCGGAAACTTCACTAGCAAAGTCCTTTGCGCGCCCGCGCGCACCGCGCATGCGCGGCCGTCTTCCCGCCCGAAACCGGCTCGAGCCGGCCAGTCCAGTATGTAGCAATACAACTACAAGGGAAGACACAACTCCAAAGGGGAGGCGGGCGGGTTTGTGAGAACAATCAGCCTGCTGTCCTCGGAGAATACCTTCTACAGGTATGTAGCATTCGCTTTCTCCGAGGACAAGCAGGCTGCTTGTTCTCACTGATGGGGTATCCCTAGCCCCCAGGCTCACTCAAAACAACAACCATGGTCAATTGGGCCTCGCAACGGCGAGGACATAACTGAGATTGACCTAAAAAATTTACTAACTAACTGAGAGTGCAGCCTGGAACAGAACAAACAGGGCCCTCGGGGGGTGGAGTTGGATCCTAAAGCCCAAACAGGTTCTGAAGAACTGACTGCCAGAACCGACTGTCGCGTTGGGTATCCTGCTGCAGGCAGTAATGAGATGTGAATGTGTGGAGATGACCACGTCGCAGCTTTGCAAATCTCTTCAATGGTGGCTGACTTCAAGTGGGCTACCGACGCAGCCATGGCTCTAACATTATGAGCCGTGACATGACCCTCAAGAGCCAGCCCAGCCTGGGCATAAGTGAAGGAAATGCAGTCTGCTAGCCAATTGGATATGGTGCGTTTCCCTACAGCCACTCCCCTCCTATTGGGATCAAAAGAAATAAACAATTGGGCGGACTGTCTGTTGGGCTGTGTCCGCTCCAGATAGAAGGCCAATGCTCTTTTGCAGTCCAATGTGTGCAGCTGACGTTCAGCAGGGCAGGAATGAGGACGGGGAAAGAATGTTGGCAAGACAATTGACTGGTTCAGATGGAACTCTGACACAACCTTCGGCAGAAACTTAGGGTGAGTGCGGAGGACTACTCTGTTATGATGAAATTTGGTGTAAGGGGCCTGGGCTACCAGGGCCTGAAGCTCACTGACTCTACGAGCTGAAGTAACTGCCACCAAGAAAATGACCTTCCAGGTCAAGTACTTCAGATGGCAGGAATTCAGTGGCTCAAAAGGAGGTTTCATCAGCTGGGTGAGAACGACATTGAGATCCCATGACACTGTAGGAGGCTTGACAGGGGGCTTTGACAAAAGCAAACCTCTCATGAAGCGAACAACTAAAGGCTGTCCTGAGATCGGCTTACCTTCCACACGGTAATGGTATGCACTAATCGCACTAAGGTGAACCCTTACGGAGTTGGTCTTGAGACCAGACTCAGACAAGTGCAGAAGGTATTCAAGCAGGGTCTGTGTAGGACAAGAGCGAGGATCTAGGGCCTTGCTGTCACACCAGACGGCAAACCTCCTCCACAGAAAGAAGTAACTCCTCTTGGTGGAATCTTTCCTGGAAGCAAGCAAGATGCGGGAGACACCCTCTGACAGACCCAAAGAGGCAAAGTCTACGCTCTCAACATCCAGGCCGTGAGAGCCAGAGACTGGAGGTTGGGATGCAGAAGCGCCCCTTCGTCCTGTGTGATGAGGGTCGGAAAACACTCCAATCTCCACGGTTCTTCGGATGACAACTCCAGAAGAAGAGGGAACCAGATCTGACGCGGCCAAAAGGGAGCAATCAGAATCATGGTGCCTCGGTCTTGCTTGAGTTTCAACAAAGTCTTCCCCACCAGAGGTATGGGAGGATAAGCATACAGCAGACCCTCCCCCCAGTCCAGGAGGAAGGCATCCGATGCCAGTCTGCCGTGGGCCTGAAGCCTGGAACAGAACTGAGGGACTTTGTGGTTGGCTCGAGATGCGAAGAGATCTACCAAGGGGGTGCCCCACACCTGGAAGATCTGTCGCACCACACGAGAATTGAGCGACCACTCGTGAGGTTGCATAATCCTGCTCAACCTGTCGGCCAGACTGTTGTTTACGCCTGCCAGGTACGTGGCTTGGAGCACCATGCCGAGACGGCGAGCCCAGAGCCACATGCTGACGGCCTCCTGACACAGGGGGCGAGATCCGGTGCCCCCCTGCTTGTTGACGTAATACATGGCAACCTGGTTGTCTGTCTGAATTTGGATAATTTGGTGGGACAGCCGATCTCTGAAAGCCTTCAGAGCGTTCCAGATCGCTCGCAACTCCAGAAGATTGATCTGCAGATCGCGTTCCTGGAGGGACCAGCTTCCTTGGGTGTGAAGCCCATCCACATGAGCTCCCCACCCCAGGAGAGACGCATCCGTTGTCAGCACTTTTTGTGGCTGAGGAATTTGGAAAGGACGTCCCAGAGTCAAATTGGACCAGATTGTCCACCAATACAGGGATTCGAGAAAACTCGTGGACAGGTGGATCACGTCTTCTAGACCCCCAGCAGCCTGATACCACTGGGAGGCTAGGGTCCATTGAGCAGATCTCATGTGAAGGCGGGCCATGGGAGTCACATGAACTGTGGAGGCCATGTGGCCCAGTAATCTCAACGTCTGCCGAGCTGTGATCTGCTGGGACGCTCGCACCCGCGAGACGAGGGACAACAAGTTGTTGGCTCTCGCCTCTGGAAGATAGGCGCGAGCCGTCCGAGAATCCAGCAGAGCTCCTATGAATTCGAGTTTCTGAACTGGGAGAAGATGGGACTTTGGATAATTTATCACAAACCCCAGTAGCTCCAGGAGGCGAATAGTCATCTGCATGGACTGCAGGGCTCCTGCCTCGGATGTGTTCTTCACCAGCCAATCGTCGAGATATGGGAACACGTGCACCCCCAGCCTGCGAAGTGCCGCTGCTACCACAGCCAGGCACTTTGTGAACACCCTGGGCGCAGAGGCGAGCCCAAAGGGTAGCACACAGTACTGGAAGTGACATGTGCCCAGCTGAAATCGCAGATACTGTCTGTGAGCTGGCAGTATCGGGATGTGTGTGTAGGCATCCTTCAAGTCCAGAGAGCATAGCCAATCGTTTTGCTGAATCATGGGGAGAAGGGTGCCCAGGGAAAAGCATCCTGAACTTTTCTTTTACGAGATATTTGTTCAGGGCCCTTAGGTCTAGGATGGGACGCATCCCCCCTGTTTTCTTTTCCACAAGGAAGTACCTGGAATAGAATCCCAGCCCTTCTTGCCCGGATGGCACGGGCTCGACCGCATTGGCGCTGAGAAGGGCGGAGAGTTCCTCTGCAAGTACCTGCTTGTGCTGGAAGCTGTAAGACTGAGCTCCCGGTGGACAATTTGGAGGTTTTGAGGTCAAATTGAGGGTGTATCCTTGCCGGACTATTTGAAGAACCCACTGGTTGGAGGTTATGAGAGGCCACCTTTGGTGAAAAGCTTTCAACCTCCCCCCGACTGGTAGGTCGCCCGGCACTGACACTTGGATGTCGGCTATGCTCTGCTGGAGCCAGTCAAAAGCTCGCCCCTTGCTTTTGGCTGGGGAGCCGAGGGGCCTTGCTGAGGCGCACGCTGCTGACGAGAGCGAGCGCGCTGGGGCTTAGCCTGGGCCGCAGGCTGTCGGGAGGGAGGATTGTACCTACGCTTGCCAGAAGCATAGGGAACAGTCTTCCTTCCTCCGAAAAATCTTCTACCTGTAGAGGTAGACGCTGAAGGCTGCCGGCGGGAGAACTTGTCGAATGCGGTGTCCCGCTGGTGGAGATGCTCTACCACCTGTTCGACTTTCTCTCCAAAAATATTATCCGCACGGCAAGGCGAGTCCGCAATCCGCTGCTGGAGTCTATTCTCCAGGTCGGCGGCACGCAGCCATGAGAGCCTGCGCATCACCACACCTTGAGCAGCGGCCCTGGACGCAACATCAAAGGTGTCATACACCCCTCTGGCCAGGAATTTTCTGCACGCCTTCAGCTGCCTGACCACCTCCTGAAAAGGCTTGGCTTGCTCAGGGGGGAGAGCATCAACCAAGCCCGCCAACTGCCGCACATTATTTCGCATGTGTATGCTCGTGTAGAGCTGGTAAGACTGGATCTTGGCCACGAGCATAGAAGAATGGTAGGCCTTCCTCCCAAAGGAGTCTAAGGTTCTAGGGTCTTTGCCCGGGGGCGCCGAAGCATGCTCCCTAGAACTCTTAGCCTTCTTTAGGGCCAAATCCACAACTCCAGAGTCGTGAGGCAACTGAGTGCGCATCAGCTCTGGGTCCCCATGGATTCGGTACTGGGACTCAATCTTCTTGGGAATGTGGGGATTAGTTAGTGGTTTTGTCCAGTTCGCAAGCAATGTCTTTTTTAGGACATGGTGCAAGGGAACAGTGGATGCTTCCTTAGGTGGAGAAGGATAGTCCAGGAGCTCAAACATTTCAGCCCTGGGCTCGTCCTCCACAACCACCGGGAAGGGGATGGCCGTAGACATCTCCCGGACAAAGGAAGCGAAAGACAGACTCTCAGGAGGAGAAAGCTGTCTTTCAGGAGAGGGAGTGGGATCAGAAGGAAGACCCTCAGACTCCTCGTCAGAGAAATATCTGGGGTCTTCCTCTTCCTCCCACGAGGCCTCACCCTCGGTGTCAGACACAAGTTCACGAACCTGTGTCTGCAACCTCGCCCGGCTCGACTCGGTGGAGCCACGTCCACGATGGGGGCGTCGAGAGGTAGACTCCCTTGCCCGCATCGGCGAAGCTCCCTCCGCCGACGTAGTCGGGGAGCCCTCCTGGGAGGTGGCCGCAGTCGGTACCGCGTGCGGTACCGACGTCGGGGACCTCACCCCGGGCGATGGGCCAGCCGGCGACACGCTCGACGGTACCGGAGGCGCAAGCACCGCCGGTACCGGAGGGGTAGGGCGCAACAGCTCTCCCAGAATCTCTGGGAGAACAGCCCGGAGGCTCTCGTTCAGAGCGGCTGCAGAGAAAGGCAAAGAGGTCGATGCAGGCGTCGACGTCAGAACCTGTTCCGGGCGAGGAGGCTGTTCCGGGCTGTCCAGAGTGGAGCGCATCGACACCTCCTGAACAGAGGGTGAGCGGTCCTCTCGGTGCCGATGCCTGCTGGGTGCCGACTCCCTCGGCGACCCAGAGCTCTCGGTGCCAACGCGGGGAGGCGACCGGTGTCGATGCTTCTTCGACTTCTTCCGAAGCATGTCACCGGAGCTCCCCGGCACCGACGAGGAGGACGTAGAATCCAGCCGTCGCTTCCTCGGGGCCGAGGCCGAAGGAGGTCGGTCTCGGGGGGGCTGTACCGCAGGAGCCCTCAGGGTAGGAGACCCACCCGAAGGCTCACCGCCACCAGCAGGGGAATGGACAGCCCTCACCTGCACTCCTGACGATGCACCACCGTCCGACGACATCAGCAGATGAGGTCCCGGTATCACCGACGTCGATGCAGTCGCCCGATACCTTGGCGCCGATGCAGAGGCCCGATGCCTCGATGCAGTGGCGGCCGAGGAAGATGGTCTGGACGCTGACGACGTCGATGCACTCGAAGATCCCGGTGCCGATGCCGACGAAGAGCCCGAGAACAACACGTTCCACTGGGCTAATCTCGCTACCTGAGTCCGCCTTTGAAGCAGGGAACACAGACTGCAGTTCTGAGGGCGGTGCTCGGCCCCCAGACACTGAAGACACGACGAGTGTCTATCAGTGAGCGAGATTATCCGGGCGCACTGGGTGCACTTCTTGAAGCCGCTGGAAGGCTTCGATGTCATGGGCGGAAAAATCACGCCGGCGAAATCAAAATCCAAAATGACGGAAAAAGAGCACCAAAAAGTTTAAGGGAGAAAAAATCTCGACCGAGGCCGAAAAGAGGCCTACCCCGACAACGAAAGAAAACTTACCGGGGCAAAAAGCTGAAAATACGGGGAGGGGTTGAAACGAAACCCGAGGGGGTTTTCGAAGCACTCCCAACACTTTTCAAATATTTTCCGAAGAAAAAAGACACGTCGAAGAATTGGACGCGCGAGGTCGACTTTCCGGGGCTCGTCACGGCGAAAACACTACCGTACCGAGTGCGGACAAAAGAAGACTGGCCGGCTCGAGCCGGTTTCGGGCGGGAAGACGGCCGCGCATGCGCGGTGCGCGCGGGCGCGCGAGGGCTAGCAAAGGACTTTGCTAGTGAAGTTTACGATTGGAGGGGCTGCCGTGGACGTCACCCATCAGTGAGAACAAGCAGCCTGCTTGTCCTCGGAGAATAATATGACAAAATCACAAACAAAAAAACATAATCAGCATAGAAATCCTTCATCTTCATAAAATACAGAAACACTGAGTCAAAACCCAAAGTATGCCTGTGCAAATAAGAATGCCTTAAGCTGTTTCTTAAGAATGTCAATCTTCTGCAGCAGACGAAGTCTGAGTGGTAAATCATTCCACCTACTGGGGCCAGCATAAGATAATGCTGTCTTAGCTACAACAGAGGAGCGCAAGCTCAACAGTCATGGTCACACCACCTCTCCAGGAACAATACAAACACATTATTAGGCTATCTGAAAATAGCACACCTTCCCTAAAGGTGTAAAAAAAATGCTGATGGCTCAATAAGGGGTTCTTTTACTAAGGTGCATTGAAAAATGGCCTGCGGTAGTGTAGATGTATGCTTTGGGTGCATGCAGAATTATTTTTTAGCACACCTACAAAAAATGCTTTTCCTTTTGGCCGAAAATGGACGTGCAGCAAAATGAAAATTGCTGGGTGTCCATTTTGGGTCTGAGACCTTACCACAAGCCATTGACCTAGCGGTGAGGTCTCACGCGGTAACCAGACTCTAATGGTCTACGTGCATCAAATTCCACTTGACGAGTGTAGCTGCCGCATGTCAGAAAATAAAAAATATTTTTCTGACGCACGCCAAAATTGAAATTACCGCAAGGGCCGGGCGGTAACTCCAATTTGGCGCACATTGGTCAAGTGTAGACACCTACGCAGCTTAGTAAAAGGGCCCCTGTGTTTGTGTGGCCTTCAGGCCCTATCATTTTGCTGTGATTTCAACTGCTCCTTGTAACACAGTAAATGACGGCAGATAAGGACCTGAATGGTCCATCCAGTCTGCCCAACAAGATAAGCTCATTTTACATGGTATGTAATACTTTATATGTATATCCGAGTTTGATTTGTCCCTGCCTTTCTCAGGGCACAGATCGTAAAAGTCTGCCTAGCACTGTTCCTGTGCTAAAAGTTCTGAAGCTAATGTCGAAGCCCCTTAAAATTTACACTCCAGCCCATCCATATCTATTCAGTCACGATCAGGGCACAGACTGTAGAAGCCTGCCCTGTACCTGTTGTCTCCCAGAAGCTGCCATCCTAGGCAACCGCTTTGATACCTAATGGCTAAGCTGGCCCTGATATGTGTGCAAATAGAAGATAATTCTATAAAGAAAGTACTAATAGTGCAAGCCATATTTTAGATCTGGTTCTTTCTCTTTTTGATCAAAATGTATTTAATATTACTACTTTTTCTAGTTCTTCTACTCCCTGCACTGATTACTTTTTAGTTTACTATTCTTTGCACTATTGTGGTTCTCTTAATACCTACTATTTCTTCATGTACCGTTAATAGATTTTCTGACACTGACCCCCTCTCCTTTTCCCCATTTGTTTCCATATTTCCTTCAGGCTTTACTACTCTTTCCCTTGATAACTTAATTGTAGATTCCCAGGTACCACCACTACCTTCGTAGAGTAGACATAACCCTCCTATGACTTACAGACCTTGGTTTCATTAGGGACTTCAGTTACTGAACCATCAAGACAGATGTGCTAAAGGCTTCGGAGAAAAAAATAAATCTAAGGCACCACTTACACTCTACCGCCATTGTTACAATTTTTATTACTCTAAATTGAAACTTGCAAAAAAAAAAAATCATATTACTAAGCACTGAGAAAAAACCCCAAAGAAATTATTTTCTATTCTTTCAGAACTCACTACCCTAAAAGAACGACTGTAGCATCAGACTATCCTTCAGCTTATGCTCTTGATGATTATGTCAAAAATAGACTTATTACAATCAAACTTTACATCCTCCATATGTAATTATTCTACTTCCTCATATACTTTCATTAGCCTGTTCTCATTCCATTACTCAGTTGTGGAATTCTTTCACTTTACCCTCATCTACTATTTTCTCAAAATTTGTCTCAAAGACACATGTAACAGCTACAGCTTCTTGATCCGATACCATCTCACTGGGTTACACTTTCTTATCATGCTTTACTCCCACTTGTCTTCTTTCTGGTATTTTTCCTTCAACTTGGAAAAAGGCCTCAGTTCGTCCAATTCTGAAGAAGCCAGCATTGGATCCCTCATTACTCTCTATCGCCCTATTTCAAATCTATGTTATATATCCAAATTGGCAGAAATAGTTATCTTCCAACAGCATCTTAACTTCATCAATCAACACAATGTCTTACATCCCCAACAATTGGGTTTTTACCCTGGTCATCATAGCTGTGAAATCATCATCACCGTTTTACTCAATGATTTACATGCAGCAACTGACAAGGGCAATATTGCTTTCCTTGTCTCTTTAGGTCTCTCTGCTGCTTTTGATACTGTTGATCACTTTCTTCTCCTTTCAAGGTTATCTGAACTTGGCAACTTGGTACTTAGATGGTTCATTTCTTTCCTCACCATTCGTTATTTCTCAGTCACGTTTTTGAGTACTACTTCTCAGTATCTTCCAATCTCTTGTGTTCCTCAGGGTTCAGTCCTATTACCTTTGCTTTTTAATATCTTTTTGAGCCCTTTGACTACTCTTGTACAGGATCTTGGATTCATGTCTTTTATTATGAAGACGATATTCTACTGGTTAACTACACAGACTGTCTTACTCCTGACATTTCACACTTTAATCAAGTTCTCTCTAAAATTTATTTTTGGTTTTGTGATACTCATTCTGAATTATGATTAGACAGTGGCATCATGGATCTCTGGCCACCTCTCTGCTTCTACCATGATGCTTATAATTGATAATCACACTTTGAAGCTTGTTCCTAGTTTTAAATATCTCAGCATTATTATTGATCAGGAACTCACTTTCAAACCTCAGATAGCCAATCTGGTTAAGACTTGCTTCTTTTTCCTTTGCAATTCTATGCAGTTCTCTCTTATTTGGGTATCTCCTCTCAAAAAACTACTCTCTAATCACTACCCATTTGGATTATTGTAATTTAATCTACTCTGGTCTACCTAATACATCAATCCAAAGACTCCAAACAACAAAAAACACAACAATTAGAATCCTTTGTTGTGCAAACCATTTTGATTGGGTTACCTCACTTTTCTACCTCATCATTGTTTACCGATTTCTTTCGGTATCGTTTAAAATTCTTGCCCTTACGCATAGAGCCTTACACTCTGGTGTTCCCTCCTTTCTTGCCTCTATCATCTCTCGTTCCCTTCAACTGCTCGCCCTAACTGAAACCTGGCTCTCCCCTGATGATTCTGCCTCAGTAGTGGCCCTCTGCCATGGAGGTTATCTCTTCTCCCACACTCCCCGCCCAGCTGGCCGTGGTGGAGGCGTCGGGCTTCTACTCTCGCCCTCCTGTAGTTTCCAACCCCTCCTCCTACCGCAGTCTCACTGCTTCTCATCCTTTGAAGCACACTCCATCCGGCTATTCTACCCATTGCCACTCAGAGTGGCAGTCATTTACCGCCCCCCTAATAAATCCCTCTCTTCCTTCCTCACCAACTTTGATGCCTGGCTTTCCGTTTTTCTCGAAACCTCATCTCCGTCCCTCATTCTCGGAGACTTTAACATACACGTTGATGACCAATCCAACCCTCACGTTTTTCACTTCCTCACTCTAACATCCTCCTTCAACCTCCAGCTATGCTCCACCACCCCTACTCACCGAGATGGCCATTGTCTTGACCTCGTCCTCTCCTCTTCTGGCTCTCCCTCCAATTTCCACGCTTCAGCTTTTCCTCTCTCCGATCATCACCTGATCACCTTCACACTCCTTCACCCCCCCCCCTCAGCCCAGTCCAACTCTAATCACTACCTCCAGGAATCTCCAGGCTATTGACCCTCCCACCCTATCCTCTAGTATTTCTAATCTCCTCCCCTCCATCATGTCCTCTGAGTCTGTCGACAAGGCTGTCTCTGCTTACAATGCCACTCTCCTCTGCTCTGGACACCCTTGCACCATCCACCTCCCGTCCCACTAAGCGTACTATTCCCCAGCCATGGCTGACCCCTTGCATCCGTTACCTTCGCTCCTGCGCCCGATCTGCTGAACGCCTCTGGAGGAAATCCCGCACCCATTCAGATTTCCTTCACTACAAATTCATGCTATCCTCTTTCCACTCCTCCCTATTCCTTGCCAAACAGGATTATTACACCCAATTGACCAATTCTCTCAGCTCCAACCCCCGCCATCTCTTCGCCACCCTTAATTCCCTCCTCAAAGTGCCCTCCGCTCCCACCCCCCTCGCTCTCTCCTCAATCACTGGCCGATTACTTCCGCAACAAGGTGCAAAAGATCAACCTTGAGTTCACTACCAAGCCATCTCCTCCTCTTCACCCTTCAACTCTCTCCCTCAACCAATCAACCCAGGCCTCCTTCTCCTCCTTTCCCGACATCACCGAGGAGGAAACCACTCGCCTTCTTTCCTCCTCGAAATCCACCACCTGCTCTTCTGATCCCATCCCCACCAACCTACTTAACATCATCTCCCCTACTGTCACCCCCGACATCTGTCATATCCTCAACCTCTCTCTCTCCACTGCAACTGTCCCTGACACCTTCAAACACGCCGTAGTCACACCTCTCCTCAAAAAACCATCACTTGACCCTACCTGTCCCTCCAACTACCGCCCCATTTCCCTCCTACCCTTCCTCTCCAAAATACTTGAGCGCGCCGTTCACAGCCGCTGCCTTGATTCTCTCTCCTCTCATGCTATCCTCGATCCACTTCAATCCAGTTTTCGCCCTCTACACTCGACAGAAACAGCACTCTCTAAAGTCTGTAATGACCTGTTCCTTGCCAAATCCAGAGGCCACTACTCCATCCTCATCCTCCTCGATCTATCCGCCGCTTTTGACACTGTCAATCATGATCTACTTCTTGCCACACTATCCTCATTTGGGTTCCAGGGCTCTGTCCTCTCCTGGTTCTCCTCCTATCTCTCCCACTGCACCTTCAGAGTCCACTCTCATGGATCCTCCTCCACCCCCATCCCGCTATCTGTTGGTGTTCCCCAGGGATCTGTCCTTGGACCCCTTCTCTTCTCAATCTACACCTCTTCCCTGGGCTCCCTGATCTCATCTCATGGTTTCCAGTATCATCTCTATGCTGATGACACCCAGCTGTATCTCTCCACACCAGACATCACCGCGGAGACCCAGGCAAAGGTATCAGCCTGCTTATCCGACATTGCTGCCTGGATGTCCAACCGCCACCTGAAACTGAACATGTCCAAGACCGAGCTCATCGTCTCTCCACCAAAACCCGCTTCTCCTCCTCCTCCATTTTCTAGCTCAGTTGATAACACCCTCATCCTCCCCGTCTCATCTGCCCGCAACCTCGGCGTCATCTTTGATTCCTCCCTCTCCTTCTCTGCGCATATCTAGCAGATAGCCAAGACCTGTCGCTTCTTCCTCTTTAACATCAGCAAAATTCGCCCTTTCCTCTCTGAACACACCACCCGAACTCTTGTCCACGCTCTCATTACCTCTAGCCTCAGTTCCTCAGTTCCCCAGGACCAGAGTCCACCACCCTAACCACTAGGCCACTCCCTAAGTGGTGATTAAATGCAACTGTGGTATCAGCAGTTGTGACAGCGTTTAGAACAGCTTTCCAAGATAACTGTCCCTGACACCCATCCCTCTGCTCTGCCCCATCACACCCAGCTCCTACCCATATCCACATTAAGCAGCTAGTGTGTGATTTTTACTGCATGCAGCTGTTTTTAACATGGGGGACTTTAGCATGGGTCCATCCTAACATCGAATGTGCTGTAAAACCTATGCTAGCTGCTTAACACAGCTTAGTAAAAGGGCCCCTGTGAGTGTATATGTACAGGGTAGGTTCAGATAGTGTATATTTCTGTCAGCGATTGTGGGAAAATGATATTAATGGAGAAGGAATGTGCATTGATAGTGTGCTGAGTTGATCTTGTACCAGGTACAGACTATTCATATGTTCTCTTTGATAAAATGCTATAATGTGCTGTTGTCAATATAGTCCTATCTCTCTAAAAGTGGCATGACATAGTCTTAACGAAATAATCTTGCAACTTCCTCCTACAACTTTTTCTGATTTCATTCTAATGGAATCATCAGGGAGAATAAAACGGAAATAGTATATCAAAAGCTAACTCCCACGAATTTCTGATTTATTTTGGATTATTTAATATCTCGCCTTTCAAATTAAAGTATCAAAGTGGTTTACAGACAGGTTCAAATGACTAATACACTGACAAATATGTCAACAAACATCTAGCAATCTGAAAATAATGTATACAACAAGGGGGATATAAATAGCACAACAATTTATATTCCAGTAGACATTGAAACATAACAGTAAACATTAGGAATAGAGTTACAAAACTGGACAACCAGCTTTTCCATGGGAGAAAAAGAAATTGAAAAAAATATATTTTTTCTTCCAAATAGAAATCATGGGACAAAAGAAAAGCCAATCAGATTTAGTCCTGCCCTGATTTGGAGTAAGTGTTAGGGATATGCACAGGTTTATAAAAATTGGGCAGTTTTAGTTATTTCCCATATTTTTCCTGATTTGGGGGATTCTATTAAATTAGTTTCACACACTCATTTTAATAGCTAGTTTTAAAAGTGACGAGAAAAGGGCCTGATAATTTGGATTTTTAGATTTATTATAATTGCCTTATCCAAATCTGAGTTAAAAGGGAGTTATGCTCAGTTACAGAGGTTATTTCCTTGACCAAGTGGGCTCACAATCTGAGTTGTACATGAGGTGCTGGAAGGTCACATGAATATTTGTGGAGAAGTGGAATTTGGACCTTGGCTTACAACCTGCTTTTCCTAACCACTAGGCTACTCTTCTACAGGCAGCCTTCATTTCCTATACTCTCCAAATATATTTTCCATAGTCTTGCAGAAAATGTTAGGAGTGTTTGAAAACACACTGAATGCAACCAAATACTCCAGTTTATGATAGTAGACATTCGGAGAAAACCCAATATTCAGCAGCTGACTTGCCTCCTAGAGGTCAAAACAGCCAAGGGTGAATAGATTCCAAAATGAATAAACATTGTATTGCAGAAATTTCTCTTTCTGTAGGTCTGGAAATGGTTCTTGAATTTCCCACTGTTTCGTTTGCTTTCCTATTTGGCACAGAGAATAGGTCAATAGGTTGTAGCAGAGGAATCTCCTGCTTGCCCAGTAGATGTCTTGGTTGAAATTAGAATATTATAACATATTATATATCAGCTGTTGAAAGAATATTTTAAAAAACTATTTAAAACGCAGCAGTGCAACTGCTCTATTAAGCCTCTAAGTATGATATGGTCACTCTCTTATTGTTGAGCTTCACTGACTTCCAATTGAAGCAGGGGCCATATATAAAATATGTGTGATGATCTTTAATATATTACATAGACAGACTCCTCTTTAGATGTATGATATTATTGTATCATCTTTTATTGAAAGACAACACTCTCTTCCCTATCTATAAGGTTCTTTTACTAAGGTGTGCGGAAAAGTGGTATGCGCTGGTGTAGACGTGTGTATTGGACGTGCGCAAGTTCATTTTTCAGCGCACCTGCAAAAAAGGCCTTTTTTTGGGGGGGGGGGGGGCGGAAATCGGCGTGCATCCATTTTGGGACTGAGACCTTACCGTCACCCATTGACTTAGCAGTAAGGTCTCACCCATTAACTGTACAATGCTGATTAACACTCAGTTGGCATGCGTAAAAAATTAAATTACCGCCTGGGTCACGCGGTAATTCTGAATTGGGTGCGCATAGGTGCTTATGCAGCTTAGTAAAAGGGCCCCTATATGTTCCATCTTTCTTAATTAAAATGTTCTATTACATATTGTGTTGACATTGTAAGTAGTATACTATACCAAACTTTGTATTGTTATTTGAATATTTTTACTGCTGTAATTGTCTATTGCTCATGTTTGACATATTGTTACTGTACACCGCCTTGAATGGATTCCTTCAAAAAGGCGGTAAATAAATCCTAATAAATAATTTTCTTTGACAGTAGCAGATTCTACATTTCCCCAATTTGAAATGGGTAAAATATAAAACCATCTTAATGTCTTCTTTTCCTTATCAAGTAGCTAAGGTGTTGAATAATTTACCAAGTGATATTAGGGCTATGACAGATTATAAATGATTTCACATACTTTTGAAAACTTTCCTATTTCATAAATCTGTTTTATCTTGAGTTTTATTTTGTTAAGTATCAACCGAGAATGTAATTCTTGGGAGTACCTAGCCTTTTCCTAATTTTTTGGATAATCCGCATTGAGCTGGGGTATATAAGTATGTAATGTAATGTAGGAGGAGGAAAATAGAGATGTGGCTGAGAAGTGGGGAAGGAGAGGGAAAAGGGGTCACCTATAAAGAGAGAAGGGCTGTGGCATAACGAAGGGAAGAAGGTCTGCAGGGGGTTGGGAGGGGTAGAGGATATATGCTACAAATGGAGGGGAAACAGAAGAAGGAGGAAATGGGGTTAAAAGGTAATGAGAGGAGGAAAAGGAGGGTAGATGAAAAGTTGAAGATGAGGGTGTTATGAGGAAAGCAATTGGGAGAAAGGGGAGTAGGGTTTGGGGAGGTTTGGAAGTGGAAAAGGGAATAGAACATGAAGTAGAAAATGGAAGGGAAAAAGTGTGCAGTACAGGCCTCTGCCACAGAGATAAGATATACCTCCCTCCATACACGAAAACACCCCCTACACCCCACATATAACCACACCCCCAACTCACAGACCTTCCTATCTCCCACCTTCCACAAACTCTCACTCACCTGTATTTCTCCTTCACATATCTCTATGCATATTTATCGCATTCATATTTCTCCCACACAGAGTTCTAGACACAGAATCTAGCATGCACATACACACACACACACCTACATCTATGATACACTCTCCTCCCATGAATGCTTTTCCCCATGCTCCACACCCTATATAGTCTATATTTCCCCTGACACTTCAGCTTTATACACAGAGAGGAAGAGGATGTAGAAATATGTCTAGAACAGTGAGCTGGAAGGTCTAGACAGTGAATGGATGGAAAAAAATAGGAAATGATTGTTTTCTTGGTTGGTTCTATTACATAGTATTAGATCACTGTGGGCTTCTTTTACAAAACCGTGCGATTCCCATGCGGCAAATGAGAGGAAGCCCACTCAATCCCTATGGGCTTCTTCTCATTTGCCCAGCGGGAATTGCTAGCACAGCTTTGTAAAAGAAGCCCTGTATTTATACATTTTGAGAAAAAGTGTATTGTTTCACAGAAGCACAGGGTGTAGAAAGAATATTAATAGAAGATTGTTCTTACAAATCTTCTGAATACAACTTGTGGAGCTAGATATTTGCACTTGGCTAATTTTAAATTCATAGACTATTCTGGGAATATTCAACTGCAGAAATTGGAAAAGGTCTATGATGATGGTATCTTCCTAGATGGTTACTATCATATTTAAATTGTACATTAAACAGTCTCAAAAAAGGGCTGTGCACTGCATGCGGTTTACATAAGCCTTAGCAAAGCTTTTTAATATTGCCTCACATACAGGCTCATAAATAAACTGAACAGCCTGAGACTGGCCCATCAGGTGGTGAACTGGAATAGAAACAGTGTGAGTGACAGACAGCAGAGGGTGGTGATAAATGGAACTCATGCTGCGGAAAGATGATTAGTAGCATGCCTCATGAAATTGTTCAACATTTTTGTGAGCAATACTACAAAAAGCAGTAAGAGTAGAAGTCTATGAGGTAATTCGGAATGAGACAATCCAAGAACACACAAGAGTGGTCATATGATTGGCATTAAGATCCTATGAAAAAGTGCAAAATATAAGAATAGTAAGGGTGGGCAATTAATGCGTTAATAACGCTATTAATAGGCCTTTTACAAAGGCACGCTAGCATTTTTAGTGTGCGCCAAAAATAAGTGTGCGCTAAACCCTAGAGACACCCATATATTCCTATGGGCATCTCTAGCATTTAGTATGAAGTAATCATTAGCACGCACTAAAAATGCATCATGCCTTTGTAAAAGACCCCCTTAATGCGTTAATATTTTAATACCCACCATGCATTTTAACACGGCACCGACCCACTGCTGAATTTTTTTAAAGCTGACCCAACGCAACATGTTCTCCACTTTTACCTCTACAAACTTTTACCTCTACAACAGGTCTCCTTTTCTCCTTACTTGTCGCTCCTTGTCTCCCCTTGCACGGCTGGGCTCTGCAGACCCTTGAGCTGCCGTGGTGCTGGAAGTTGAAGAAGTCTCACAGGACTTGAAACCACGAGACTTCCCCAACTTTCTGCACCACACAGCTCAAGTATCTGCAGAGCCTGGCTGTGCAGGGGAAGAAAAGAGAACTGAGGAAGGAGAAGAGGAGCCCTGCTGTAGAGGTAAAAGTGGGGGGCGAGGCTGGGGAGGGGGCATGAGAGAATCTGGGTGAAGGCTGGATACATACCATGATTAAGCGCAATTAAAAATTGTAATCGTTGCCCACCACTACAGAATAGCCATACTGGGTCGGTTCATCTAGCCAAGTATCTGCTTCCAACAGTGGCCAGTCCAGGTGACCAGTACCTAACAGAAACACAAATAGTAGCAATATTGCATGCTACCAATTCCAAGCAAACAGTGGCATCCCTCATGTCTCTCTCAATAGCTGACTATAGACTTTCCTCCAGGAACTTCTCTTTTTTTAAACACAGATACACTAACTGCTGTTACCACATCCTCCGGCAACGAGTTCCAGTGCTTAATTATTTTTTGAGTGAAAAAATATTTCCTCCTATTTGTTCTACAAGTATTTCCATGTAATTTCATTGAGTGTCCCCTGGTCTTAGCACTTTTTGAAAGAGTGAAATATCGTTTCATTTCCCCCCGTTCTACACCACTCAAGATTTTGTAGACCTCAATCATATTTCACCTCAGCCATCTCTTTTCCAAGCTGAAGAGCCCTAACCTCTTTAGCCTTTCCTCATATGAGAGGCATTCCATCACCTCATTTACTATGTTATCATTTTGGTCGCTCTTCTTTGAACCTTTTTTGAGATATGGTGACCAGAATTGAACATGATACTCAAGGTGAGGTTGCACCATGGCGCGATACAAAGGCATTGTGGTATTCTCCTTCTTATTTACCATCCCTTTCCTAATAATTCCTAGCATTCTATTTGTTTTTTTTGGTTGCTGCCGCACACTGGGCAGTAGATTTCAGTGTATTGCCTAAAACACTTAGATCTTTTTCTTGGGTGCTGACCCCCAAGGTGGACCCCAGCTTCAAGTAACTATGATTCAGATTATTCTTCACAATGTGCATGACTTTGCATTTGTCCACATTAAATTTCATCTGCCATTTGGATGTCTAGTCTTCCAGTTTCCTAATGTCTTTCTGCAACTTTTCACAGTCCACATGTGTTTTGACAACTTTATATAGTTTTGTGTCATCTGCAAATTTAATCACCTCATTTGTCATTCTGATTTTCCAGATCATTTATAAATATGTTAAATATCACCGGTCCCAGTACAGATTCCTGCGGCACTCCACTATTCACCCTCTTCCATTGAGAAAAATGTCCATTTAACCCTACCCTCTGTTTTCTGTCCATGAGTTATGCATTTGGGGTGCAGAAATGCAAGGCAGTGCTACCTGATGGAGTATGAGACACTGATGTACACCAACTATGAGAGAGACCTTGGAGTAAATATATTTGATGAGATCAGAGTAGTGAAACAATATAATAAGACTGTTGCCGAAACCAGAGGAATGTTAGAAAGAAAAGGGAGAGGCCAGTAACTAGAAGAACGGAGTTGATAATACTTCTTCTATATATACTATTCTGTTGGTGAAATCTGTTGTACAGTATCAAAAGCGGTTCTAGAGGATATACTTCCAACAGAAAATAGGGTGGATCACGTAGGGAATCCAGTTAGAAGCTACCAAAATTATGCATATTGCCAACTGACGCATCTACTTAGAACCGACACCGTCAAAGTGGTAATTCATCGACAAAATAACCCATTAGAGGAGATATGTGACAAATTACCACTACCCGAGGGCTCATTGGGAAATTGTATAGATGTGTCAGTTCCCAGGCTCCACGATATAGCTGTCACTGGGGGGCGTGGGAGAAGGAACTGGGCATGAGTATGGGGGAGACAGAGTCAGGGCAGCCGAGAGCCGGGGCCAGGCCACCCCGGGCCCCCCCACCCGAGGTCGCCACCCACCTGAAGTCACCGGGCCCCCCTCCACCCGCTACCGGGCCCGGAACTAACCTTAAGCCACCTCCTTTCACTTCGCGCAAGCAGCAGCAGGGCAGACCTCTCATCCTTCCTTCTGTGCCCCGCCCTCGCGGACGTTACATCAGGCGAAGGCGGGACAAGGAAGGAAGGAGTGGCCTGCCCTGCTGCTGCTTGCGCGAAGTGAAAGAAGGAGGCTTAACTTGCTTAAGGTTAGTTCCGGAGCGAGGCGGGCGGGCCACACTGCAGCGGCGGGGCCGGGCCCCTCTGGAGGCCCGGGAACTTTTGTCCCCCCTGTCCCCCCTTCTCGGCGGCCCTGGACAGATAAAACCACTATACAAGCTAACTCAAATTATGCAACATCATAGAGCTCTGGGTCTGGATAAAAGCCCAGTAAACAGTTGAACATGATGACTAAGTATAATCAACGGTAAAAACTAAGCAGTAACAAATAAAATGTGTTCTAACAATTTTAAAAACTGGCTGATAAACAACAATGAAAATAAAATAGAAACACTGTGGACCGCCAAGCAATAATCCGGATAAAACTATTTAAAATATGAATCATAATAAGAGTATATAGCACTAAATGATGAGGTAGATATAATAGACTTGGTGGAAAGAGGACATAAGTATTGTCACACTGGGTCAGACCAAAGGTCCATCAAGCCCAGCATCCTGTTCCAACAGTGGCCCATCCAGGTCACAAATACTGGCAGGATCCCAAAAATGTTCAATACACTTTATGCTGCTTATCCAAGAAATAAGCAGTGGATTTTTCCCCAAATCATTTTAATAATGGTCTATGCCTTTGCCTTTATGAAGCCATCCAAACCTTTTTTAAACCCCGCTAAGCTAATTGCCTTTATCACATTCTCTGGCAACGAATTCCAGAGTTTAATTACATGTTGAGTGAAGAAACATTTTCTCTGATTCATTTCAAATTTACTAATTTGTAGCTTCATCGCATGCCCCCTAGTCCTAGTATTTTTGGAAAAAGTAATCGAACGATTCACGTCTACCCGTTCCAGTCCACTCATTATTTTATAGACCTCTATCAAATCTCCCCTCAGCCGTCTTTTCTCCAAGCTGAAGAGCCCTAGCCGCTTCAGCCTTTCCTCATAGGGAAGTCATCCCATCCCCTTTATCATTTACGTTGCCCTTCTCTGTACCTTTTCTAATTCCACTATATCTTTTTTGAGATGCGGTGACCAGAATTGAACACAATCCGAGGTGTGGTCACACCATGGACCGATACAAAAGCATTATAATGTCCTCATTTTTGTTTTCCATTCCTTTCCTAATAACATTCTATTTGCTTTCTTAGCCGCCGCAGGACACTGAGCAGAAGGTTTCAACGTATCATCGACGACGATGTCTAGATCCCTTTCTTGGTCCGTGACTCCTAACGTGGAACCTTGAATTATGTATCTATAATTCGGGTTCCTCTTTCCCACATGCATCACTTTGCACTTGCTCACATTAAACGTCATCTGCCATTTAGACGCCCAGTCTCCCAGTCTCAGGTCCTCTTGTAATTTTTCACAATCCTCTTGCAATTTAACAACTTTGAATAACTTTGTGTCATCAGCAAATTTAATTACCTCACTAGTTACTCCCATCTCTAGGTCATTTATAAATGTTAAAAAGCAGCAGTCCCAGCACAGACCCCTGGGGAACCCCACTATCTACCCTTCTCCATTGAGAATACTGAGCATTTAACCCTACTCTCTGTTTTCAATCTTTTATCCAGTTTTTAATCCACAATAGGACAATCAATGGAACACTGTGTTAACAGGTTACAAATTGTATCGCAAGGATAGAGAGGATCAAATTGGAGGAAGGGGGGTTGCGCTATATGTTAAAGAGGGAACTGAGTCAAATAAAATAAACATTCCACATGAAACAGCAGTGTGGAATCATTATGGATAGAAGTTCCATGTGTGAAGGGAAGGAGTATTCTTGTAGGGCTGTACTACCGTCCGCCGGGACAGAACGGACAGACAGATAAAGAAATATTTACAGAGATTAGGAAAGCTGACAAATTGTGCAACACTATAATAATGAGTGATTTCAATTTCCCCAATATTGACTAGATAAATGTTACATCAGGGAGTGCCAGAGAGATAAAATTTCTTGATGTAATAAGCGACTGCTTCTTGGAGCAACTGGTCCAGGATCTGACGAGAGGGAGAGTCATTTTGGATCTGGTCCTTGGTGGTGTGCAGGGCATAGTGTGAGAGGTTGTGGTGTTAGGTCCCCTGGTAAACAGTGATCATAACATGATCACGTTTGAGCTATTACCTGGGTTGAACCCGCAAAGGAAATCTCCAGTAGCTGCATTAAATTTTGAAAGGGCGACTAGAATACAATGAGGAAAATGGTTAAAAAGAAGCTAAAAGGATTGACTGCTAAGGTTAGGACACTAAATCAGGCGTGGGTGTTATTCAAAAATACCATCTTGGAAGCCCAGACCAGATGCATTCCACGTATTTGCAAAGGTGGAAAGAAGAGAAAACGACAGCCAGCATGGTTAAAAGGTGAAGTAAAAGAGGCTATTACAGCCAAAAGATTGTCCTTCAAAGAATGGAAAAAGGACCCAAAAGACAAAAATAAGAAGCAACAAGTCAGATGCAAAGCATTACTAAAGACGGCTAAAAGAGGATATGAAGAGAAACTTGCCGCAGAGGCTAAAACAACAGTAATAACTTTTTCAGGTACAGTGGGGGAAATAAGTATTTGATCCCTTGCTGATTTTGTAAGTTTGCCCACTGACAAAGACATGAGCAGCCCATAATTGAAGGGTAGGTTATTGGTAACAGTGAGAGATAGCACATCACAAATTAAATCCGGAAAATCACATTGTGGAAAGTATATGAATTTATTTGCATTCTGCAGAGGGAAATAAGTATTTGATCCCCCACCAACCAGTAAGAGATCTGGCCCCTACAGACCAGGTAGATGCTCCAAATCAACTCGTTACCTGCATGACAGACAGCTGTCGGCAATGGTCACCTGTATGAAAGACACCTGTCCACAGACTCAGTGAATCAGTCAGACTCTAACCTCTACAAAATGGCCAAGAGCAAGGAGCTGTCTAAGGATGTCAGGGACAAGATCATACACCTGCACAAGGCTGGAATGGGCTACAAAACCATCAGTAAGACGCTGGGCGAGAAGGAGACAACTGTTGGTGCCATAGTAAGAAAATGGAAGTACAAAATGACTGTCAATCGACAAAGATCTGGGGCTCCACGCAAAATCTCACCTCATGGGGTATCCTTGATCATGAGGAAGGTTAGAAATCAGCCTACAACTACAAGGGGGGAACTTGTCAATGATCTCAAGGCAGCTGGGACCACTGTCACCACGAAAACCATTGGTAACACATTACGACATAACGGATTGCAATCCTGCAGTGCCCGCAAGGTCCCCCTGCTCCGGAAGGCACATGTGACGGCCCGTCTGAAGTTTGCCAGTGAACACCTGGATGATGCCGAGAGTGATTGGGAGAAGGTGCTGTGGTCAGATGAGACAAAAATTGAGCTCTTTGGCATGAACTCAACTCGCCGTGTTTGGAGGAAGAGAAATGCTGCCTATGACCCAAAGAACACCGTCCCCACTGTCAAGCATGGAGGTGGAAATGTTATGTTTTGGGGGTGTTTCTCTGCTAAGGGCACAGGACTACTTCACCGCATCAATGGGAGAATGGATGGGGCCATGTACCGTACAATTCTGAGTGACAACCTCCTTCCCTCCGCCAGGGCCTTAAAAATGGGTCGTGGCTGGGTCTTCCAGCACGACAATGACCCAAAACATACAGCCAAGGCAACAAAGGAGTGGCTCAGGAAGAAGCACATTAGGGTCATGGAGTGGCCTAGCCAGTCACCAGACCTTAATCCCATTGAAAACTTATGGAGGGAGCTGAAGCTGCGAGTTGCCAAGCGACAGCCCAGAACTCTTAATGATTTAGAGATGATCTGCAAAGAGGAGTGGACCAAAATTCCTCCTGACATGTGTGCAAACCTCATCATCAACTACAGAAGACGTCTGACCGCTGTGCTTGCCAACAAGGGTTTTGCCACCAAGTATTAGGTCTTGTTTGCCAGAGGGATTAAATACTTATTTCCCTCTGCAGAATGCAAATAAATTCATATACTTTCCACAATGTGATTTTCCGGATTTAATTTGTGATGTGCTATCTCTCACTGTTACCAATAACCTACCCTTCAATTATGGGCTGCTCATGTCTTTGTCAGTGGGCAAACTTACAAAATCAGCAAGGGATCAAATACTTATTTCCCCCACTGTACATCAGAAGCAGAAAGCCTGTGAGGGAATCCATGGGACTGTTAGATCACGAATGAGCAAAAGGGGCGCTCAGGGAGGACAAGGCCACAGCGGAGAAACTGAATGAATTCTTTCATTCGGTCTTTACGAAAGAATATGTGAGATCTTCCTGTATCGGAAATGGTTTTCAAGGATGATGATGTTGAGGAACTGAAAGAAATCTCTGTGAACCTGTACTGAGCCAAACTGACAAATTAAAGAGTAGTAAATCACTTGAATCGGAAGGCATACAAGCAAGGGTACTCAAAGAACTCAAGCATTAAATTGCTGATCTGCTGTTAGTAGTATGTAACCTGTCTATAAAATCGTTCATAGTATCTGAATATTGGAGGGTAGCCAATGTGATGCTGATTTTTAAAAAGGATTCCAGGGGCGATCCAAGAAATTACAGACTGGTAAGCCTGACATCAATGCTGGGCAAAATAGTGGAAACTATTATTTATTTGTTACATTTGTATCCCACATTTTCCCACCTATTTGTAGGCTCAATGTGGCTTACATAGTACCGGAGAGGCGTTTGCAGACTCCGGTGAGAACAAATACAAAGTGATGTAGTGGTAAGATAAAGTTAATGTGGCATAGCCACATTAGGGAAACGTATAACGGAAGAGTTGAGTTTTGTCCATTACGTACTTTAGTTTATAAAGAACAAAATTACAGAACACATGGAGAAACATGGTTTAATGGGACAGAGTCAGCATGGGCTCAGCCATGTGAAGTCTTGCCTCACCAATGTGCTTAATTTATTTGAAAGCATGAATAAACATGCGGATAAAAGTGAGCCGGTTAATGTAGTGTATCTAGATTTTCGAAAGCTTTTGATAAAGTTCCTCATGAGAGACTCCTGAGAAAATGAAAGAGTTATGGGATAGGAGACAAGGTTCTGGTATGGATTAGGAACTGGTTATTGGACAGAAAACAGAGGGTAGGGTTAAATGGTCATTTCTCTCAATGGAAGAGGGTGAACAGTGGAGTGCCACAGGGATCTGTGCTGGAACTGGTGTTATTTAATATATTTATAAATGATGTGGAAATCGGAACGACGAGTGAGGTGATTAAATTTACAGATGACACAAAACTATTCAAGGTTGTTAAAACACGCGTGGACTGTGAAATATTGCAGGAAGACCTTAGGAAATTGGAAGACTGGGTGTCCAAATGGCAGATGAAATTTAATGTGGACAAATGCAAGGTGATGCACATTGGAAAGAATAATCTGAATCATAGTCATCTGATGCTAGGGTCCACCTTGGAGGTCAGCACTCAAGAAAAAGATCTAGGTGTCATTGTAGATAATACACTGAAATCTTCTGCTCAGTGTGCAGTGGTGGCCAAGAAAGCAAACAGGATGCTGGGAACTATTAGGAAAGGGATGGTGAATAAGACTGAAAATACTATAATGCCTCTGTTTTGCTCCATGATGCAATCACACCTTGGGTATTGCGTTCAGTTCTGGTCACCATATGTCAAAAAGGATATAGCAGAATTGGAGAAGGTTCAAAAAAAGAGCAACCAAAATAATAAACTGGATGGACCTCCTCTCATATGAGAGAGGCTCAAGCTGTTCAGCTTGGAAAAGAGATGGATGAGGGGAGATATGATAGAGGTCTACAAAATCCTGAGTGGTGTAGAACGAGAAGTAGTAAATTGATTTTTTACTCATTCCAAAAGTACAACGACTAGGATAAAATCGAGGAAGTTACATGGAAATACTTTAAAAACAAATAGGAGGGAATATTTTTTCACTCAACGAATACTTAATCTCTGGAACTCTTTGCTGGAGGATGTGCTAACAGCAATTAGTGTATCTGGGTTTTAAAAAAGATGTGGACAAATTCCTGGAGGAAAAGTCCACAGTCTGCTACTGAGACAGACATGGGAAAGCAACTGCTTGCCCTGGGATTTCTAGCATGGAATGTTGCCACAATTTGGGTTTCTGTGAGGTACTTGTGACCTGGCTTGGCCACTGTTGGAAGCAGGATACTCTTATGTGACCAGTTAACCATAACTGGTTAAAGAGGAAAGCAGACTGTGTTGAAAAAAGGAACGCTGACTATGTTAAAAAGGTGCCAAACAGTGTCCTTTAAAGATTGAACATCAGCAAAGGTCCACGTAAAATAAAACTAAGAGTTAGGATTTTCATAAAAACTAATTAGTGATAAAACCTACTTTGACTATTAAAAAAACCCCAGCTAAAATGAAAGGATGTGGATTCACTTACTCAAAGACAACAAGAACTGCAGTACTTCAAAAATAAATGCTGTTGTAATCTAGCACTAAGGAAGTGCATGGCAGAAAACACTAATAGGTTCCAAAATTGCATATTCATGAACATAAAATACATATCAACCGCAAGGCACCTTGGTGTATGTTACTGAGCTAACAGTCTGAGTAACCTGTTATAACTAAAACCAGTTAAAAATAAAGTCAGTTAAAAAAAAATAAAAAGCCAGATAAGAAGGTTAAACCAAAACTATATGGTGCAGTCCTTCAAAAAGAAATGCAACTGTAATCTGGCATTAGGAGAAAGTGCACGGCTGAGAATATACTTATTAATGGGTTCCAAAATTGCACATTCATAAGTAAATGATGCATATAAACCACAAGGCACCTTGGTGTATATTACTAAGCTAATGGGCAGAACTCTCGGTACCGACGTGGGAAGGAGACCGGTGTCGATGCTTCTTTGACTTTTTCAAACGAAGCATGTCACCGGAGCTCCCCGGCACCGACGAGGAGGACGTAGAATCCAGCCGTCGCTTCCTCGGGGCCGAGGCCGAAGAAGGTCGGTCTCGGGGGGGGGCTGTACCGCAGGAGCCCTCAGGGTAGGGGGAGACCCACCCGAAGGCTCACCGCCACCAGCAGGGGAATAGACAGCCCTCACCTGCACTCCAGACGAAGCACCACCGTCCGACATCAGCAGACGAGGAGGTCTCGATACCACCGACGCCGACGCAGCCCTCCGATGTCGCCCCGATGCAGAGGGCCGATGCCTCGATGCACCCGATGCAATCGGGGGCGAGGATGAAGGTCCGGGCGCCGACGACGTCGAAGCAGTCGATACTCCCGGTGCCGATGCCGACGAAGAGCCCGAGAACAAAATGTTCCACTGAGCTAATCTCGCTACTTGAGTCCGCTTTTGCAAAAGGGAACACAGACTACAGGCCTGAGCGCGGTGCCCAGCCCCCAGACACTGAAGACACGACGCGTGCCTGTCAGTGAGCGAGATTACCCGGGTGCACTGGGTGCACTTCTTGAAGCCGCTGGAAGACTTCGATGTCATGGGCGGAAAAATCGCGCCGGCGAGATCAAAACTCGAAATGGGGAAAATGGCACCACAAAAATAGGGGGAAGAAAAACTTCGACCGAGGCCTAAATAGGGCCTACCCCGACGACGAAAGAAAACTTACTGGGGCAAAAACTCGAAGTACGGGAAGGGAGAAAACCAAAAAGGCCTCCTCCCGACACCTTTTTTTTTTTGAAGAACGAAGTCGATAAACGACGCGCGAGGTCAACTTTGGGGCGCGAACGGCGAAACACGACCGTACCGAGCGCGGACAAAAGAAGACTGGCCGGCACGAGCCGGTTCGGGCGGGAAGACGGCCGCGCATGCGCGGTGTGCATCGGCGCGCGAGGACTAGCAAAGGACTTTGCTAGAAAGTGTTCCGATTGGAGGGGCTGCCGTGGACGTCACCATCAGTGAGAACAAGCAGCCTGCTTGTCCTCGGAGAATAACCAATCAAAACTAAAACCAGTTAAAAATAAAAATTTGGATAAGAAGGTTAAGCAGTCAAAAAGGCTAGCTTGTAAAATGTAAAATATATAAAAATACCAAATATACTCATGAACACATGATACCAATACCTGACAGAGGCCTGTGGAATGCGCCATATTAATGATTGGTTCAGGGGCACTGAAGAGTTTTCTATAACTTCCGTTGAAACAATTATAAACCCTGAAATTCATTTTAGTCAAATTTTACACACCTCGAGTAAGTTGCCTCCCAATGTTTTTCAAAAGTACCCTATGCTTTAAAAGCCTAAGGGAAGTATGGTGGTGGCAGGGGCGTATCTGTAATGGGGCCACGGGGGCCAGGGCCCCCATAGATTTGGCCCTGGACCCCCCCTACCAACGGCCCTCACAACCCCCCTCCCGCCGCCAACCTGCCGTCACCTACCTGTGCTAGCGGGGGACCCCAACCCCTGCCAGCCGAAGCCCTTCGTTCGTTTTGTTCTGAGTCTGACTTGTCTCTGACGTCCTGCACGTACACAATGTGCAGGACGTCAGAGACAAGTCAGACTCAGAAAGAACAAACGAACGAAGGACGACGGCTTCAGCTGGCGGGGGTTGGGGTCCCCCACCAGCATAGGTAAGCGACAGCGGGCGGGGGGGGGGGGTCGAGAGGGTCGTCGGGCAGGCGAATGTTGGCGGTGGTTCTGGTGGTGGGGGGCGGCAATGGCGGCGGGGATCACCGGGGGGGGGGGGCGGAGGGGGCTAAAATGTGCCCCCTCACCTCGGCTCTGGACCCCACTACCGGCGAAGTCCAGATATGCCCCTGGGTGGTGGATGTATAGGAGATACCATTTCTCACCTAAGGTAACCCTATATTTATCTATCTGTAACAACCTAGCCTTTTCCTCAGGACAGGGGAACAGCATGTTTGGTCAATGGGCTTTGAGGGGTCTTAAATACTTAACTCAAGTTGTGACGGAGGAAGGGGACATCAGGTCATTTGAGTATCTTCAACGTACTTACAGAATACCCCCAGGACATTACTTTGCTTACCCGCAGATAAGACATTATTGGACTCATTTTCAAAACAGAAAAACGTCTAAAAAGTGGCATAAAGCAGCATTTGGATGTTTTTCTCACTAAAACATCCAAATCAGCATTTTCAAAACCTATTTTAGACGTTTTTTTAAAGTCTGTCAGAAGTGTATCCAAATCTCAAGGGGGCGTATCAGGGGCATGTTCAGGGTGTTCCTGAGACTTAAACGTTTTTCAGCCATAATGGAAGAAAACAAAACCGTCCAGGACTAAAACTAAGATGTTTTGAGCTAGACCTGTTTTTATAATGAACAGGGCACAAAAAGGTGCCCTAAATAACCAGATGACCATTGTAGGAAATCAGGGATGACCTCCCCTTATTCCCCCACTGGTCACTAACCTCCTCCCACCCCACCCCCAATAATGTGATGAACAACATTACTTGCCAGCCTCAGATGTTACCGTATTTTTCGGACTATAAGACGCACTTTTTTCCCCAAAAATTTGGGAGGAAAATGGGGGGTGCGTCTTATAGTCCGAAGGTAGAGATTTCCCTCCCTCCGAGTTCGGGATCGCCTGCCTGCCCGCCCTCCCTCCCTCCAAGTTCGGGATCGCCCTCCCCCCCGGCCCTGTCACCACTTCTCCCTACTCATGCGATCTTCCCTGGTGGTCTAGTGACATCAGGGCAGGAAAGAGCCCTCTCTTTCCTGCCCAGCGCGCTGCTCTCCATGCTCCTGTATGCAGCCTGACGATCTCGGCAAGATTCAAAATGGCCGCCGAGACTGCAATTCTCGGCGGCCATTTTGAATCTCGCCGAGACCGTCAGGTAGCATACAGGAGGACGGAGAGCAGCACGCTGGGCAGGAAAGAGGGGGCTCTTTCCTGCCTCAACGTCACTAGACCACCAGGGAAGAGCGCATGACGTGAGTAGGGAGAAGCGGTGACAGGGCCGGGGGGAGGGCGATCCCGAACTCGGAGGGAGGGATTCAGACAAGACGCACCGGAGCACCTAGGTTTTAGAGGAGGGAAAAAGGAAATTTTTTTTTTCCTATTTCCCTCCTCTAAAACCTAGGTGCGTCTTATGGTCCGGTGCGTCTTATAGTTCGAAAAATACGGTATACTCAGGTCCATTAGAACAGCATGCAGGTCCCTGGAGTAGTCTAGTAGTGGGTGCAGTGCACTGCAGACAGGTAGATCCAGGCTTCTACCTCTCCCTACCTGTTACACTTGTGGAGGAAACTGTGAGCCCTCCAAAACTCACCAGAATCCCACTGTACCCACATATATGTGCCCCCTTCAGCCGTAAGAGCTATGGTAGTGGTGTACAGTTGGGGGTACTGGGTTTTTGGTGGGTTTTGGGGGGCTCAGCAGACAAGGTAAGGGAGCAGTGGTGAGATGTGTACCTGGGAGCATTTGATGAAGTCCACTGCAGTGCCCCCTAGAGTGCCCTATTGCTTTCCTGGGATGTCAGGGGGACAGTGTACTAAAAATGCTGGCTTCTCCTACATCCCAATGGTTTGATTTTGTGCGTTTTGCACTTGGACTTTTTTTTTTTTTAAATGAACCAAAAATAAAACGTCCAAATCACAAAACCTTCTGTTTTTTAAAACAAAAGAAAGACGTTTTTCTTTTTTGAAAATGACCTTCTTTGCTTTCAGATTTTGGACATTTTTTTGCAAAACGTCCAAAGTTGGACTTATATGTCATATTGAAAATGCCCCTCCACATATCCTCTCTGGTTTGGACTGATCTAATGGAGGATGTGACTGACACATTGTCAGAGGCTTATACCTTGGGATCGCAACAATCAGTGCCTCTAAAATATCATCTTCAGCATTTGCAAGACACAACGCCCAAGACCTACAGTGCACTGTAACAGCAGAGCATTGTAAAAACTACATAAAACTTCATTTGCAAAGATTATTTATGCCACAAAGGGAAATACTTAACAAATTTCTATTAAGACTCCATTTTTCACCACAATGTGCATTCAAAGCAGCTCCGATTCAGAGTGCGAAGTGTGGTAAATGGACTACTTCAGCCACGCTAGGGCATAGGTTTTGCTCTTGCCCCAGTAATAAGTAATTTTTGGAGATGTGTGCTGCAGGCTTTAGACTCTTATTAGAGCTGCACACTTGCTTATGATCCGCTGATCCTTTTTAATAGTTATACATATAAGAATTCACCTCCAATAGGCTTCAAGAGTTTTACTCAGCTAGCAATCTTTTTTGGTATCAAAGCAATTCTTTTAACCTGGCTGATGGATGTAGGTCCATCGTTATCAAGGTGGAGATCGCTTTTATTGTTCCAGTTATCAATAGAAATCAAACAAAATAAAACATGGAAAAGAAAATAAGATGATACCTTTTTTATTGGACATAACTTAATACATTTCTTGATTAGCTTTCGAAGGTTGCCCTTCTTCCTCAGATCGGATTGTTCCAGTTGCAACTGGACCGACAAGAGATTACAACTTTGGACAAGGGACCGGGGCTCCAGTTCCGCGAGACCTGGGAACCCTTTTGGCTTACTCTTTCTTCCAAAGCCAGGCGCTATTTGTTGAACATTTAACCTTGAATTTCAATTTATGAGGTGGGGGGGGGGGGGGGGGAGGGGGAAGGGTTAGGGGGTGGATAATAAAAATGTTGTCATTGTGGCATCTGATCATTGCTGTGTACGATGGAGGAACTGTTCATGTATCTTGGTTCTGTGTGGTTTGAAGCTTTAATAATAAATAAAAATAATAAACATAACAATACCAAATATATGTAAAAAAAAAAGTTTGTAATTGTAAAAAAGGGAAAAAGTATGCAAAAGGAAACTAAAAGCACTAAAGATAAAAAACAAGTAAAGTAAAAGTCAATAAAAAGTAAATAAAGAGTATAAACTGGAAATAAAATCAAAATGTTATATATATATAACAAAGAAACTTTGCAATCCTATACTCATAGATTACAGAAAGGTCCTTAGGCCTATCTCTGAGTTCAAACCTAGGGGGTTGTTTACTAAAGCTTAGCTCGAGTTAGCTGCAGCAGGGCCCATTCTATTCCTATGGGCCCTGTTGCAGATAATCGAGCTAAATTTTAATAAACAACCCCCCCCCCAGTGGTTCCAGAGTCTTCATGAAAAATATTGTTCTTTGCTCCTCTTGTAATAGGTGTTTATCAATATCACCACCTCTCCATTGATTATTAAGCACTTTATAGATCAGAAATTTCAAATCAACAATGGTATGATTCAAAGTATTCCAATGTTGCACAAGTGGTGCAGATGTGACATTTCTGCTGATGCAACTTCTATGCTCAATTATTCATGTTTTAATATTGCATTTGGTCTTCTCAATGTAAAGTAACCAGCATGGACATTGGCTGCTGTAGATGACACTTGCTGTATTGCAGTTAGATGAATGTATTCATGTGAAGCTCTTATTAAACTGAGGATGAACAAAGACGGTAGTCTCAAGAGAATGAGGACAAATACTACACTTGCCACAATGTCTGTAGCCAAGGTGAATGCCACGAAGAGGATTTTCAATCTTGTCAGGGACAGCACTTTTTTTTTTTTTTAAAGATTTCTACCCCTGGAGTATGCAACAACCAGGTTCTTATTTCTAAAACACTTGTGGCCTTCTAAGATATGCCAATTCCTTTTGATAATGCATTGTATCCTATTCACGAAATGAGAATATTGTCAGGTGCATTATTATTATTATTATTTTTCTTTTGGTTGTGCTACCTGAAGCTCACTCCTGGGAATGTCCATAGCTTTATGGAATCCTTCTTTTATACAACGTTTAGGGTAACCTCTTCTTGCAAACCTTTCCGTCATAACTGCCGATTTTTCCTTGATGTCATCAAATTCAGAACAAATCTTCCTCAAGCATAAAAATTGACAGAAGTGTAGATTCTACAATAAAGGTGTTTTATTCATAACTCCCAGCCTGAAGGTCATGTGTTATGCTCTACTTCTCTGTGTCTTCCTTGGATTAAAAATAGAAAATCACCCATTTTACAGTTGCAGAAAAGGTGGCTTTAGCACATGGGAAAGACAAGCTGAAAACCCTTTAGTGTCCAATGTTCCCATATGGCTTATTACGGGAACATTGGACACTAAAGGGTTAAGGGCACACTAAGGCTACTTGCTGCCACAGTTTTGTAAAAGGGTCCCTTAAAGATCTCAATATGTATACTTTGGAAGAAAGATGGGAGAGGCGACATATGATAGAGATGTTTAAATACCTCCATGGCATAAATCCACAGGAGACAAGCCTCTTTCAATTGAAAGGAAGTTCTGGAATGAGGGGAAATAGGATGAAGATGAAAAGGGACAGACACATAAGTAATCTGAGAAAATACTTATTCACAGAAAGGGTGGTGAATTTGTGGAATGACCTCCCAGTGGAGGTGCTGGAGATGAAAACTAACTGAATTCAAGAAAGCTTGGGACAAGAACATAAGATCTCTAGGGGAGAGGAAGGAATAGTAGAAAGCATAGATGGGCAGATTGGATAGGCCATATGGTCTTTATCTGCCTTCATTTTTCTATGTGAACTAGTTGGCTTGCATTAATAACCCATGTTAAATTGCATGCGAGTTACACTAATTTACTTGTGTTAAATTTCATGTGCTACTTGAACCTGATTACCAAAACCTAATTATGCTTCCTAGAAATGTAGTCAATTTTTCTGAGTTAACAAATAAGTGTCAACTTCTGACCATTTTAATATGCATTATCTTTCTGTCCACTAATAGATGAGGCACATTTATCAAAAAGTATTACCATATTAACATACTTTTTTGTACTAAAAGTCTTACAAGCTAATTTATAAGTGTTAAAAGTGCTGTTAATGGCTATTAACACCTGCTAAAGCACTAGCACACTTTATTACATTGGTCCCTATCACTGATTAGAAGGTAGTTAAGGAGCCCTTTTACTAAGGTACGATAAGTCCTAATGCAGGCTTAGCATACTGAAAAAGGCTTATCATAGGACTGCTAAAGCTTCTTGTAATTTCCTTGCTTGTTCCCAGTAATCAGACAAACACTTTTTTTTTTTTTGAGACAGTATGACATGGGTGGAGAGTGAGCATGGAATCGCTAACCAGCTATTGAGTTCACATTACTACATGCTAACTGATTAATGTTTGGTTAACGCAGGAGCACTTAGTGCCTCCTAAATAAGAGGCGGTAAATGCTCCCGCATTAATTACTTGCAGTTGTCGCACACTAATGCAAGATTAGCACATGACCTGAAAATTTTAAAAATGAAAAAAATCCGTCTTTTACCACCACGATAAAATGGAGTTAGCATGTGGAAAAGTCCTGCATTAGCCGAGCTAAGCCCAGGTAATAGTGCAGCTTAGTAAAAAAGCCCCTAAGTAACTTGCTTAAGGTAACACTGTCAGTTATGGCTAAGAAAAGTGAATTGAACTTTTCAATTTTGGCCTCTATTTTAATAACCACACTACACCATTAATCTTGTAAATATTCGACAACCCAACTATCCAGTTCTTAAATTAAGGCTAAGAAAATGGAATTTTCTACATTGTGATATTCAGTGGTGTGAATGAATGGGCCCTGGGCAGAAAAATTGAGTTGGATTCCCGTATAATACCATCTCTCCTAAGATGGTGGGGATTGGGGGGAGGGGGGGGGGGGGGGGGGGGGGGAAAGACACCCATTCAGAGCTCCAGTAAACAAATCCTGCAAAAAGCAACCACATTCCAGACCTACATAGAAAACCTGTCACAGTAGTAGAAATTGAAATGCAAGATATCAGAGATGCACATTTCTCAAAGTCGACATATTAAGATTAATAAATTCAGAAATAAAAAAAATCCTTTTTGTCTACCTTTGTTGTCTGAGCATTGCTTTGGTCCAGATGTATCCTGCTTTTCTCTATTTTTCTTAACTCTCTCCAGGGTCTCCTGTCCTTTTGACATTTCTTCTCTCCCTGTATCCATAATCTATCTTTCCTTTGCATCCCTATCCATCCTATCCAGCATCTTCCCTCTGTGTCCCTGTCCCTACCTCCCCCCCCCCCCATATTCAGTATCTCTTTTGTGTCCCTAACTCTGTCCAGCATCCCCTGTGTTGATTTCCCTTCCCTTGTTTCAGCATTAACCTTCTGTGTCCCTGTCTCTATGGTCCTTCCATGCCCAATACCTCTTCTCTCTCTGCCCCTCCCCATGTCCACTTTCTCTCCTGTCTATTCCCTTCCACCTGCAACTCCCTCCCTGACTCTCCCCTCCCATGGTCCAGCATCTCTTCTTTCTCTCCCTCCCTCCCTCCTTTTTCAGGGTGTGTGGGTGTACGTGCGTGCGTGCGTCTCTCACTCCCCTCCACCTCCTTGGTCCAGGGTCTCTTTCTCCCCTTCCCTTTTTGGTCTAGGTGTCTGTCTCTCTCTACCTACCCAGTCCAGCATCTGGTCCTTCTCTCTTCCCTCTCCTTTGGGCCAGGTCTCTTTCTCTTCCTTCTGCTTCCCCTCCCTGCATCCAGGTCTGGCATCTCTCCAGTTTCTCACCTACCTGCCGGTCCTCCAAACACTGCAGCTGGTCATGGCAGAGGCAGCACTGAAAGTTGTCTCTCTCGTGCCAGTGGAGTCTTTCTTGTGCCCTGCCTCTCTAATGCAATTTCCTGTGGGCAGAACATGGCAGAAAAAAAGACTCTGCCATGACCTGCTGCAATGTTTGGAGGACCAGTGGGTGGGTTTGGAGCTGGAGAGATGCTGGACCGGAGTATGGGGAGAGGCGAGGAAGAAGAGTTCAGCTGCAGGTGGCCCCTACCATTGGGTGGCCCTGAGAATTTTGCTGAGCTCACTTAATGGTAGCTACGCCTCTGGTGATACTAGAAATATGGCATACAACTCTATGCAACAGAGGAACAGGCCAGTGTTAGACATGCAGGGCAGAAATTTGGGAGTGGGTCAGGTTTGGGCCCCCTGTGGCATGGGGGCCTAGGGCAATTGCCCCGTTTGCATAGCCATAATGCTGACCCAGCAGAACAACAGGAAGTGATACTAGAGCTATGACAGATTATAAATTATTTCACAAACTACCAATAGAGGACGTAGGGGCCATTTTTAGCATGGAGCCAGTATGGGCAGGAGTGAGTGGGCTGTCATGGCCCAACATTAAATATTGGGGCCTAACTCTGCCCCTGGAAGTCAGCGTTTAAAAAACACTGAATGCTGTGGGCTAAATATTGACCAGATAGAGGCTGTATTAGTAATGCTAGTGGTGCAAGATTAATATTGAACAAAATAGGGCTTAGGACTGAGTCTTGAGGGATACCACTGTGGAAAGGAAAAGGAGCAGAAGCAGTATCCTGCCAGTGAACCTTGAAAGATCTATTCATAAGATAAGACTGGAACCAATCCAGTGCTGTGCCCGATATGCGAAGATTGAAAAATGATTAAGGAGAACAGAGTTATTGAACAAATCAAAAGCTGTGGACAGGTCAAGTGAAAGAAGATGAAGATTTTTGCCTCTGTCAAAATTTAGCTGAATGAAATCAGAAAGAGCAAGGAGAATACGTTCTATTTGCCTTGGGTGTATTGCATTCATGAAGTCAAGATAGCTTTAGAGATGAAAGGAAGAGTAGAAATCGGACAATAATCACATTACTGGATCCGCTTTGGTGTCCTTCAGGCAAGGGAAGACAGAAGCAACCTTTTATTCAATAGGTACATGCCCCGTAGAAAGAGTAGTAGAAATAACAGTATGAAGGTAACGAAGAAAGGGTGACAGAAAACATTTAAGTAAAGGAGTGGCAATCGGGTCTGATGGTGAGGTAGTGGAGTGCATATATGAAACCACCATAGATAGAGCTAAGTTGCTTGGGGCCTTAAAAACAGTAAATCCACCTGATGGAGAAGAGATGCCTATGGTAGATGTGGTAAATTCAAGAGTGGAATATATCTACAAGCAAGACTGGAGTATAAGGACCTTGTTCTGAAAGCCAGCAGCAATTTGGTCAGCAGATAGAGTAGAAGATAAGGATTGAAATGGGGAAGAGGAGGTCATGGGATAAAGAAAGAGTCTTGCTGAATTATTAAAGAGAAGTATTCATGCTTAACTTTAGCAATACTCTTTTGTAAATAGAAGTAGGGACTTCAAATTGTGATAGAGGACGGAGAAGGCGAGATTTACGCCAGTACCATTCTAATTGTTGTAGTTGCTGCTTCATAAGCTGTAAAGCAGAGTGGCACCAGAGATACTTTTACTTGGAATATTCTGGAAAATGAATACATTCCTATGGGGTCAATTAATTTACACAAATGAACATACAGCAGTATCCTGTGTCTGCATTTCATATTTACACTGAACTATATATGTTGTGGGGCAATAATGACATCACACACACAAAAACATCATATTTATTCTTGTGACGATATAGAAACTATGCAGAACACTAGACACAATGCTAGACTTTTAAAAAATTTCCATCATGCTAAATACTTAAACCAAAACATATAACAGGAATCTTTATGACATGCCTTTAGATAAATTATTAGACACAGTAGACTTATTAGAAGAAACCCTGCATAAACATAGTAAACATTTCCAGATAGCTAATGAGAGAACTTGGTGCATTATTTCTTGGCATTCAAACTTTATACATTATAGCAACACAAGTGTAGTGCCTTCCTGTCCAGTTATCTATTGTAAATTTCCTTAAAGCTGCAATAGTATCAGCTTGCTCCAAATGTCTAAAAGCTTATTGTCCAACACAAAGACTTGACATAGCCGTGTTTCGGCCCACTTGGCCTACCTCAGGAGTCTCCTAATGTTGTTTGTATCATCAAACGGAATGCTGCTGGATAATATACTGTAAAATCTTATTATCCATCGCTAGCGTTGAATTTGGTGGGAACCACTGAATGTCAGAGTATACACAACTGTATCACCCAAGACATCTTGCTATTAGTCTTGTGTTCACTTCACAAGACTAACACAGTTGTGTATACTCTGGTGTGCAGTGGTTCCTGCCAAGTTTAACGCTTGCAACGAATAATAAGATTCCACAGTATATCCAGCAGCATTTTGTTTGATGATAGAGACATTAGGAGACTCCTGAGGCAGGCCAAGTGGGCCGAAACACAGCTGTGTCGAGTCTTGGATAATAAAATTTTAGACATTTGGAGCATCAGTTGCATATCTTTTTGAGTCACCGCTGTTTTCTGTGCATCTTCAAGTCTGTGAGGGTTTTGGTTCTTCTGCATGTACGTCTTAGTATCAGCCTGCCCATTTCCTACCTCATTTTGTGGTTCTGGAGACTTTTGTATTTGTCCTAAAAATGTTATCTTGTATTTTTATATACATACATTTCTTTTGTTGTGTAAAATGTAAGCACCTCTTATAGCCAGTGGTGATTTTCCAGTAGGTCATAAGTATGAATAAGTATGAATTTGCTTCCTTGTTCTCACTGCAGCACGTTAAAAGTGTTTTATGGTAATTTTTTGTGTGTGTTAAGAGTGTGTTATTTGTATTTTTCTACTTATTTTGGGGGGAGGTAGTCAAGGGTAGAGAATGGGCGTGGATGCGATATTTAACTAGCGCAAAACTCATCAAATGCTCCCACGCCAATTTTTTTCTGATTACACATGCTAATGCAAACATTAGTGCACAACCTGAAAAGGAAATATCTGAAAATGCCCTATTTCCTTGGTGTGCTGGAAATGGGCTTATTGTACGGGAAAGTCCCACGTTAGCACACTCTAAGCCCAACTCCTACTGCCCTTTAGTAGACATATCCCGTAGATTTTATGACAGTGCTATAAATAATACCGAACCATAGCCAAGTCATATAAGTTTGTACATTGTGAATCCATTCATGCTCTGCCTAAACTCTGTCTCTAGGCATGTCAACTGAACCAGTATATGCCAGCTTGCACTGCATGCCCTTTTAGGCATGATCTAAGTTTATAAGAGCACATTTATACACATAAATCAGCATTTAATAAGCAAAAATGATAAAGTTAGACTTATACTGTGAATCAGTCTCAAAGTGAATGGCATCGTTGAGATTTAAATTTGAGTTTCTGAGTTTTATATCTATGTTCTTTAATCAGTAGGCTATAGAATCGATTTTGCAGAGGTCAGAGGTTGCCTAGGTAGAAAAAAGGATATCCAAGTCTGACATTCACAATTTATATTATACAAAAAGGTTTACTAAATATGGAGCCTATTGTAAAATATGCATAAGAATGTAGGGGAAAACCCATACAGCACATCTACATTACATAATGCAATACAGGCTAAGACTGAAAATAAATTATGAAAGTGCTGCGTAACATGCTGTGATGGCCTTCACTCCACCCCGCTCCCACACAGTCTTCCCTCTCCCAATTCCCTCCAAGGCCCCCCCCCCCCCAAGCCTTGACACGATCCAGCCCTCTCCAAACAAGAATCCTGACCGCTCAACTCACATCCTGCCCTCCTCAGTCACCTACAAATCTATGTTCCCCAACCCCCTAATCCAACCCCAGCTGCTGCCACAACAGGCTCCCTGCCACATAAACCTTGGCACCTTCCCTATTTTATTCCCTCTGACCTCCCCCTCCCAGGGATCTGGACTACTGCTAGGGCCTAGGGGCCAGGAACTATTTTGAAGGAGGCGCCGACCCAGGCAGCAGTGGAGAGGGACTGCTGCTGTTGCAGCTAACTTATCAGTTTCTGGACCCCCCAGGAAAGTCTTTTTTTTGGGGGGGGGGGGGGGGAGAGTCAGGGGGAGTGTGGGTAGGATAGGAAAGGGGGAGGGGGTTCTGTGGCAGAGAATGGACCTGTTATAGCAAGTACTAGGGTTGGATTGGGGAGGTTCAGGGGACTCAGATTTGTGATGGGGGCTTGGGGTTCTGGCTAGGGAAGGGCCAGATCTTGTGACGGGGGCTTGGGGGTCAGGATGTGGAGGCACTTGAGGGGAATTACACCAACCATCCTTGTAGCCAGGAAATCCAGATTGCCCCAATTTGATTGACTGTATTTTTTGTCCTTTAGATTGTAAGCTCCTTTGAACAGGGACTGTCCTTCTTTGTTAAACTGTACAGCGCTGCGTAACCCTAGCAGCGCTTTAGAAATGTTAAATAGTAGTAGCCATGCTACAAAACTGCTGCTAATGTACCTGCACTTACCGCTTTTATTAGCAATCCTGACAACTACAGCACAGTAATGACTCGTGATGTCAGAGCCAGCCACACCTCTACCCACCTGTGTCATGCCCAGATCCAGCCCACTTCCGTGTTAGGCTTTTAATGCTGGATTTTTAGCACAAAAGCTCCATTTTTAGCGCAGTGGACATTAGAATGGGACTGTGCTACTGTCTACCACACTAAAAACCTCATGTTAAATGCTTAACACAGCTTAGTAAAAAGGCCAGATTTTACAAAACTGGATGTCCAAGGGAAGCAAATTAAGAAGTGAAGATACAAGACTTTGTTTTGCATTTTTGAAGTGGTTGCTAATCCCTGTTTTCTTGTATATATTTTATATATGCTTAGTAGGTAGTTTAGTACTCTTTTTAATATATGTAGGAGACTGCCTTCTAATGCTGATCCAATGCTGTGACTATGTTGTGAGGCTACTGGCTTCTGGAATAAACAATGAGGTGTATTTTCAAAGCACTTAGACTTACAAAGTTCCCTAAGTTACAACATAACTGTGTAGGTCTAAGTGCTTTGAAAATGAGCCCCTAATAACCTATGGAACTTTGTAAGTATGCTTTGAAAATGAGCTCTCCTGTCTCCTCTATGGAGGTTAAAAACCCACAACACCCTTTTTGCAAGGTTAAGAATGTTACTTCCTAGTGTCAATGCTAAATTTCAACAATTTACAATCTTTCCTACCAAAATTCCACCTGCAGAACTAACAGGCTTGGAAAGCTTTCTTCTTAATTTGCTGCACACATCCTTTGTAAAGGTAACTGTACAGATATTTGGCTAACACTTAATCTTGAAATTCCAGTTGAAAAGGCAAGTACTCTCCTTACTAGATAACATTATCCACCTCACATCAAGCATTTGTTAGTATTCTTTCTAATTATGTAAAGACTGGTCTGACTCAGATTGTCAGAGTCAACTAAAACTACTTAAAAGCCACCTTGAGCAATGCATCAAAATGCTTTAAAATCTAAAGAACAATGGCTTTTTAAAAGCTTTCCCTTGAAATTGATTGAAATAGGGGAGTGGGTACAGTCTTTAAATATTCATGCTGGTTCACAAAGGAATTCTTGTCCAGATGCAGAGGCAAAAGGGAGTAGAAGCTTCTAAAAGGGGGATTCATCTAGGGAACAAAAGCGCTCACCCTTGCCCTTATTAGACTACCATGAGATTTTCTTTATTTATTTTATCATTTTCTAAACAGATGGGACCCGGTCATTTATCCATCTTATCTAGAAGAAGAGACGCCCAGTGGCGCAGCAGCCTTCACAAAAGCACAGCGTGTAATGGCACTGAAAAATAGAAAGTCTATAGTCAGTTTTGTTCGATGATGGCTTGAAATGTAATCTGCTTAACATGGAGACTACAGATAGTACAGAAACATCTGTTGCTATAATAGTATTCATTCTTCGGCTCTGAACTTCAAGTCCACTGGTTTATCTTTGATTATAAGTTTCAGGGCTAACACTGAACATAGCTGTTTCACTGTCAGCTATGTCTAACTGCGTGTATGTTCTGCAAATATAATTTAGAGTGACATACACACCTACACAGCATGAAATAAACACCGGGTTTGGCACAGATTCTGAAAAGAGGAGAGGGGAATGATTAGCAAAAATCAGTATGAGTTCAGTATTGGTTATGTCCAACATGAACATCCATTTTACAAACTGAAACATCCAAAATACGAATGGGGCAAAACAAGGGATTTGGACGTCTTTGAGGCAGTAGAGGAAAGTCCACATTATAAAATAATCCCAAAAAGCAGGAAGGCAATGGGTGAACAAACCAAAATGCAGATCGAGATAATCCAAGATGAATTTATTAAGCAAGCAACAGGACTGGAAGGATGTACAGTTGCCCAACTCATCCAAGTTGCACTTTTATTTGGCTGCCCTAGGGTCTATAAATACTGTTAAAAACAATTAAAAAAATAAACAACGGAATCAAAAGACAAGAATACATATGTGAAATCAATAAATAATACCACAAAACTTTTTTTAAAAATCCAAAAACCACCTATATGGAGCAAATCCAAACAACTACAGTAACATAATACATAAAGGGTACTAGCACATAACTATAACTCAGAACTACTGAATATGGATACCATTCTATAAATCATACTATCATCAACAAGTCATAGGAAAATGCACAAAAAAAAATCATAAAATCATTAAGAACCACAGACACACCAAATAAATGTTTCACATACTCAAAACTAGTGTGAAACAACTGCAAACACCAAGCTTGAAAAAAAAAATCTAAAAGCAAACATAAAAATACCAAAATGATCAAGAAGGCATAATCGAAAGGGACGCCCAAGTTTTCCTGGGAACGTCCTCGCAGGACAGCCCCGTGAAGGGGCGGGAAAACCCATATTATTGAAAACAAGATGGGCGTCCATCTTTCGTTTCGACAATATGGTCGGGGACGTCCAAATCTTGAAATTTAGGTTGACCTTAGAGATGGCCGTCCTTAGACTTGGTCGTTTCTGATTTTCGGCAATAATGGAAACCGAGGACGCCCATCTCAGAAACTACCAAATCCAAGCCATTTGGTCATGGGAGGAGCCAGCATTCATAGTGCACTGGTTCCCCCGACATGCCAGGACATCAACTGGGCACCCTAGGGGGCACTGCAGTGGACTTCACAAATTGCTCCCAGGAACATAGATCCCTTACCTTGTGTGCTGAGTCCCCAAAAACCCACCCACAACCATAGCCCTTATGGGTGAAGGGGGGCACCTAGATGTGAGTACAGTGTGTTTGTGGTGGGTTTTGAAGGGCTCACATTTACCACCACAAGTGTAACAGGTGGGGGGGATGGGCCTGGGTCCGCCTGCCTGAAGTGCACTGCACCCACTAAAACTGCTCTAGGGACCTGCATACTGCTGCGATGGAGCTGAGTATGACATCTGAGGCTGACACAACATATTTTTAAAGTTGTTTGGGAGGGGGTTAGTGACCATTCGGGGAGTAAGGGGAAGTCATCCCCAATTCCCTCCGGTGATCATGTGGTCAGTTCGGGCACTTTTTTGAGGCTTGGTCGTAAGGAAAAATGACCAAGTAAAGTCAGCCAAGTGCTCGTCAGGGACGCCCTTCTTTTTTCCATTATGGGTTGAGGACGCCCATGTGTTAGGCACGCCCAAGTCCCACCTATGCTACGCTTCCGAAACGCCTCCGGGAACTTTGGTCATCCCCGCGACGGAAAGCAGTTGTGGACGCCCAAACTCGGCTTTCGATTATGCCGATCTGGGTGACCCTGGGAGAAGGATGCCCATCTTCCAATCTATGTCGAAAGATGGGTGCCCTTCTCTTTCGAAAATAAGCCTGCAAGGGTCCTAGCCAGTTACCAAAAAGATGATTGTCAGATTTCAAAGAGAATTTTTACATTAAAAGAGGTTGTAAAACATGCCTACCGTCTCTCTCCCTCACAGACACAGGTCCTACTGCAATTGAAGTCAAGCAGAATGGGCTGCCATGTTTATCAGCACCTGAACTGTGGGAGCCATAGAGCAATGAGAGCACATGAGTTGCAGGAGCCAGGAGGAGAGGACAGAGAAATTCAGTATTGAGGAAGGCAGATAATGGGGGGGAGGGGAGGCATGGTGAAGAGAGAGGATATGTGCATCATATCTATGTTATTTGAATATTCTAATGTGTGCTTGTTATATGTTTCATTAGTATTATGCCAACATCATATATCTCTGTTATTTGAATTTCAGCGCTGTTAAATGTGTATATTTCTGAAACTGTTTCATGTTAGTCCTATTATTAGGTTTTAATTTGTTGTTCTCAAGTTTACCTTATTTAAACGGGCGCTAGCAAGGTTTTCCTCGGAGTGTGTATGTTTGAGAGAATGTGTGAGAGTGACTGCGTGAGAGAGCGTGAGAGTGACTGCGTGAGAGAGCAAGAGAGTGAATGTGCGAGTGTGTCTGTGCGAGTGTGTCTGTGTGAAATTGAGAGTATGTGCCACCCCCCTCCCTCCCTCCGAGTTCCAGGGTTCCCCTTCCCTCCCTCCCTCCTCCTTTCTCCCTCCCAGTTCCAGGGTCGTCGTCCCTCCCTTCCAGTTCCAGGCCCCCTCCCTACATAGTTTGAAAGTCATCTTGACTTACCTCGTTGGGGTTACGGTGGCCACCAGCAGCGGTAAAAGGCGTGCAGGCTCGGCCCTTTTCTCTCTCAGCTGTGGTCCCGCCCTCATTTCCTGTTTCCGCAAGGCGGGACCACAGCCGAGAGAAAAGGGCCTAGGCTGCACGCCTTTTACCACTGCTGGCGGCCGCCATAACTCTGACTTGGTAACTGAAGATGGAACGACTGGCACCGATACCTGAGCGGGAAGTGACAGGGACGTGGGGTTGCGGAGGAGAGCAGCAGGCACCGATACCTGAGCGGGAAGCGAGAGGGACGTGGGGTTGCAGAGGACAGCAGCAGCAATGCAGAGTCCGAAGACAGCGAGGCAGAGGCGACCACAGTAACATCTCCTGACGTCAGGCATGCAGGCTTCTACTGTGGGAGAGTGACGTCAGGAGATGGTTACTAACGTAGGTAGCCTCATTGGAACATTGGAGGAGCAAATTATTATATTAGATTTGATCAATTTTATTATTGTTATGGTGTTAACAAAATTGTAAGTTTTATGTTAAACTGTACCTGCTATAAACTACCTTGGGTGAATCTCTTCATAAAGGTGGTTAATAAATCCCAATCAATCAATAAATAAATAAATGTGGGGGTGGGAAGGAAAGAGAGAGATAATACCTTGGGTGGGATAAAGAAGAGGGAATGATTGTATAGATGGTTCAGGAAAGAGAAATAGAAAAAGAGAGTGAGTGATGCAGAGTAAACTGGGTGAAGTGGGATTAGTGCCTAGAGTTAAGGGAGTGAGTGAATGCTGGAATCACTGAAAATATTTTGTGGGCGTCTGCCAGTATTTTACAGAAACTTTCAATTTGGTACCACATGAAAGACTGATTTTTCAGTTACAGAAGCAGGATGGTGCATGCCTGGAATCCCTTTACCAGAGGAGATTATAGAAAAAATACAGTAACAGAATTCAGAAAGGTATGGGATAAATCCAGAGGATCCATATTGGCAAGAGAATAGAAAAGAAGCATATTGGAGTTGCATGGAGCAGCAGTTATATCCCTGAAAAGCATATTGCATTATAGCTGCCAAAAGCATGTGGGTAGAGGCTGATCAAATTTCGGTTTTGGCACCATAAAACAAAAATTCATGTTTGGCAATATTTCAATTTCGGATGAAAATGCCAGTGCATTTTTGGCTGGAACCAAAACTTAATGTTGGGTCTCCTAGCTCTCTCTCTCCCCTCCCCCTTAACAGTAGAAACCCTCCTCAATCCCTCTTTCCCCTCAATGAACAGAACCCCTCCCCCCATCTACTGTATATCCCCTAGTGGTCAAGTGGCTAGACGGGGCAAGAGCGATCCCCAGTCATGCCATTTTTGCAGCTGAGAGAACATGGGCAGGAGTGGCTGGGGATCGCTCCTGTCCAGACTAACCACTTTTTTGGGGTGGAGGCTGGGTTGAGCCTGTCCTATCAGCCAGTTTCAGCTTCAGCTGAAATTGAGCAGCAAATTTCGCAGCTGATTAATTTCTGTTACCTTCTGCATGTGGTTACTGAATAGAGTGGCAGTCATAACCCAAAGTAGCAGTGGTAAGATGAGGGTAGCATGCATGGTGCAGTACATATAACCCTAACCTGCAGTTGTATGATTACCTCAGTGTTCCAAAAAAGCATGGGGAAGATGTGATGGATTTTTGTTATCCCTGGGACAAATATGAGAAGGGGGTTAAGAGATCAGACAGAAAACATGGGCACGAGGGAAGATGGTGTTTCCATTTTGGAAGTTATATATGTACATCTACAATGAAGATTAATCTAAACTGGGCAGACTAGATGGGTTATTTTCATGTTATCTGCCATTATTTACTATGTTACTATAAAAGAGGTAATTTTTGAGCCCATTTGAATAAGGTAACAAGTAGGGTCTTACAGATAGTGCTTTAAGAATAGGAGCCAACTTTTCAAAATTATTGGGGGTGCTAAACCAAATGGAAATTCTCTATCCTTGGACACAGGGAGTTTGTTTAATATTGGGGGTGCTCAAGCACCCACAGAACTGGCTCCTATGGCTTTGAAGTTAATGGCACGATTGTGAGAGACGCCGTTCAGGCTAATCAATTCCTTTACAAAAGAAAGTGATACATTTGGTGGTGTTTTTTGGGTAGAGTATATATACCTTGAGTACTTCTTATTAGGACCCCTGAAGAAGGCAATTTCTTTGCCAAAACACTGCAGTGTTGAGTTATCTGTCCTTTTTGTGCATCTTGTGGAACATTTTATATACAAATTGGACATTTGTTAATAAATTGAGACATTCTGTGACAACCTGACTGTGGAGTTTGGCTCCTTCCGTTCCTTTTCTCTGCTCAGGCTGGTATAATGTCTGCAGCCAAAATGTAGGGTGCTGAGCGCAATTTCTATAACAGCATCTGGGCATCCATATTCCATTAAAGATTAGAGCAGTGGTCTCCAACTCATGGCCCCAGCATTCAATTTTTGCAGCCCCTTAACCAAGACAGAAAAATTGAATTGGCTAACCTGAAGGATGCAACACTGTCAGGAGGCAGATAGAAGAAAAGGTTCTGCGAATCTCCACTGGGTCACGTGTGCCTGCATGCCAAACATGGTCACACTGACACACATTTGTGGGTCTATATGAGGCACACACAATCCAACGGAGCTTCACAGGTCCTTTTCTCTACCTGCCTCCTGATGGTGTTGCATCCATTAGGTGAGACAATTCAATTTTTCTGCCACAGATAGTTATTAACCTTTTATGAGTTAGAATTAGAAACAATTAGGCAGAAAAGGAGATATCTGCTGTCGCCTTTTCAGTCTGCTAAACCATACAAACTGCTCAGCTCTTCAACCCCTTCCTGTCACTGCCTTACTTGCACAATGGGAACTGGCTGGGGAATGGGTTTGAATTGTGCTGACCAGGAGGTCTTTTGCTTGAAATGGATTGTGAGATAGTTAGTAACATTGCTATAAGAAGATCTGGCCAACATAAAAGTCTGCATTTTAAAATGTTCATTGTTTGGGTGTCCTCATTCCATCTGACGTTTCTCCCTTAAATGAGTCTAATATTGATGCTTTGCGTTCTTTTACTAGGCAAACATTAGAAGACATGGCACTTGCTGCCTTTGTCTATTCTGGGTAGAATCACCCTGTATAATATGATGGTGGTCCCAAAATGGATGTATATGATGAAAATGTACATTTCTTAAGCACAAAGATGAAAGGTTTGTGACTCGACTTCTCACGCGTTACATTTGGCAGTGCAAGCGTGCCAGCCTATCAACTTTTTCTCCCTTGGCTTAAGGGGGAGATGGGGCTGTTGAATGTCAAACCATTTTCAGCGCCAATTACCAAGAATAGATTACTATCAAATTAATATCAAATTCTATTTATTACCATAACAGTTGCACACAGTCAATGACTTAACTTATATCTTCCTCCACATCATTATAAAGATATACCCATTAACACATCACATGTCCTCCTGATGAATTGTTTTTCAAAATTTCTTGCAATATCCGTAAAACATACTACTAGGGGGAACATAGAGTTTATATATTTGAAGAATAGTCATATTTTGATAATCCATAATTTTGTTTTAAGTTCTGGTAGAAACTATTTTTAACGGTCAGTTGTATGCGACATCTTACTGATTGGTTTCGTAATACTTCATACTTTTCGTGCACTGCTGCAGAGACAGGATTGCTTTCTCCACTTTAGCTCTTGGCTTCATGCATCACCGGGATGGGTGCATATGCCTGTCCCTTTTGCTGCATTTCTCTTACCTTTAAGGCGGGCCTGGCACTGGGTTTGTCGTACCTATGGTCTCTTTGCAGTGTCTTCTCCATTGTTACCTTTGAGGGGCAATGTAGATTTCCCAGTAGGCTCTACCTCCTTGAACTTTGCAATTTGGACATCCAAGGGTATAGTTTATATACATCAGTTATACACAGAAGATGGAACTCTTAAGTCATTAGAAAGCTTGAAAACGGAATATGGGGTGGAGATGAGCGATTTATTCTCTCTTTTGCAGGTACGCCATTATATTAGGTCTCCCCCCCCCCCCCCCCCCCCGACTCACTAACATCTGAGGTTTGGGAAAAGTTCCTCACTATTCTAGGGTTGGATGCTCAATTATCAATCCCACTTAAATATTACCATGCTGACCTTCGTGATAATTTGGGGGAACATAACTATGAGACCTTAGCTAGTAAATGGGGTAGAGAACTGTCTATCACTCTCCAGGGACATAAATTGAAAACATGTCTCTTCAAAAATTAATGGAAAGTGCGATGTTCAGAGAAATCCATTACAAATTTCTTATGAGAATGTAGGTCTCCCCTCGTAGAACTTTCAGAGCCTCTTTAAGGATGATGTATGCTTGAAGTGTTCCGGTTCCCCTGCAGACCCGAGTCATATGTTTTGGTTTTGTCCTCCTATTTTGGCATTTTGGAGGCAACTGTGTGTGCATGTTTCACACCCTTGGAGGGTGACTTGGCATCCAGACCCCCACCAATTATTTGATGTCTTCAGAATCTGTCCATTTTTGCCTAAGGGGTTGAGGTTTTTTTTTTTTTTAAACAGGCAGTTCTCATTGCCAGGAAAGCTATTTTGCACCATTGGGTAACTGCAGAGGTGCCTACCTTGATGCAGTGGCACTCTGCTATGATTCTTTTTTGTGCGCTGGAGAGCTGGGGTATTGGTGACATCCTTCTGTAAAGGGGGATGGTTTTGCCAGATTTGGTCCCCATTTTGGGATTCTTTGACTTTGGTGGTTCGAAGCAGTATAATAAATTCTTAGTTTATTCAGGTTTAGCATACTGTTTGGGTTGTGTATATGGGTGAGGAGGGCAGGGGTGGGGGGATTATTATTGTTGGAAAAAGGGGCATTCAATACGTAATGGCAAAATGTTGTTCTGTTATAGTATTGTTATCTGAAGGACCTTAATAAAATTCTTTAAAAAATAAAATGTTCATTGTTTTTATACAGGTTCTCATGTCGTATACATTCAGTAAAAACATCAGAGAGGTGAGTTAGTGTCCATTGCAGTCTCCTATGTGAGTAGTGAATCTCAACTGCATTTGTGAAAATTAATTGATTTTGACAGGTGACATGCCCACTTCTCAGCCAATCAGAAGCAAGGACAATGCCAAGCCATGCTCCATTGGTTGACATCACCATCCACACCCTGTCCAAACCATGCATACTCCCCACCTCCTTTGATGATGTCACCAGATATATCTTGACCCTATCTCCTTTGCATAGCCATGCCCCTTGAAACACCTTATTTGCATAGCCCCACCCCAAACCCCATACCTCTTGGTGGTCAGAAGTGACATCATAGCCACGTCCCTTTTCCAACATGGTGGCCACAACTGTATACATCGTGTCACTTCCTGTTTCTACTACTAGCCACCATCTTGGATAGGGACAAATGACAGGAAGTGATGTAAAAAAAACCCAACATCACTCCCTACAGCTGTGGAGAAATATGCACAGCTTAACCAAATAGGCATTTGTTTTCTTTTTTCTTTCAAACGGATACCTTGTGCTTAAGAATGACAGGTTGGCGAATGACAGACATTTTAGGCTTAAAAACGAAAGACGGCTCCTCCTTCTCCTCTTTTCTTTAAAGGGCACATATAGACAAAAAGCTAAGCTGTTTTAAGATTAACTTACACAAGAAACCGTACGCATTGGGGTCTGGCTCGTCAGGCTTCCTTTTTTTTTTTTCAAAGCTGATGTAAGGTAAGTCTCACAAGAAACCAGAGGGTTTTTTTCTGAACGCTGCTGCAAAAAAATAAAAAGCTCAATAAACTCATCTCTCAAGGCAAAGCGGTTCTGCTTTGTGTGACAAACCCTCTCCCTTCCCCTACCCCCTCCTGTTTTTGAGACATCAGTTTAAGCTCAGTGTGCAAGAGGTGATTTTTCTGCAGCCAGTCTGAAAGGGAAAAAAAAGCTGTGTTGAATCTGAATGCTTTATTTTACTTTAGCAGTGTTTACCTGAGAAACATACAAGTTTCAAAAAAGTTATGTATGTAAAGCACCAGTAAAAGAAATAGCAATGAAAATAGTGGCAGAATAAATGCTTTATACAGGATTGTTTTGCCCTAACAGTATTCATCTAGGAAGCATACAATGTTTTATAAATGTTAAGTAAAAGCATATGCAAAGAGTATGGATCTAATCAGTAGCTGTAAGGCAATGTGTTAAAATTTTGAATCAAAACCTGTTTATCATACATGACCCTTTGAAGTTTTTAAATACACGAGATTCAACATGCCATTGAGCCTTGATTCTGACTATCCATTTTTGTTGAATGGATATATTAGTTTGTTCATTCAGTGGCTCCCTAGGATCGTAATCCATAACTAGCTCTTTTAGACTGCAAAAATTTATTTTCTCACTGTTTTCGCTGTTGAGTGTGATTCCTTTTACTGTCAGATGAGTCTTACGGCTAGACTGCCTGTACCTGTATATTTTAGGACCGGCCAAGACAAACTGCGTAATATGCTCACCCTTAGGGATCTCGCTCATTATTTTGCCTCAATAGTCACCCGAAGGAGAATCCCACTCACCCTCCTTACATACAAAAATTACAGAGTCTGTATTGTGATAAAGACAAAGCTCTTGTAAAGTGTCAAGAACCCTGTATAGCTCTAACCAGGCATGAGCCATTGTAAAAAAGGCTATGAAGATGTTAGTATTACCCATGGTGCACAAAGTTCCTTTGTGCGCTTCCAGGTGATGCATGCCACATCATCGTCTTTAAGACTGAATATTGTGTTCAATTCTGGTCGCCGCATCTCAAAAAAGATATAGTGGAATTAGAAAAGGTACAGAGAAGGGCAACGAAAATGATAAAGGGGATAAGACGACTTCCCTATGAGGAAAGGCTGAAGCATCTAAGGCTCTTCAGCTTAGAGAAGAGACGGCTGAGGAGAGATATGATAGAGGTCTATAAAATAATGAGCGGAGTGGGACGGGTAAACGTGAATCATTTGTTTACACTTTCCAAAAATACTAGGACTGGGGGCATGCGACGAAGCTACAAAGTAGTAAATCTAATATGAATTAGAGAAACATTTTCTTCACTCAACGTGTAATTAAACTCTGGAATTCGTTGCCAGAGAATGTGGTAAAGGCAGTTAGCTTAGCAGGGTTTAAAAAGGGTCTGGACGGCTTCCTAAAGGAAAAGTCCATAGACCATTATTAAATTGACTTGGGGAAAATCCACTGTTTATTTCTGGGATAAGCAGCATAAAATGTATTGAGTTTCTGGGATCTTGCCAGGTATTTGTGACCTGGATTGGCCACTGTTGGAAACAGGATGCTGGGCTTGATGGAGCCTTGGTCTGTCCCAGTGTTGCAACACTTACCGTATTTTTCGGACTATAAGACGCACTTTTTTCCCCCAAAATTTGGGAGGAAAATGGGGGGTGCGTCTTATAGTCCGAAGGTAGCGTTTTCGGACCTCCGTTCCAGTACTTACATGATTCCATGTGCCCTGGTGGTCTAGTGACGTCGGGGCAGGAAAGAGCCCCCTCTTTCCTGCCCATCGCGCTGCTCTCCGTGCTTCTCAATGCTTTCTGATGGTCTCGGCGATATTCAAAATGGCCGCCGAGATTCTCGGCGGCCATTTTGAATCTCGCCGAGACCGTCAGAAAGCATTGAGGAGCACGGAGAGCAGCGCGATGGGCAGGAAAGAGGGGGCTCTTTCCTGCCCCGACGTCACTAGACCACCAGGGCACATGGAATCATGTAAGTACTGGAACGGAGGTCCGAAACCCGGACAAGACGCACCGGAGCAAAAGCAAACAACATTATATACTGTTGTTTACTTTTTGACCTTTGGGTCTTCCATTAAATTTCATTGTTTCATCATTCTGCTTTTTTAGTTTATATAAATAGCAATACTAATATCTACTTATGTGTATTCAGGGGAAAACAGGTACATGTACAGCTCATCGGGGTCTTTCGTGATGCTTGTGTTAGGTAGATTTCTTCTTTGACCAAACTTTCCCCACAAAACGTTTAAGAACAGTTTTGCAATTTGTCGTTTTGCAGGGCTCACGATAATTTGATCAGTGCGTAAAAGCACACCTTCTTTCTGATAGAAATAATCTATGTACCTATTTTGCTGTTCAGCATCAGTACACCACTGAGGAAACCCTGATGCTTCCTGCTTTTGTCACAGATGCACGTTCATGTATTCTGCAAAGAGCTGTGTAATGGCTGTTCAAAATACCAGAGCTCGTAGATTTCTCCTACCCTATACCCTTTCACTATAGCCATTTCCAATTCTATGGTATACCATGTCCCCATCAGGGCTCTCTCTCCATCATCATGGGCGCATTTCTCCCGCTGATCTGTTACGGCGCACATGCGACACAACAAAAACATAAGTTTACAGTGCAGCCTAATGGGCGACCGATCAGATATTCTTTAGTTTTATTGACAAAAGGCTACAGGCTGGTAAAATCATAATAGTGTATTTTCTTACCCTGTTTAACAACATGGCATTCGTTCTTTCTCCAGTAGAGAGGTGTGGTAGCTGTGTTAGTCCACTTTTAAAGGTAATCAATAGAAACAAAATAAAACATGGAAAAGAAAATAAGATTATACCTTTTTTATTGGACATAACTTAATACATTTCTTGATTAGCTTTCGAAGGTTGCCCTTCTTCGTCAGATCAGAAAAACAACCTTCCGATCTGACGAAGAAGGGCAACCTTCGAAAGCTAATCAAGAAATGTATTAAGTTCTTTCTCCAAAAATAGCATCTTGTGAAACTAGATTCAGGTAGCAAAGCTCTGCTCAGAACGGCCGCACATTCCCTGTTTTAACCAAACTGTCCCACTCATGTTCCCAAATACTGACAACCTTAAACCCTCTCTCTTTTAGGTAATCTGCCAATGGATTCTGTTTTTTAGAAACATAGCAGGTCGTACAGCCATGGTAAAAGCACCTGTTAAATTCAAAGGCAGTGTGCTTGCCATTAATGATGACATAACCTTCAAGAAAGTAGTCACCCACCTGCATTTCTCTACCCTTTAAAGTGTGTTTTTTGTCCTCAGTGTACATCAGCCAACAGATACTGGCAGTTGAATATCTCTTCAATTGCCAATGATAACTGTTGGCCAATGGCAGAGCTATGGTTCTCAGTTTTAAGCACATAAGCCTGAACATGGCCATACACACGGAAGCGAGTGTGATGTACTGGAACAGGTCTATACATTTCTTTAGGGTCGCTGCCCCACCCCTTGGTATTTCTTCTACTTCTACCTCCGCAGCCTTTTCCGTCATGTTCATAATTTCCTCTCTATATAGGACACAGACGTTTTGTAAAATATAGACATCCTGCTTACAGTAGAAGGCCAGTTCTTTTTGTAAATCAAACGTCTTATGCTTTTTCTGGTTGTACCAACATCTAAAAATCTCTCTCCATCAGGCATCATACTCTCAATGCCATAGTACTTTTCTTCAGGCATTTTACTAACATAGTTTTGATTTTCCATGGTGTTAAAAAAGTGAGCAATGTACCCTTTGCTGCCTTCAAAGCCCATGGCTTGTGAACGCTTGCTAAGCTTCATGTGCTGAAAATTTAGAGAGTCTATAAAGCGAATGCCCAGCACATCAACCCTGATTTGTAAAACCGAACTGCGCTAACAAACTCATATCCATCATTTCCCACAACAGCTGACAAACAATGAAATAACCATTGTGACCTTTTGAATTGTGAGCTAAGTGTAGTCCTTGAACCAATGTCAATAAAAGAACCTATGAACTTGGAGAGACAATTCACCCCAATTCCCATTCGTTAAAAGATGTAGCTGGGGATGTGTAATCCCGTCTCCTGTATACATTCACAGTCATAAATGATATATGTTTTGGATGTTTTATGTCTAGCCAGCCTGGTCATACAGAATAAATGTTTTTTGCCTTTCAGTAAAGGATCCCGCACTGCAAACATTTTTTGACTTTGCATTTGTGCTTTTTTTAATGTGTAAGAGTCACATTTATCGAAAACATTTTAGACAAGCATTCTCTCTCTCTTTTTTGGATGCCTGGTTTGTATGCTGTTTTAAACATTCCTTAGAATGACAGTACAACCAGCAGTTAGAACACCTCTCTACTGCCCACCCGAACCGTGCATGAGTTGGGTAGACACAGATGACAGTGTGATTTGCAAGTGTGGTTGTGGCTATAAGGCATTTCACAGTGTTTACAGACATTTTTCTTACTGTAGAACTGTTTGATATCTAAGATACCGTAGAAATGATCATGCTAGAGTAACAGATATATGGTCTTATGGAATAGCTGATGGTTGCTTGTTTTAAAAAGACACCAGTCGTTTCTGTCTATATGATGTAGATGTTCAAAAACCACTATGTTGCTTAACATAACTTTTTTGTTTTCTGACAATCCTAGCTCGGCGGGTAGTTTTCTGGCTTCATGTAACAATTCTATGTCTTTTAGCTTGACAGCAATGGTGAGTGCCTTGAGACTCTCCAAAAAGCACAATTTATTACCAACGTTGTTTAGATCTACTAATGTCTTCTTTTTTTTCCCTATAATGTGGCTATTAAAAACACTTTGTAAAGACCTGTTACAACCCCCACTACTCCCTTTGTTTCTGATAACCATCACAATGAGATACATGTTCTCATTGATGTGCATTTCTCTGAAACTGCAGAAAATTACTGACCTGTTCTAAGAAATGCCCCACCTCGGTCCCTCCCAGTCTGTGACTTCCAGAATACAAGGAATTATATAAACCCCCAGGCATAAATCTTATTTATAAGTAATCTTCAGGTGATGCTCTAATGTTTATGATATCTAAAGCTTGTTGGATACCCTGTCGTATAGCGTTTTGAACATCGCTGAACGATCTTGTGGTGTCTATAATAATAAAACAAAATTGATCAGAATAGCTTACACCATTAAACCTGGGGGACGGCCTAGTCCACCTGTTCACAAACTCTATATATCTCACCAGTTCAGAGTCCATTGTAACATTTTCAGACACATTGTCTATAACAGGTCTACTCACAGTTCCAGAATCATTACGGACCCCATACTCATTGCCAGCGGTATTCACGTCAAAAAGATCCACTCTCAGCTCTGGTATCATGGCACACCCTCTTTCTCCCTCTTTCCACAGGACGGCGGCTTGTGCATTTTCCTCTTTTATCGCTAGTCATTTTTTTTTCAAATGATTGGCTTTATCTCTAGGTTTGATATACCAATTTGGGGGTGCTGCTTGACTGTGATTGGACTAAATCAGGTGCCTGGCTGTCGATGTTTCACCAGTTGTCTCTTTTTCTTGATCCGTGGGATAAAAAGCAGATCATCATACAACTAACGAACACATTGCCCATCGTTTGCAGGTACCAGCCATCAGTGGGGAGGGTTTGTCAAGATGGCCGACAAGATGGCTGTCAACACCACAATATACGGACACTGCGTGGGACGCAGATACAATCGCCATTTTGTAATACTACCAAGAGCCGTGAGAAAAAATGTGACATCTATAGGTAAATAACCTTGAAATAGGATGCAAAAACTATTTTTTTAAAAACATAAAACGCTTACTTTTACGGCTTGCTGAACCACCAGAACTGCCAATCTGATTCTGATGTCCCTTTGAACAGTAGGAGTGATCGGCGGATGCAATACTGTTCTTGCTCTATCTTTTCTCGGCACTAGCTGTTGTTTCACCAGCTGTCTCTTTTTTTGATCTGCGGGATAAAAAAGTAGAAACTAACAAACATATGGCCTATTGCTTGCAAAGTACCCGCAGCCGGAGGTGGTGGGTTCATCAAGATGGCCACCAGCACAGCACCATGAGGATGCCACATGGCTGTGTATACATGTGCCATTTTGTAAGATTAGCGGGTGCCATGTGTCTACAAGCACCATTTTGAGACTCTGCAGCTGTATCAAGCATAATGCAAAAAATTGCTCTTTTCAAAACGTAAATATTTACTTTCTCGCCGTGGTAAACCTCTGAACCACATAAAATGTTTATTTGAGCAGTAGGAATGGATCAAGGGTCGCAGTGCTGTTCATACTCTGCGCTGTAAAAATACACGACAGACCATCACATGTACTTAACTATTTTTGATTGTTTTAATAGAATTGTTTGAGGACCTGCAAAACACTTATCGAGTCACTTTTTGAGGACTGAATCTATTCTTCTTCTTCTGCTGTAAGCATGTTCTAATAGTATATAGACACATAGAAACATGACGGCAGATAAAGGCCATATGACCCATCCAGTCTGCCCATCCTCTGTAACCCCTAATTCTTCCTGTTCCTAAGCGATCCCACATGCTTATCCCATGCCTTTTTAAATTCTGGAACAGTCCTCGACTCCACCACCTCCACCAGGAGGCCATTCCATGTCTCCACCACCCTTTCTGTGAAATAATACTTCCTTAGGTTACTCCTAAGCCTATTCCCTCTTAACTTTGTCGTATGCCCCCTCATTCCAGAGCTCTCCATTTGAAAAAGACTCTCTTCCTGTGCATAAATGTCCTTGAGATAAACGTTTCTATCATGTCTCCTCTCTTTCAGCATATACATGTTGAGGTTCATAAGCCTGTCCCTATAATTTTTGCATTCAAGACCGCTTACTAATTTCGTAGCCACCCACTGGACCGATTCCATCCTGTTTATATCTTTCCGTATATGCGGTGGTGTTTTACGGATAGTTTTTCCGATTTAATCCCCTGACACACTGTGTTGTTGTATTCTTCCTGCATACAACACATAGGCCTTTAGTAAATTAAGCATTCATGTTAGTTGATGCGAAGAGACAAAATCACTGTCGTTGTTCTCTGTAGATTCCATTTCTATGTTGTGGTGTTTTTTTTTTTAATTTACAAACTAAAAGATCATGCAGGCCTTATACTCTCCAGCCATACCATTTCTTCTGGCACAAGCCTGGTGCTGTAGTAGCCTACCCAGTTGGGAGGTGTTTCAAGATAAACATACCTATGAGGAATACGATTGGACAAAGGAGGAGAGGCCCCCTCCTCTGTGACACCCACCCATATACTTTTGGGCCACCATCTGTCAGTTGCGACCGTATGTGTTGACACTGGGGAAAAAACAAAAGGTCCTGAACTTTTTTTACACAGTTTCATAAGTACACACGTGACGTTTCATTAGTTTTATGATTTTTATTATTATGATATATGTTTTTGTTCAATAACCATAGCCAGGCCATGATCTACACTTGTACGCATTGTCTCTGCTCTACATGTCCCAAAGTCTGAATCAGAACAAACATATTGAGAACTACAGTTTTGTAAAAGGAATCATGTTTTCTTTCAAGTATAATACAGCATAGGAGCCAACTTTTCAAAATTATTGGGGGTGCTAAGCCCAATGGAAATAACCCCTCCCTGGACACATACAAGGAATTTTCTAAATATTGGGGGTGCTCAAGCACCCACAGAGTCGGCTCCTATGTAATACAGTGTATATCATTTATATAATCCCTATCCTTCAATCTGTTGGCATTGTCCAGCTTTTCAATAGGATTAGGCACTGATTTTACACTTTGATGAGATCCACGATGGTGTTAATATTTCACTAAAAACCATCAGTATTTCCATTTTATATCCCCAACTATCAGAATGATGCCTAGAATACGCTCCAAGCATAATCTCTCGCAAAACGCTCATAGTTTCTGTGCTCTAACATCAGGGTGCCATCTCATGCATGGGTGTTGGCTCAGCCAGAGGCGTAGCCAGGTTTTGACATCAGGGGGAGCAAACTTTTATAAAATAGGCGCCGGTTGGTGTCAGCTAGACAGCAGTGCCTGTGTTGTTTTCAGGTGTAGTGGCTGTGGTGGGTAATGATTAATACAGGCTGTCTCTATTGCGTCCTACCTACAAGGAAACAGGAAGTTACACCAGGAGATAGGACACAGAAGAGATCCTTGGACTGTCCACAGCAGGCAACCTGTCTTAACTACAAGTAAAAATATTAAAATTGTGACCATCACCTCAAGAACAGCACATACACTTCTTCCAGTGCTGGACACTGTTTAAATCAGATGAGTTCTACAGGATGTGGAGACCACTAGCCTTGAGCATTTTTGTTTTGTGTGACAAGGGCCACCAAAGGCACTCCTAGCCCCACAGCCTACTTTCAAATAGGGCCAGACACTGTGAAATAACACAAAACTCTGCAAAATGACACCCAAAACCTATATTGAAAACTTACAACACCATAATAGCCCTAAACCACCTATGAAAACACGGTGCTACAAATATTACACTGGGCCCTAGAGCAGTGTTTCCCTAGGTGGTCCTGGATTACCCCCTTGCCATTCAGGTTTTCAGGCTATCCACAATGAATCTGCATGTAATGGAGGCAGTTTATGCAAATCAATTTCCATGCATATTTATTGTGGATAGCCTGAAAACCTGACTGGCAAGGGGGTACTCTAGGTCCAACTTACGAAACACTGCCCTAGAATACCAAGCTTACCACACCATAACAGCTCTAACCCACCAATGTAAAGACAGTGCTATATATATTACACTGGACTCTAGAGCACCAATATACCTACTGTTGGGAAACTGGAACAAGCTGCACTGTTACACATTCCTACATAGACACTACATGCTAGGAGAATCCTTCATCTTAGTCACACATGCAGAACATGGACAGACCCTCATCTCATCTAATACAGAATAGGGAGCCACAAAAAAACCCATACAAAAGTTGAAATAGAGACCTCCTCCACTCTGCTCAAGAAATCCAGATTCAGTACAATACTGGTAAAAGAGAAACAGAATGAATTTTCTCCTGTACTTTGCAAAATAAAAATAGAAAAAAGAAAAAAAATGTACATTTTACAAAGCAGGTACATCTCAGTCCTTACAAAATATTACATAAAAATATTTTTTTTCTTTTCTACCTTTGTTGTCTGGGAATTTAATTTTTTAATTGGGCTGGTCCCAGTCTTTTTTTTATTTCCATGTTCCATAAGTCAGTCTTTACGCTAACTGCTGTTACCACATCCTCCGGCAAAGAGTTCCAGAGCTGGTGTTATGGGGCATATGGAATCACATCTTAACTTCATCTATTTTGTAGAAGTTTACATTGTAGATACACAAATGGATTATTCCGTTGTGAGGCATGTTTCAGGGACAACTGGTTTTATAAGTCAAAATAAAAATAAATATTTTGTTTCATGCAGATTTCTTCTGTTTAAACATAACTAAACAGGCTATAAGTCACTAATGCAGTCCATTGGTTTTCTTATATTTTGTTCCTGTGATGACATATGCTGTGCCAAAAATGAAAACTCTTCTCTCTGGTCAGTAATAAAAGGAGCTCATTGCAAACACTATCAACCTTAAAAGGTTGTTTTGTTGCTGTCCATGAGGAATTGTGATATTGAATAAATAAGTATACTGTATCCCTAGTCATGTATCCAAAGTTTATATAGTCCTTTCAAGAAAGTCAGTTAATCGTTTAACTTATTAGTGGAACATAACCACAGAGGTATGGTATGGTCGCATTTTCACTATGGTAATACTAGAGCCCAACTAAGGAACAGGTTAGTTTTCACTGAACCAAACTTGCTTTCCTTGTGTCCATCACCACAAAATTCAGTTATATCATGGGAGCAAATACATAGACATGTCTGAAACATTTGACAAAGTTGAGATTAGCATATATACCAACTGGGATTTAAAAGTCTGTACTTTAGTGATGCTGCTTGTTCAGAAATCATAGCCATAAGTATAGCCAGTTATTCAAATATCACATGCACACACCAGAACAAGCATCCATACACACACTGCAAAACAACTGCTACAGAGTACATCCCAAACTTTTAATTTTCTTATTTCTATCTTCCAAACTTTTAGACAGCAGATGTACAGATCAGCAGACCCAAAGCAGTCAGAAACAACAGTTTATATCTAATTGTTCAACCACCCTTAGGATTCATTCACCTTTGGATATAAAAAGCAAAACCACGTGCATATAAGGACTAAATAAACAAATTCAAACACAAGTTTAAAGCAAATGCCCTTAACATGTAATACTTAGTAGCAATAATTAAACAATGATCAAATAAAATTGCTGCCAATGATTAAAATCAACAACGTGAATAGAGCAGCTCCTCCTAGATTTGCTTGCTTCGAGTGTAATGGCTGCGCAGAGCGGAGGAAAGGGAGAGAGACTATAGAAGCAAAAGGTAAAAGATACAGCAGTGGCTTGCCTTAAGTTTCAATGTTTTCAGTTGACCTCCTTGTTCGCCTCGTTGCCTTGCCTCCCCAACTTGGCTGCACCGCTGCAACAAAAATGAAGCCACGTGCGGGACCATAGTCCTATGCGCGCCACTGGTGCCTTGCTTCTGCCGGTTTCCTTCTTCCGCTCCCTCCTCCTAATCCAAACAGGAAGTTACATCTTGCGGAGGTTGAGGGAAAAAACTAGCAGAGAGAGGCGGCACAGGATCACGGTCAGCGCGCATAGGGCTATAACAGCTAGCTTAGTTTTTAAGTTCCAAGTCAGTCAGGGAGGGGCAGACTGCCACAGATCAAAATGCAGCAGCTGTGAGGAAAAGTTAATCCAGCATGAGGCGGCAGGAGCCTTTGGTGCATAGGCGCCATTTTATTTGAAAGAGTGTTTAGGGGAGCGACCGCTCCCCCTGCGCCCCACCTAACTACGCCACTGGGCTCAGCCCCCACTTATCCAAAGCACACTTGTCCAGACATGCCTGGACTATGATTTTGCCTAGCTTTGCCACGTTTTATAACATTCTCATTCACATGACTTTGTAACTGCTACAGCAAAATAAAGAATTCAGATTCAACATGCATGCATCAGATTCAACTGCAATGATTTTGCTGCATACTTTGCCAACAAAATTAAAAGTCTCCACCAGGATTTACAGGCAATCCCACCCAGTGCTGCACAAACTCACCCCCTCCAAACAGAGGCAGATGGAACACTTTTAACCTAATGACAGAGGAGACCCTTGACAAAATCCTAAGAGACCTTCGACCAACTACCTGCTCCATTGATCCCTGCCCATCAAAGATAGTGCAGCAGGCAAGTATGGGCCTTATAGAAGACGCCACAAAAATTGTAAACACCTCTCTTTCTAATGGGCAACTACCAACAGCATTAAAAAGGGCAGTGGTTCGCCCTCTGCTGAAGAAAAACAACCTTGACCAGGACAAACTTGAAAGTTACAGGCCAGTATCCAACATCCCATTTCTAGGGAAACTCATAGAACAAACAGTCGGTGTTCAACTTAATGAATGGCTAGAAAAGAGTAACTGGCTAGATCCATGTCAATCTGGATTCAGACCCAGTTATGGAACAGAAATGGTCCTCGTATCCCTGCTAGATGATCTTCACAGAAACCGAGACAAGGGATTCGCCTTGATGTTAGTACTGTTAGATTTCTCAGCACCTTTTGACACTGTGGATCATGATATCTTGCTAGCACGACTGACAGAAACAGGTATCAATGGAACAGTACTTGCCTGGTTAAGATCCTATCAGACAGGCAACAATCCATAATGTTTGGCAACAATTCATCACCGCCATGGACACTGATCTGCGGGGTACCACAAGGATCGATACTGTCACCTATTCTGTTCAATATCTACCTCAAACCACTAGCTGAGTTGATTCGGTCAATGGACACTCAGTTCTACATCTATGCAGATAATGTGCAGCTACTCATACCCATTGAACCTGACTTACCTACACCCTTGAATAAACTGATTACCTGTCTAACATCAATTCAAGAATGGGCTAAACTCAACAAACTTTGCCTGAACCCAAGTAAAACCGAGTTTCTCTGGGTCCCTAACATAAGTGGATACATACCCGACATCAAAATTCCTTTTAGGAAGTATGAACTCCCCCTCAAATCACAAGTCAGGAACCTTGGAATACAGCTAGATTCAACACTTAGTCTGATTCCCCAAATCAAAGCAACCTTCAAGAGCTGCTTCTACTATTTGTGACAGCTACGCTGCCTCTCTCCTTACATCGAGAAGGTAAATCTTATCCCAGTTGTGCAATGCCATGGTAACATCAAGACTGGATTACTGCAATGCACTATACAATGGTATGACTACAAAGGGCCTGCACCAGCTCCAGTTGATTCAGAATGCAGCAGCAAGACTCATAGAAGGTTGCAAGCGACATGACCACATCACACCATTTTTGCAAAAACTTCATTGGCAATCAGTACAATACAGGGCTAAATTTAAAACTCTATGTCTGATCTTCAAAGCCCTTAAAGGAAATGGCCCTGAGTATCTAAAGAATAGGATGATCCTCCACACACCACCAAGGACACTAAGGTTCTCCCAAGGACTTTCACTAACTACACCCTCTCCAAAAGACATTACACGATGTGATACCCGCAAGCGAGACTTCTCCGGAGTAGCCCCCACACTCTGGAATGCATTGCGTGAAAGGCTGCGCTTAACACAAGACTATGTCTACTTCAGGAAGCAGGTGAAAGCTTGGCTCTTCAACCAAGCCTTTAAGGGAAGAAGTAACTAACTTGTTAGTCTCACTCACACACACAAGGGCTGCACATACTGCAGCGGGACATGTTTATCCACTCCTCCATGTGCAACTTTCTTCAAATCAGTCACCTTACTTTCTAATTCTTCCTACTTTCTTACCCATCTATATGTTAAACTTTGCCTTACCCTTCACTATACATTATAATGTTCTATTACGTATTGTGTTGACATTGCTAGTATACCATGCCATACTTTGTATTATTTTTGAATATTTTTACTGCTGTAATTGCCTGTTGCTCATGTTTGATCTATTGTTACTGTACATCGCCTTGAGTGAACGCCTTCAAAAAGGCGGTAAATAAATCCTAATGAATAAACAAAAAAACATAGCTATTTCCTCCCTTTCGGACTGGCTGCAGAAAAATCATCTCTTGCAGACAGAGCTCACACAGATGTCTCAAAAACAGGAGGGGGGGGGGGGTTGTCACATAAAGCAGAACCTCTCTGCCTTGAGAGATTTTTTTCTTTTGCAGTGTTGTTCAGAAAAACACCCCTCTGGTTTCTTGTGAAACTCATCTTACAATAGCTTTGAAAAAAAGGAAGCCTGATGAGCCAGACCCCCCCCCCCCCCCCCCCACTCCTATGGTTTCTTGTGTAAGTTAATCTTAAAACAGCTTAGCTTTTTGTCTATATGTGCTCTTTAAAGCAAAGAGAAGGAGGGGTCAATTCTTTTGTTTTTAATCCTAAAATGGCTATAATTCAGTAATCAGTCGGTTGTTTATAAGCACAAGGTATCCTTTTGAAAGAAAAGAAAAAGAAAAACAAAACAAATGCCTATTTTTCAAGTTTATTAAGGATTTTCCATCCCGTCCATCAAACAAGTGTCTCAGCAGCTCACAATCTAACAGCAGGAAATAAAGAAAATTGAATCAAAATTATACGCACTACATACAACAAGATATATGGATACAAGAGGAGCCAGGGAAGAACTACAATATCTGATAGGAAATAGAGAAAGGGAGACAGATCAAGACAAAGGGACAGGCAAAAAATACAGGTCAGTCAAGCTACTTCTCCGGCTGGAGCCTGAAGGTCTCCAAAAACAAATGTATCTTTAAGTTTGTTTTGAACTGAGTAAGGGAGAAGGTGATTTCAGGATCTTGGGCAGAGAGTTCGAAGGGTTCATACGGAAAAAATAATACGGCGCGCAGAGGCTGATTGGATGATGTGGAGAGTTGGGAAAACTAAAAGGTCTTGTTGAGATGATTGCAGTGGGTGGGGTGGTTTCTATGATGAGAGGAGTATAAAGAGAAAGGAGGGCTCCTGGATTGCTCGAATTTTGAAAATGAGCAGTAGTAATTTGTATTGAATTTGATAATGAGGTTGGGTGTATCTGTGGACTCCTGTGTGGTGTGTATGATTTTGTTTTTGTTAAATATATGTTCTGGATGGTCACTATTCATTGGGGTGTGGGTCATCAGAGTACAGGCCCTTCCCTTCTTATATTCGTTGATGACTGGCTAGATTGTGCCATTAAAATCTTGATATTTTGACCATGCCTGGATGGATAATAAGAATTTCTTCTTCTTCTTTTTCTCTTCTTGGTGGTGAAAGTTCTTTCCGGTTTGGGGTAGGGTATGGTTTGACTATTTGGTTTAAAGGGGATTTATTATTGTAGGGAAGGGCACATTGGGGCACATTAGTGATAGGTCATTTAGACAGTGATTATGTTTAATAACCAGATAGAAACATTGCTTTCTCCTTTTTATTGACTTCTGAGTAATCAGCTTTCATCCGAATCCACTTCTGAAATGATGTTACAATACATATATTATCGGAACTAATATAGTATCAACAAATGTTATATCAGTTCTCTTAGGCTTAGGCTTAGTGCCATTGTACTTAGTCCTGTGGTCTCCTGTGATGTCTGTACTCTTCCTAATTTGCATAATATTTTTACTAAATGCCCTCCTTTAGTTCGGGGGTAGGGGTGGGAAGAGGTTTAGTTAGGGGTTGGATTTGTTTTTAAAGTTGCACTTGAACCACAGTATGGTATATTTGCTTGTATATCGAATTGTTTAATAAAAATATTTAACATGAATTCGATAATGGGCCAATGGGCATCAATCAAAGTGGTGTGACATGTTCGAATTTTTTGTGTCCAGTTATAAGTTTAATTGTAGTGTTTTGAATGAGTGTAGACGTAGCACACGTTGTGGAATACCTGTGTAAAGAGAATTCCAGTAGTCTAGTTGTGAGATGACAAAGGAATGAATGAGAATGTGTATGGCAGCAGGGAAAAGGAATGATTTAATTGAGTGGATATGTTCAAGGTGGAAAAAGAGATCTGAGAAAGGTAAGAGTTTTATCAAGGGTGATCCCCAGGTCTTTAATGTTTTCAGTGAATGTAATGGCAGTAGTGTTTAGATAAATTGAGCTAGTCAGTGCCCGTGGTTTTGACGAGAAAAGAACTGCTTGTGATTTTTCGGGGTTAAGCAGTAGGTGGTGTTGTGTGAGCCAGGCGCAAACCAGATGTAATTCATGGTTCAGGTTGGTTATTTGGGCATCATTGGATTGATCAGTTGGAGTGAGAACCTGGATATCATCTGCATACACAAAAGATCTGAACTCTAACGAGTCCAGAAGAAAGAGAAACGGGGCTAGAAAAATATTGAATAAAAGGTGGAACAGGATAGAGCCTTGTGGCACACCAGAAGGCAAAGAGTAAGAAGCAGAATAATTACGGAAGAGACCACGTAGGTCCGGTCAGAGAAATAGGAGATGAACCTGGAGAGGGCGGTACCTGCTAGTCCGATTTGCGAGAGGCGCTGTAGTAGGAGTGAGTGATCAATATATCAAACACTGCTTTGAGATCAATAGACTACTTTGGAACAAATTTGGAGGAATCAAATGTAGGTGGTCAAACCTAAGAGAGTGGTTTCCATGTCGTGGTTGGCATGAAAACCAGTCTGGTGTGTGTGGAGAACATCAGTACGGGTGACAGAATCTAATAATTGGATATAACAAAAGAGAGGGAACGAAGTGCAAACTAAAGTCCAAACAAAAAAAACAGCACCACGGGCCTTTAAAAATGGAACACAGTTCTTTAATGAATGAGCCTTGACAAAAAGACCCGACACGGGCCGTGTTTCGGTGACTAGCACCTGCGTCAGGGGTCTACATAGAATACAAATCATAGAAATAATATATTTTTAAATTTTTTTTAACATATAATGAATAAAACCAAATATTAATATTTAGACTCATCAAGCATACATATATAAGCCTATATAAACACCTAAAGCATTTAATATTTTAACATTGCATTTAATATTTTAACATTCTCATATATTATTATATAGTAATTTGAAAATAAATGGATAATTAATCAAAACAAAAATGGTAACTCACCACAGTGATGACGTGGAAAACTTGGGGAATAACTCGAATATATTCCTCTACAATATATTATTCCTTACTTTTGGACAAAATGTTTTTTCATATATTAATATTATATGTTTAAAACGCTTATTTTAATTATTTATAATATATTTTATAAAAAGGTCATATTATATAATACTGGCTATAACTAAATTTCATATTCATAAAAGCTTAAACTAACAGGTCAAAAATAATTTTTTTAAAACATTTTAAAATATACAATAAATTTCAAACATTACACTGATAATATCATAAACCTTCAAAAACATTCAAATCAGCACAGAATTGAATAAATATATACATCTTCAAATATAAGAAAGCCAAAACTATAATATCTAGTGGCATTACTTGATCTTAATTAAAAAAAAAAAAAAAAAAAACAACAACATTTTGTCACTTGTATATATATATATATATATATATATATATATATATACATATATACATATGTATGTGTGTGTACGTATATATATATATATATATATATACATATATACATATGTATGTGTGTGTACGTATATATATATATATATATATATATATATATATATATATATATATATATATATATATATATATATATATATATATATAATAGCATTAACAGGGCTTCTATTATCTTTTGGAGCTCTGGGTATATTTGTTTAGTTATCTGCCAATTACAATTAATTATGTAAATTTTATTTGTAACTGCTAATGGTATTTTAGCTAGTGACAAAATACCTTTAAAATTTGCATTTATTTTGTTATCTGCCAATCACAATTAATTATACAAATGGCATCTTGAATAGTGACAAAGGGTTAACAGGGCTTTTATTCACATACATATGTTTCTCACATCAGCATTCATTTAGTAAAATGTCTTCAATATTTCTTTTAGAACATAGCAAAAATGATTTTCATAAGCAATAAAATACTGACTTTCATTTTAACTCAAGTGTCAAAAGAAAAAAATCTGTATACCTCAAACTGTATTGCCAAACAGAAGGGTTTCAATAAGTATAACAAACCATAATGTCACAGACATTACCAAGAGGATTGTGCAATTGATAAAAGTTGTCAAATCATGAGGCAGCAAATACTATAGTGCCTAACTTAGAAACTTCCTACAATTTATTGTCATGACAAAAACTTACCCCCACGTCTCATGTAGTAAAAGCTACAAAGCACCAAGGCACTTTCACTTTCTGTATCCAAATAGATGAAAAGCTGTGTTCTCAAAAGGCTCTGCTTTTAATACCACGTCACACAGGGTGGAAACATTTTTTAATTAACTTAAGTGAAAACACCTGATCTTCACAAAGCATTAACCTTTATCCTATCAAATGAATTTAGTTGGTTACTGGGTCTAAAAGCCTGCCAGATATGCAAGAATCATTTACTAGGTCCTAAAGCCTACATTGTTAAAATATCCATTTGTTTAAAATATATATAAAATGACAGGATATTGAGTAATTATCAAAACAATTGACTAACTATATTGCAATTTTAATCTATTTAGCAAATCTATAAATTGTGTCTTCAATTAACTGTTCATATGCCAATTTGTTATCTACTCTTAAATTGAATATTTATCAAATATTAAATGACCAAATTTAAAAAGATTTTCTGAACAAATATGAACTTACCATACCCCAATTTTAATCTATTTACTAAGTCTATTAATTATATTTTAAATTTAACTGTTCATATACTATTTTATTATGTCATTTAAAAAGCTTATAAATGCTAAAATTGAGCTTAAACAGCACTTCATTCTTATAATTGTATGTTTATATTGTGCCATTATCTACCTTATGAGTCTATAAATTGCATTTATAATTAATTATTAAATTCTAAATATAAACTTAAATAATACTACAAACATATGGTTTTATCATTAAATGTACCAATATATTCTAATGTATTTACTATATAAAATGATTATTAAAAAAATGAATTAAAAAATTAATGAAAAACATTTTTTGAAACCTTAAAAAACATTAAAAACTAGAATGAAACGTGAGTGGCATTACAAATCTGTAGTTTTATCATAATGTTATGTTGAATATACCCATGCAATCAGGTGTTAAACTTAAATAAGTACATATATGAAACATTTGTTCATAAACCAAATGAGTACATGTGTGAAACATTTGTTCATAAATACATGACATCAAACAATCAAAAATATATGCTTTAAACCAAGCATATCATACATCCATTAGTCGCATATATAAATGTTCCTTAAAATAAACTGCAAAGAACATCAACTTTTATCAATTGCACAATCCTCTTGGTAATGTCTGTGGCATTATGGTTTGTTATACTTATTGAAACCCTTCTGTTTGGCAATACAGTTTGAGGTATACAGATTTTTTTCTTTTGACACTTGAGTTAAAATGAAAGTCAGTATTTTATTGCTTATGAAAATCATTTTTGCTATGTTCTAAAAGAAATATTGAAGACATTTTACTAAATGAATGCTGATGTGAGAAACATATGTATGTGAATAAAAGCCCTGTTAACCCTTTGTCACTATTCAAGATGCCATTTGTATAATTAATTGTGATTGGCAGATAACAAAATAAATGCAAATTTTAAAGGTATTTTGTCACTAGCTAAAATACCATTAGCAGTTACAAATAAAATTTACATAATTAATTGTAATTGGCAGATAACGAAACAAATATACCCAGAGCTCCAAAAGATAATAGAAGCCCTGTTAATGCTATTATATATATATATATATATATATATATATACGTACACACACATACATATGTATATATGTATATATATATATATATATATATATATATATATAGTGACAAAATGTTGTGTTTTTTTTTTAAATTAAGATCAAGTAATGCCACTAGATATTATAGTTTTGGCTTTTTTATATTTGAAGATGTATATATTTATTCAATTCTGTGCTGATTTGAATGTTTTTGAAGGTTTATGATATTATCAGTGTAATGTTTGAAATTTATTGTATATTTTAAAATGTTTTAAAAAAATTATTTTTGACCTGTTAGTTTAAGCTTTTATGAATATGAAATTTAGTTATAGCCAGTATTATATAATATGACCTTTTTATAAAATATATTATAAATAATTAAAATAAGCGTTTTAAACATATAATATTAATATATGAAAAAATGTTTTGTCCAAAAGTAAGGAATAATATATTGTAGAGGAATATATTCGAGTTATTCCCCAAGTTTTCCACGTCATCACTGTGGTGAGTTACCATTTTTGTTTTGATTAATTATCCATTTATTTTCAAATTACTATATAATAATATATGAGAATGTTAAAATATTAAATGCAATGTTAAAATATTAAATGCTTTAGGTGTTTATATAGGCTTATATATGTATGCTTGATGAGTCTAAATATTAATCTTTGGTTTTATTCATTATATGTTAAAAAATTTTAAAAATATATTATTTCTATGTTTTGTATTCTATGTAGACCCCTGACGCAGGTGCTAGTCACCGAAACACGGCCCGTGTCGGGTCTTTTTGTCAAGGCTCATTCATTAAAGAACTGTGTTCCATTTTTAAAGGCCCGTGGTGCTGTTTTTTTTGTTTAGAATCTAATAATTGAGCATGGACTACAGCCTAAACGGAAGATTTGCTATTGGATAGTAATTATCACAATGACTGGAGGGTTTTAAAGGGTCCTTCAGTTTTGAGTGCATGATTGCCGATTTCCAATTCAAGGGAACGTAACCATCAGTCAAAGAAGAAAGAACCACTGAAAGTAAAAAAAAAAAAAAAAAAAAAAAGGGATCAATGGGCTGGTGTAGGATTTGAGCAATCTCGAGGGAATAGGATTCAATACGGTTGTTGTCAGGTTTAAAGATTGAAGAGTCTTCATCAAGGCCGATTCAGACAGAGGTGCAAAATTAGTAAACAGTTCAGATTGTGTGTCCTGGTGTCAAAATGACAGAGGAGAGTTTGAGGAGAGACTCAAGATTGGGGCCTGGTGCAAAGCCTTGATCTTGCCTTCAAAATAGGATGCAAGAGCTTGTGCTGAAGACAGGGGCAGAATGCATTCTAGAGCCTGAGGTAGACAACAAAGTAGAAAGTATACGGTAGAGAGCTGCCGTGTTGGGTGCTGAATGAATTTAGATTAATAAGTTTGTTTAGCAGTCAATAATACTGCCTTATAGGATACAGCAATTGCCTTATAGGCCCTCCAATGAGACTGATGGTGGAGATGGCACCATCAGTGCTTAGCCTGACGTAGTTGTCGACGGAAACTAACTAGGTATGGAGTAAACCAAGGTTCTGTAATAGTCACGGCAGGCGTGGAGTAATTGGAGACAGCTGAGGCTAAGTGCTCTAGTCCTGAGTGAAGGGAAGTTATCCAAGTGGAAGAACTGAGAAGGTAGGTAAGTCTAATTCAGCGGAGGCAAGGAGAGATACAGCAGTAACCTTTTGGAGATCACAGTGTGTGCATGCTTTGGGATGTTGTGGGCGGTATAAGAAAAAGTTATGAGGGAGTGATCAGTCAATGCAAGGGGAAAGAATTGAGGAGAAATTTGCAGACCAGTTTGTAACATACTAGCGAGTACCACATCCACTGTATGGCCGCCAATATGGGTTGGCCCCTGAACATATTGTTTGGGATTGAGTTTGTCTAATAAATACAAAAATCCACAGGATGCTATAGAGGATAGGTCATCCAGGTGAAGATTAAGATCCCCTAGGATGAGCAGACGGGAGGCAGTAATGCAGTATTCAATAAGAGTAGCATACAATTTCTGCCAGGAGGGTATAGTTACCGCGGGGGCTGATATAGAAAACAGAGAGCTAGGGGAGGGAGAGCGCTGATAGGGAAGGATAAGAATTCAAGGGATGGGTGACACCAGGTGAAGGTGGGAAGCATAAATAATCGCTATCCCTCCTCCACATCAGGAAGTGCGGTTGCTCATATAATTTAAAAACCCAGGTGGGGTAGCATAATTGAGATATGCCGAATTTGTTGCAGATAGCTAGGTCTCTACCATGCAGAGGATAGACAACCTATGGGCAATTATAAGATCCTGCACAAGGTGCGGTTTGCTGTGTAGTTAATGGGGATTTAGTAGACTGATGTGCAAGGGTTGTTGTGGAGTAGGATCGGTGTTTGATGTTAGCTGGAGTGGGCATAAAAGGGATAGGGTTCTATGTGAAGCTGGGGAAGCATGGTAGCAGGGACCAGACGGCCTGCGTCCCCAGAGTATTGGAATGGAGCATGTCAGACATGTAAAGTGAAGTACAGAAAAGAAAAAGAGACAAATATATCTGGTATACCTGACAAGCCATGGGATGTCCTGACTGCATTGCAGGGGAAAGACTGGGTGCCCACTCAGGGAGTGCATGAAGGAGTGCACAAAGGAGCACGCTCCTTTGGTGTGCACACGCGGCTTGCACCGCTAAGGGTTAAAGATTTAAATAACCTAACCGCTGATGTCACTTCAGGGAAGGCATGGAGATCAAGCTGGAGCTGCCGCGTTCATGGCAGCCTGCCTGGAGAGGATCACTTGGGCAGTACTGGAGTGTGCCGCTGATGTCATTTCCAGGAAGGCGGGGAGATCGAGCTGAATTTTGCGGCAACCTGCCTGGAGAGGGTCACTTGGGCAGTACTGGAGAGTGCCTACAATACATAAAGTATAAACAAACAGGTTGCATAGAGTCAAAGGGACACCCAGAAAGCAATAAGCCTATATATATAAGCCTTTCTTTCTTTCCTGTGAGAAAAAAGGTTAAGATGTGCACATTCCTCCACAGCTGTAGGGGACGGTGTCGGGGGTTATTTTGACATCACTTCCCATCACATGACCCCATCCAAGATGGTAGCTTAGTGTGCAAATGGTGCTAACATTTAGGTGTGAAACCCATCCTTACACAGAGGATTGCTTAAGCACGATACATGACATTACACAAGTGTTCATATCTACAAGAAATAAAGGTGCATACTGACAGCATTTTGTTGGCAATTAAAATGAATAGTTTCATGCTTTGGGTTCAGGATATTAATAAGCACATGGGAAGATGAGTGTATTAAGTACAAATTATGCTTTGAGTTTCTTGAAATTATTTGCAACATTGTTCAAAATGATATCATGCATTATATAGTATCATCAATATTCCACCTCTAGCTGTTGATAAAAGCAGCAATACAATCTGTTAGCAAATACTTGATCCTGGTACTTTAAATATTGGCCCAAGCATTCTTCACATTATAAGATCTGGTTCGGTGTATTATTACAACTGTAACAATGTGATTGTTTGAATTGTTTTTGCAGTCAAAGAATTCTATTTAAAAAATACCAATCTTCACAACCAACTATGATGTTGGCCAGAATCAATGGTGTGGACGTACAGCTGAAACATGTATCCCACATTTAGGCCAGTAAAACTGCATTGCACACAAGGAAGACTTGGGGATTTCCAATGTCTGGAAAGAGGTCAAGCTTATAAGGGGCACTGAAATTTTAATGACTCTACACAGTGTTCTGTCCATCGTCCATGAAAAAAGTCTAAATGCTGAAAGTGAATCCATGGCTGTTAGGCCTCCCAATGAAGTGTGCTAGTTGTCTAGGCACTTTGCACTTACAAGTGATTGTTTCACAAATATTCGTATGGAATATTTTCAGCAGGATAAAGATCATGAACCAGTTTCTAGACACTGCAGTAAAAGGCTGAAATTAATGGAATACCTAATAACATTAGAAGTTTTGAATGATATTTTAAGGGAGCTGGATTAATTATCCATGCTGCTACAGAAACTCAGTTTAACTCCTTTTTAAGTATTTTATCTAGCATGAAGTAAACTAAACAGCGATATAAAGACTCTTCTAGAAATGAACTCTCAAGGAAATATGCAAATAGATACTAGTTCCATAATAACTTTCATTCTTTGTCATCTTCATAGTCATTTCCCTGCGATATCCCATAGGTTTTGCTACTGTCTCCATTGTTGTTTAACACCTTTATTAGCCCTTTAGTGTTGTTAATTAAAGAACAGAGTATCAGCGCATATTATTACACTGATGATATTCTAATGTTCTATCATACTGATCCCCTGTATCCCGATATTAGTCCACTACAAGTGTGTTTGAATTCAGTGGAGGATTGGCTTAAAAGAACATTATTTAGTCCTTTATGTCAGTAAAATGACAGCATGTTGGCTCTTTGGCTGACATACTAGATCCTCTATGGTTTCAACCTTGTTTGATATCCAGGTTCATCCAGTAGACTTCTTTAGTTACCTTGGAGTAATTATTGATTCAGGACTTTACTTTGCACCTCAGATCTCAAAGCTCATGCAAACAGGTTTTTTTTTTTTCATATTATGTCAGTTTCATTCAGTTAGAAGGTATCTTGATGACCCTAAAGATTAGTTTATGCATTATTTGTTGCATGGTTGGACTGCTGCAACTCAGTATATTCTGGGATAACTCAGAGTAACATGAAGAAATTGCAGTTATTACAGAATAAAGCTGCTTGCTTTTTGACTTGAGCTCACAGAGATGATCATGTTATGCCTTTGTTGTCTCCTCTACACTAACTTCTACAAGTTACAGGTTAAAATATAAGACTGTGACTTTTAGGATTTTTGCAATAATATTCCACAATATCTGGCAACTTTACTAAGCCGTGCTAGTGGCTGCAGTGCGCTAATGCCAATACAGCCCCATTCTGCCAATCTTCCGTTTAGGCTGTAGTCCATGCTCAATTATTAGATTCTGTCACCCGTACTGATGTTCTTCATCCACACCAGACTGGTTTTCATGCTGTGTCGGCATTGCAGCGCAGCTTAGTAAACGGGTTTTTAATTATTTCTTATACTGCTGTCTGTCTTTTTTAGTCTTTAAATGACTACAGATTGATCCTTTCCAATCCTTTTTAATTTTTAATCTTTTGGTATGCATGCCTTGATATAATTGGATAAGAAGTACAATATCTTGATAGGAAAGAGACTTATCTGAATAATATTGAGATTTTTAGTCTGTAAACTGCTTAGACCCATTTGTCAGAAAGATTTCCAGATAATGAAGCTTTTGATTTTTCAGTAACAGCAAAGTGTGACTTCAGTTTGGAACTGATGACGTCAAACTTCTATGTTCAAAATATAGTGGATTTATTGCCAAAGATACTATTATAATCAGTGAGTAGAATGATTTCAAGGTGGCAGTGGCAGAAAAATTTGCAGAAAAGCAAACTGGTCTCAACTTTTCAAGATAGAGTCACATTTGCTCATCAAAAAAAACTAAACAACCAACCAAACAAAAAAATTCAACTAAGTTTAAAGCTCCTGCACAGTTGAGGTACATTGGAGGAATATTCATAGCATTCAGAGTAGACTGTGAAAGTGGATTTAGCCTTATGAATACCTTAAAAATCAAACAATGGAATTGCTTAGCAGTAGATCATTTGGACTGTGTGTTAAGAGTTATCAGCTTGATGGAGGACTAATAGATCTGAACAGAGATCACAGTAAATAGGCAATTTCCACAGATTGCAGGGAAACACAGTATGGTTAGCTAAGGGGGTCTCTTACAAAGGTGCAGTAGTGTTATTAACGTGCACTAAATGCTAGAGACACCCATAGGAATATATGGGCATCTCCAGCGTTTAGCACATGCTTCTTTTTAGCACACACTAAAAATGCTAGCACGTCTTTATAAAAGGCCTACTAAGTTAGCTTATCCTATTCCTAGTTCATGGTCATTATTAAGTAATTATATCAAGGCTTTCAAACAGTGGGTCATAAAACCTGCATTTGGGGATGGGAGGGCCTCCCGCTAACATTGAGGGGCAGGACAAATCTAATAAGAATGGTGATATTCCCGAAGTGGCTGTACCTCATGCAGACACTTCCTTTATGCTTGCTAAAGAAAGATCTGACCAAGGCCATGAGAACCTTGAGTAGGTTTTGCTGGGCAAAAAAGAAGCCCAAAATGCAGGTCGCACTGATGCTGGGAGGATGGGGTCAAAGGGGGTTAGGATTACCAAACTTAGCCTGGTATAATCAGGCATGTTTATTAAGGCACTTAGGTGACTGGGTTGGTCAGTCTAGTACACTTACGCCGCTAGACACAGAGTGTGAATATTTTGCCCCCTACGATATGGTCACTTTGCTGCATCTAGAACAGGGTCAGCTCCCGGCTCAATTTAAACGCTGCACTTTACTCCAGCCGATGCGAGGGACGTGGAGGACGTTGATTAAAAACATAGGAGGAAACCCCTCAATATCAGAGCTCTTATCCCTTAGGGGAAACCTGAATTTCGAACCTGGACAAAGCAATCCTGCATTTATCGGATGGGAGAAGTTAGGAATAACAAGAGTGGAACATTTGTTAGGAAGAGAAGCGACCCCCATAAAGTTTGAGGAGTTACAAAGATTGGGACCGCATGGGGGGACCGCTTTGCTTACACCCAAGCCAAACACTACATTTCGACATTGCACCAACCGGATCTGTAGATGAAATTGGGGCACAAGGTAAACACATTTTTCCAAACCCTGGAGGTGATGGGAATGACAGTATCAACTCTATATAAAGCACTGATGAAGTGAACCCCGCCAAAAAATTTAAACTATATTATACAAAAGTGGGAAAAGGATTCGGGGGGGGGGGGGGACTAGAGGGATGGGATATTGGGACAACATTGAAATGTATCCTGACCCTAACCATAGACGAGAGTCTCCGAGAATGTGGGTTTAGGTGGTTGTGCGGGCATACATGTCCGGGCAGCAGTGGGAACGTATAGGTAATACACGGGAGGCGAAAAGCGTTAAATGTGACTATACACCCCACACTCTATACCATGCCTTTTGGGGTTGCCCAGGAGTGAAGGCCTTCTGGGGAGAGATACAGAGGTTCATGTCTTCCACGGTAAAGAAACCAATGGGCGGGAATTGGGATCACTATGTGCTTGACACGCAATCAGCATTCCAAATGCAGGCTGAGGGAGATAGGATATGGTGTTGCAAGGTCTGTCTGGTGGCCAGAAAGAGCATTTTGCAGAGTTGGATATCTCCAGAACCACCTGCTTACTGTCAATGGAGGAACCAGGTGCTTGAGTTAGCCACATGGGAAGCTAGGGAGGCGAAAGGGTCTCCGAAGTGGAAAAATAATTTTATGACGATCTGGGACCATTACATACAGGGACTAAGCCCACGCGGGCGAAGCCTGCTTCTCAATTTGTTGTAACTTTGATTCGAGGCCTAGCGGTCCCTTCAGACCTCTTCTCCAGTAATGGTTGGCATTGGGGATGGGGGGGAGGGCCTACCTGGGCTATCAGAGTCCAAGATCAAGGGGGGTAGGAGGGTATGGGATGCGGGAGAGGGAAGAGGGAGGGCTTTGAGATAAATGGGGAGGGGAGGAGCTAGGAGGGAGGGATGGGGGGAACAAGAGGAGGATTAAAGGGCAGACGAGAGACTGATGGTGATTGGAGGTATTTCAAAGTGAATCCGGGAAAGGGGGGGATAAATGTAAAAAGTTTGATGACGTTATGTTGTGTTAAGCACGTGTTGAGGAACGTTGGCATATTTGAATGTCAATGCATAATATTTTGTATGTATACTTACTGAGATGTCATCAATAAAATTCTTGAAATATAAAACCTGCATTTGGGGTCAATGATCTGGGTGGGCTGAAAAAACTATCGGCCCACGCCTTCTGTTGAGCCAAAGTGGGCTCCATGAAAGGCAGGGGATGATGGCAGTGTTGGCTGTGATGTTGGAAGAGGGCCAGGTGTAGCAAAGTACAGATAGAAAGGTAGGCCTCCCGGGTTCACAAGCTTTCTGTGGCTACGATAACGCAGCTGCAGCCACGGAAAATTTGATAAGTACTAAATTACACTAAAAATATAAATTCTTACTTTTCACTTTTAAATGTGTTGTTTCAGTTTGATGTTACCCTTGTAAAATGACATAAGTAGTATAGGAATAATTATATAGTAAAGATATAATATATGCTACCTATAAAAAACATTAAAACAAATTTAATCATTGAATGTTTTCTAATTATTTAAAGTGATATCCTAAAATAATTTAAAATATACTGTCATTTAAACAATTATTTAAATAATACTTTTGAAATTCTGATATGATTTGAATATTAGCAAAAGGTATGCAAGGATTTGTAGTGCACAAATTTGAACTTGACTTATAAAAATATGCTCCAAAAAATGTTTTTGCACATATAGGACCAAATTCTATAAATGGAGCCTAATAAAATCAGCACAAAAAAAAACTGCACTTAGCGGCATTCTTATACATCTCTAGAACTCCAAATGTCCCCAACCTCTCTGCCAAGGCTATGCCATGTCCCGTGTCCTGTGCCCCAACCTACCTCATGGCCTCCGGAGACGTCGGGGTACAATGCGGTGCTGCGGTCCCAGTGTGCTGGAGTGTCCCTCCCGCACAAATCACTCCTGCATGACGTGGGTGTTCACTGATGAGGTTACTGGTGCAGGTCCATTTAAGGGATCCTGGGTCCTTTCTACAACAGCTTTGCAACAGGTCATCCTGCTGTGTTTAGTGCAGTCCTGTTTCAGTGGTCTTCAGTCCTGTTCCTGTGAAGGGCCATCCCCCACTCCTGACTTGTCAGGTAAGGCCCCCAAGGGCCCTTTTAAGGGCCATTCCTCGGTCCTGACTTGTCAGAGTGGGCCCCCAAGAGCTCTTTTAAGGGCTACCCCTGTTCCTGGATCCGCTAGAATAAGCCTTGCCTGCTGTCAGTTGGAGCCCCCCCTAGCCTTCGGGCCGGGCGGATAGTGCCAAGGCCATTCCGCCCTCATCTCATATCTTTTACTACTCCTTTTCTCAGTTTTTTCTCTCCATCCTTTACCTTCTCCTCCCTCGAGCCCTCTCTTTCACCTTCTTTCTTCTCTCTTTCCTTTATCCTCCACCTCTCCCATCTACCCCCTTCCTTACTCCTTTCTCTTTCAAGCCAGCATCCCTTCCAAACCTGTCCTGATCAGCACCAGTCATAGGATTTGAAGAGTAGCACTATTCCAGACTTTTCTGCTCAGTTTATAACTTCCCACCCACGGATTGCCTGACATGCCAGCTTTCACACAGAACAGCAGAAGCAGCATGCTCAGTGGCACCCTCTCTTCACAGCCCTGGCTTCTTTCACTTCATGTTCAACAGTTGGGCCTGTGGAGAGAGACGCAGCAGAGCACGCTACTTCTGCTGTTCTGTGTGAGAACTGGTAGGTCAGACTGTCCACGGGTTAGTTGTAAACCGAGCAGAAATCCTTTGAGAAGGAACTGGCAAAAAAAAAACAAAAAAAAAAAAAACAACAACAACAAGAACCCCGAGTTTGGGGTGGCGAGCTATATATATTTTTTCAATATAAATATTTATTACAGTTTTTGTACAAACAAGAAAAAAATATTACATGTGCATAAGTGAGAATGTTAACTTCCTGTCATGCCAGAATACAAAACAAACACCAATTCAAATAATGTATAAAATCTTCTTGTTCCCCCCTCCTTCCCCCAATATCTAAAAAGAGGCAGACGAAAAATAATCTTATAGAATCTTAACACGAATCCAAGTATCGTTGCAGAGGGGCCCAGAAAAAATAAAGAGCTGCTCCTTAGCCTGCTTGATGACTGTCAATTTTCTCATCAACAATAGATAGCATAGCTGATTTCTCCAGTCCACTAAAACAGGGCTGCAAGTCATTTTCCACAGCCGCGCTATCTCAAAGCGGCCAGCAGTAAGGCAATAACTAAGCATTCTTTGTAAGGCAATATCCAAACAGGGCACAGACTTGTTTAAAAGGCACAATTCTGGAGTAAAGGCCCAATCAGATGTGCATAGCATACGGCCAATTCAACATGAACCGCCATCCAAAATGGAGAAATAATGAGGCACTCCCACCACATGTGCAGATAGGTCCCTGTTAAGCCACAATGTCTCCAACATAGGTTTGAAAAAGTGCGGCATGTCATGAAGGTGGGTGGGAGTAAGATACCACCACATCAAACACCTTTGTAGTTCTGTTCCTTGAGTATACCAGAGATAGACATACTGCAGGTGTTATGCCAAACAGCTTCCCAATCTGTTTGGGTCTATGACAAGTGAAGCTCCTACTGCCAATCAGCCATATATTTAAGTTTCACAAAGTCAGAAGACTGCAAGATCATATATGGGACAGAGATAAGACCCTTAGAGGTGTGATGATTATGCCAAAGCTGATCCAGGGGTGCCAAGCTCTTGGGAGGGTGTGTTTCCAGGGGGCAGGTGATAATCCATGTCAAATTTGCAAATAATGGTAAAAGTCTGCTGACTGCAAGTTAAACTCTCTTTGCAATTAACTATAAGATCTCAAAGTTTGATTGTCAAACAGTTGATGTACACTATGGCAACCACAGTGTACCCAACCCCTGAAACCAGCCTGTCGCTGTGCAGATAGTCCACCAAATATATAGCTAATAGGTGTCAACCACGAAGTCCAGTGTTTACCCCAAAGTGTTGACAACTGCGCATACCAAATGGATAAAATCTGCCCAAGGTATGGATTACTAGCATGACCTTTGCCTTGAGCGAAGCCATATATCCAAGGCAAATGACATAGCAAAGTGGGAGACACATAGGACTGTTCTATTTGCACATATGGTTTGACTGTCAAAAGTGGTCGTCAATCCCAGATATGTCAAATTTGTGTGGCTACGTAGTAGGTACACAAGTCGGGAACACCCAACCCTCCCAGCTAACCCCTAGTTTTCACATCAAACATGAAGTCCCAGTGGACACAGTTGAAGGCCTTCTCTGTATCCACCTTTAGAAACAATGCTGGCTGGGCCTTCGACCGAGCTAGGGTTACCATATGACTCCAGAAAAAGGAGGACAGATTATGCCAGTCCGGGAAGTAAAATCCAGACTGGCTCAATTTATCCTCTTTTTTCTGGAGCTATATGGTAACCCTGGACCGAGCCACCCAAGAAAGGCACAGTACGAGCTCAACATTGTCTGTGGTTTACCTGCCAGGGATGAATCCAGCTTGATCTGGGTGAACAATGTGAGGCAAAACAGGATTGAAGCGATCTGGCAATAGCTTAGATAACATTTTTAAATCAACATTAATAAGTGACCTCTTGACAGAGGATCCAAGATGGTATTTCAAGCGGACGCGCGCTAAAGCAGCTCCTGATCACTAGTTGGACTCCTTGAACATGGGCTTTCCCCTAAGCCGATTAAGGGGAAAAGGAAAGCAAAAATCAACGTGCTCACCTCCATGAGCCATTCCGAGTCCTCCACAATGTGACAGGCGACCCTAGATGAGATGGTGACGCGAGCGCCGGGGCCCTCGAAAAGTGCTTCGATAAACCTAATAGAACAACGGGAGCATAGTATCGAGGGAATTACATTGAGTCCTCCCTCGTTTACAGCCCCCCTCGAGACCCGGAGAGGTAGTAGCTGCCTCGGAGGAGCAGCGGACTGGTGTACCCGAAAGTGGAAGAGCCCCAGCTGCTGCAGGAGGAGGCCCCGTAGCAACTTCCTCCCCTGTGGGAACATCACAATTGTGAGGACAGGATGTACATTCCCTCTCATCTCACTCGCAGGAGAGTCTCCCTGGAGTTCCCGGTGGATACCAGAGACTGGCTGTAGTAACCCTAGACACTCTCTGGGACGCAATACAGGGCCTGAATTCTACTCTTCAGCAGATTTCTAACTCTACTCGAGGAGAGGTGGCCAAAATCAAGCAAATTCAAGAAAATATTTCAGCCAAGCTCGAGACTCACGTCACCAAAACAGAGGTACTTGAGAATGATATACAAACTTTTAAAAACTTTTCTTCCAGTGTGTCTAAAGATAAAAACTTTCAAACTCGGAAGATTGAATACCTTGAAAATCAGATTAGGAGAAATAATTTAAGACTTTTAAACTTTCCTAATCTCCATTAATATCTGCATTGGAAATGTTTAAGAGATATCTTATGGAAGTTTTGCATATTCCTCTTGAGAATATTCCGCCTATCACTAGGATTCAGTATATCTCTGGTATACGAAATGTGGAGAATCCTGTTCCACCTAATCTGAATCTAACTGAATTTCTTGAAACGTAACTGGAAATAGTAACAGAAAGGACCACAATGATGGTGACATTTGCTCTCGAATTGGACCGCAATAATATACTTAAATTGTATTTCAGCCACATCAAAGATAATTTTCTAGGATCAAGAATGCAAATGTTCCCTGACTTATCGAGGGATACGCAAAAAAGAAGGAAGGAATTGTTACAATTAAAATTAAGATTGCTTAATATAGGTGGAACTTTTCTTCTTATGTATCCCTGTAGATGTGTAGTCTCTTTAAGTTCCTCAAATTATATATTTTTTGAACCTAGTAAATTACTAGAATTTATTTCGACTAAGGAGTAGAATAAGATTGTCTGATTGGAACACTATGTATTGGCTGCACTTACTGAGGATTGCCCTTCTGTTTTCTTTAATAGATATACTATCTAAATTTACTTAGTTCTTGGATCTATATTGTGGACAAATAATTGATATGACTTTTCTTATGATAGATTAAGTGAATAATATTTCATGATTCCTATATGTTTATGTTATTGCATGAATGTAAAATGATAATTCATAAATAAAAAATTAAAACAAACATTAATAAGTGAGATTCGGCGATATGACCCGGCAAACCAACAAGCTCCACCCAAATCGTTGACGATACTTAGAAACCCTCTGCTCAGTGTGCTGCAGCGGCAAGGAAAGCAAATAGAATGTTAGGTATTAGAAAAGGAATGGAAAATACAAACAATGATGTTATAATGTCTTTGTATTGCTCCAAGGTGCGACCGCATCTTGAATACTGTGTAAAACTCTGGTCACCATATCTCAAAAAAGATATAGTGGAATTAGAAAAGGTACAGAGAAGGGTGATGAAAATGATAAAGGGGGTGGGATGACTTCCCTATGAGGAAAGGTTGAAATGGCTAGGGCTGTTCAGCTTGGAGAAAAGATGGCTGAGGGGAGATATGAAAGAGGTATATAAAATAATGAGTGGAGCGTAACGGGCAGACATGAATTGCTTGTTTACACTTTCCAAAAATACTAGGACTAGGGGGCATGCAATGAAGCTACAAAGGAGGACATTTAGAACAAATCGGAGAAAATATTTCTTCACTCAACATATAATTAAACTCTAGAACTCGATGCCAGAGAATGTGGTAAAAGCAGTTAGCTTAGCAGGGTTTAAAAAAGGTTTGGCTAGTTCCTAAAAGAGAAGTCCACTAAAAACTAACCTGTTTAAAAAGGCATACCCTACCAATCCAACATAAATGCCTGATCTCTGCAACACAACAAAAAAATACGTAATGGACATAACACAACTCTTCCGTTTTCCGATTCCCTAATGTGGCTGTGCCACATGAACTTAACCTTACCACAACATCACCCTGTATTTGTTCACAACGGAGCCTGCAAAGGCCTCTCTGGTACTATGTAAGCCACATTGAGCCTACAAATAGGTGGGAAAATGTGGGATACAAATAAATAAATAAATAAACAGATTGGGTTTAAAAGAGGAATTGAAGGTTATTGAGAAACACAATTAGAATAAAACAAAAAAGAGAAGCAAACTTTATTAACTAGTCTCCATACCATTTCCCCCACAGTTTTAAAACCTGCATTTTCTACCATAGCATTAACAGACTCTAGAAGGCACAGCAGGTCCTAGTTCAGTCTACATTCCCACCCCCTCCCCAGCTCCCCCACCCACCCCTCCCCACCTCCCCCACCCACCCCTCCTCAGCTCCCACCCACCCCTAGCTCAGCTCTTCATTTATAGCCAATTATTCTAATCAGGACAAGAAGAGGAGAGTTTTTATTAGCATTTTAAATACATCTAATTAGTGTCTGAGAAGCAAACACTAAGTAAATTACACATTATACCATAAAATCTTAAGGCTTATTCATCTGATATCCCTAGTACCTTAGGAAACTTTAATTAAACAACTCTATAATGCTAAGATGCAGAGACAGCAGTCCAGCAGCAAGAGGGATGCTATCCAGTCTTTGCACCGAGTGTCACGTGTATGGTTATCTCTCAGTTTGAGAGGTTATATGTGTATGCTTGATGCAAAGAGCACCTAGCTCTCAGAGAACAATTCCATTCTCTTGATGCTACAGTAGTAGACTTGGAGGAGCTGAGGGAGACAGAGAGGTACATAGAGGCCTACAGGGATGTTGTGAAGAAGTCCCACCTACAGTCTGGCAGCCTTGGAGGAGAGGTCTCCTAAAAGGACAGCATAACCCTGGTGACGCTGGAAGTAATCCTGTAGCCAGGTCCAGCCCAGCAGGGGATACAATATCCTCTCGCACTGAGGATGTGTCTCCAGGAGCTTCTGCCCAGGAGGTAAGGGTTAGGATGGCTGTTGTAGTTGGTAATTCAATTATCAGGCGTGTAGATAGCTAGGTGACTGGAGGACATGTGGATTGCCTGGTCACTTGCCTACCTGATAAGAAGGTGGCAGACCTCACATGTCACCTAGATAGGATTTTAGATAGTGCTGGGGAGGAGCCAGCTGTCTTGGTACATGCACATAAGAAAATGTGAGAGGGAGGTTCTGGAAGCCAAATTTAGGCTCTTAGATAGAAAACTCAAATCCAGAATCTCTAGGGTAGCATTTTCAGAAGTGCTCCCCATTGCCCGCTCAGGGCCCAAGAGACAGGCAGATCAGAGTCTCAATGCACGGATGAGGTGAAGGTGCAGGGAGGAGGGTTTCAGATTTGTTAGGAACTAGGCAACTTTCTGGGGATTCTATTCTAGAATGATGGACTCTACCTTAAGCAGGGTGAGACCAGGCTGATGGCATCGGCATTTAAAAAGGAGATAGAGCAGCTTTTACACTAGAAACTGTGGGGAGGCCGACAGTCGTTCAAAAGCATATGGTTTGGAACAAGGTATCTTACAAAGATATCACCAAAACAGGGAAGATAGGGCATCCTGATAGCAAGGTTGCAATAGAGACCATAGTAGACCAGGTATCTTTAAATAAAAAGCAGACAGATTTTCAAGATTGCAAGTTATCACTGTCAACTGCTGAGCATGATGTAAATAGGAACAACAAGCATAGTTTGAAATGTCTATATACAGATGCCAGAAGCCTAAGAAATAAGATAGGAGAGTTAGAATATATTGCACTAAATGAAAAATTAGATATAATAGGCATCTCTGAGACCTGATGGAAGGAGGATAACCAGTAGGCCACTGTCCTACCAGGGTACAAATTATATCATAGTGATAGGCGGTAGATGGCCCAACTGTTTGGGGAGGCTAAAGGGGGCGGGGTTAGGGGTGGGGCCAGGGGTGGAGCTTAAATCCATAATTGTCTGATAACACAGAGAAAAAATAAATAAAAATAAAAGTCACAATTAATACCTTTTATTAAATTTAGATATTAGATATGTATCATATGTCAAAGAATAAAATGGTTGCTCAAAGCATATTCTACGCACAATCGCTCAACTGCAAAACACTATGCACAACTTTGTGCAAAAACACACTCAGAACCTCACTGTACCATAAATATTACACTGGGCAGAACCTAATAAACTAATATACCACCCATACGGAAAATGCAGACCATCAATAATATGAAACAAGGGATCATATCATCACAATTCTTATGTAGAGCCACAAAACACCCTAATTCATGTATAATGTGGGATAAAATGCCATAAATAAGTAAATAAATATAAACTTTTAATGTTGAACACCTGATTCTCAAAGTGGACATATTCCAAACACTTTAATGAAAATAAAATGATCTTTTCTACCTTTGTTGTCTGGTGACCTTTTCTGATCATGCTGGCTCAGTATCCGATTCTGCTGCCATCTGTCCTCAGTGCAGGTCAGGAAGTCATCCTCATTAAATATCTCCCTGGCAACCCAGGACACCTCCAGCCAACACCCCCTGCTCTCACAGCAGTAAAGTAAACAAATTAAACCATAAACCAGTGATGGTGAACCTATGGCACGCGTGCCAGAGAGGGCACGCAGAGCCCTCTCTGCTGGCACGCGCGCCGCCGGTCGCCTCACCCGAGACTTTCAGCCCTCCCACCCACCCGGCGTCAAGCATTCCTCCCTCCCTCCCACCCAGCACCAGCCCGCCCAGCCTCCATCCCTCCCTCCGAACCAGAAGAAATTTAAAAGTCTTCCCTTGTCTGAGTAGGCGGTGTCAGCATCAGCAGTAGCAGCGAAAAGCGTGCTGCTGGTTCGGCGCGTCTTCAGCCTTCCGTCTCTCAAGCTCTCTGGTCCCGCCCTCATTTCCTGTTAGGGCGGGACCAGAGAGCTTGAGAGACGGAAGGCTGAAAACGCGCCAAACAGCAGCACGCTTTTCGCTGCTACTGCTGATGCTGACGCCGCCTATTCGGACAAGGGAAGACTTTTACATTTCTTCGGGTTCGGAGGGAGGGAGGGAGGGATGGCGGGCTGGTGCCGGGTGGGAGGGAAGGAGGAATGCTTGACGCCGGGTGGGAGGGAGGGAGGGTGCCCTGGTGCACGCCGGATGGGAGGGAGGGAGTGCGGCCTGTGCTTGGGTGGGAGTGCTGGGTGCTTGGGTGGGAGGGAGGCCTGCCTGGTGCTTGGATGGGAGGGAGGGAGGGAGGGCGGAGGGCTGCCTGGTGCTTGAGTGGGTGTCCTGCCTGGTGCTTGGGTGGGTGTGCTGGATGGCCTGGTGCTGGGTGGGAGGGAGGGAGGCTTGGGTGCTTGGGTGGGAGGCCTGGTGCTTGGGTGGGAGTGCTGGGTGGGTGCATGGCCTGGTGCTTGGGTAGGAGGGAGGGAGGCCTGGTGCTGTGTGGCAGGCCTGGTGCTGGGTGGGTGGCTTGGTGCTGGGTGGGAGGGAGAGAGGCCTGGGTGCTTGGGTGGGAGACCTGGTGCTTGGGTGGG